>NC_068454.1:65969990-66582490 GCF_023373465.1 Oncorhynchus keta | reverse complement strand
TTAGCAGGATAACGTCCAGCGAACGAAGAAAGTACCCATCACATTTCTGAACAATAAAAATGCCCAAATAAAAAGGTAGTAAACCCAAAATGGCTTTGTAAATAAAAGTATACCAGTGACTGAGCCTACGAGTGACTAGAGAAGGCCAGTCAACCCTGGTATACAAAGTCCAGTGGTGCGTAAGGGTTTTGCAGTGTAAAATAAATCTCAAAGTGCCATGGTAAAGAGTGTCAATTGATCTCCGACACTGAGCGGAAGCATTAACAAGATAAAATGATTATTAAGACACTTTGTCCCTGATCATCCAAGTTTATGTGCACTGTACATGGGTTGTCTTTTCTCTACCATAGTGTAGATAGCAGAGGTGGAACCAAGTCATTGTTTTACAAGTCACAAGTAAGTCTCAAGTCTTAGCACTCAAGTCCCAAGTCAAAACAGGCAAGTCCGAGTCAAGACCGTCAAGTATCAAGTCCTAAAATATGAGTTTCGAGTCCCAAACAAGTCATAATGTGCTCTTCACCAAATGTAATACCATTTCATATTTTTAACAAGAGTAATAGTTAGTATACTACATTTACGCAAATCATGAATGCTTTTAAAAATATCTATATATTTATTACTTTCAAATAAACGTTGTATTTCCATGGAATTACATGGGTAGCCATGAGAACCCCCCCGATGGTGATCAACTATTGATGATCGCTATGGCACATAGCGATTTAGGCTTGTACACAATCGCCCGACCTTAACACACACACACACACACACACACTCTCTCTCTGTGGCTACAGTAGGCTAATGTATGTCAATGGTTTTAGGAACAACAGTAACATCAGGCAGGATTTAGGCTACTAACTGCCTAGCCAGTTGTACCTCAATCTTGGGTGCAATGATCACGTTCCCGCTCTGACTGACTGTGTGGAGGCTCATTGATTTAACGTTACTTTAGCCTACATGCTACACTAGTAAAGTAATAAAATACATAGCTGTCGGCTATATCAGCCACGACTTACCGTTCTTTGTGTAGCTTCAAATGTTGAACAAAGTTGGAAGTTTTTGCTCCTCCGTCTGTCATTTTCTTCCTGCATGTTTTGCAAGTTGCAATCCGTTTTTTGTTGATACAGCGTTGTCTTTATATCCGAAAATAATAATTTGGGGTATGATCTTTCCAAGGGCTCCATCTGAATTCACCCTCCGACGTTCCTCTGCACTGCCTCGCACATCCTTTTCTCACCTGGCACAATTTGATTGGCTGCTGTCCGATTCTAACTGTAATCCATTAAATGAAGAGTTGACACTTTTTTAAACAGCATCATTTTTCATATTTGGGCTTTGGGAGGGTATCAAGTCAGATCGAGTCATAAGGCTCAAGGTCGCGAGTCATTGGTGTTAAAGTCGAAAGTCATCATATTTGTGACTCGAGTCCATACTTCTGTTAGATAGTAATACATGTTGACAGAGAGTCGCTGTTATTTATTCACCCCTTTTCTCCATCTGACAGGTTGTGTAATATTTGAATGAATGAATTTGACTCTACTACGCAGGTGTCCTGGATCTATGAGCCGAAGGAGGGCGAGCGGCTCAACATCGCCGTGTACCACCCTAACTTTGGGGCAAGTTACCCCACATCGCCCCTGAAGGGGCGGGTCCGCTTCACGACAGAGCTCCCCTCCCTCAGCAACCCCTCCATCCAGATCTCAGACGTCAAGATGACTGACGAGGGGAAATACATCTGTGAATATGCCACCTACCCCAGTGGCAACGAACAGGGTGTCACCTCCCTCGTCATGCTAGGTAGGACTGTATGTGTGTGTGTGTGTCTTTAGGAAATGTGTGTGTGTGTCCATGTTCTATTATGTATCTGTGAGTACTCTTTTGCCTCCCTCTACCCCCATCCCATCTGACCTCTACCCCCATCCCATCTGACCTCTACCCCCATCCCATCTGACCTCTACCCCCATCCCATCTGACCTCTAACCCCATCCCATCTGACCTCTAACCCCATCCCATCCGACCTCTAACCCCATCCCATCCGACCTCTAACCCCATCCCATCCGACCTCTAACCCCATCCCATCTGACCTCTACCCTGCAGGTTAAAATTCTGTCTATGCAGCTTAATTGCTATTATAAGTGGTATTGTCAGATCAATTGTGTTTCTGTTAATGGGTTAGAACCATTGCTCTAACCTGTACGCAGCTCCCCTCTCTCCCCTCGGGCGTTTATTGATCCGGCTGCTTGTCATGCTTGGTGTCGGCTCTTGTCCTGATTGCTCTATTCACATTCAGCAGCCATGGGGAGAGGGAGAGAAGGGGAGGGGGGGGGGACCTGTCTTGTTTTCGTCGGTCTAGTTGTTTATCAATATTGGTATTCATTAATTATTCTCCCTATTCCCTTCCTCAGCCAAACCCAGGAACTCTGCCTCCGGGGTAACAGTGATAGCCTCCACTGTGGCCACGGGAGCCCAGCCAGTTGTCGTGGCCCGCTGTGAGTCGGCCGACGGTCGTCCTGCTGCCCAGATAGCATGGGTGACAGCTGTCAACGGCAACGCTACCTCCGCCTCTACGGCGGGCGCTGACAACACAGTGACGGTATCCAGCCAGTACATGCTGGTTCCCACAGCAGCAGACAACGGCAAAGACATCAGCTGTTTGGTGTCCCATCGAACCCAGGCCAAGGCTGAGAGCTTCCTGATGAACCTGGCCATCGAATGTAAGGCCACTGCACACACTGGTGCACACACACACATCACACACACACACACACACACACACACACACACACACACACACACACACACACACACACACACACACACACACACACACACACACACACACACACACACACACACACACACACACACACACACACACACACACACACACACACACACACACACACACACACACACACACACACACACACACACACACACACACACACACACACACACACACACACACACACACACACACACACACACACACACACACACACACACACACACACACACACACACACACACACACACACACACACACACACACACACACACACACACACACACACACTTACTCATGCAGACCGTATAGTCAGACCTTTTTTAATGTTGCATATACATCCAAATACAATTATTTTGTCTGTATGGGAAGTACCCCTAATTAACCTCTCTCTCTCAGACCCCCCACAGGTGACCATCCTGGGCTATGATAATAACTGGTATGTGGGTCGGACCAACGTGGCTCTGACCTGTCAGGCTACTGCCAACCCCGTCCCTACCACCATCGCATGGAAAACGTGAGTGTGTGTCCGTCGGCCTGTCTCTTTGTCAGTCTGTGTCTCGGTCTCTCTCCTTCTTTAATTATCACTCTATCCACAGGCCACTATAAACCACAGATAGTATTATGATAATGATGATCAACTCGACAGCCACTGGCCTCTTATCTTGATGATGGAGAAATGAAGTGTAACTTTCCATAGTGGAGTTTAGCCCCAGTAGAAACAACAAGCCTGCAGTGTCCTGACTGGCTCCTCCATAATCACTTACTTGTATTAAGTTTTTATAGGTATGAAAAGGTGAAAGTTGAAAGTAGGGAGATCTGGGCCAGATTCCAATACTTATGTTTTCCACCCTCTCCTCCTCTCCTCTCCCTCTAACCCCAGTATGTCCGGTCAGATGCCAGACACAGTGCAGGTAAAAGAAAACGTGCTGACTGTGCTAAAGGTGGACGAGCAGATCAACACAACCTTCGCCTGCGAGGTCAAGAACCGCCTGGGCACCGGCAAGGACCAGGTCACTGTTATGGTCCGAGGTGAGTCCACACACACCAGAAATGACTGTAATCATACACATGTGCATACTATGCTACAAACACACCTGGACACACACCTGGACACACACCTGGACACACACCTGGACACACACCTACGACACACCTACTGACACACACACACACACACACACACACACACACACACACACACACACACACACACACACACACACACACACACACACACACACACACACACACACACACACACACACAGAGGGTGTGGTGATGCTTGCCTGTAGTCAGGGAGAGCAGCATGCTCTGTCCCTGGGGTTAGTGGTTGGGGGGCAGTTTACTGGGCCTCTTCCTCTGTTTGGGTTTTCCATCTATCCATCCTCTACCCTTTGAAACTTTATCACCCATCCCTCCTTGTTTGCATGCAATCCTCTCCTTCTGTTCATACCTATGGATCCTAGCTGTGATGTTTGAGCATCAGAGACAGTTTCAGGTCTCCACACACTGGCAGGGTTTGTTTGAGGGTACGGTTTGCATTGGACTGAAACTCAACCTTGTTATCTCCTTGTTGTGTACTGTGACTCGACAACCACTACACCACTTGAAAGAGATGTTCGGTCGACCGCGCCCGTTTAAATAAATATCCCTCTACAGCTTTAGCTTCCCCTCCACGAGTTCCACCTTGCTCTCTCTCTCTTATAAAAAATACATCCGCCCCCCTGATCTGCACTTTACCTGAAGTTGTTTTGTGCTGACACGGGGGAATGCAGGACAAATGGATAAAAAGTGCAATTCACTGGTGAATGTGTTTTAAAAGCCACCTCCCTCCCTCGGTCTGTCCCTCGCCTCCCCATGCTATTAATGTGTTCTCTCTGATGGGCCACTAGCATCTCTCTGGAACATAACGGACGTCCCCATGCAGGCCCACAGGGTATTACAGGGCTGGCTGTGGGTACAGGGCTGGCTATGGGTACAGGGCTGGCTATGGGTACAGGGCTGGCTATGGGTACAGGGCTGGCTATGGGTACAGGGCTGGCTATGGGTACAGGGCTGGCTATGGGTACAGGGCTGGCTATGGGTACAGGGCTGGCTATGGGTGCAGGGCTGGCTATGGGTGCAGGGCTGGCTATGGGTGCAGGGTGCAGGGCTGGCTATGGGTGCAGGGCTGGCTATGGGTGCAGGGCTGGCTATGGGTACAGGGCTGGCTATGGGTACAGGGCTGGCTATGGGTACAGGGCTGGCTATGGGTGCAGGGCTGGCTATGGGTACAGGGCTGGCTATGGGTGCAGGGCTGGCTATGGGTACAGGGCTGGCTATGGGTACAGGGTAGGGCTGGCTATGGGTACAGGGCTGGCTATGGGTGCAGGGCTGGCTATGGGTACAGGGTGCAGGGCTGGCTATGGGTACAGGGCTGGCTATGGGTACAGGGCTGGCTATGGGTGCAGGGTGCAGGGCTGGCTATGGGTGCAGGGCTGGCTATGGGTGCAGGGCTGGCTATGGGTGCAGGGCTGGCTATGGGTGCAGGGCTGGCTATGGGTGCAGGGCTGGCTATGGGTACAGGGATGGCTATGGGTACAGGGTGCAGGGCTGGCTATGGGTGCAGGGATGGCTATGGGTACAGGGTGCAGGGCTGGCTATGGGTGCAGGGCTGGCTATGGGTACAGGGTGCAGGGCTGGCTATGGGTACAGGGATGGCTATGGGTACAGGGTGCAGGGCTGGCTATGGGTGCAGGGATGGCTATGGGTGCAGGGCTGGCTATGGGTGCAGGGATGGCTATGGGTGCAGGGCTGGCTATGGGTGCAGGGCTGGCTATGGGTGCAGGGCTGGCTATGGGTGCAGGGATGGGGGTGCAGGGTGCAGGGCTGGCTATGGGTGCAGGGTGGGGCTGGCAGGGTGCAGGGCTGGCTATGGGTGCAGGGATGGCTATGGGTGCAGGGATGGCTATGGGTACAGGGCTGGCTATGGGTGCAGGGCTGGCTATGGGTGCAGGGTGCAGGGTGCAGGGCTGGCTATGGGTGCAGGGTGCAGGGCTGGCTATGGGTGCAGGGCTGGCTATGGGTACAGGGCTGGCTATGGGTGCAGGGCTGGCTATGGGTACAGGGCTGGCTATGGGTACAGGGCTGGCTATGGGTACAGGGCTGGCTATGGGTGCAGGGCTGGCTATGGGTGCAGGGATGGCTATGGGTGCAGGGATGGCTATGGGTGCAGGGATGGCTATGGGTGCAGGGATGGCTATGGGTACAGGGTGCAGGGCTGGCTATGGGTGCAGGGCAGGGCTGGCTATGGGTGCAGGGCTGGCTATGGGTACAGGGCTGGCTATGGGTGCAGGGCTGGCTATGGGTGGGCTGGCTAGGGCTGGCTATGGGTACAGGGCTGGCTAGGGTGCAGGGCTGGCTATGGGTGCAGGGATGGCTATGGGTGCAGGGATGGCTATGGGTGCAGGGATGGCTATGGGTGCAGGGCTGGCTATGGGTACAGGGTGCAGGGCTGGCTATGGGTGCAGGGATGGCTATGGGTACAGGGTGCAGGGCTGGCTATGGGTGCAGGGATGGCTATGGGTGCAGGGCTGGCTATGGGTGCAGGGATGGCTATGGGTGCAGGGATGGCTATGGGTGCAGGGTGCAGGGCTGGCTATGGGTGCAGGGCTGGCTATGGGTACAGGGTGCAGGGCTGGCTATGGGTGCAGGGATGGCTATGGGTGCAGGGCTGGCTATGGGTGCAGGGATGGCTATGGGTGCAGGGCTGGCTATGGGTGCAGGGCTGGCAATGGGTACAGGGTGCAGGGCTGGCTATGGGTGCAGGGCTGGCTATGGGTGCAGGGCTGGCTATGGGTACAGGGTGCAGGGCTGGCTATGGGTGCAGGGCTGGCTATGGGTACAGGGTGCAGGGCTGGCTATGGGTGCAGGGCTGGCTATGGGTGCAGGGTGCAGGGCTGGCTATGGGTGCAGGGCTGGCTATGGGTGCAGGGCTGGCTATGGGTGCAGGGCTGGCTATGGGTACAGGGCTGGCTATGGGTGCAGGGCTGGCTATGGGTGCAGGGCTGGCTATGGGTGCAGGGCTGGCAATGGGTGCAGGGCTGGCTATGGGTGCAGGGCTGGCTATGGGTGCAGGGCTGGCAATGGGTGCAGGGCTGGCAATGGGTGCAGGGCTGGCTATGGGTGCAGGGCTGGCTATGGGTGCAGGGCTGACTGGGTGCAGGGCTGGCTATGGGTGCAGGGCTGGCTATGGGTGCAGGGCTGGCTAGGGCTGGCTGGCAATGGGTGCAGGGCTGGCTATGGGTGCAGGGCAGGGCTGGCTATGGGTGCAGGGCTGGCTATGGGTGCAGGGCTGGCTATGGGTGCAGGGCTGGCTATGGGTGCAGGGCTGGCTATGGGTGCAGGGTGCAGGGCTGGCTATGGGTACAGGGTGCAGGGCTGGCTATGGGTGCAGGGCTGGCTATGGGTGCAGGGCTGGCTATGGGTGCAGGGCTGGCTATGGGTACAGGGTGCAGGGCTGGCTATGGGTGCAGGGCTGGCTATGGGTGCAGGGCTGGCTATGGGTGCAGGGCTGGCTATGGGTACAGGGTGCAGGGCTGGCTATGGGTGCAGGGCTGGCTATGGGTGCAGGGCTGGCTATGGGTGCAGGGCTGGCTATGGGTACAGGGTGCAGGGCTGGCTATGGGTGCAGGGCTGGCTATGGGTGCAGGGCTGGCTATGGGTACAGGGCTGGCTATGGGTGCAGGGCTGGCTATGGATACAGGGCTGGCTATGGGTGGGTGCAGGGCTGGCTATGGGTGCAGGGCTGGCTATGGGTGCAGGGCTGGCTATGGGTGCAGGGCTGGCTATGGGTACAGGGTGCAGGGCTGGCTATGGGTGCAGGGCTGGCTATGGGTGCAGGGCTGGCTATGGGTACAGGGTGCAGGGCTGGCTATGGGTGCAGGGCTGGCTATGGGTGCAGGGCTGGCTATGGGTGCAGGGCTGGCTATGGATGCAGGGCTGGCTATGGGTGCAGGGCTGGCTATGGGTGCAGGGCTGGCTATGGGTGCAGGGCTGGCTATGGGTGCAGGGCTGGCTATGGGTGCAGGGCTGGCTATGGGTGCAGGGCTGGCTATGGGTGCAGGGCTGGCTATGGGTGCAGGGCTGGCTATGGGTACAGGGTGCAGGGCTGGCTATGGGTGCAGGGCTGGCTATTGGTGCAGGGCTGGCTATGGGTGCAGGGCTGGCTATGGGTGCAGGTCTGGCTATGGGTGCAGGGCTGGCTATGGGTACAGGGGGGGGCTGGGGGAGGGAGGGAAGTAGAGAGGAGAAAAAGGGGTGATTGAACGAGTGAGTGAGAGAAAGGTTGGTAGGAAGGGTTGGTAGAGTGTCTGCTTTTAGAGTAAAGAAGGGGGGTGAGAGGGGAACAGGATGCTGATGGCATTTAAAACCCCTATGGGAATCTATGGCACTGCTTCTTCTCTCTACCACTATCACCCCCTCCATTTTCTCTCTGAGAGCGAGCAGGCTGACGGTGCTGTGAGTATGTAGTGCTGTAGTCTCTCTATCCTCTCTGAGCGGATCAGTCGGCCTCTGCTGCTTCAGCGCCTGGCTGCTTCTCCTTCTTAACTCCCTCTGTTCTGTCCTCCCTTTCCTCGCCCTCATCATCCTGTCTCCTATAAACTCTCCTTTCCTGTCTCCAAGAATGATTTCCTGTCCTCCCTCTCTCTCCTCTTTGGTCCACCACCCCTAAATTCTTTCCCACTTAACTCCCTCTGTCCTCTTCCCCCCTCCCCCTTCATCTACTCATTGTACTCTCTCCTGCTAAAGGGAAAGGGGGATGCCTAGTCAGTTGTACAACTGAATGCATTCAACTGAAATGTGACTTCCGCATTTAACCCAACCCCTCTGAAGAGAAGTGCAGGGGGCTGCCTTAATCGACATCCACGTCATCGGGGAGCAGTGGGTTAACTGCCTTGCTCAGGGGCAGAACGACCTTATTGTTTCTTGTCCACCCTTCCCTTGTCCTGTCCAGTCATCTCCTCCCTCTTCTTTTCTCCTGTCATTCCCCCTCAGTGAGTAAGACAGTAAAAAGGGGGATGACTGAACTGAGTGCAGGCCCACACAGAGAAAGACTGAGATGGAGAGAGAGGTAGTGTGAATACAGATGGAGTGCTAATGCAGTGGAGCTGTGTCCAACCAGGGCTGAGAGGTGCCGTGGCTGTGAAATGTCCAGCGTCTGGACCAGGCTAGAGCAGGCTCCTGTCCTGCTGCTGCTTCTGTCCCCAGCTGTGTGACAACTGACGCAGAGATCCCTGCACAGGGCTACGAGCTGACCTAGGACCTGTCTCCTTTGTCTGTCTGTGTCCCTGCCCCTGGTCCGGTCCTCTATAACTGGCCTCTATCAGACTCCTACAACACTGTACTGATCTGTACTGAGTACTGCTGTTAGCCCTCTCTGAGACCCCCTCTCTCTGTCTCTCTCAAATACCAGCCCACAGCACTGAGCCAGTCTTCTTCCCCTCTATCTCCCTCTCACCCATTCTCTCACTCTTCCTCTGTCCCCCCCCCTCTGTCTCATCCCATTCTCTATCTCCCTTCCTTTCTCTCTCATATGCTCTCTGTCTTTCTCTCTCTCTCTCTCATCCTCCCTTACCCTCTCCCTATTGCTGTCTCTCATCTTGCAGAGCTGGTCTCTCCTTCTCTTAAATACCAGCTCTCTTAATCACTGCTTAGCTCCCCTGATCCTGCACTGGAACCTGCTCCGCCACAGTTGGCTAACCCATTTTCTGCCATCACCACTGTCTCCAGGCCTGGTTTCTCCAATATTGCCTTGCACTAGTGTCACATCAAAATCCTTCCCCACTTACTCAGAAGACAAACCGTTTCCCTTTCCGTTTCCCTTATTCCCCTGCAATGGTATCACGACTAAATCAGCCCCTCTTAATGAGTTAACCTGCATCCTTCCTATTTCACATATTCCCATGTAGTGGTGTCAGCCCCCCTTCAGAAGATCTGCTTTGTTCTGTTTTCCTCCCGGGCTATCAGTCTTTGGCCATGCTACAGAGAGGATGTAGTCTGTTCCTCTACAGCCTCCAGGCCTGACTGCCCTCTGCTATCCCTCCACCCATGATCAAGACCAGAGACATGTATAGTCTGATCCAGACCATTCAATAAGTCACATTCAGTACTGCTGCTAAATCACCATCTCTCTCTCTGTGAAGAAACCAGCCCGAAACCAACCAATCAGCCTTCTCCCATGATGTTGTGTGTGTGTGTGTGTGTGTGTGTGTGTGTGTGTGTGTGTGTGTGTGTGTGTGTGTGTGTGTGTGTGTGTGTGTGTGTGTGTGTGTGTGTGTGTGTGTGTGTGTGTGTGTGTGTGTGTGTGTGTGTGTGTGTGTGTGTGTGGCTGTTGCATGTATTTGGGAGGCGGGCAGCAGCAGGCGTTATTTCCGCCCATCTCTCTCATTATTTGCGGTTACTTGGAGCTTATGGTCGTGCATGACGCAATTTATAAAAAGTCTAATTTTACAAAGCCAGTGGGTTTTGTGCTGGAGCGATGCATAGTCCTCTTTCTGGGGTGGTTTCTGTCGTTGGCCCCATGCACCTGTCTGACATAAATAATTGTGACAGTAACCCTCTAAAAAGCCATTACGAATCTTTTTAATGTACTATGAAGCTAAGCATTTGTTTCTTGGGCTTCAAGAATGTGACTGATCAAAGTGGCTCAGGCCTGAACTGATTGAAAGTATAAGGGGATATCAGTGAACAAATGCCGTTGTCAAGGCTACGACGGCTCCAGTGCAGTGAGTGGAGCTTACTCAGGAGTTTAAAAAAACGTATGTCAGATCGAGAGCCTAATGCTTCTTAAGTAGGTCTTTATGAGTTTTAGTTTAGAAAACCATCTCTCTGCAGAGGCGACAGTTACAGGGATGGTTATAAACAGCTTGATTGCCGTAGCTAGACGAGGGGAACTGGGCAGAAGGGAGTGGTGCTTCAAATATAGCAGTTCTGCAACATCTTTAATTGAGCCTCTCATTCTCCTTAATTGCCGGACTCAACAGGTTACGTAAAGAGATGACCTGAATAGGAAGCTCTGGGACAGGTCGTCTGGATACTGGACAGACAATACATTGGCAGATTATTATCTTCAGCGGACAACAGTTCTTGAGAGCTCAAACAAAACAAGCATGTTGTGATTCTATTCATACTGGTGAACCCGGCATGTTGTGATTCTATTCATACTGGTGAACCCGGCATGTTGTGATTCTATTCATACTGGTGAAACGGCATGTTGTGATTCTATTCATACTGGTGAACCGGCATGTTGTGATTCTATTCATACTGGTGAAACGGCATGTTGTGATTCTATTCATACTGGTGAAACGGCATGTTGTGATTCTATTCATACTGGTGAAACGGCATGTTGTGATTCTATTCATACTGGTGAAACGGCATGTTGTGATTCTATTCATACTGGTGAAACGGCATGTTGTGATTCTATTCATACTGGTGAAACGGCATGTTGTGATTCTATTCATACTGGTGAAACCATGTTGTGATTCTATTCATACTGTTGTTGTGATTCTATTCATACTGGTGAACCCGGCATGTTGTGATTCTATTCATACTGGTGAACCGGCATGTTGTGATTCTATTCATACTGGTGAAACGGCATGTTGTGATTCTATTCATACTGGTGAACCGGCATGTTGTGATTCTATTCATACTGGTGAAACGGCATGTTGTGATTCTATTCATACTGGTGAAACGGCATGTTGTGATTCTATTCATACTGGTGAACCGGCATGTTGTGATTCTATTCATACTGGTGAAACGGCATGTTGTGATTCTATTCATACTGGTGAACCGGCATGTTGTGATTCTATTCATACTGGTGAAACGGCATGTTGTGATTCTATTCATACTGGTGAACCGGCATGTTGTGATTCTATTCATACTGGTGAAACGGCATGTTGTGATTCTATTCATACTGGTGAAACCGGCATGTTGTGATTCTATTCATACTGGTGAACCGGCATGTTGTGATTCTATTCATACTGGTGAAACATGTTGTGATTCTATTCATACTGGTGAAACGGCATGTTGTGATTCTATTCATACTGGTGAACCGGCATGTTGTGATTCTATTCATACTGGTGAAAAGGCATGTTGTGATTCTATTCATACTGGTGAAACGGCATGTTGTGATTCTATTCATACTGGTGAAACGGCATGTTGTGATTCTATTCATACTGGTGAAACGGCATGTTGTGATTCTATTCATACTGGTGAAACGGCATGTTGTGATTCTATTCATACTGGTGAACCGGCATGTTGTGATTCTATTCATACTGGTGAAACGGCATGTTGTGATTCTATTCATACTGGTGAAACGGCATGTTGTGATTCTATTCATACTGGTGAAACGGCATGTTGTGATTCTATTCATACTGGTGAACCGGCATGTTGTGATTCTATTCATACTGGTGAACCCGGCATGTTGTGATTCTATTCATACTGGTGAACCGGCATGTTGTGATTCTATTCATACTGGTGAACCGGCATGTTGTGATTCTATTCATACTGGTGAACCGGCATGTTGTGATTCTATTCATACTGGTGAACCGGCATGTTGTGATTCTATTCATACTGGTGAAACGGCATGTTGTGATTCTATTCATACTGGTGAAACGGCATGTTGTGATTCTATTCATACTGGTGAACCGGCATGTTGTGATTCTATTCATACTGGTGAACCGGCATGTTGTGATTCTATTCATACTGGTGAAACGGCATGTTGTGATTCTATTCATACTGGTGAAACGGCATGTTGTGATTCTATTCATACTGGTGAACCCGGCATGTTGTGATTCTATTCATACTGGTGAAACGGCATGTTGTGATTCTATTCATACTGGTGAAACGGCATGTTGTGATTCTATTCATACTGGTGAACCGGCATGTTGTGATTCTATTCATACTGGTGAACATGTTGTGATTCTATTCATACTGGTGAAACGGCATGTTGTGATTCTATTCATACTGGTGAACCGGCATGTTGTGATTCTATTCATACTGGTGAACCGGCATGTTGTGATTCTATTCATACTGGTGAACCGGCATGTTGTGATTCTATTCATACTGGTGAACCGGCATGTTGTGATTCTATTCATACTGGTGAAACGGCATGTTGTGATTCTATTCATACTGGTGAACCGGCATGTTGTGATTCTATTCATACTGGTGAAACGGCATGTTGTGATTCTATTCATACTGGTGAAACGGCATGTTGTGATTCTATTCATACTGGTGAAATGTTGTGATTCTATTCATACTGGCATGTTGTGATTCTATTCATACTGGTGAAACGGCATGTTGTGATTCTATTCATACTGGTGAAACGGATTCATTCATTGTGATTCTATTCATACTGGTGAACCGGCATGTTGTGATTCTATTCATACTGGTGAAACGGCATGTTGTGA
Source organism: Oncorhynchus keta (assembly GCF_023373465.1). Lineage (NCBI taxonomy): Eukaryota > Metazoa > Chordata > Actinopteri > Salmoniformes > Salmonidae > Oncorhynchus > Oncorhynchus keta. Next base: position 66,569,257 of record NC_068454.1, on the reverse strand, counting down.
TTCTATTCATACTGGTGAACCGGCATGTTGTGATTCTATTCATACTGGTGAACCTGGTGAACCATGTTGTGATTCTATTCATACTGGTGAACCGGCATGTTGTGATTCTATTCATACTGGTGAACCGGCATGTTGTGATTCTATTCATACTGGTGAAACGGCATGTTGTGATTCTATTCATACTGGTGAACCCGGCATGTTGTGATTCTATTCATACTGGTGAACCGGCATGTTGTGATTCTATTCATACTGGTGAAACGGCATGTTGTGATGTTGTGATTCTATTCATACTGGTGAACCGGCATGTTGTGATTCTATTCATACTGGTGAAACGGCATGTTGTGATTCTATTCATACTGGTGAACCATGTTGGCATGTTGTGATTCTATTCATACTGGTGAAACGGCATGTTGTGATTCTATTCATACTGGTGAACCGGCATGTTGTGATTCTATTCATACTGGTGAACCGGCATGTTGTGATTCTATTCATACTGGTGAAACGGCATGTTGTGATTCTATTCATACTGGTGAAACGGCATGTTGTGATTCTATTCATACTGGTGAAACGGCATGTTGTGATTCTATTCATACTGGTGAACCGGCATGTTGTGATTCTATTCATACTGGTGAACCGGCATGTTGTGATTCTATTCATACTGGTGAAACGGCATGTTGTGATTCTATTCATACTGGTGAACCGGCATGTTGTGATTCTATTCATACTGGTGAAACGGCATGTTGTGATTCTATTCATACTGGTGAAACGGCATGTTGTGATTCTATTCATACTGGTGAACCGGCATGTTGTGATTCTATTCATACTGGTGAATTCATACTGGTGATTCTATTCATACGGCATGTTGTGATTCTATTCATACTGGTGAACCCGGCATGTTGTGATTCTATTCATACTGGTGAACCCGGCATGTTGTGATTCTATTCATACTGGTGAACCGGCATGTTGTGATTCTATTCATACTGGTGAACCGGCATGTTGTGATTCTATTCATACTGGTGAAACGGCATGTTGTGATTCTATTCATACTGGTGAAACGGCATGTTGTGATTCTATTCATACTGGTGAACCCGGCATGTTGTGATTCTATTCATACTGGTGAACCGGCATGTTGTGATTCTATTCATACTGGTGAACCGGCATGTTGTGATGTTGTGATTCTATTCATACTGGTGAACCGGCATGTTGTGATTCTATTCATACTGGTGAAACGGCATGTTGTGATTCTATTCATACTGGTGAACCCGGCATGTTGTGATTCTATTCATACTGGTGAACCGGCATGTTGTGATTCTATTCATACTGGTGAACCGGCATGTTGTGATTCTATTCATACTGGTGAACCGGCATGTTGTGATTCTATTCATACTGGTGAATTCATACGGCATGTTGTGATTCTATTCATACTGGTGAACCGGCATGTTGTGATTCTATTCATACTGGTGAACCGGCATGTTGTGATTCTATTCATACTGGTGAACCGGCATGTTGTGATTCTATTCATACTGGTGAACGGCATGTTGTGATTCTATTCATACTGGTGAAACGGCATGTTGTGATTCTATTCATACTGGTGAAACGGCATGTTGTGATTCTATTCATACTGGTGAAACGGCATGTTGTGATTCTATTCATACTGGTGAAACGGCATGTTGTGATTCTATTCATACTGGCATGTTGTGATTCTATTCATACTGGTGAAACGGGTGAAACGGCATGTTGTGATTCTATTCATACTGGTGAAACGGCATGTTGTGATTCTATTCATACTGGTGAAACGGCATGTTGTGATTCTATTCATACTGGTGAACCGGCATGTTGTGATTCTATTCATACTGGTGAACCCGGCATGTTGTGATTCTATTCATACTGGTGAACCGGCATGTTGTGATTCTATTCATACTGGTGAACCGGCATGTTGTGATTCTATTCATACTGGTGAACCGGCATGTTGTGATTCTATTCATACTGGTGAACCGGCATGTTGTGATTCTATTCATACTGGTGAAACGGCATGTTGTGATTCTATTCATACTGGTGAAACGGCATGTTGTGATTCTATTCATACTGGTGAACCCGGCATGTTGTGATTCTATTCATACTGGTGAACCGGCATGTTGTGATTCTATTCATACTGGTGAAACGGCATGTTGTGATTCTATTCATACTGGTGAAACGGCATGTTGTGATTCTATTCATACTGGTGAACCGGCATGTTGTGATTCTATTCATACTGGTGAAACGGCATGTTGTGATTCTATTCATACTGGTGAAACGGCATGTTGTGATTCTATTCATACTGGTGAACCGGCATGTTGTGATTCTATTCATACTGGTGAACCGGCATGTTGTGATTCTATTCATACTGGTGAAACGGCATGTTGTGATTCTATTCATACTGGTGAACCCGGCATGTTGTGATTCTATTCATACTGGTGAACCCGGCATGTTGTGATTCTATTCATACTGGTGAACCGGCATGTTGTGATTCTATTCATACTGGTGAACCGGCATGTTGTGATTCTATTCATACTGGTGAAACGGCATGTTGTGATTCTATTCATACTGGTGAACCGGCATGTTGTGATTCTATTCATACTGGTGAAACGGCATGTTGTGATTCTATTCATACTGGTGAACCGGCATGTTGTGATTCTATTCATACTGGTGAAACGGCATGTTGTGATTCTATTCATACTGGTGAACCCGGCATGTTGTGAATCTATTCATACTGGTGAACCCGGCATGTTGTGATTCTATTCATACTGGTGAACCGGCATGTTGTGATTCTATTCATACTGGTGAACCGGCATGTTGTGATTCTATTCATACTGGTGAAACGGCATGTTGTGATTCTATTCATACTGGTGAACCCGGCATGTTGTGATTCTATTCATACTGGTGAACCGGCATGTTGTGATTCTATTCATACTGGTGAACCGGCATGTTGTGATTCTATTCATACTGGTGAAACGGCATGTTGTGATTCTATTCATACTGGTGAACCGGCATGTTGTGATTCTATTCATACTGGTGAACCGGCATGTTGTGATTCTATTCATACTGGTGAAACGGCATGTTGTGATTCTATTCATACTGGTGAACCGGCATGTTGTGATTCTATTCATACTGGTGAAACGGCATGTTGTGATTCTATTCATACTGGTGAAACGGCATGTTGTGATTCTATTCATACTGGTGAAACGGCATGTTGTGATTCTATTCATACTGGTGAACCGGCATGTTGTGATTCTATTCATACTGGTGAAACGGCATGTTGTGATTCTATTCATACTGGTGAAACGGCATGTTGTGATTCTATTCATACTGGTGAACCCGGCATGTTGTGATTCTATTCATACTGGTGAACCGGCATGTTGTGATTCTATTCATACTGGTGAAACGGCATGTTGTGATTCTAATCATACTGGTGAACCCGGCATGTTGTGATTCTATTCATACTGGTGAACCGGCATGTTGTGATTCTATTCATACTGGTGAACCGGCATGTTGTGATTCTATTCATACTGGTGAACCGGCATGTTGTGATTCTATTCATACTGGTGAAACGGCATGTTGTGATTCTATTCATACTGGTGAACCGGCATGTTGTGATTCTATTCATACTGGTGAAACGGCATTTGAGTTGTGTGATTACAATTTCAACGGTCCCTTATCGCTGGTAAATCTTGACATGCGTCATTCAAGACTAAGTTTAAATTGTGTGCAGCGCAATGTACTGTCTGGGTTGTCAATACTCAGTATAGAAAACAGTCGGACCTGTAACCTGGACCTACAGTCTGTGCTAAACATTTGCACACAAAAATGCAAGCAGACGCAGACGCATACTGTAGCTACTACAGGCCTCTACATAGAAAAAATAGACTGGATTTAGGCACAACAACTTTCTATCCAAGCTGGGAGAGAGCCCGAGGAATGGCTCATGCACGTTCAGGTAGGATATACAGGACAGTTGGGCATCAATTGGTTGCTGATTTAGTATGCTGTCATATTGAACATGTATTTGGCCATCTGCAATGTTTGAATTTCCAACTTTTAATTACTGAACAAGTAATTGCTGTGGTAAGTGTGATCTAACTGGACGCCGTACGACAATGTGTATAGCTTCGTGAAATGTTAGGTTTAACATGAGAAAATGATGACCAAATGATGGCCTTCAATAAACATTTATCCATTAAGTAAAGCTATAGGCTACATTTCCTGACACCACAGAAAGCCTATGATGGTTTTGATAGGCAGCTGCATAGACCCTTTCAGCATCTTGGACAGTAATTGGTTGTCTATACTTTGTGAGTGGCTCTCTGGCTGACGCATTCGATTATATTTGAGGGGGGTGACCTTGCGGGGGTCCAGAGAAACTGGGTTGCAGCAGTCCAGTGAGAGTGAGGGTGATATGAGTGCATTTTTCATTGAGAGGATTGTGTACCGTTCTTCCCAAGGCGTTGTGCTCGGTGTGTTTACTGCCTGACTGGGAGAAGCGTCTCCCCTGTGTGTGCGTGCGTGTGCGTGTGTAAACAAAATTCTCTCTCTTGGGGAGATTTCCCACATCCCCATGAGGACAACAGCTATTTTAAGCTTAGGGGTTGGGGGAAAACTGGATTTTGAATGGAAATCCATTTTATGGCCCCACAAGGATAGTAAAACATAAGGTGTGTGTGTGATGATGCTGGTGAGAGCTTGTCTCATGCTTTTTTAAAGGCCAAACACTGTGGGAGAGGAAGTATTCCTTTACAGGAAGCTGTCTAGTGTCCTCTACTAGAGGAAGCTGTCCTCTACTAGCGCTCTAGTGTCTTCTACTAGCGCTCTAATGTCCTCTACTAGCGCTCTGCCGTCCTCTACTAGCGCTCTGCCGTCCTCCACTAGCGCTCTGCCGTCCTCCACTAGCGCTCTGCCGTCCTCCACTAGCGCTCTGCCGTCCTCCACTAGCGCTCTGCCGTCCTCCACTAGCGCTCTGCCGTCCTCCACTAGCGCTCTGCCGTCCTCCACTAGCGCTCTGCCGTCCTCCACTAGCGCTCTGCCGTCCTCCACTAGCGCTCTGCCGTCCTCCACTAGCGCTCTAGTGTCCTCTACTAGCGCTCTGCCGTCCTCCACTAGCGCTCTGCCGTCCTCCACTAGCGCTCTAGTGTCCTCCACTAGCGCTCTAATGTGTCCTCTACTAGCGCTTTAGTGTCCTCTACTAGCGCTCTCCTGTCCTCCACTAGCGCTCTGCTGTCCTCGACTAGCGCTCTGCTGTCCTCTACTAGCGCTCTGCTGTCCTCTACTAGCGCTCTGCTGTCCTCTACTAGCGCTCTGCTGTCCTCTACTAGCGCTCTGCTGTCCTCTACTAGCGCTCTAGTGTCCTCTACTAGCGCTCTAGTGTCCTCTACTAGCGCTCTGCTGTCCTCTACTAGCGCTCTGCTGTCCTTTACTAGAGCTCTGCCGTCCTCTACTTGCTCTCTAGTGTCTTCTACTAGCGCTCTGCTGTCCTATACTAGCTCTCTGCTGTCCTCTACTAGCGTTCTGCTGTCCTCTACTAGCGCTCTACAGTCCTCTACTAGCGCTCTGCTGTCCTCTACTAGCGCTCTGCCGTCCTCTACTAGCGCTCTGCCGTCCTCTACTAGCGCTCTGCTGTCCTCTACTAGCGCTCTGCTGTCCTCTACTAGCGCTCTGCTGTCCTCTACTAGCGCTCTGCCGTCCTCTACTAGCGCTCTGCCGTCCTCTACTTGCTCTCTGCCGTCCTCTACTAGCGCTCTGCCGTCCTCTACTTGCTCTCTGTGTCTTCTACTTGCGCTCTGCTGTCCTATACTAGCGCTCTGCTGTCCTCTACTAGCGCTCTGCCGTCCTCTACTAGCGCTCTGCCGTCCTCTACTAGCGCTCTGCCGTCCTCTACTAGCGCTCTGCCGTCCTCTACTTGCTCTCTAGTGTCTTCTACTAGCGCTCTGCTGTCCTATACTAGCGCTCTAGTGTCCTCTACTAGCGTTCTGCCGTCCTCTACTTGCTCTCTAGTGTCTTCTACTAGCGCTCTGCCGTCCTCTACTAGCGCTCTGCCGTCCTCTACTAGCGCTCTAGTGTCCTCTACTAGCGCTCTAGTGTCCTCTACTAGCGCTCTACTGTATCACCCAGACCACACACCAACCTTTTTCCCCCGATCCACATTTCTAGTACCAGATTAATTAACCAACCTCTTACCATTGGGAGGATTTGAAAACGGCAGGGCCTGTATTACGGCAGGGCCTGTATTAATAAAGTGTCTCACTGCTGACCAAGGATCAGTTTTGCCTTATAAATCATATAGATTACATGGACAGGGGTGACTGATCTTAGATCAGCACTCCTACTTGGAGACAATCTTGATGAATGTGGCCCCTGACCCTGTATCAGTGTTTAGAGGACCCCTGTACCTACTCCATCCTTTAGCACCTCCAGGCTCTCGGTCTTCTGGGTCCACTGGAGACTGAGGTGTCAATGCAGTTCCTGTGTTTTTATTACAGGACGGATTGGAGAACCAAGACTCACTGTCATGTATCAATGGAAAGGTTTAGCTAGCGTGTGTGTGTGTGTGTGTGTGTGTGTGTGTGTGTGTGTGTGTGTGTGTGTGTGTGTGTGTGTGTGTGTGTGTGTGTGTGTGTGTGTGTGTGTGTGTGTGTGTGTGTGTGTGTGTGTGTGTGTGTGTAAAGAGAAACTGAGGGAGGGGGGGCTTGAGAGGGAGGGGGTAAGAGGAAGGTGTAGTAGATGGTGGGGGAGGAGGATGGGAGAGATGGCTAAGAAGAACGCAGTAGAGAGTCGTAGCAAATAACTAGCAATCTCGCCAGCCGGTGTGTCTGGAGTCATGAGCCTTGCAATATGATCAAACTAGGTCTGAGGGAAAACGTGCGCCGTCCGGGGCTTATACAACGGAGCTCAATTGGGTGTTCAGTAGTTAGGGGAGAGAGCGGGTAGACGGACTGTCCCCTGTTCTGTATTATAGTAGCTTGAAGCAGGAGTTGTCATTCTGCTGTCTCGCTCTGTCAGTCACCACCACCCCTCATCCTCTTCTCCTTCATCCCTGGCTGCATCCCCCATCCATTTATCATCCTCCTGCATGGCCTCCACCTGTTCTTGCCCTCTGGACTCCAGAGGGTGCCTTTTATTTTCGCTCAGTCGTTCTGCTATTTTATGGGTGAGGCGGCTGAGACTAAAGAGAACCTGCACACTGCTCACACTGTTTAGGAGACGTCAATGGCACGTTGCCTTGATGTTGCAGAGACCTTGTTGAAATGTTGCTCTGACGTTATTAGGGCGTTTGTGAGGGAATGGGGACGAGCAGCTCAGAGGGAGAGTAGGAAATGCCAGTGACGTTAAACACTGCTGTTAAAGCCTCAGCACCCTCACTCCCACATGCAAAAACACATCACATGGAATACAGTGCAGACTACTGACATCATCCAAACCCGCCTCTTCTTCTCGCCCTCCCTCCTCCCTCTTGTCCTCTTTCCTTATTTTCCCTCTCAATCTGCTTTCCTCCACCGGTCTCATCCTCTTCTTCTCTCCTCTCCCTTCCCTCCCTCCTTCCTACAGAACCCTCTGTGGTCCCCTCCAACGCGGCCGTGGTGGCAGGTGCTGTGATTGGCTCCCTTCTGGCCCTCCTCCTCGTCGCCGCCCTTATCGCCGTCCTGGTCACCCGGAGCCGCCGGCAACATCAGGGTTACCGTGGCAACCCAACCCACAGCTCCTTCGACATAAAGTCGCGTCTCTTCGGCTCCGGCAAGAAGGGGAGCAAGAACGGGACAGGTGCTGGCGCCGGGGGCAACGGGGTGGGCGGCAACAACAACAGCCCCATCTACGTCTACAAGGAGGGCTCCGCCCATGATGGCCTGACTGACAAGGCCAATCAACATGTGCCGCTGCACCTGGGGGGGCATGGTGAGGGGGGGGTTGCCACGGCGCCCACGGCGCAGGACATCTTGCTGAGCGGTGAGCTGGATGAGGCAGAGCGAAGGAAGTTTGACCAGCTGGAGGACGAGGAGGAGAGTTACGACCACTTTGGAGGGGGCGGGCCCATCCTGCAACTCCGCCCACCACATGACCAGGACGGAATCATGAGCGGTTACCTTGACGATGACATGGAGTCTCAGCGCGACGGGTCGGTCATCTCACGGACTGCCGTGTACGTGTAGAGAGAACGGGCAGAGGAAGAGGAGGAGGAGGAAGGGAAAGCAGGATGGAAGAAGGAAAAGATTAATGAACATGTCCTCCTTTGAGAGGAGTCGGTGGTGTTGGGATCTCCTCTGTTGGATCATTTGAAATATATTAACAACGACCAAACATGCAGCCCATAGAGAGAGCAAGATGAAGTGGCTGAGGGAGGCAATGTACAGAAACCAGATGAACTGAATGAAGTGGCTGAGGGAGGGGATGTACAGAAACCAGATGAACTGAATGAAGTGGCTGAGGGAGGGGATGTACAGAAACCAGATGAACTGAATGAAGTGGCTGAGGGAGGGGATGTACAGAAACCAGATGAACTGAATGAAGTGGCTGAGGGAGGGGATGTACAGAAACCAGATGGAGGACTGGTGCGTTGATAAAACAACTATTTTTCTCTGGTCCCAATATGAAAAGTGGATCACTTGATATCTATCTACCAAAACAATGAAAGAAATCCTGAAACTATCTTTCTCACATCGCTGCTCTGTCTGTTGTGTTCCTCATTTCTTTAGTTTAGGGACCTTGGAGATTGAAGCCTCCAGAGAGACACATTGTAGTAGGGACTTGTGGGTAAAATGGCATCTCCATACAGCCGTTCCTTCGCTAGCTAGAGAAACTCCTCACTAAAATATTCACTCTTATCTCCACTAAATGCACAGTAGCAATGTAAGGGGTGTCACGATGGTATCTGCTCCCTGCTATTCTCGTCTCTCTCCTGTGGGACAACGTTTGTTCCGACTACAGTAGCCTTGTTTCTGCTGTATGTGACAGTACTGGGGAAGGGAACAGGAAGTTTGGCAGGGGAAGTGGTCGATGTAGTTGTGGTTAAGTAAAATGTCAAACTCTCTCTAGTGTCTGTATGTTGCAGTAGGCCGCCTCTTTCTACCTCATTTTCTCTCTGCTATTGTGCCACCAACTGGAAGTATGTGCAGAATTTAGTTTGGGACATTCTGAAATGATAAACAACTTACTGAAGGAGTGGTAGTCATCTAGATGAAGACAGTGCATGAAAGGGGAATTGATAGAGGGATAGGAGGGAGGGAAACCATACAGCTGTTCTCTCATGTCCGGAGAGACTGGGAGAGAGGGATTAGGATGAATTGATAGAGGGAGAAAAAGGGACGGCTCAAACAGCAGGCTGTTCTCCCTTTCCTCCATTTGATCCTTCCCTCCTTGTGGTGTTCCTGACAGGAAGAGTTTGATTGCTAATGAGCCTTGAAGTCAATGCTCATTTAAGCCCACACACACACACAAACCAAATTACCACCGCTTAGATGGTATGACGTGGACATTTTCTCTCCCTCCTCGCTCTCCTCTTCTCCCTCTCCTCCGTTCTCCCTCTCCTCCCTCCTTACCCTGTCTCTTACCTCTGTCTCTCTCCATCACCTCTCTCCTTCTCTCCCTCACAGTCTCTCTCCTCCACCAGACTTTCTCTATCACCTCTCTCTACCCTGTGTGTGTGTGTGATTTACACAGGGCTGTGGGGAGGTCAGGGATACAGGGAGAGCAGAGGGAGTATTTCATGCCTCCCTCTCTACGTGTCAAACACCCCATTTACTGTACCCCCTTCCTCCTGCCAGACCTGACTCAGAAAGCCACGGTGGAGTCATGCCCTGCTCACTGTACATCTCGGCTTTCATAGTTTGATAAGTAAGGTTTCCTCCTATCCCATTGTATATGTTGCTCTGTCAATCTATACAATCACAAGGTATATAGAAATCCAAATACATGATGACATATTTGCATCTGTAGCTAATTAAGATACAAATGAATTGATTGATTCTGTGCATACACGGGGGGGTGAATGACCTGTTATAGGACCTACATTGACTAGCAGAGGTCTGGGTATAATCCTTCATGATTCAGACCGGAGGCCTGATAGTTTAGTGACTAATTTGTCTTTCTAACAAGACAGTCGAGGGCTGTTCAAGCCAATATCACCATGTACAACTATTATACATCACTAGAGGCAAACAGATGAGCACTGGAAGGCTATGACCAGCTGTCTTCCTGAAGAGCCTTACTTTCCTACCCTCAATAGCCCAGATCTGAATCACCTCTGAATCAGCCCCTTCACAACTCCTATCTCATGACTCCCCTGTGATTCATCGTGTTTCCTGGTTAATCAGTGGGGTTTCCTTGGCCGCCCTGACCAGGTGAGGCACCTGATTGGCCCATTAAGCCTGGGTCTGTTTCTGAGTCACGACCAGCCAGAGGTCATGGGGTCAAACGATGTGCGTTTTACCGCTGAGGGCGTGGTGGGTGCCTGTGGGTCGCACCTCTAATTGGGCACTTTAACCCATAGGGTTCACAGAGAAACATACATATTACACACACACTCTGGTGAGAGAGCGACATGTATTAGTGTTCCTGGATGACCTTGACTGTTGTGGTGGAGGTTGACCTTGGTGTGGGGGAGAGAAAGGAACAGAGAGGGGGGACTGGGAGGAATGGATGGATACTGACCCACTGTGCGACTTGCCTAACCATCAGCACTTGATAACACGATAGCCTAAGTCTGTCAATTACAATAGATTGATAGCATTATGGCCTCAGTATAGGCCAAAACTCAGACTTACATACACATTATAGATACAGTACACATGCAGGGAGCAGGGCTCAACAGTGCAACCATTTTACTCGCATATGCACCTAAATATTTTGCTGTGCGACATAGAATTTTTATTTTGGATGCCCAGTGTGCTGAGAACTGTTTGGAATTCTAGCTTCATTACCTCAAATATTTTTCACTGTGCTCCTAAATTTCTTTGTGTGCGCCTACATTTTTCAATTTAGCCACACACGTGCTCCTAAAAAAAGGTCAGCATAGAGGCCTGTAGTGAACCACTTATCATGACCACTAACACAAACATGTATCTCCTATCTTTGCACTTGTATGTAACACCAAAACAGGATATGCCCACTAGTTATATTTGTATGAAGGTGATTAAGTGTGTCTTTGGAGAAATATTGATAATGTCCTTCGGTTTGTAATGTGAAGGAGGGAGGGAAGGGAGAAAGTTGTATGTATATTTTGGTGTGAGGTATCTGTATACTATATATGTACGGATCTTTATTTTTCTTGTCGAACTCCTGTGGAAAAAATGTGGATATTTATCAGTGTAAATAACTGCTGTATAGAGTCAATGTTGTCGTGTGGAACTAATTTCCTGGTTTGGCCAAGGTCAAAGTTCAATCGGAGCCAATAATACTGTACTCAGAATGTAACTGCTTGAATAGACAACCCTTCAATGAAAAGGTGTAGGATGTATAAGATGCACATCTTCAGCTATTAAATACATGTAAACATTTGAGTTTTTCAGCCAGGATGATGACTGAAATAACTGGATTAGACAGGTTCACTAAACTCAATCAGCTGCCCCTTCACCCATAAACACACACACTATTTATCAGATAGAGTAGCTCCCACAGAGTCAGCGCTGTGTGTGGTTTCTGAGTCAGCGCTGTGTGTGGTTTCTGAGTCAGCGCTGTGTGTGGTTTCTGAGTCAGCGCCGTGTGTGGTTTCTGAGTCAGCGCTGTGTGTGGTTTCTGAGTCAGCGCTGTGTGTGGTTTCTGAGTCAGCGCTGTGTGTGGTTTCTGAGTCAGCGCTGTGTGTGGTTTCTGAGTCAGTGCTGTGTGTGTGTGTGGCTCAGGGGCTTTGGGACATCTGTCACTGTGTGTGGTTTCTGAGTCAGCGCTGTGTGTGGTTTCCTGTGTAACAGCCCCATTTCTGCCCCCTGTGTCTCTTAGCATAGGGAGTTAGAGGAGACATCTGTCACTGCTTTAGGGTGTCTAACCCTAATGTAACCCCCATTTCCTGCCCCCTCTGTCTCTTAGCATAGGGAGTTAGAGGAGACATTACTGTACACTGTCCCCTGCAGCCTGATCTCTCTCTCACACACACACACACACACACACAGAAAGAGGGAACTAGTAGGAGAGACACTTCCCGAACGCACACAAAACACTCAGTGGTCAGAACTCTGTCAGTATATTCACAGACCCTTCTTTTCCCCAGAGACTGGGAGAGAGCCACACACACACTCCTCTTGCCCAATGTCAGGGATTTGAAGGAGAATGTGTGCTAAGAACACTTTCTGAGAATCATCTGTACTGTTGCTCTCTCTCTGTGAGTGCTGCGTTTTTACCGCTTTCCCAAAATAAAATACCCAATTGGCCAAACTTGACCTCTACAGACTGGTCCCGAAGTAAAATGCTTCTAGAAAATCACTATCCAACTATGTCTTCAGTCTTTAACAACATTTAGTTGTTTTTTGAAGTAAATGTTTTCTGGGAATCTACTCTTGACCTCCACTTGTACTGGTTGGCACAAAGGTTTTAAAATAAAAATGCTTTTAGCGAGTTTACGTAATGTTCCTGACCTGGAGCTAACACAGTGGTAGGTTGTTAGTAGTTGTTGATAATCCACATCGTCGTCCTCTGGCTCTAAACACTGATGACTAATCCAAGCCTTAGCTTCCTTGTCGTCTCGATCGCTCCCCCCTGACGTGTACATAGTATAAATATATAAATACAGTATCTAGCGGAAAGAATTACTAATTTATGGTGTCACGTGTTCTATTTCTCAGCGGCAAGCATGAAGGATTTATTCTGTTCTGTATCAATGCTTCGTCCTTATCTTTTTGTCTCTTATTGCAGTGCTTTATAATGAATGCTTTTGGAGTGCTTTATTTCTCCACTGCTTTGCTGTGACTACTACGCCAAAACAGGCTTAATGTGCTTTTACTGCACAAAATGGTGCACGGTGCACACTCAACAATCTTACCACAAAATGTGCTTTTTATTCACCATTCTCTGAACTTGTTTATTTTATATTTTAAAGGAACATTTTAGAATGTGTCACTATTTGTCATGTCTTTCTATTTTTTTTGTTGTGTATTTTTTTTGTATATGGTTGCAATTAAAGTTTTCTTGATTTTTGAAATCATGACCTTGTTACTGTGTATTATGTGCATAGAATGAAATAGAAAGAATATAAATAGTAATTTAATGTAGGTATCTGGGTATATTTATTATCAATGTCCTTGGCTAGGGTCACATGTTAGCACACCATGGAGGGTGCTGAGTCTTGCTGTTTGTCTCGTTTTGGTTGTGATAAAACTGTTAATTGTCAAGAATGCTGATAACATACAGTATCTAGGCTATGGGAATCAACATGAAGGTTAGGGGGGGGGGGGAGAGGCCATTGTAGGTGAATTGTGTTAGCTGACGTTTCACTCATACACCCAAGCCCCTCCCCCCGTTTGTTTGTTTGATTTACATATGTCATCTGGTTGGCTGAAGTGACCCTGCTGCTGTGGTAACGGGTAGTTTGGACAAGAGTGGGAGAGTCAAGGAAACATACCAGTACTGTGTGTAATGGCTTAGGAATGTGGTGTTGCTTTAGTGTTACTCTGGAGGCAGGGGGAGGGTTTGTTATCAGTTGGGGAATGTGCATGCTGGCTGAAACTAAGTAATTAGACCAGCTCTCAAGGGCTGCATTCTTTGAAACCTCTGACTCCACCAGACTGGTTTGGTAAAGAAAGTGGGAGGAGGAGACGTGTGCTTGCATGCGCCCATCATTTTATCACTGCAGAACTGTGTGACCTTCACTCCCCACGGTAATACAGTGTGACCTTCACTCCCCACGGTAATACAGTGTGACCTTCACTCCCCACGGTAATACAGTGTGACCTTCACTCCCCACGGTAATACAGTGTGACCTTCACTCCCCACGGTAATACAGTGTGACCTTCACTCCCCACGGTAATACAGTGCAGAGAAGTGGAAATGGATTCATTGGGTGAAGTTTTGAATGTTTTTCTGCCCTGTAGTCTCCGCTAGAACCAATTTGGTTCTTTAGGTCCGTATCTTCCGTGTCTTAACTCATTGCCTCAGGTCTGTGTGTGTGTCGTCTATGGAGGTTTTCCGTCGATGCTCAAACTATTTATTCAGAGTCCAGACAGCCATCTGGCTCCACTAATTGCTTTGAGTTTGAGGCTGGAAAAATGAGAAGGCGACTCACTCTCTCTCACTCTCTTCTCTGGGCTCCTGGCTGAATGCTGAAGACTTCCTTTCACAACAGAACAGAAATGGTGGCATCACTTGAAACACCTGACAGGGATACACCCACACTGTGTTGCGCTCAACAGAAATATCGAATAGTTGAAGAGTAGTGACCCCTTAAACCAAAACCTGACTGTTCAACCAAAAACCACATCTAGATTTGAATCCAAACTGACACTGTTCTAACGTAGTGCTGTGCCAGTCCAGTGTCAATCCCCTGTGGTTGTATTGTAGTGATGCCCAGGGCACTGTCTTGGTGGTCCTGTTCTGGCTCCCTGTGACGGGAGGATGAGACAGACAAGGTTTTTGTGTCTGTCGGACTCGGTTAGGAATAATGGCGTGTGTTTCTGTGTTTATGCACGGCGGAATGTACTGTAACGGCAGGTTTGTGTGTTTAGACACCAGCAAAGTGGAACAGTTTGTTTCTGTGTCTGGTATGATGGCCTGAGGGGGGTGCTGTGTTTGTGTGTGAGGAGACCTGTGTGTGTGGACATCAGAGTTGGTAGACACGTATGTATTCATATCCGCGTGTAAGCCTGTTTTACCCTGCAGCATTCAAAGTTTATACTGTCCATAGCTTCTAATTGTCTGAGCTACTGTCCAGTCCATACAGTAGTATACAGATGAACACACAGCCTTAACACACACTTTAACCTGTTCTAGTCTGCAGATGGATGGATAGAAGCTAGCCTACCGCCACCTGTCTCCGTTTAACCTCTCACTCTTAGGCTCCAGGCCAGACTCAACGATCCCAGAGTGTGATAGCTGGCCTGATGAGTGAATCACAGTACGATGTATTGATGGGCTGACCCATGAGGGCATCTCTTCAATGACCTAAATGAGTAGCCAGCCTGGTTCTGACCTTTTTTAATGTGAAAGGAAACTCCTTTTGGCCTCATCACATGCTTTTTGTAGATTCTGTTTGACTTTCTCCAATCCAGAGCCACAGATTTACGGTGTATTCATTTTTTGTACTGTTGTAATTTTTTAAAAACCAAATACTATATATGAGCCGGGTGCTGCACACCAATGACAATATTGGACATCTTACAGAGCACTTTTTCCATGTGCTGTATTTGATCTTCTACTCCCTGCTGTTTGCATGGCTTCTCCTGGTCTAGCCTGGGTACCTGACTGTCTGCATTCCACACTATTACTCTGTTGTTGTGTCAATGTCACGTGCACTAAAGCAGAACACACTGGAACTCTTGAGATTACTGAGACTACTATTTAGTATAACAGACACAGGAAATGGAATTGTTCCCCTTTATCAGTAAGTCATAATGTTGACTTCTCAGGGTTAATTTAAGCTACATTTTACACACACACACACACACACACACACACACACACACACACACACACACACACACACACACACACACACACACACACACACACACACACACACACACACACACACACACACACACACACACACACACACACACACACACACACACACTCACAACCCTTGGTCTCCCATGTGGGGTGGATGCCCCTGTATCCCCTAGCGTCCCAAGGAGTTTACTCTTCCTGTCCTGATGCTGACCAGACTGGAGCTGACAGCAGACAGGGAGCAGGGGATTGTGGGTAGCAGGGCTCCCAGGGGTGGTGCATGGTTGGCCCACTGCCACCAGAGCAGCAGGGGTGGGGAGGGGGGTATCTGACAGGTTTGAGATGGGGGTGGAGGTAGAGGGGGGGTAGATCCAGTTGAATGCACCTTCCACATGACAGAGTGTGTTTGGGAGGAGGACTGTGGAGGAGAAGTGGGGGTTGTTGTAGGGTGATGGGTTTCAGTATAGTGTAGGGGGGGGTGATAAGAGGATGTTTGGGAGGAGGACTGTGGAGGAGAAGTGGTGGTTGTTGTAGAGGGATAGGTTTCAGTATAGTGTAGGTTTAGGAGTGGATTGATTTGGGCTGAGGAGAGGAATGGGGGGAGTAGGATTAGAAGAGAGGGGACATGGGGTTACATTCTGTGACATCAGTGTTTTTAAAAAATATATATTTTAACTTTATTTAACCAGGCAAGTCAGTTAAGAACAAATTCTTATTTTCAATGACGGCCTAGGAACAGTGGGTTAACTGCCTGTTCAGGGGCAGAACGACAGATTTGTACCTCGTCAGCTCGGGGGTTTTAACTCTCAACCTTCGGGTTACTAGTCCAACGCTCTAACCACTAGGCTACCCTGCCGCCCCGAGTGTGTGTGTGTGTGTTCTCTCTATATATCCCACTCAGTGGTGCAGTGACCTCAACCACCACCTGAAAAAACAGACTGCAGTCGCAGATGAGAGGTGTGTGTGCGTGTGCACATCAAGTTCCCATGCTGGGATGTACCTGGAACTAAACCTCTCCCTGAAGCACACAGAATAATAATACATTTTTCAGGGTCCTAGTTAGCTGGCAGCGCTGTCCTACTGACCTACAGCTGACCTACTGTCTGTCAGTCTGATCTTTATCGATATGAGAATGGTTACCCCTGCTCCGATCCTAAGAATAGATATGTGTGTGTGTTTGGCTCGGGCACTCACCGTCTCAACACGCTCTCAATCGTGCTCTCACCACACACACACACACACACCAATCAAGTGAAGAGCAGAAACAGAAATTCTCTGGCTCTAGGTTGGTCAGGATAATATGATATTTTTATTCGACTCTTGTCAGGTCTAGAGTGAATCAACTGGTCACAGTGTGTCTTTGTGACGATGTACATGCAGCTCTCTCACACGCGATAGAGATTGTGTGCGTCTTCTCTCTGAGGTAGTCCAGAGTGATTTTATTCAGTGACTGTGTGGTCTCGTCTCTCTGTAGGAGTGAAGTCTATTTCTGTTCTCTTTGTCTGACATTAAGTAGAGTCAGGTTGTGGGAAGTACTGTGACAACTTCACACAGCTATGTCTGTGTGTGAGGCAACTTCTCTTGACACTTCTACACACACTCTGTATTATCGCATCCCATTCACCTTTGTCTCTCCATCTAAACACCTCTTTTTCTTCTATCCGACATCCATCTTCTCCATCACTCTCTCTCTCTCTCTGCTGCTTACTCTTTCACCTCTTCTATTGTCCCTCCTTTTTTGACCTTTCTCTCGCTCTCTTAGTTTTTCTCTCTCTGTCACTCTCTCATAATAAAGAAGGGAGATGGATGGTGAGAATCTGACAACCCACCTCACTGCTCAGAGATACCGTCTCTCTTCCTCCCCTTATATCTCTCCCTGTTTCTCTGATCTGGTTACCACAGGAGACTGACAACCCCCAGTGTTTCCTGCAGCCAATCAGATCAGAATATATTCTGTGAGGAAAGGAGTTCCTTCCCCTTTCCACTTATTGAGCTTCTCTGTTGCAAGCCAGACGTTGTCTAGAGGGCAGAACAGAGGGGAGCTAAAGGTATTGAACTGTGTGGTGTACCTACCTGTCTTCTGAGTCTTAGCCTCGCTGCTGAGCCCTGCTCTTAACACACTGCAGGGCCACAGTGACAGGGGCACAAATATGGTGCTGTGGGTCGGCTCCATGGAGAGGCCTGATTCATGTCCATGTGCAGAGGAGTGTCTGACACGAGAGCAGTGTGTGTGACATACGAGAGCAATGAGCAGCTGGGGCCTTAGACACACACACACACACACACACACACACACACACACACACACACACACACACACACACACACACACACACACACACACACACACACACACACACACACACACACACACACACACACACACACACACACACACACACAGCAATATTAGAGCTCTCATCTTTTACCACCTATGGCTCCTTGGGCGTAGCAGCACTATATTGGTTTAGCTGTACTTTAGTGTGTGTCTGGTCTGGGAGTCTCTAGTCTTCTATCATCTGTAGCCCCATGCCTCTATTCTACAATTTATCTCTGTATTACAGGGCCTGTCTATGAGCTTTTCTCCTGTCCTTTATCCTCCATAGACCCACACCAGGGATGTGGCAAAAATGTCCCTCTATTCCCTATATGGTGCACTACTTTTCACCAGAGACCATTTCTGGTCTAAAGTAGTGCACTACATAACAAATAGGTTGTGAATTTGGGACACAGGCCATGTGATGTATGGAGCGGTTCCATTTCTAGATCTGTTTCAGTACTGTGTGCGTGTGCGTGGCTGCTGCTGTATTCAATTATTTTTTTGTTTGTGTGTGTGTCTGCTCCCATTGTGTGTAGGCAGTCTATTTGACTTGATGAGCCAGGCTTTGTATTAGGCAGGTTAAGCTGCAGGGGGAATTTTGTAACAGTTGACCGGTTCCACTGAGTCATTTGTGTGGAGGAGAGAGTGGAAAAGAGCGCGAAGGGAGGGAGTAGGGGCACAAGTGGTTCGGGGTGAAAGATGAGTGCAGATGAAAAGTGATGGAGGGGAAAAGAAAGAGAGAACAACAGCTGGAAGAGCCAGAGGGAGCAGAGATGACACTGCCCATCCTTCCTTCTCTCCCTCCCTCCTTCATTCCTTCCCTCCTTCCTTGTCCTTCATCCATGGGCACTGAGCCTGTCTGTAGTGTATAGCCCCACTCCTCATTACGCTCTCTCAACCTTAAAGGTCACAGGCATGGTGGGATGTAGGAGGGCTTATAAAATGCAACAAGAAAAGCTCCTTTATGTAACTGCTGCTGAAGCTTTTGTCAGGGAGTTGTGTCTTTGTCAGGGAGTTGTGTGTCTTTGTCAGGGGATTGTGTGTCTTTGTCAGGGAGTTGTGTGTCTTTGTCAGGGAGTTGTGTGTCTTTGTCAGGGGGTTGTGTGTCTTTGTCAGGGGGTTGTGTGTCTTTGTCAGGGGGTTGTGTGTCTTTGTCAGGGGGTTGTGTGTCTTTGTCAGGGGGTTGTGTGTCTTTGTCAGGGGTTGTTGTGTTTTGTCTTGTGTGTCTTTGTCAGGGGGTTGTGTGTCTTTGTCAGGGGGTTGTGTGTCTTTGTCAGGGAGTTGTGTGTCTTTGTCAGGGGGTTGTTGTGTCTTTGTCAGGGGGTTGTTGTGTCTTTGTCAGGGAGTTGTGTGTCTTTGTCAGGGGGTTGTGTGTCTTTGTCAGGGGGTTGTGTGTCTTTGTCAGGGAGTTGTGTGTCTTTGTCAGGGGTTGTTGTGTCTTTGTCAGGGGGTTGTGTGTCTTTGTCAGGGGGTTGTGTGTCTTTGTCAGGGGTTGTGTGTCTTTGTCAGGGAGTTGTGTGTCTTTGTCAGGGGGTTGTGTGTCTTTGTCAGGGGGTTGTGTGTCTTTGTCAGGGGGTTGTGTGTCTTTGTCAGGGGTTGTGTGTCTTTGTCAGGGGTTGTGTGTCTTTATCAGGGGTTGTTGTGTTTTGTCAGGGGTTGTGTGTCTTTATCAGGGGTTGTTGTGTTTTGTCAGGGGTTGTGTGTCTTTGTCAGGGGTTGTTGTGTTTTGTCAGGGGTTGTGTGTCTTTGTCAGGGAGTTGTGTGTCTTTATCAGGGGTTGTTGTGTTTTGTCAGGGGTTGTGTGTCTTTGTCAGGGGTTGTTGTGTTTTGTCAGGGGTTGTGTGTCTTTGTCAGGGAGTTGTGTGTCTTTATCAGGGGTTGTTGTGTTTTGTCAGGGGTTGTTGTGTCTTTGTCAGGGAGTTGTGTGTCTTTATCAGGGGTTGTTGTGTTTTGTCAGGGGTTGTTGTGTCTTTGTCAGGGGTTGTGTGTCTTTGTCAGGGGTTGTGTGTCTTTGTCAGGGGTTGTGTGTCTTTATCAGGGGTTGTTGTGTTTTGTCAGGGGTTGTGTGTCTTTATCAGGGGTTGTTGTGTTTTGTCAGGGGTTGTGTGTCTTTGTCAGGGGTTGTTGTGTTTTGTCAGGGGTTGTGTGTCTTTGTCAGGGAGTTGTGTGTCTTTATCAGGGGTTGTTGTGTTTTGTCAGGGGTTGTTGTGTCTTTGTCAGGGAGTTGTGTGTCTTTATCAGGGGTTGTTGTGTTTTGTCAGGGGTTGTTGTGTCTTTGTCAGGGGTTGTGTGTCTTTGTCAGGGGGTTGTGTGTCTTTGTCAGGGGTTGTGTGTCTTTGTCAGGGGTTGTGTGTCTTTGTCAGGGGTTGTGTTTCTTTGTCAGGGGTTGTGTGTCTTTGTCAGGGGTTGTGTGTCTTTGTCCTTTGTCCGGGAGTTGTGTGTCTTTATCAGGGGTTGTTGTGTTTTGTCAGGGGTTGTGTGTCTTTGTCAGGGGTTGTTGTGTTTTTGTCAGGGGTTGTGTGTCTTTGTCAGGGGGTTGTGTGTCTTTGTCAGGGGTTGTGTGTCTTTATCAGGGGGTTGTTGTGTTTTGTCAGGGGGTTGTGTGTCTTTATCAGGGGTTGTGTGTCTTTGTCAGGGGTTGTGTGTCTTTGTCAGGGGTTGTGTGTCTTTGTCAGGGGTTGTGTGTCTTTGTCAGGGGTTGTGTGTCTTTATCAGGGGTTGTTGTGTTTTGTCAGGGGTTGTGTGTCTTTGTCAGGGGTTGTGTGTCTTTATCAGGGGTTGTTGTGTTTTGTCAGGGGTTGTGTGTCTTTGTCAGGGGTTGTTGTGTTTTGTCAGGGGTTGTGTGTCTTTGTCAGGGAGTTGTGTGTCTTTATCAGGGGTTGTTGTGTTTTGTCAGGGGTTGTTGTGTCTTTGTCAGGGAGTTGTGTGTCTTTATCAGGGGTTGTTGTGTTTTGTCAGGGGTTGTTGTGTCTTTGTCAGGGGTTGTGTGTCTTTGTCAGGGGGTTGTGTGTCTTTGTCAGGGGGTTGTGTGTCTTTGTCAGGGGGTTGTGTGTCTTTGTCAGGGGGTTGTGTGTCTTTGTCAGGGGGTTGTGTGTGTGTGGGTTGACACTACTGTGTTGAACTCTCTGCTGACATCATCTAATATCCAGAGACTAGTTTCACTGGGCTCTCTGCAACTTGAGGTGCTGTGCAGTAACCAGGCCTATAGCCTGTCTCTGAGGCTAAGTCTCCATGCCTGTCCCCTATAGCTCTGGCTGTCCTGTCCACCCTGTCCCCTATTGCCTCTGTCTCCTTCACTGACTCCCCCCTCCTCTCCCTATCCACCCTCCTCTCTTCTCTCCCTCCTCACTCCAACCCTCCTGTCTCTATTCGTGGTAGTAATGTTTTTGTACAGTGATGACAACCAGGGTCATAGCTAGCCTGCCACCAAGTCCAGCGGTGGAGCTGTGAGACACACACACACACACACACACACACACTGGTGTTTGGTGACATTTTACAGCAAAATGATTCATCAGTGTTGACATTCAGCCTTATGAATAATATTCATGATCCATACAGCAGAGGCATGTTACACACGAGTGTACACACACACACACACACACGCTTCTACAGGCGGTGGGGAGAGCATGTCACAGCCAAGACATGTCACGCACACATGCATTTACCCAAGTTACTGGTCACTAGAGACGTTCTTCCACTATACAATGGATAGACGACTGTAGATCTGTAGTCCGATAGATTAATAATTAGACTCGTATAACCTTTGTTCTCTTTCATTCTGAAAGACTTTACCCCCAGTGTTTTGTTTAATTCAGATTTTTAATCAGCCAGACATTTTTTATTTTTTTTATTTCAGTCATATTTTTTTATCTGTTTTCAGTAACACACTTTTCCTTCAGGCATTGGACCTGTGTGAAGTCTGGTATGATGAGTCATTTTTGAAAGGAGCTAGAGGTTTGGTGCGTTAAAGAGAAAGAATGAGTTGGAGTGAGTGAAGATAATGAGATGATGGGCTTTGGGGCAGGTGAACATTCCTTGGTGTCATATAGCAGAGGGTGAAGGAAGAGTGTCTTTCTGCCAAACGGGTTGGTGACAGTGGACACTGTTGTCTATGGCATGTATGCTAAGTCAACCAGCCTAATATTGCTTAATGGTCTACTGACTGGTGTGTTTCAGAGGAAGTGGTTGAGCTTTTATCTTGGCTAGTGAGTCAGACAGTCGGGTTCCTGTCACTCTGGCTACCTGGCTGCTGCTTTCTGCTAGACCGTTCTGTCACCTGCTAGACTGTTCTGTCACCTGCTAGACCGTTCTGTCACCTGCTAGACCGTTCTGTCACCTGCTAGACTGTTCTGTCACCTGCTAGCCTGTTCTGTCACCTGCTAGACTGTTCTGTCACCTGCTAGACTGTTCTGTCACCTGCTAGACTGTTCTGTCACCTGCTAGACTGTTCTGTCACCTGCTAGACTGTTCTGTCACCTGCTAGACTGTTCTGTCACCTGCTAGACTGTTCTGTCACCTGCTAGACAGTTCTATCACCTGCTAGACTGTTCTGTCACCTGCTAGACTGTTCTGTCACCTGCTAGACTGTTCTGTCACCTGCTAGACTGTTCTGTCACCTGCTAGACTGTTCTGTCACCTGCTAGACTGTTCTGTCACCTGCTAGACTGTTCTATCACCTGCTAGACTGTTCTGTCACCTGCTAGACTGTTCTGTCACCTGCTAGACTGTTCTGTCACCTGCTAGACTGTTCTGTCACCTGCTAGACTGTTCTGTCACCTGCTAGACTGTTCTGTCACCTGCTAGACTGTTCTGTCACCTAGAGGAAACACTGATGGTCCTGATACAGGTGTCTCAGAGACCAGTGTGTATTGTTCACCTCCAGTTGAGCTGGTAGAGCAGAGACAGAGGGACCCGATACAAGTCTAACAGGTGTGTCTGTGTCTAGAAGAAAGATGGTTATGTGTCACCTCCAGTAGACGCACATCTATCTGATACCGCTGTGTGTGTGTGTGTGTGTGTGTGTGTGTGTGTGTGTGTGTGTGTGTGTGTGTGTGTGTGTGTGTGTGTGTGTGTGTGTGTGTGTGTGTGTGTGTGTGTGTGTGTGTGTGTGTGTGTGTGTGTGTGTGTGTCGCCTGCAGGAAGTGTTGAACATCAACAAGCCATTGATAGATTACAGAGAACAATGCCATGATCTGCTCCTGTTCAGGTGACTGCTACTGTGTACACAGCAGGGTTGGGATCAATTCAGTTTCAATGCAGTCAATCCAGGAAGTGAACTGAAATTCAAGAACTGCAAACGTCTCATAGAAAGTAAATGGAAACTTTTCAATGATTGAATTGAAATGGAAGTTACCCCAACCCTGGTACACAGACCAAAAGAATTGATGAGCGTTGTGAGATGTTGAGAACAGACAGAATACCGGCCCAGGCGAAGACAGTTGGAGTAGAAAGGAAGCCACTGCCCATCTAGGTGTGTAATAACTGCCTCATCCTTCACAATGAGTAGCCTCCATTCCCATAGCAGCAGATCAAAAACACTCACATCAGCTCTGTTCCATCCTTCTGACTCTGTGTTGTTACACAGGTACCTTTCTTCCCCACACACACTCCTGTCTCTCCGTGTGTGTGTTCCCTCGCCTCTCGCCGTGTCTAACGCGGTCTGACACACACTTGTGCAGAAGCGTACACACACACTAACTACTTCAGGAGGATTGGACTGGTGTAAAGCTGGCAAGAAATCAATCCTCTCTCCCTCTTCTCCCTTCTTCCACTCTTCTGTCCTCTGAGCTCTGTATTAAATATGTAGAGGCCTGTGCTGTGCTGTGTGTTTTAAGGGCTAGTGTAGTGTCTCCTCAGGGAACACTGATATGACTCTCATCAACACCGCTCTGAATGGTGTGTGTGTGTGTGTGTGTGTGTGTGTGTGTGTGTGTGTGTGTGTGTGTGTGTGTGTGTGTGTGTGTGTGTGTGTGTGTGTGTGTGTGTGTGTGTGTGTGTGTGTGTGTGTGTGTGTGTGTGTGTGTGTGTGTGTGCATAAGCACTTAAAATGAGGATTGTAGTGTGTTACTGCACACACACACACACACACACACACACACACACACACACACACACACACACACACACACACACACACACACACACACACAATGACTTAGTTTGCTCTGGTGAACACTTAAATTGATTGGCATGCACTCACACACACTGACTAGTGTCTACAGTACAATGATTATAATGTGAAAAACAACCAGCAGTGTTGCAGTTTGACACACTTAAACCTGTGCACCTGGCACCCACTACCGTACTCCGTTCAAAGGCACTTTAATGTTTTGTCTTGCTCATTCACCCTCCTGAATGACGCGTGTCTCGAGGCTTAAGATCCTTCTTTAACCTGTCTCTTCCACTTCATCTGCGCTGATTTCAATAAATGACCACCGATTTCACCTGGATTCAGCTGGTCGTTCTGTCATGGAAAGAGCGGGTGTTCCTAATGTTTTGTACACTCAGTGTATGTGTGTCTTTCTGTACTGTGTTGACTGTCATGTTGAGTGTCATTGTAACGCGCAGCCAGTGTTTGTGTCATGTCTTTCACGCAGGGCTGGCCTGCTGTTCCACACTGCACCAAGTGTCCTTCACTGCTGCCTATTGATTACCTCACACACTGTGCTCCTCGCCCACTGCAATGTATTTATGTCCACTCACCCACTTTATACTTTGCTGTTGCTATTGAACTGTCTATCTCTGACACACACACGCACACACACACACACACACACACTGAGAGGTGGGAGAGATGGAGGAGCATGATATAGCTAACTGTATATTGAGATTCTGATGAATTGTGACATGAAAATGATTATCTGAGAGAGACAGACTTGATGCAGTGTGTTAGATGCTGTATGAAGGATCATTATGTGCTCATGGGGTTGTCTGTCTGGAGGATATTGTCGGTAAGGCCTTTTGATGCATGTACAGCAGTTTGATATTCTTCATCTGTGACATGCAGGGGTGGGTGTGCATGTGTAAATGTGAATATTAGCATCCATATGCATACATTGTGTGTGTGTGTGTGTGTGTGTGTGTGTGTGTGTGTGTGTGTGTGTGTGTGTGTGTGTGTGTGTGTGTGTGTGTGTGTGTGTGTGTGTGTGTGTGTGTGTGTGTGTGTGTGTGTGTGTGTGTCAGCCTGTATGATTGTGTTTTTGTAACACTAAATGTGTGCATGCATTTGTAGTGTGCTATGTGTAATGTTAGTGTTAAGAACAGACACTGTGAAGAGCACATCTATAGCAACACCATAGTATGTGGTAATGAGTTCCATCACAGGAGGCTGCTGAGGAGGCTCATAATAATGGCCGGAACGGAGCAAAAGGAATGGCATCAAACAACGGAAGACCATGTGTTTGATACCATTCCACTGATTCCTCTCCAGTCATTACCACGAGCCTGTTCTCCCCAATGAAGGTGCCATCAACCTCCTGTGACTTCCATGTATGATCAGCACAAGGCTCCCGCAACCTCGAACACCTCCCAGGGAACACAGTAGATGTGAGAGGAACTATATATAACGGTGGTTCTGGCTTGCATTGTGATTCCACAACCATATGCCCACAGGCCCATTTAGATGTCCATGCAAATAACGAGTGCATACTTGAATGTGTATGTTACTTGCGCTGTAACCCTGCATAATCAACAACAAACTAAACCTAGTCACGGTAGCTCGCAACTGGAGAGCGGGGCCATTACGGCTCCCCGTTCTGTTAATCAGTCTCTTATTCGAGGTAGTCTACTGGAGGCAGCCCCCAATTAGCCGCCTGCTGTGGCCGAGAGGATACATCTCAGTAGTCTGAAGTCATCTCTCTTTCCTCCATCTCTACTGACATTGAACAAATATAGCTATAAGTGATATTAAATTCTAGCAAGGCATCCTCCTCTATTGCTTTGACCTAACACAGCCTAACCTGAGACCAGCACAGATTCCATTTCAGAACATCTCTTTTTATGTGTTAGTAGAGGAAACCGTAGTGGAAATGTTCATTTGTCTCACCTCAATCCCCTCTCAGTAGGAGGCTGCGCTCTGGGCTGGGATCCCTCTGTGCATGGCGGAGTAGTGCTCCAGTAGTTAATGAAGTGGATGTTCTCCCAGGCAGAAGGTCACAGGGCAGGTAAACAGACCAATGGGTGACAGACCAGGCCCCAGGGAAGGAGGGGGAGGTTAGGGACAGTTCACATTATGACACACTAGCTAACTGAGGTGACCTGGGTTCTTATAGTACAACTCCTAGTTATCCAGTCGTGTGTGTGTGTGTGTGTGTGTGTGTGTGTGTGTGCATGCCTTGTTATGGACCTGCCAGCTGCAACCTGTGTATGTTTTCTCTGTTGCTGGGATGAACAGTTATTTGGTGTGGTTGTGGGTTGGTGTGTGTTGCCTTTGGACTACTACAGCCTGCCTAGTCCTATTCCTATCCCGTTCGGTCCTTCTCAACCCGGACTGGACAGCTACATTTGGCTAATGCAGCAGGCCGACTGGACCCAGCCACCGCTGTGCCAGTGTAAAGTGGACTGTAAATATTGACGCAGAGACAGCGAGAGGGGAGCCGCGACCTTGTCAGAGAGAGAGGGTATGAGGGGGAGAGAGAGAGATATCCTGCCTTCTCCCAGGGCGCCTGTCGGTGCCTTAATGCACCATGGCAGGGAGCACACTCTCCCTGCAGAGAGAGGGGGAGATCAACGTCAAACACTCACACACCCACACGCAATTGTATGCATACACACTGTCTTTCCTGCTGTTACACGCAGACACAGACACAGACTTGGTGTCCCTGACATCCGTTTAATCCCAGACAGTGTAAATGCATGGGGCCAGCTCTGTAGTCACCCTAGATGAATACTGGGCCTGTCTGACAGACTAGAGCTTCAGTACAGCACCAGGCCCAGGCAGGCAGCCAACAGTAGTCCATGTGGTGGTGGTTATATTGTGTAGTGTGTTTTATTGTTAGCATCAGTAATATAAGACGAGCATACATCAAGAGGCAGTTCCCAAAGTGATCTGAATTCCTCTCCATCACACCGTCTCTCCCATTCGTCCTCTCTTCTATCACTGTATGCCCTTGTCCTTATCTACTCCCCCCGTACACTTCCAATATGTGTGATTATGTATGCGGCGCCTGGTTACCAGGATACAGGGTCGCTAGGGAGTGAGGTGTGTGTGTTGGGCTGGATGGATGTTGGTAATGTAACACTGTTAAGCCTTTAGGATCTAAGGGCAAGACTTCTCCTCTCCCTGACTGAGCAATGGGATTACTTCAGCTCCCTCTTCATCCTCATCCTCATCTCTATCAGTGCTGATCAATCCGTCTAGACCTAATCTGTAACCCCATCATCTGGGGTCAATGGAACCGTGTTTGTCTCGTGTCCGTTGATGCTCAAACTTAAAAAGTCAACAAAAAAACAATACAGATGGATTTTATGATCAGCAACAGTAGGATTGTTTGGCCAATGAATGACCCTTTAATCTGTTTGGGTCAATGACTTTTATAGCTGAGGTATAATAAATGTGTAGCTCCGGGAGCGGAGATATGTGTGTGTGTGTGTGTGTGTGTGTGTGTGTGTGTGTGTGTGTGTGTGTGTGTGTGTGTGTGTGTGTGTGAGGTCAGGGAGGGTAATAAAACAGGCTTATCTCTGCTCATTAGGAGATTAAAGATGCAGAGCTGGAGACGCTACAGATTTGAGCTGCCATATTAAGGAGAGATAAACGAGCGTTTCCCAAACGAAGGCAGCAGGATGGGAGAGGGGAGAGGCAGGGATAAGTGCAGCTAGGCCAGCTCAGCCAGCCGAGGTCACATGAGTCATATGGGCCTGTAGGCTGGGGAAGCATGTTAAGAGGTAGACCTGTATCACGGAGAGAGGCAGGCGGGCAGGCCGCACGGAGAGAGAGAGGCAGGCGGGCAGGCCGCACGGAGAGAGGCGGGCGGGCAGGCCGCACGGAGAGAGGCAGGCGGGCGGGCAGGCCGCACGGAGAGAGGCAGGCGGGCGGGCAGGCCGCACGGAGAGAGGCAGGCGGGCGGGCAGGCCGCACGGAGAGAGGCAGGCGGGCGGGCAGGCGGAGAGAGTGAGAGAGAGAGAGAGAGTGAGAGAGAGTGAGAGAGAGAGAGAGAGAGAGAGAGAGAGAGAGAGAGAGTGAGAGAGAGAGAGAGAGAGAGAGAGAGAGAGAGAGTGAGAGAGAGAGAGAGAGAGAGAGAGAGAGAGAGAGAGAGAGAGAGAGAGAGAGAGAGAGAGAGAGAGAGAGAGAGAGAGAGAGAGAGAGAGAGAGAGAGAGAGAGAGAGAGAGAGAGAGAGAGAGAGAGAGAGAGAGAGAGAGAGAGAGAGAGACACGAACGAACTCGCTTTTCTAATCAGCCAGCAATCACCTGGAGGCCGCTTAATTATGCACCAGCTATCTTATGCAGTAGTGTTGTAGAACTTTAGCAGTATTTTTAAGAATATTTTAAAACCATAGCAGTATTTTAGACCATACCTCACATTGAGAATACAGGTAGAATCCTTGAGAATACACCGACTGGCTAAACCCTGTCTCAATCTGTGGATGGGGGTGTGAGTGAGTGAGTGAGTATGGGTGTGCAGCACACCACAGAGAATTGTGGGTGTGTATAAATGTTGGTGTGAGTGACTGGGATATTGGATAGTATACAAGTTGGCCCTGCCATCTGGACTCTGCGTTGTGTGTGTGTGTGTGCGCGCACGCACATTCACGGAGCCCAGCCCGTCCTTGTCGGAGGGCAGGGGAGCACGGCGCCAGCTAAGAGAGACAGCGGGCATGCTCGGGCTGTCTGGGAGATTTCATTAGAATGAGACATGGCTGGCATCCACCACAGATACAGAGGGCATGATCTCTATTCACCACTGCTGGAGTCACTCAGACAGCGGCTGCATCTCAATACTCTAAAGTGGCATCCTCTCCTTTATCTGAACTGATCTGAAAAGAAAGTACCTTAATAAATTATGCTTACCAGATAAAGCTGTCACCGGCCCAGTTTATTCCCTATCAGTGAAAAGGAAAGGAGGTGAGGGGAGGAAATCACTTTGGACTATAGAATTTTATGGAGAGAGGGAGGAAAAGTTTCAGGTTTTATTAGTCGTATGTACAGGTACCACATGGTATGCTGTACACCGTCCAACTAAATTGTTACTTGCAGGTTCCTTTTTAACAATGCAACAACAATAAGTAATAAAATATAAGAATAGGAACATAAAGTAAATGGCTCAGTAGAATAGAATAAACATTTTAGCATCGGTATAATACAGGAAGGCACAATTTATAGTACAATATTCGCCCATATATCAGGGAAGGGGGGATTGGAGGACAAGTGAGGATAAAAAAAAAGATAGGGATGGTTAAGATGGAGCAAGAAAGCACTATAGACAAAAATGGAGCATGGATATAGCCAGATACAAAGTTGACGACCACGGGAGTGATGAAGAGCAAAGGGAGGATGGAACAGAGGTAGTGAATATTATTAGTACTTCAGAGCCGGTGTTATGGAGACACAGCACTGCCATGTGGACAACAGGCTGTATTACACCCTAATCACCTAGTAACACTCCCTTATAAGTCCTATAACTGGACTACTGCCATGTTGTAAATCTTTCTGTCTCATAAGACCTATTAAACTAGACACATTAAACATGCCATGTTCTGAACAATAATGACTTTATAAATGTCAGGGTAAACTACTCTGGAGATCATTTTAAGAAATTGTCATTTATTATTGACTGTTTTAGTTAGTTTTAGTGGGAAACCAAAGCGTTTGTATTTTATTTACATGTTGTGGTCTAATTGAAAACAACTGCTTTTTACATGCTAAAAGGTCATTGGAAGCTCCATTGTTTACTTTACAGAGCGTTGCTATAAGGTCATCAGTACCACAGCCATAATTATAAGCCTAACAACATTCAATCAGGGGACAACCAATTACTTTCCCTGTGTAACTCTCCTCCAATTAGCTGAGCTCCTCATTGCCATTTAACACTCCATCATTAGCATAATCCCTTGTGCAATGATGGGGAGAATAATGAGATGGGTCACACTGTGTGTTTGTGTACTCCTGTCTTGTGTATAATCCTATTGTTAGTATTGGTACTAGTGGTCATGGTTCATTAGAGGAAGGTACTACAGTCACTACGTCGGATTGTCTGCCTCCCCATGTGACTGTAGTCTACACTAATGTAGACCTTTCTTCTAGAAAGGCAGACACACACTTTCTCTGCATCTCGCCTTGCTGTCTCACACACGTACACACCTCTATACCTCTCGCATCCACAGACAAGTTTATTTGCACCTCTTGTCTCACACACACACCATTGACTGTAATTAGCCTACTTCATTACTTGGGGATTACATTTTGAATTCCGCTTTCAGAACCTTTCACCACAAATGAAACGATATGTATTGAAATGCACTGTAGAGTTATTCCTGTGCATGTGGGACTTACTCCAGCATGTGAATGCTATCACTACTCTGTTGTTAATGTTATCGCTCTCTCTCTTTGTACTTATCCCCTTAAACCTCCCTTCTATTCTTTGTCTTCCTTCCTATCTCACTTTTTCTCTCATCTCTCCCTGTCTCTCTCTGCAGGTACTCGACTGCCAGTGAAGGGTCCCACTACAAGCGGTGTTATAGGAGGGCTCATTGGGGTGGTTCTGCTGCTGGCTGTTATTGGGAGTGTTGTGGTCTTGGTCCGCAAAAAACGCAACCAGCACAATGGAGAGTGAGTTTGTAACTGTCACTCATACTAAGTGATCATCCTTACTGTCTGTTTTGATTCCCTCCTTTCTCTCTTTCTCAGTGGTCCACCCAAGTACAAGCCCCTCCCCCTAACAAGCAGCAGACCATCACCACCAGCAGCTCTACTGATAGGGTGAGGGATGCTGGCCAGCCATAACTTTTAGACTTGCTGTGATGGGAGATGTTTATATATCTCTACATGGCCCCTCAATTTGTATTTTACAATACCACATGTTTTTTTATCAACATTGTTAAAAGATTATGTAGTTTATGAAAGTGTCCATCTGAAATAGGTTTTACCCCAACTCCGAGTAGATGAGAATAATCCTGTGTGTGTGTGTGTGTGTGTGTATCTGCAGCTGAACACCAGTCGAGACCCTGTGGAGAGCAAGGACGGATCCGTGGACCACCTGTACTACGCTCTGCAGGATGCCGAGCCCAGCACGGTAAGAACACAGCCATACTTGGGGTGCATCTCTCAATAGTCCTTCTCTCCTGAATCGTTTTCTCAATCTTCAGACATAAATAGACCTGGATGGGTGAAAGCAAATTCCCAGCTGGCCTCCTTGATATTGCTTCCATCTGGCCTGTGTTTTCCTATCAGTATACATGAAGCTCTGTAGCTTTGGCTTATAAAGTGCCTCAACCCAACGCTTTGTTTATTATCTACATCATTTATAATACATCCTAGTAAAGGATTCATGAAACAAAAAGAAATCAATCATTTAACATCTACTTATGATCATTAATTCATCAGTTACTCAACATGATTGCCCTATTTACCAGTACACAAACATGAGAACGTGTAGGAAACTGAAGGGTGTGGAGGGCTGCTATGTGGATAGAAGCTGATATACTGAACATGCTATAGATGGAAACACGTGTTTTTAATACTGTAGAAACCATTGCCTTGGTAAGCTAGTTGCAATTTCCTCCCGTGATTTAACCCTTTTGGAGCAGTGGTTAGCAAGTTTGTCCATTGGCTAGAAGACCTGGGGTCAAGACTCTCAAAGGGTGTTGCTCTGTCAGTTTGTTCGCTAATGCAAGGGTCACTAGAATACTATGAAGACTGCATTGGTTCTCCTTATTTTTACACGATTATTAAGATTATTTTATATGGTTATCTTTCCCACCAGGACTTGGACGTGTGCAGTGATGAGGAATACAATTGTGATGCGGAGGAGTTGCGCTACGCTGGCGCCCCCTCTGGCTGGGATGAACCCAGGCTGAACGAAGTCCCGCCCCTGTACGCCCCCAACCAGTACAAGGCCAATGATTACCATGACAACGAGGAGGACCACCCCCCTGCCACTGGAACATCTCGTGGAGAGAGCTTTGTGTCCCAGGCCATGTTTGTGTGAAGACGGGAGACATTGGAAGTGTGTGTGGGACTAAACTTGTTTGTACGTGAAGAACATCGGACACTGGATGTGTGTGTCTGTGGGATGGCTGCAGTGTGTGATGGTTGTAGTCATTGCCGTTCAATCAGTGTCTGCAATCTATACTTTTACATTGTGTACTAAAGTGAGCATGCTCTACCACAGTATGTTGGTTACAGAATGTACTACGTAGGCCTACTGTTGTGTATTGGGTTCTAATAACGGAAATCATGTTTTTTAAAGGGGGATCTGCTTTAATGTTAAAATGCTGTGCAAGTCAGACACAACATAAAACACTAACTTGTTTGAAACTCCTTTGCATGTTGTGGTTAAAGTACAGTATGTGTGTGAGATTGTTTAATAGGCACAGATCCAGGGCCAGCTTACCCTCTTTGAATCCTAACCATTACCATTAGGGGATAAGGCAATACTGACCTTGGATCAGATCAGTGTGTATTGATAGCTCCATCATATTGTGTAATGTAGATGGGCTCTGGGGTCAGGAGACTGGTAGTAGTACACTACTCTGAGCTAAAGGCAGTAGGATGATGTTGCCTATAGAATAGACACTGGTAGAAGGTCAGTTGTGTTTTACTCCCTAAGGATTATGTTTAAGATTTTACATAATATAATCTGATCCTAGATCTGTGTCTAAGATACAATTCTGGATTCCCAGAGCCCAATACAAGCCATAAGAGACGGGCAATCAATTGCCTGAACAAATATCAAACAATGTAAGTTACTGACAATCTTGTGTATATATAAAAAGGAAATCTGTTACCTTTTAACATTGACGTGTCTAAACATTGATGATTTGTGCCTGTTCGCTCAGGATTTAAAAGCTCTATTCACATGCTCTACCACAGTATGTTGGTTACAGAATGTATTACGTAGGCCTACTGTTGAAATGTCCAATATTATCAGGGTCTAGGTTTTTATACAATTTCAGGTTCTTCTCTATACAATCACTTAATTGTTAAACCAGATGTGCCTATTTTTGTAGCGTGTCAGATTTTAAAATGTGAATCAAACAGAATTCTGAATAATTTTGTCATCTTTGTGAGATGGATTTGACCTGTTTTTACTGCGCTATGTATGTTTTTACAGCAAAGCCTGATGCGTTGGTTACTTGATGATTTTAAATTCATTAAACATTTAAACCGTGTGGTCAGTATTGCTGCCGTCACATTTTCTCATCTTGCTTAAATGTCGTTCTCAACTAACATCAAGACGGTGGCCCGTTCCTGTAGGTTCATGCTCTACAACATCCGCAGAGTACGACCCTGCCTCACACAGGAAGCGGCGCAGGTCCTAATCCAGGCACTTGTCATCTCCCGTCTGGATTACTGCAACTCGCTGTTGGCTGGGCTCCCTGCCTGTGCCATTAAACCCCTACAACTCATCCAGAATGCCGCAGCCCGTCTGGTGTTCAACCTTCCCAAGTTCTCTCACGTCACCCCGCTCCTCCGCTCTCTCCACTGGCTTCCAGTTGAAGCTCGCATCCGCTACAAGACCATGGTGCTTGCCTACGGAGCTGTGAGGGAACGGCACCTCAGTACCTCCAGGCTCTGATCAGGCCCTACACCCAAACAAGGGCACTGCGTTCATCCACCTCTGGCCTGCTCGCCTCCCTACCACTGAGGAAGTACAGTTCCCGCTCAGCCCAGTCAAAACTGTTCGCTGCTCTGGCTCCCCAATGGTGGAACACACTCCCTCACGACGCCAGGACAGCGGAGTCAATCACCACCTTCCGGAGACACCTGAAACCCCACCTCTTTAAGGAATACCTAGGATAGGATAAAGTAATCCTTCTCACCCCCCCCCCCCTTAAAAGATTTAGATGCACTATTGTAAAGTGGCTGTTCCACTGGATGTCATAAGGTGAATGCACCAATTTGTAAGTCGCTCTGGATAAGAGCGTCTGCTAAATGACTTAAATGTAAATGTGTTTTGTTTCATCTGATGAGTTGGGGAGTGTACAGAAACAGGAGTCCAGAAGGGGGAACTCTGAGGCTTGAGAAAGCAGTTAGTGCTATCGGGAATCCTTGTAACCTTAACCTTTTTTATTTAAACTTCCAATAGGGTAATGTCAGAGTTGTGACGTCCCAATGATCCCGTTTAGACTTTACCTTGAACTCCTGTAAAGAGGCTGTCCACTCCACCCTATAGGCCTAGAAATCTTTTCCTCTCAACCAGGGGTATAAACATCCTCCTTTAGCCCTGTAACTAACCTGTTGTAATGATGCTCAGTAAGAACATCTGCCTGGGTGTTGGTACATTCCCACTTTATATCATGTTTTATATTTGTATCACGTTACTTTGCAACACATAACTAGTCAATACAGAGGATGTAGAGAACACAGAGAAAGAGGCCTGTTACAGCTTTACACTTCAATAACCGTTGAACTGCCAAACAATCCGGTAAGGATTCAGTCTGTGCCTGTGTCGGCAGGATCGCCCTGCAGTTTGGAGCCAATGATCAAACCAAGGTTTGGGTCGGTGAAGTAATCTGAAAGAGAGAAAATATGTTAATTATGGGTAGTTCTAAGTAGAGGACTGTCCCTGTCTGTATATTGGTGTACGTGTCAGTTTGTGTTGTTGATTGAACCCACCTGCTGCATACTCTCGAATGTCTGTGGGTCTTTTGAGAAATACATCTCTGTAAAAAAACAAAAACAAGAAGCAGGTATCCAAGCAATTGGCCAGTTAGACTTCATTACTGTAGCTAAATATGAAATATAATTATATTCGTTATTGATGTCTGGAGCTTGAGAGCCCTAATGGAGTTGGAGAATAATATGTCTGAAAATATACCGTTAGTCAGTGCCAGCCAATTAACAAACCTTAAAAAGTCGCTTATTAAGGCCTCCGTCTCTGGATGCTCTCTCAAATATTTTTCATTGTTGATTCTTGTATTGATCTATAAAAAATACTGAATTAGCGAATGGCTCTCCAGAGGACAGAGGGACAGTTCTAATCTGTCAATACTGAAAAAAGAGGAGGGGGGGACATCTGAATTTCCATTTTATTCGACAGACAACCTAACATCATACTTCAATATCTGTCTAATATATGCATTGTTGGCTTTGCTTGTCCCAGGAGAAATATAAAGGTGAATGTCCATTAACTTTACTGTCCATTCTACTCTTTCCCATGGCTCATGATAAAAGCCCGATGGCAATAGCAGATTCAAAGTTACCCCACGTAATGTTTGTCATTGCTGAGCCTATCTTTAACCAAGGAATTTCTGCTAGCTAACTATTAGCTGGATGAATGCAAAAATGCAGTGAGTGATAGAACAAGAAATCCTATTGTATTTTAATTCCTAATTTTATCGATAGAACTAGCTAACTAAATGTTGTTGGAGAAGCCAAGGAGCACTCATGAAGCTAACGACGTTACATACAGTAGTAAAGTGTTAGCTAGCTAATTTACCTTAAATTGTCGGAGTTGCTGTTGTTGCTCGATGCTTAATGCACCAAAGTCCAGTTTCTCCAAACCACGTTTATCAGCCATTTGATCTCATCAGCTAGCTAATATTCCTTTGATAGCTTGCTTAAAAGCTACCGTTAATATCTTTACCAAAACAAAACATTGCCTTTTGTTGACAAGCCCCACTGTTACTATGGCAACAGCCTGAGTAGAACAGAAGCAACACTTTTCCCACAAGAGTTTATCTTTGCTTTCCCCCATGACATCTCTGTAGGTCTCTCTGGCTCTGGGTGGCAGCCAATATGACAACGTTTTTCAGAGCCTTTATTGAGGGATCCAGCCACAGGACATGAGAGTTCTGCCATATTACCCAAACAGCTCATCAGTTGTTGTGACCTAAGCAAGTACCTCTGGAGTATATGTCTCCACTATAGGCCCATGCAGGGAGACCAGAACACTCATGTCTCTACTATAGGCCCATGCAGGGAGACCAGAACACTCATGTCTCTACTATAGGCCCATGCAGGGAGACCAGAACACTCATGGATGGATAATTGATGTGTGTGAGATTCGTGTTCGCTCCTATTCACTATTGTAGACTATAGAGCACACACATTTTCTTCAGAAAATTGACCTTTTCTATTTTTACTTACATTTGACTCAAGTCAAGTGTAATATTTAAAATAACCATTAATATGAATTAATATGCTTAATTTGGTTACAGATTAAAATCTTAGAATTGTATTGAGGGGGTTTGGACAAGTAGGGTTGGCAGGGCAGTCAAGAGGAGGGAGGTGTGTACACATGAGGGACTTAGTATAGAAAATCCTGGGGACACGCTCTCTCAAAGGATGGGTTTAACCCAATAATAATGACCTTGTCAAGAGGTCTGGACCACTTGTTGTAACAGTAAGTAATTATCCATTAGTTACTTGTCACCAACCCCATCACATTCATTAGGAACATGTTCAAGTGTGCCCTTGTCTATTCTTCCATCACATTCATTAGGCAAAATACTGTTAGGCAGACCTCTTCACAATATGGTTTCAAAGCAATGTTCTGATAGCCCTAGGGGCTCATTATCAGTGGTGTAAAGTACTAAAGTAAAAATACATTAAAGTACTACTTAATTTACTTTACTATTTTATTTTTGATTCCTTTTACTGCAGTACATTACTTACTTTTTATTCCATATATTTTCCTTGACACCCAAAGGTACTCGTTACATTTGGAATGTTTAGCAGGACAGGAAAATAGTCAAATTCACGCACTTATTAAC
This sequence comes from Oncorhynchus keta, assembly GCF_023373465.1. NCBI lineage: Eukaryota > Metazoa > Chordata > Actinopteri > Salmoniformes > Salmonidae > Oncorhynchus > Oncorhynchus keta. The sequence continues at coordinate 66,532,454 of NC_068454.1, read as the reverse complement.
CGAACATCCCTGGTCATCCCTACTACCTCTGATCTGGCAGACTTACTAAACACACATGCTTTTTTTGTAAAGGATGTCTGAGTGTTGGAGTGTGCCACGGGCTTTCCGGAAATAAAATAAAAACAAGAAAATGGTGCCATCTGATTTACTTAATATAAGGAATTTGAAATTATTTATACTTTTACGTTTGATACTTAAGTATATTTTAAACCAGTATTTTAAGACTTTCACCGAAGTAGAATTTTACTGTGTGACTTTTACTTGAGTCATTTTCTATTAAGTATTATCTTTACTTTTACTCAAGTATGACAGTTGGGTACGTTTTCCACCACTGCCTTTTATACTGTATAGCACTATCACTTTTCTCTATTCCACTGCAGTTGTAAATGACTTAAACTAAAAATATGCCGCAAAAAATGTAACCTCCAGCCTACTCTTAGTAGGCGACCTTTGGGAAGTGTTTAGACTGGTTATAAGTATCCTTCAACCACACAGCTGCATACATCGTGTATAAAAGACATAACATGTAGAGAAGACATCTGATGAGTCTGTAGAGTGTAGATAGAAGAGAAAACGCTCTGAGCTATCCCTCCTAGATCCAGGGACTCCTTCTGCTACTAGTACTAAATCTGATCAGCACCATGGCTTCAACAAAGTTAAACAGTACTGAATGCTCTCTCCAAACCTCACCTTCTGAACAGGAAAACTTTTCAAGAGGAGCAAGCCATGCGGGATCTGTCTGCCTGTTTTGTCCAGCACATCGCTTCAGGGAAAACATATACCTTTCTGATTTTTAGTCGTTCTTTTTCTCTTCTCTCTGGTGACACTTAAAGAGCGCTTCTACACTTTGTTACATTTTCAGATGATATGTGGTCTTTTGCATAGCTGCATTGCAGCATTCATTGTTTTGCACTCTGTTCTGCTCCAACATACTGTGATTATCAGGGGGTGTTGAATGGAACATTTTAGTATTATGGGTACCATCCTTTGGAGCGCTCAGACGACTCTGGCCCTCATGGCAATAGAAATATCCTTTGGAGCGCTCAGACGACTCTGGCCCTCATGGCAATATAAAGATCCTTTGGAGCGCTCAGACGACTCTGGCCCTCATGGCAATAGAAAGATCCTTTGGAGCGCTCAGACGACTCTGGCCCTCATGGCAATAGAAAGATCCTTTGGAGCGCTCAGACGACTCTGGCCCTCATGGCAATAGAAAGATCCTTTGGAGCGCTCAGATGACTCTGGCCCTCATGGCAATAGAACAATATGTGTTTATTTGCCACAGCATCCACTACCTGAGCATAATGACTTCCAGGCATGTGTGGCTTGCCTTGAGCTTGTCTGGGTACTGAGTGCCATTGCTGGTAATTATCACTTGGTCCAGCTCAACATGGGACACACATGGTGTATTTAATAGAGCCACTGCAGGGCTGCTATGTGAGTCTAGAATTGTGAGAGCATTTGTGAGCTTTAGTCCTGTGCAAGAAGTACTGTTCCATGGCTCTCCCGGTATCACCCCAACTCTTTCAATCTGAATTACTTGCCTCTGTTTTGGGCGTATGTACAATGAGGCACGCAGGGCTGTTGTAGCCCTCCCCTACAAGACAACCACCGTGCTTGTAGAACTGTAACCTACCTCTGTATGTTTCTACTGTAGCTGGTGCCAATAATCTACTGTCTAACTCGTCTGCAACTACACAAGCAAACTCTGCCCCTTCACTTGTCTCAACACATTGTTTGTGTTACTCATGGTGCATCAACCCTGTCGTCTACACCATCCGTAACCAAGAGGTGTGCACTGATACATCTGTGCTATAGAAGTCAGGTGGAAAGAGAGCATTCAGCAAGAGGAGGATGAGGGGGATTCAGGAGGTTGAGAGTCCAACAGGGCAGAGAAAAGACCACAGAGGGATGGGGTGAGGAAGGAGGGGAGCAAGAGACTGCAACCAGACCCCTCTGTCCTTCCTCCTCCGTTCTCTCTGGTTGATGTGTGACTCACTGATCTGACTGCAGGACATTTGGGAAGACAGCTAAACTAATTGGATATCTTATTACAGTTGTGATTGTTCACGTGTGCTAGTTTTCACTGGATGTGTTTTGGGACACATTTAAAGGATACATTTATAAGAGCCAGGAAAAACTGTAATCCATGTCTCGTATTTCTTTAAACAGCAACGACAAATTTCAGCTAACTTTAACCACCGCTAGATAAAAACCAATAGGAGTGATGAGGCAACTGTGTTTATCCTAGCTCATAGACTACTTTCAGAGTAAGAAACAATCTAACATGAAGTTAATGAATTAATCCTATTAAACTGTGTTTCAACGTCTTACTATGTGCGCTTCTAATAAGTTAACATGTTTGAGGTGTGTTTTCAGTTTTCACATCAGTCAGTCAGTTAGGGTAAGTAAGGGTAAGTAATCCTTCTCATCAGTCATTAAAAGGTGTATGCACCATTTTTCAACCACTTAAATGTAAATGTAATGTAATGTCATTAAAACTAATTTTTCAACCACTCGGTTAGGACATCTACTTTGTGCATGACACAAGTAATTTTTCCAACAATTGTTTACAGACAAATTATATCACTTATAATTCACTTGATCACAATTCCAGTGGGTCAGAAGTTTACATACACTAAGTTGACTGTGCCTTTAATAAATATTCTTATGGCTAGGGGCAGTATTTGGAAGTTCGGATGACTGACGTGCCCAAAGTAAACTGCCTGTTACTCAGGCCCAGAAGCTAGTGTCACGTTCCGACCTTAGTTCTTTTGTTATGTCTTTGTTTTAGTATGGTCAGGACATGAGTTGGGTGGGTTATCTATTTTCTTTTTTCAATGTTGTTTTTTGAGAGTTTGGCCTGGTATGGTTCTCAATCAGAGGCAGGTGTCGTTAGTTGTCTCTGATTGAGAATCATACTTAGGTAGCCTTTTTCCACCTGTGTTTCGTGGGTGTTTATTTTCTGTTCTGTGTTTGTATTTCACCATTCAGGACTGTTTTCGTTTCATTCTCGTGTTTGTTGTTTTTGTTTGAGTATTCGTTTTCATTAAAAGAGAATATGAATACTTACCACGCTGCACCTTGGTCCTTCTCTCTTTCTCCCAACGATGAAGGTTTCAGCTAGGACATGCATATAACTGGTAATATTGGATAGACAACACTCTGAAGTTTCTAAAACTGTTAAAATAATGTCTGTGAGTATAACAGAACTGATATGGCAGGCAAAACCCAGAAGAGAATCCATCCAGATTTTTTTTTTTAGGTCATCACCCATTCAAACAATTGTCTATGGAATATTCAAAGGAAAACATCCCAGATTACAGTTCCTATGGCTTCCACTAGATGTCAACAGTCTTTAGAAAGGGTTTCAGGCTTGTTTTTTGAAACGCCAACTGAACGACTATTTGTTGTGTAGCTGGGACTCTTGGGATTGCAAACAGAGGAAGATCGTCAAAGGTATCTGATTTATTTTATCGCTATTTCTGACTTGTGATGCCTCTGCTGGTTTGGAAAATGTTAATGATTTTGTATGCGGGGCGCTGTCCTCAGATTATCGCATGGTATGCTTTCACCGTAAAGCCTTTTTGAAATCTGACAAAGCGTCTGGATTAACAAGAAGTTCAGCTTTTAAATGATGCATGACACTACAATTTTTGTATTTTGAATTTCGCTCTCTGCAATTTCACCAGATGTTGGTGAGGTGGGTCACTAGCACTCCACCGAGCCCAAAGAGGTTTGCTTTAGAAGCTTCTGATTGACTCAAACGATGTCAATTAGCCTATCGGAGGTGTACATGTGGATGCATTTCAAGGCCTACCTCCAAACTCAGTGCCTCTTTGCTTGAAATCATGGGAAATCAAAAGAAATCAGCCAAGACCTCAGAAAAAAAATTGTAGACCTCCTCAAGTCTGGTTCATCCTTGGGAGCAATTTCCAAACGCCTGAAGGTACCACGTTCATCTGTACAAACAATAGTACGCAAGTATAAACACCATGGGACCACGCTGCCATCATTCCGCTCAGGAAGGAGACGCGTTTTGTCTCCTAGAGATGAACGTACTTCGGTGCCAAAAGTGCAAATCAATCCCAGAACAACAGCAAAGGAACTTGTGAAGTTGCTGGAGGAAACAGGTGCAAAAGTATCTATATCCACAGTAAAACGAGTCCTATATCGACATAGGACCGCTCAGCAATTAAGAAGCCACTGCTCCAAAACCACCATAAAAAAAGCCAGACATTGGTTTGCAACTGCAATGCTACCAGCTCAAAGATCGTACTTTTTGGAGAAATGTCTTCTAGTCTGATGAAACTCGGCCATAATGACCATCGTTACGTTTGGAGGAAAAAGGGGGAGGCTTGCAAGTCGAAGCCCACCCGTGAAGCACGGGAGGAGGGGGGGGGCAGCATCATGTTGTGGGGGTGCTTTGCTGCAGGAGGGACTGGTGCACTTCACAAAATAGATGACATCATGAGGTGGTGAAAATTACGTGGATATATAGAAGCAACATCTCAATACATCAGTCAGGAAGTTAAAGCTTGGTCGCAAATGGGTCTTCTAAATGGACAATGACCCCAAGCATACTTCCAAAGTTGTGGCAAAATGGCTTAAGGACAACAAAGTCAAGGTATTGAAGTGGCCATCACAAAGCCCTGACCTCAATCCTATAGAAAATGTGTGGTCGGAACTGAAAAAGCGTGTGCGAGCAAGGAAGCCTACAAACCTGACTCAGTTACAGCAGCTCTGTCAGGAGGAATGGGCCAAAATTCACCCAACTTATTGTGGGAAGCTTGTAAAAGGCTACCCGAAATGTTTGACCCAAGTTAAACAATTTAAAGGCAATGCTACCAAATACTAATTGAGTGTATGTAGACTTCTGACCCACTGGGAATGTGATGAAAGAAATAAAAGCTGAAATAAATAATTCTCTTCTATTATTCTGACATTTCACATTCTTAAAATAAAGTGGGGATCCTAACGGACCTAAGACAGGGAATTTTTACGAGGATTAAATGTCAGGAATTGTGAAAAACTGAGTTTAAATGCATTTGGCTAAGGTGTATGTAAACCTCCGACTTCAACTGTTTATTTGTGTAGTAACAACCATATTATGGTGAGTACAAAAATAAGTAGTAAAGTAAAATAAGTAAAATAAATAAGTAAACACACACCCAAAATAGTTCAGATATGAAATAATTGGGGGTATAGATAGTGTGTGCAACTTCATTTTTCTATTATTCCTGCAACCCAGTGATAGGTGAAACTTTATTACGGAAGCCTACCACTATAATCTAAATGAAGACACTGCCCCCCTTTAATCCTTAAAGGGTACATCCATTTTGAGAGTGGCTACATTTCTCCAGTCCCATCCTTCAGCTGTTTAACAAAACAGTGGTAGGGTGTCAACTTTGTTGTAGTTTGAAAGATTGCCCCTTTAACCACTGAAGCACAACTCTTCAAGATTTAGGCATATAATACAATATAGAAATGGGTTATTTGACTTCACACAGCAGTGCCACACCACGTAGTATCCAGTACTCAGGCGGTGCAGCAGTCCTCAGTTCCACAGCAGCAATGTAATTCAGGTCCATCCTTACAGGCTTCTTATATATGGGACAGGAGCATAACCGGGCATCCTTGACACCTGAAATGACCACAGCAACGATAAACATCCATTACTTATACACGATGATCACATGAGTTTATTTTTCACTGCATGTTGTCCATTCAGTTGGTCTGACATACCGTAACCATTGAACCTAAAAGATAGATAATTTCTACTGACATATTCAACATATAATGTATAGATGAAAACAACAAGCAGCTGAATGAGATACTGTTCAATGAGTCTCCAGGGAGTTACAGTAACTAGTGACTACAGCACTCACCATTATTTTCAGCAAACATCCTGACTACAGGCATCATCTCAAACAACACTTTGGGTTTAGAGTCGATGAGTTTGCAGTTCCTCCTGTCCCAGCCGGCCCCCTCCAGATAGAGGCCGTACACATACACCCCCTCAGAGGGTGGCTGAGTGATGTCATCCTTCATCCACTTGGTCACCTCGTTGCACAGCACCATACGGTCTAGGGCCCAGCCCTTGTTTGCACGAGTGATCTCCTACACACACAAAAACAGAGTTACATAGACTGGCTTTGTCTTTGTAGCTTCATGATCAACTATGACTGTGTAGTGTCTGCAACCTCTAAATATAACCTCAGTGGCCGAGCCAAGTCTGTAAGTATGTTCAATTGTGATTGCATTAGAATATATGTGAATGTGCCATCTGTACCTGTCTCATAGCGGTCAGGAAGCCCTGTGGGTTAAAGAACCCTGTCATCCAGAAACAGTTGGGCCGTCCTTCAAAGATCCATGCCTGGAACTGACGGTTCCTATCCAGCAACTCAGTAAACCAGAACCCTAGAGTGCTGGAGGCCCATGACGCCTAGAACACAGGAATACAGAAGTAGAAAATAGAACACGGAATAGATAAGTAGAAAACTGAATAAATGTGTACTCAGAGGCAGTAATAAACGTACCTTCTTCCAACGTGAGGGGATGCGTGCGTCATACATGCAGTCCAGCGCGTCCCGTAGGTTCTCACTCATGATGATGGTGCCGTCGATGGCCAGTTTGAGGTCGGTCAGCGTGTTCCTGACCAGCACGATGACCCTCTGCATGCGGTCTATCTCCTGACGCAGGAAGATGTTCATGGGCTGGAGCAGACCCATCGTCTGTAGCCTCTCTCTCACCTGGATATATTGAAAACATGCTCTTGTGAAATTACGCTTTAAATAAATGTTGATTTGATTCTTAACATATTGGAATGCAAATGCATAACACAGTTCTAAACATTAAAAAGTAAACCTCTATTGCAGTAAAAACATTACCTTCAAAGTGGATTTCACTGCACCATGGGGCATATTTCAGAAATACATTTTATTGCATGGGTTATTGTTAGATGACTTGCCGTCACCCTGTGAGAGTTTTTTAACGATCTACCTTGCTGCAGCAAGGTATTATGGGAAATAATATTTTTAATAGCCAGCACTGTATTAATTGTGGGTGATTATTTCCAGTAGGGTTAGCTAACTCCAGACCAGTGCTACTCACTTCAAATGGTACGTAGTCTGGAGGTAGTTTCTCCAGCATGTCGTCAGCCAGCCTGGCCACAATGGCCTCCCTGGTCTCCCCTCCACCACTGGAGCTGTCCTTAGGCTGAATGGACAGGATGGTGTCCAGGACGTCTTTGGCCAGCTTGCTCTGATACGTTATGTCAGCATTGGGGTGCAGGCCAAACACCTCTGGTGTGTCGTAAACCGGTAGGCCCTGCAGGGGAAAATACATTAATTAAGATTAGAGTCTGCATGTCTATGCATTACCAAACTACAGTAAAACATGTAATGCATTGTGGATACCTGCTTATAATGCATTATGAACAAGTTATTCATAGGAAGTGTTATCAAATGCCTCAATGCCAAACAATGTATACAGCACACATCTTCATGCAGTCTGACTACATTAATTCAATCTTATGTTACACAGCACTGTAAACTGCAGGAGAGACTGAGTGTGAAAAATGGACTGACCTGAATGTATGTCAGATATTGGTCCACGTTGGAACACTTGGGAATGCTGTAGCCTTTGTAGAAATAGAAGTCAGGTCCAAACATGTTTTCACTGAACCAGACCTTGGCGAAGGTGTTGAGCAGACGCTTGTCATAGTCGTCTGTCACCCTCCCGCCATACTGGATCTCCCCGATCATGTAGCGCACTGTATTCCAGGATACACCCTGGGGAGACATCAGACTACCATCAACACAGGAACAGACACATCTTACATAGGAAGACAGGTAGCAGTACTAACAGTAGAAGTAAAGATAGAGCTTTACTTCGTTACAGCAGGAGCTGCAACTACCTTCTTGATGTCCATGTCGTCCAGGTGGTTCTGAACAAACTGCACGGTGGCATTGAAGTCAGCCTGGTTGAACTCGTAGGGAATGTTCCAGCCCAGGGGGCCGAATTTACGCCTCTCCTGGACCGTAGAGTGGAGGAACACCACCCCATACAGCATGGGCCTCCACTGGACCATGTTACTGACATCCAGCAGGTCCTGGTTAATGCCTGGAGCAACAAACAAGAAGCTAGGGTTAGGATTAGGATTGTGGTTGAGGCTAAGGTTGAACCGGGATATGGATGTGAATCTAGGGTTATAGGGTTGAACTGGGATGTGGACATGATGCTAGGGTTAGGATTAAGGTTGTGGTTGAGGCTAAGGTTGAACCAGAATTTGGACATGAAGCTAGATTAAGGGTTAAGGGTTGTTGTTTAGGGTTAACCAGAAGAAATGGGGGTGTATATGTGTATTTGTTTGTGTAGGTGCGTACACATGCATGGATACCTGTATGTATGTGTGAACCGTGGTGTGACCCACCTCCATAAGTCCTCTTCAGCCCTGCCTTCAGTCCCTGTGGAGGCTCATTAGTGAACTTGATGGACATCTGCAGCAGTGTGATGGGGAAGTGTTTTTGGACCTCTGTAGTAATCCACAAGCGGAAGGTCTCATGGACGGCATCTGTCTCTGTCACAGTATCCATTAGCTCATCCATGAAGTCCAAGCCCAGGTGGCAGTTCTGGAGCAAGGCCCAGCCACCCTGTGTGTGCATTTTGAAAAAAATGGGGGAGAAAAAAAATACATAATGAATTATCCATATTGGGAGAGTAATTCATTACTAATGTCATTATGTAATTAAATTAATAATGTGAGGGAGATGCATGTGGTGTTAGTCCATTTCATTTTTAATACAGTCTAATACGGTCTAAATATATCACATCCATTTTCATTAACACCATGGTTCAATTTCAATTCATATTCCATCCCTATCGCTATTTTAATTCCCAATTTGATTACAAATTAGATGGCATAGACCACAATTCATGGCAGAATGCCGATACCTAATAAATGAGTTTCGCTCACCAGACTTCTTCACTAAGCGCAATAGCCTGGGGACAAGGGATAATTATAACTTGACTGTTAGGAGTCCAGTGAGTGTGTACTGTGATGCTGTGTTCAGGACTCACGTTGGCCATGGTCTGCTGGAGCAGCTTGCGTGCGTGGACTTCCTGTCCCTGGCCCATGGAGACATAGCGCGTCTCTATCTTCAGCCTCTTCCCCAGGACGATGATGGAGTCGGTGGGGTCTGAGCCCATGGACAGGAAGCAGATGAGCGGGGTTCGGGGGTCTGACTCCTCCCACGTCTTCTCTAGGTCCAGGATCACTCCCTCTGCATACTTCTCTCCCATCGAGTCCATGATGTACTTACGGGCCTGGAGGATAACAGGTCAAGGTGTATTTAAAAAGTCACCTGCTATTGGATTCAAGAAATATGCAGTAGAAATACACTCTAAAACTCAGTCCTAAGCTTTGATGAAAATACCAAAAAGCGTAGACATTTCATAAAGTATTATGTCTTGGATTGATTGATTAATTACTTAATCATTCAATGAGAGTTACCGGTGTACCTGTGCGATGGTCCTGTCTGGGCACCAGGAGCGTATGAGCAGCAGGCGGTGGAAACAGTCCAGGCTCTGGTCATAGGCATTAGGGATCACCTCCTCCTCAGGGGTCTCCTTATCAAACCATGCCTTCCACTGCTTCTCATTACAACAGATCTGGACACACACACACAGCTCAGTACTATGACTAGTTCAATGCCATATGTGACAGAGCTCAGAGGAGTAAACGGAGCACTGTAATCATAGAGGAGCACTACAATGAATAGGGGGTTTTACCGCGGTGAGGGGGCCATGAAACAGACTAATTGAGGGGGCCATGAAACATACTCATTGAGGGGGCCATGAAACAGACTAATTGAGGGGGCCATGAAACAGACTTATTGAGGGGGCCATGAAACAGACTTATTGAGGGGGCCATGAAACAGACTTATTGAGGGGGCCATGAAACAGACTTATTGAGGGAGGGTATTAGAGAGTGTGACACATTAAGTAGCAGCGTAAGGAAGCACCGCGTGGGGAACACACCTGATCAAGGATATCAGAGAACTGCCACAGTTTACTGAGCTCCACCAGATTGAGCCAAGTCATGTCTAAGATCCACTTGGCAGGCTTATGGGGGCAAGCCTTCAGATCCAGAGAGGCACCTCCTGCATAGGACAGACAGAGGATGTTCAATGGTCTGTGAGCAATGAACAACATTTTGCTTTTCAACATTTCAGTAACTGTGGACATTCAGATTGGTGAAATTCATTGGAGGACGAAGTTTGTTTCACACCTTTAATGAGGGTGAGGAACTCGGCGTGTTTCACGCGGTTACTCTGCATGTCGATCTTCAGCGTCAGCAGGAGGGTAAACAGGAATTTGTGCTCCTCATACAGACCCCTGGCTGCATACTTGTGTACCTCAAAGGTCATGTGCTCAATTATGTTCGCTATTCGCTTGCTGGTAATTGGACTTTTGGTTGATCTGTTCAGAAGGCATAGTGTGGTGGTTATTATGTTAATATTAAAACTGTTTCTACGGTTTCAGATATTATACTTCAAGAATCAGGCAACTCCTACAACTGCACAAACAACTATGCAAAAGCACAAATCTCCCAGTGTCAATTCAAAAACCGTTGATTACATATTCATTCAATTCAATGGTCACATAAAATGACTGAACCACATCTGAGGACCAACAATTTGAATGAAATACACAAATACAAATATATGTTATTCAGTATGAGACAAAGTGTATTACTACTGTACCTGGCCAGAGAGAGGTCAAAGATTCCCAAGAACTGTCGTAGTGACGTTTGGTACATGACGTTAACCATGGACATCTCAGTGATGAGGAAGTACAGGATGCTGCCTCTGGTGGCCACTGTAACAGCACAATAACACACAGGCTGACAGTGAGTGACAGACAACGCTCATTCTATATTATCATACATCCATTTCTGCTCAAACAAACTTGCCACTGGAAAAGTGTGAGGAACAGATTGCTCCTGAAGAACAGTCAACACAAGGTGGTTAGTGCCTGTTGCTGTCCACCAGAGCACTGTGATTGGTTGGTCAGCCAATCAATAAAGAGCCCAAAATGTTTTGACCCATACTCTAAAACAAACCGGTACAGTACACCCCCCCCGAACTCACCAAGACTGTACTGAGAATAACTCTACCCTAACTAACCACAGTACAACCAACTCACCAGGTCTGTACTGAGAATAACTCTACCCTAACCACAGTACAATCAACTCACCAGGTCTGTACTGAGAATAACTATACCCTAACAACAGTACAACCAACTCACCAGGTCTGTACTCCTCTCTAGCGGTGTTGATCTGGATCTCAGTCTCAGCTGAGATCTGTAGTTTCTGTGTGACGTCCTCGGCGGTGCGCTTGGTGTTGCCCAGGACGATGATGAGGGTCTCGTCGTCCACCAGGGAACCCTGCGTAGAGGTCAGACGATACAGCAGGTTGTCCTCCAGCTCTTTCATCTTCCTCTTGTTGGCCGTTACATCTTCTAGCAGGTCTGTGCGCTCCTTCTCCAACTCCTAGATATAACAGGGATAGATAAGAGCACTGTTCAGACACATACAATAATGTTCTTGTTGGCCGTCACATCCTCCAGCAGGTCCGTATACTTCTTATCCAACAGGCAGAAACACCGGTCAGACACAGCTCAGAACAGGAGAGTTCCCACCTGGACAAAAGGAACACCTATGTGAGAATGCTATTCATTGACTACAGCTCAGCGTTCAACACCATAGTGCCCTCAATGCTCATCAATAAGCTAAGGACCCTGGGACTAAACACCTCCCTCTGCAACTGGATTCTGGACTTCCTGAGGGGCCGCCCCCAGGTGGTAAGGGTAGGTAACAACACATCCGTCACACTGATCTTCAACACAGGGGCCCCCCAAGGGTGCGTGCTCAGTCCCCTCCTGTACTCCCTATTCACTCATGACTGCACAGCCAGGCACGACTCCAGCACCATCATTAAATTTGCCGATGACACAACAGTGGTAGGCCTGATCACCGACAACGACAAGACATCCTATAGGGAGGAGGTCAGAGACCTGGCCGTGTGGTGCCAGGACAACAACCTCTCTCTCAATGTGATCAAGACAAAGGAGATGATTGTGGACTACAGGAAAAAGAGGACCGAGCACGTCCACATTCTCATCGATGGGGCTGTAGTGGAGCAGTTGAGAGCTTCAAATTCCTTGGTGTCCACATCACCAACAAACTAACATGGTCCAAGCACACCAAGACAGTTGTGAAGAGGGCACGACAAAACCTATTCCTCCTCAGGAGAAAAAGATTTGGCATGGGTCCTCAGATCCTCAAAAGGTTCTACAGCTGCACCATTGAGAGCATCCTGACTGGTTGCATCACTGCCTGGTATGGAAACTGCTCAGCCTCCGACTGCAAGGCACTACAGAGGGTGGTGCGAACGGCCCAGTACATCGCCAAGCTTCCTGCCATCCAGGACCTCTATACCAGGCAGTGTCAGATTTAGCCCTAAAAATTGTCAATGACTCCAGCCACCCTAGTTATAGACTGTTCTCTCTGCTACCGCACAGCAAGCGGTACCGAAGCGCCAAGTCTAGTTCCAAGAGGCTTCTAAACAGCTTCTACCCCCAAGCCATATGACTCCTGAAAATCTAGTAGTCAAATGGCTACCCATATTTGCATTGCCCCCCTTCACACCACTGCTACTCTCTGTTGTCATCTATGCTTAGTCACTTTAATGAACTCTACCTACATGTACATAATACCTCAACTAACAGGTGCCCCCGCACATTGACTCTGTATCGGTACCCCCCTGTATATATTATGTTATTTTACTGCTGCTCTTTAATTACTTGTTACTTTTATCCCTTATTCTTATGCATATTATTTTTAAACTGCATTGTTGGTTAGGGGCTCGTAAGTAAGCATTTCACTGTAAGGTGAAACACCTGTTGTATTCGGCGCATGTGACTAATAACATTTCATTTGATTTCAGACCAACAGAAAGAGATAAACAGGCACACCATTCAGACAGACACTGATTTTGGGCGTCATTTTTCAGGTCTTTTAACATTTCTCTGCATACAGACCTGGCTGGGTTCATGCTCTCTGTGTTCATTTGATTCAGTACATTTCAAAATGGGTGATCACAGTCATTATGTACAATACTAATAAATGCTCACTATTAAACAACTACAACAAAATGACCTTTTGTTGATACATTCAAATGTTTTTATCCATGATTTCATAAGCATATGATTGGACGTGGTTTCTGACTTGTTTCTCAGTGAGGATGACCCGTCCCAGCAGCTGGTCCTCCAGACCCCTCATGGTGACAGTGAAGTCTATGATGGAGGTTCGGGCGCTGATCTCTGGGGTGTACGCAGGGTTGGGGAGCTTAGTGGTCACATAAAGACGGAACCCCCTCATCACATCCACCTCCTTGTCTCCCACTTTCACCTGGTGCAGGAAGAAAGACAGTTATGAAGAGAGAAAGACAGTCATGAAGGGAGAAAGACAGTTATGAAGAGAGAAATACAGTCATGAAGAGAGAAAGACAGTCATGAAGAGAGAAAGACAGTCATGAAGGTAGAAAGACAGTTATGAAGAGAGAAAGACAGTCATGAAGAGAGAAAGACAGCCATGAAGGGAGAAAGACAGTTATGAAGGGAGAAAGACAGACATGAAGGGAGAAAGACAGTCATGAAGAGAGAAAGACAGTCATGAAGGGAGAAAGACAGTTATGAAGAGAGAAAGACAGTCATGAAGAGAGAAAGACAGCCATGAAGGGAGAAAGACAGTCATGAAGGGAGAAAGACAGTCATGAAGGGAGAAAGACAGTTATGAAGAGAGAAAGACAGTCATGAAGAGAGAAAGACAGCCATGAAGGGAGAAAGACAGTTATGGAGAAAGAAAGACAGTCATGAAGGGAGAAAGACAGTCATGAAGAGAGAAAGACAGTCATGAAGGGAGAAAGACAGTCATGAAGAGAGAAAGACAGTTATGAAGAGAGAAAGACAGTCATGAAGAGAGAAAGACAGCCATGAAGGGAGAAAGACAGTTATGAAGAGAGAAAGACAGTCATGAAGGGAGAAAGACAGTTATGAAGGGAGAAAGACAGTCATGAAGGGAGAAAGACAGTCATGAAGGGAGAAAGACAGTCATGAAGGGAGAAAGACAGTCATGAAGAGAGAAAGACAGCCATGAAGAGAGAAAGACAGCCATGAAGGGAGAAAGATAGCCATGAAGGGAGAAAGACAGCCATGAAGGGAGAAAGACAGTAATGAAGGGAGAAAGACAGTCATGAAGAGAGAAAGACAGCCATGAAGAGAGAAAGACAGCCATGAAGGGAGAAAGACAGGCATGCAGGGAGAAAGACGGTTATGAAGGGAGAAAGACAGTTATGAAGGGAGAAAGACAGTCATGAAGGGAGAAAGACAGTCATGAAGAGAGAAAGACAGTCATGAAGGGAGAAAGACAGTCATGAAGGGAGAAAGACAGTCATGAAGGGAGAAAGACAGTCATGAAGGGAGAAAGACAGTCATGAAGGGAGAAAGACAGCCATGAAGAGAGAAAGACAGCCATGAAGGGAGAAAGACAGCCATGAAGGGAGAAAGACAGTCATGAAGGGAGAAAGACAGTCATGAAGGGAGAAAGACAGTCATGAAGGGAGAAAGACAGTCATGAAGGGAAAAAGACAGTTATGAAGGGAGAAAGACAGTTATGAAGGGAGAAAGACAGCCATGAAGAGAGAAAGACAGCCATGAAGGGAGAAAGACAGGCATGAAGGGAGAAAGACGGTTATGAAGGGAGAAAGACAGTTATGAAGGGAGAAAGACAGTCATGAAGAGAGAAAGACAGTCATGAAGGGAGAAAGACAGTTATGAAGGGAGAAAGACAGTTATGAAGGGAGAAAGACAGTCATGAAGAGAGAAAGACAATGTGGTTCCACTGGTTACATCATAATTCATTCCCAAACCACTCCATTGTGACAAAAGCTGTTCTCCAGATTAAGCAGACAAAGGCCATGTTCAGTTGCCAAACGTTCTTGAATGTTGCAGATAGAAATTCCATGAATAAAGTTGATGTGATTCTTTATTCTACATGTCAGAGAGGCATGTATGATCTTTGTAGCCTATTTCTATCTGAACGTTCCAAAATGTTCAATCCTGCTGAACGGGATAATGACATATTTTCCTGACGTCGTTTGCAAACAGAAAAACGTACCAAGCAATTGTTTACCAGCAGTGACTGTTATAAGGGTAAATAAAACTACATAGACACATGAATGTCGAGAGCTTGGGACTAAAAGGTTCTATCTGTAAAAAGATGATTCTGAGTTAATTGGCTTTAAAGTTCTGAACCCACATTGGTTTGAATTGTGTCAGCGATTTTTATATTGTATTATTTTGAACTTAACACAAATTGTGGTATTTAGAGTACTATATAGCTAGAGAACATTGAACCGAACAAGGTTATGTCAATAACAACATTGACACATTTTGCTCTCGATGTATTATACTAGAGAGAATAGCCCCAGAGATAATAACCCCATAACGATAATGTGTTTCATTTGATAATGTGATGATTGATAATGTGGTTAGGATAATAGTACATACTTTATAAGTGGAGCCCGTCTTGATGAAGTTTTTCTCCAGTACGTTGTCCAGTGCAGGGTCTAGCTCCTCCCCTACGTCCTCAATCAGTAGGGGGCGCCCCAGAGACAGGCTGTCCTCCAGGTGGTTCCTGAAGTACTTGTGGTTCAGGGAGGTGATCTGGGAACCACAGAAACGTCTCATTACTGACACAGTATTACACAGAGTTTATTTACCAAGAAGGAAGATCTGACAGATCCAAAGGTTAGTTAGGCCTAAGGCTAGTGTAACCGCTGTTCGGAAACATACTACATCTATTGGCTGGACAATGGGAGGTCATAGTTATGGGAGAGAATACTGTGAAAATGAATGCAGCCCAACCTGCAGTTCATTCATGGATTCTTTATTTTTTATCCAGATCTTGCCCTGGGTCTGGGGGTCTATGAGGAGAGGGAAGCGTGAGGCCTTGGTGATGATGATCCCGTTCTGGATGGATAGGTCATCGTTGGGCAGGCCCTGAAGGTTCCACTCGCTGACCGTGGGTGCGTCGATCAGCATCTCGGTCAGGTTGAGGTTGTTCCCGAACGGGATGTGTCTGGTCTTCATCTCCCTCTGCCAGTCGGTCAGGAGAAGGTTCCGGAACTCCTGGTTGAAGGGGCCGGAGTAGGACAGAAAGGCCGTGGCCAATAAGACGTCACCTGAACCAGGAAGTAAGCACACATAGGTTGGTTCATGCCTCCATTCTACTGTATAGCATAACTACAGATAAAATACTAATACACATTGAAAAATATGGTATAGACGCAAACGGAGCATCTCCCCCAAAATATACGATGTAGAGAATTGTAGACAATGGACAAAAGGTAATACGAAGCTTTAGGAAAGTTAGTCCTGTTATTACTGTAAAATAGGTGGAGAAAAAAGGTTTGAATGAACCCACCTACAAGGCGCTTGGTCTGGGCGGCAAACTCTTTGCTCTGCTCTGTCCAGCGCTCCTTCTCTCCAGCCAGACCACTGATGAGGCTAGAGGCCGTCTGCATCTTGTGTCTGCAGCGTTCAGCATCCTCCAACAGAGTCTGAGAGAGAGAGGCAGAGAGAGAGAACATATATGTTTTTAACATATGTATTTATTTTTAATGTAAGGCAATGAGAAGAGGTGTTCAGTACCTGTTTCTCCATCATGGCCTTCTCATACTCTGCTTGGACCACATCCAGCTCTGCCTGCTTGTCATCCAGCTCTGCCTGGGCCGCCTGCAGGTCTATGTTGGCTATGGCCAGCCGGTTCTGCTGCACTGCCAGGTTAGCCTAAGAGGAAAGTACAGTATCAAATATTAACTGGACACTCAGGGACAACAAAATGTACTGGAAACAAGAAATCAATTAGTAAGTTTTTGGTACACATGTCAGAGGTTATCAGAGAGGCGGGTGGTGTTTCACAACACCACCGGGGTTAGGCCCACCTTTAACGGGAGCACCTCCTTGTTGATGGAAAAGAAGGAGGCCATGGCTTTGGTCCAGGAGGCCAGACCAGCCACGTTTCCACACACACGCTTGGCCGTCTCCAGGGTGTAGTCTGGCATGTCGAAGTAGGGCAGCAGTAGCTCCACCATCTCCTCATTGATACTGTCTTTGGGGAATTGCTGTTAGAGAGAGACAACAGAGCCGGAGATGTCAAAGCAAGCTGCCATTGCATCACCACTGAAGTTGATTTCCTGGTCATTTGTACAGTTGGTCGGAAGTTTACATACACTTAGGTTGGAGTCATTAAAACTTGTTTTTCAACCACCCCACAAATGTCTTATTAACAAACTATACTTTTTCTCAGGTCGGTTAGGACATCTACTTTGTGCATGACACAAGTAATTTTTCCAACAATTGTTAACAGACAGATTATTTCATTGTATCACAATTTCAGTGGGTCAGAAGCCTCCGGTGACGATCTACGGTCCGGAGTCCCCGGCGACGATCTAGGGTGTGACTAGGGTGGGTCATCTAGGTAATTATGTATCCATGTTGGCTCATATTTAGGCAGCCATTTCCCTTTTTGTGCTTTGTGGGATCTTGACTATGGATAGTAGCCTGTTAGCACTATTATTAGCTTCACATTTCGTTTTTCTTCTGTTTTGTTTGGTGAGTTTATTATTTATTAAACATGTGGAATTCTACACACACTGCGCCTTGGTCCAATCATTATAACGAACGTGACAACTTCTGATCCACTGGGAATGTTATGAAAGAAATCAAATCTGAAATAAATCATTCTCTCTACTATTAATCTGACATTTCACATTCTTAAAATAAAGTGGTGATCCTAACTGACCTAAGACAGGGAATCTTTACTTGGAAAACATGTCAAGAATTGTGAAAAATGTATTTGGCTAAGGTGTATGTAAACTTCCGACTTCAACTGTACCTATAGTGTAGTGTCTATAGTGTAGTATGTTACTGTAGAAATGCACAGTGTAGTCTGGTTACAGGATGGAGATGTTGTACCTGCACACTGTAATACTTGATTTGTTTATCTAAGCAATTAAACTTAGATGCTGGCCATCTGTTTCCTACCTGCAGACTGCCCAGGAAGTTCCCAGCAGTCATGAGTTTGAGGGACTCCTGCCAGGAGGGCATGGTGCAGTTCTTCTCCGGGTCGATCTTCACAGTGTTCACCCTCCTCTGGAACAGCAGCAGAACACAGTCCATGATCCTCATGATGAGGTGGGGAGGCCGACCCAGGGTCCGCACCGTGGCAATGTCCGACGGCTTGATGGTCTGATGAATACATGAGGAAGGAATACAACTACATGAGTAACTGAGGGAGCGTTCATTAAATATTCTCACCTGATGTACAGAGAGAGAACTACCATGTTGAGGAGGGGAGGGGTGGGCAATCATTTCAGCTTGAGGGTCACGTCGGAATTTCAAAATTCAGCTGAGGTCAGTTATTGAAAACATACAGGTCCATTATATTTTTTTGTACATACTTTCTATATTGTTTGACATTCAAGAGTGGCCTGGAGTGTTTTTTAACCCAAGATAATCATAAAACATGTTTTTACTCCAACCTCCCCTGGGCCACTATGAATGAGCTCGTACGTTACCCACCCCTGATGTTGAGGGACAAGAACAACCCCCCACCCCCCACACCACAACCGACCTGTAATGCACCCTCAGCCTCCTCCAGGGCTGGCTTGGCAGCCTCCAGCTTCTCCTCAGCGAAGGCCTTGTCAGCAGAGATGCTGTCCACTATGGCCTGAGCCTTGTCCTTGACCTTCTGGACCTCCACCTTGACCTTCTCTGCTGCCTGAGCCTTCACTGTCACCACCTTCAACACCTGAGACACAACAAACCATCACAAGAGAGACAGGAAGTGAGGTGCATCTTTTGGTTTGCATAAAGCAACAGTTAATATGCAATATGAAGAGTGTTGGTCCCATGTTTAATGAGCTGAAATAAATATATATATATTTATATCCATACGCACAACAAACATATTTCCCAAAAATGTTGAGCACAAATTTGGTTACGTCTATGTTAGTAAACATTTCTCCTTTGCCAAGTTAATCCATCCACCTGACAGGTGTGGCATACCAAGAAGCTGATGAAACAGAATGATCAAACAGGTGCACCTTGTGCTGGGGACAATGAAAGGCCACTTTAAAATGTGCAGGTTTGTCATACAACACAATGCCACCGATGTCTCAAGTTTTGAGGGAGTGTGCAATTGACATGCTGACTGCAGGAATGTCCACCAGAGCTGTTGCCAGAGAATTGAATGTTCATTTCTCTACATAAGCTGTCTTTTAGAGAATTTGGCAGTACGTCCAACCGGCCTCACAATCTTAACCACTCCAGCCCAGGACCTCCACATCCAGATTCTTCACCTGTGGGATGTCTGAGGGGGTGGAAAGGGGGGTAGGAGTATTTCTATTTGTAATAAAGCCCTTTTGTGGGTGGGCCGGGCTGCCAAGCTTATGGGCCAATGCTCTCGAAATTGACTGATTTCCGCATATGAACTGTGACTTAGTAAGATCTTTGGCGCCCCCCCCCCCTTATATATATGCCATTTAGCAGACGCTTTTATCCAAAGCGACTTACAGTCATGTGTGCATACATTAGACGTATGGGTGGTCCCGGGGATCGAACCCACTACCCTGGCGTTACAAGCGCCATGCTCTACCAACTGAGCTACAGAAGGACCTAAGAAGGACAGAAGGACCTATGAGCTACAGAAGGACCCCCTTGAGTTGTGCCATGGCAGAGATCTTTGTGGGCTATACTCGGCCTTGTCTCGGGATGGTAAGTTGGTTGTTGAAAATATCCCTCTAGTGGTGTGGGGGCTGTGCTTTGGCAAAGTAGGTGGGGATATGTCCTTCCTGTTTGGCCCTGTCCGGGGGTATCATCGGATAGGGCCACAGTGTCTCCTGACCCCTCCTGTCTCAGCCTCCAGTATTTATGCTGCAGTAGTTTATGTGTCGGGGGGCTTGGGTCAGTTTGTTATATCTGGAGTACTTCTCCTGTCTTATCCGGTGTCCTGTGTGAATTTAAGTATGCTCTCTCTAATTCTCTCTTTCTCTCTCTCTCAGAGGTCCTGAGCCCTAGGACCATGTCTCAGGACTACCTGGCATGATGACTCCTTGCTGTTCCCAGTCCACCTGGCCGTGCTGCTGCTCCAGTTTCAACTGTTCTGCCTGTTCACCGGACGTGCTACCTGTCCCAGACCTATTATTTGACCATGCTGGTCATTTATGAACATTTGAACATCTTGGCCATGTTCTGTTATAATCTCCACCCGGCACAACCAGAAGAGGACTGGCCACCCCTCATAGCCTGGTTCCTCTCTAGGTTTCTTCCTAGGTTTTGGCCTTTCTAGGGAGTTTTTCCTGGCCAACTTGCTTCAACACCTGCATTGCTTGCTGTTTGGGGTTTTAGGCTGGGTTTCTGTACAGCACTTTGAGATATCAGCTGATGTACGAAGGGCTATATAAATTGTTTTGATTTGATTTGATTTTGAATGTTTGCGTTTATATTTTTGTTCAGTATATGTACACTTCAAAGTTCTGGTGTTGGTATTTGGTAAGTCTGTTGCTGGGAAACAAGAGATAGAGGAGTAGCATACACCAAACACACACACACACCATGTCTGCCTTCTCGTGGGCGATCTGCAGCTCCTTCTCTTTGACCTCCAGCTCTTTGCTGAGTAATGCTACAGACACAGAGGCCTCTCTCAGCTTCTGAAGACCTGTGTTCATCCTGATGGAGAAACAGAATTGGATCAGAAATCATTGTATTACACCAGTATACCAGGTAAGTTCGGTCTAATGAGTAAAAGGATGACTGAAAGGCAGAATAGTAAAAGAGCGATATAGTACAGTATACACCATATATTGGTATATAGAATATTATATAATACTAGTATTATGTAAAATCACGTGATAGACACACAGCATGCTGTGATAAACATCTACAATTTTTTAGACCATGGTGTACTGTGAAGCCGTATGTTCCACATAGGAACAAAGAGCATTAAGAGGGTAAGGAAATACTGTAATTACCTGTGTGCCAGCGTCTGCACCTCGGAGTGCTTCTCCTTATAGATGGTCTTGTATCCCTGGATGAAGGAGAGGTAGGACTTGGGAGTGACGTGAGTGGCGCGGCGGTACCTCTGGAAGTAATCCACACACTTCTCTGCCACGCCGTCCTGGAAGGAGCCCATACACTGCACCACCTCCCCCTTCACCACGGTCGAACAGTCGATGTCATAGGTGGACAGGAAGTGCTCTGACACTGGAGAGTACACAGATTGGAGATTGAAGTAAATCACTATTAAAGTGTGCAGCATACATTTATACTGTATGTGTGTATACACAGAGACGAAAACACATGCATACCCACAAACGGACACACACACACACACACACACACACACACACACACACACACACACACACACACACACACACACACACACACACACACACACACACACACACACACACACACACACACACACACACACACACACACACACACACACACACACACCTGCGATCAGAGCATCTTTGGGCCAGCGGCTGAACCAATCCATGGTGCAGCCAGAGATGAGGGCAGGGAACTTCAGGGCTCTGTTCCGGAACTTTTCCCCAACAGGAGAGAAGCAGAGAACGACGTGTAGGTTCTGTCTGACCCTGCTCATAAAATAGTCATGGAGGTTCTCATTGGTCGGTGTTCGGCGAGGAAACTCTCTTTTCATGACTGGTATGAGGTCACTGATGATCTCGTCAATTTCGTCTCGAGCAAACAAGTTCGACACCTGAGAAACCAGCACAATATATAACAACAGTTATCCATGTTCTAATGGAGTGCAATATTTTTTTCTCAAACACAGATTGACACAACTTCTTGAAAATGCTCTAATGTTTTACATGTGTTCGTGTGATCAATGTGCTGACCTCCCCAGATGATAACACATTATTCATGTACTCCAGGAAAGACTCGTCCTTGATCTCGTTATCAGTGAAGATGAAGCTGATGCCTTTTCCCTGCTGGCCTGCTGTCCTGTACAGACCCTTCAGATCCTCCATCAGGTTAGCAGTGTTGTATGAACTGAGGACAGAACACAGGGATGTTACAGGTGATAGCAAAGGTGTGAAAATACATATTTTTCTATCTTTCTCAGCTCTTTCTCAATGAGTATTTTCTCCATTCCTCCAATGCGTTTCGAGAAGGAGGCGAGGACAGGGGCTCGAGGAATCGAAGAAAGACAGAGAGTCACTGTGCACTTGCAGAAATGCAAGCAAAGCTACCATCTACAGGAGGACAACAGAACTGCATGACCACATTCAATACATGGTAAACACCTGTTACAGTTGTAGAGGCCGTGTGTATGAGACCGTGTGTCTGTTCCAATACCCTTCCTAGCATACTACTTAGTATGAAGTATGTAGTAGTATGCTAGTATAGATATTGGAGGGTGTGTCTGTACCGTGTTAGTGTTATCTGAAAGGTCTTGTATCCGGCGATGAAGGAAGCCAGTTTAGTCAGGCTCTGCTTGCCTGAGCCCCCCACTCCTACCAGAAGGGAATTTCCTCTGGGGGTGCGGATGATCCTGGAGATCTACAGACAGACAGACAGGCGGAGTATTAGAGTGGGAGAGACCTTTTCCGTTCTTATATCAAGTGATTTGATGTGTACACTCATTGGTGACTGACTTTAAGATAGCGAAGCCCTTCAAAAGCTTCCAATGTGAATGTTTAGTAATACTTTTTATGAAGACCCTCTTTGTAATGTGATATAAGCATGTGTTTAATACCTTATGAGCTATACACAATGCACTATAATGCAAGACAAAGGTGGTAATAATTGCTCATAAACACCTATAGGTGAACATGATGACAGTTTCCCTCTACCTTGACAAGGTGTATCATAGCATCTCTGAAGAACACCATGTCCATGCCAGCTCCTCTGATGCTCTCGTTGTACTGGCCAAGGAACATGTTGAGCCTGTCCATCAGGCTCTCAAGTGACTCGATGGGCTCATACACCTTGGGCATCTCAAAGTCTGTATCCTCTGGCTCCTCACCTGGTGGGAAAGTTTTTGTCATTGTCAATACCAGATTGTTCATTCAAATGATCCAACTCTCTGCTAAAGTTGATTTGGCAATATTGAAGACATTTGAATATAAATAAAACATTTATTTTATATATATATATATATATATATATATATATATATATATATATATATATATATATATATATATATATATATATATATATATACACATTTAATATCCTTATAATTATTGTATTTATTCACATAACCTGCCTTTTTAAACTGCAGTGTCTACAACATAATAATTCAGCTAAACACACCATCTTAGAATGTACTGTTTGAATCCTTAGTACAAGGTAGAACAATACAGCACATATTTAATATATATAATATGGGTTCAGAAACTGTAAATTACTTATCTCATGCAGGATCATGGGATCGATACAGTGTATGTATGTGAAGGGGCTATACAGTACCTGGTGCTCTGGCTATACCTGTAGCTTCAGGAGCATCTCTTAGGAAGTCAACAAAGTAGCCGTCTACTCCGAAGTCGACCACAGCCCTCTCTTCCTCTCCTAGCTCCTCCTCTACTAGCTTGGCCAGGGCCCTGTCGAACCAGGCTACATCTTCTGGCATGGTGAACCGGTCTGCGATCACACGCTTACACTCGTGCTTCCACAGCTGAAGCAACACCTACAGCATACAGGGTCCAAATAAAACAAACTTTAGCTCATGGAAATGTTAAGTCTACATTCACAGAACGACTGCTGATTAAATGTGTAGAATCTTACTGTAACTTAGGACAGAAGGCATAGCTATATTTTCTCAGTTCATTCAGACCTCTGGATCCAGTGAGAAACCTTTTGATATTTATTCCTCTAGTTGTATTGGATTAACTGATTGATTATGTTAATGATTATGTTAATGTCTTTCAAGATTCAGTCACACTTTTGGATAGTCCATCTGTAGAGCATGTCACATTATCAACAAACTATCTGTTGATAAGCAGCTGCTCGCTAAGGTTACAGTAAGGGTTAGGTTTAGAATTAGGGTAAGGGTAAGGTTAGGGTTAGTTGAAATATTTCTAGTACATCTACAGATGGACTATCCAAATAAAGTGTTACCGGAATCATTTTTATGGACTCACAGTAAGAGAGTTGACCACCTCAGCGGTTGGGTTGAGCATGCCCTGCCAGACTCTGGACAAGTCTCTGAGGTTGAAGATGTAGTGGAACTTGGCCGGAGTGGGCAGCATCTTGACCTTGGTCATTTGCCACAGCCGACGGGTCAGCGGCACCAGCTTGGCCACAGTTCCACGCACCTCTTCTGTGAAGCCTCGCCGGGCACAGTAGTGTCCTGTCCCGATGACTCCTGGTCAGGGAAAGGAATGAGATGAGGGGAAAAGGGGTTGACGACGTGAAGGTGGTTGAAGCATTGAGGTAAATAAGTGAAAGAAAATAGTGTTTTTGTTTAGAGAGATATATAATGGTGTAATTATATATGTATATAGATATCTAATATAGTCAAAATTCAAACAAGACCATTGTAAATGGATGAGAAGTAGTACAGGTAACTCAAATGACAGGGTATTCATACATTTTCTTTTTGAAATATGCTAAAGGGGGAGAGGGAAACCCACACTGATCAAGAAGATAAACCATAGAGTCTCCACACAGATGCAATTCCAGAGTTTTTAAAGGAGCCAAACCCACCAAATATCTTGTCGATGGATGCGTTGGAGGGCAGGGTGCAGTTGAAGATGGAGAACTGCCTCTTCAGTCTCTGGGGGATGTCGTTGCGGCCTCCCCCTGGGTGGATCATCGCTGCCAGGAACTGGATGTCCACTATATTGGTGAACTCCCCCGGCTTCTCCAGATTGAAGAACCCGTTCTGTTCCATCAGCTGGCGGACTATCTCATTGGTAACCTAAAGCAGGGTGAGTCAAATTATTAGGTAAAATGGCTGAGTAATCTGTTCACTCTTGGATTGCAATTTCATATGGTAAGGTTTTCCAGGAAAACAAATGGTAAAACTGTAATTTTTGGGCTTTCGTTATGGTGATTTAATGCTGAGTTTGAGTCCGACCTGATCTCCCCATTCGTTGATGACTGGCATGTTGATGTCGTCCACAAAGATGGACATCTTCTTCCCTGCAGGAGGGCCGTAGGTGGTGCCCATCCGCTTGTCGACATAGCTCTCCACAGTCCGCTGGAGAGAAGGAAAGAAAGATTGGGCGTTTCATCTTTACAGACGGTGAATAAGAGAACAAAACTGTCACGCCTTGGTCTTAGTATTTTGGGTTTTCTTTATTGATTTGGTCAGGCCAGGGTGTGACATGGGTTTATTTTGGTGTGTTTTTGTATTGGGGTTTAGTAGGTATTGGGATTGTTCCTGTCTCTGTGTTTGTTGTCACAAGATAGGCTGTATAGGTTTTCGCGTTTCGTTTGTTGTTTTGTATATTTAGTTATTTAATGTATCGTTCATTTTTCATTAATGAACATGAGTAACCACCATGCCGCATTTTGGTCCGATCCTTGTTCTACCTCTTCGTCAGAGGAGGAGATAGAAGAGAGCCGTTACAGAATCACCCACCACACACGGACCAAGTGGCGTGGTAACAGGCAACAGCAGCAGCAGGAGCAGCGCGACAAGAATTTCTGGACTTGGGAGGAAATCCTTGACGGGAGAGGACCCTGGGCTAAACCAGGGGAGTGTAGCCGCGCCAAGGTGCAGCGAGAGAAGGACTGGACATGGGAGGACGAACTGGACGGTGAAGGACCTTGGGCTCAGCCTGGAGAATATTGCCGCCCCAAGGAAGAACTGGAGGCGGAGAAAGCGGAGAGGCGCTGGTATGAGGAGGCAGCACGGCGACGCGGATGGAAGCCTGAGAGTCAGCCCCAAAAATGTATTGGGGGGGGGGGGCTCACAGGGAGTATGGCTATGCCAGGTAGGAGACCTGCGCAAACTCCCTGTGCTTACCGGGGGGGCTAGAGAGACCGGGCAGGTACCGTGTTATGCTATGGAGCGCACGGTGTTTCCAGTGCAGGTGCATAGCCCGGTGCGGTTCATACCAGCTCTTCGTATTGGCCGGGCTAGAGTGGGCATCGAGCCAGGTAAGGTTGGGCAGGCTTGGTGCTCAAGAGCTCCAGTGCGCCTGCACGGTCCGGTCTATCCAGAGCCACCTCCACACCAGTCCTCCGGTGGCAGCTCCCCGCACCAGGCTTCCTGTGCGTGTTCTCGGTCCAGTTCCACCAGTGCCAGCACCACGCATCAGGCCTACAGTGCGCCTCGCCTCTCCAGCGCTGTCGGAGTCTCCCGCCTGTCTAGCGCTATCAGAGCCTTTCTCCTCTATGGCGCTGCTGGAGTCTCCCGCCTGTTCAGCGCTTCCAGAGCCTTCCTCCTCTACAGCGCTGCTGGAGTCTCCTGCCTGTTCAGCGCAGCCTGAGCTGCCAGCCTGCATAGAGCTGCTAGTCTGCATGGAGCAGCCTGAGCTGTCAGTCTGCATGGAGCAGCCAGAGCTGCCAGTCTGCATAGAGCTGCTAGTCTGCAAGGAGCAGCCTGAGCTGTCAGTCTGCATGGAGCAGCCAGAGCTGCCAGTCTGCATGGAGCAGCCAGAGCTGCCAGTTTGCATGGAGCAGCCAGAGCTGCCAGTCTGCATAGAGCTGCCAGTCTGCATGGAGCAGCCAGAGCTGCCAGTCTGCATGGAGCAGCCAGAGCAGCTAGATCTGCCAGTCAGCCAGGATCCGCCAATCAGCCATGATCTTCTAGATCTGCCAGTCAGCCAGACTCTTCCAGATCTGTCAGTCAGCCAGACTCTTCCAGATCTGTCAGTCAGCCAGACTCTTCCAGATCTGCCAGTCAACCAGACTCTTCCAGATCTGCCAGTCAACCAGACTCTTCCAGATCCGCCAGCCAGCCAGGATCTGCCGGAGCCAACTACCTGCCTGAGCTTCCTCTCAGTGCTGAGCTTCCTCTCAGTGCTGAGCTTCCCCTCAGTCCCGAGTTTCCCCTCAGTCCCGAGCTTCCCTCAGTCCTGAGCTTCCCCCAGTCCCGAGCTTCCCTCAGTCCCGAGCTTACCCTCAGTCCCGAGCTTCCACCTCAGTCCCGAGCTGCCCTCAGTCCAGCGGGGTCCTTGGTGAGGGTTATTAGGCCTAGGTCGGCGGCGAGGGTCGCCAATCAAAGGACGCGGTACAGGGGGACTAAGACTTGGTTGGAGTGGGGTCCACGTCGGAGCCGGAGCCGCCACCATGGACAGACGCCCACCCGGACCCTCCCCTATGGGTTTAGGTGTGCGGCCGGGAGTCCGCACCTTGGGGGGGGGGGGTTCTGTCATGCCTTGGTCTTAGTATTTAGAGTTTTCTTTATTTATTTGGTCAGGCCAGAGTGTGACATGGGTTTATTTTGGTGTGTTTTTGTATTGGGGTTTAGTCGGTATCGGGATTGTGGTTGAGTAGGGTTGTCTAGTATAGTCTATGGCTGCCTGAGGCGGTTCTCAATCAGAGTCAGGTGATTCTCGTTGTCTCTGATCGGGAACCATATTTAGGTAGACTGGGTTTCACTGTGTGTTTGTGGGTGATTGTTCCTGTCTCTGTGTTTGTTGTCACAAGATAGGCTGTATAGGTTTTCGCGTTTCGTTTGTTGTTATTTCATGTATCTTTCATTAAAGAACATGAGTAACCACCACGCCGCATGTTGGTCCGACTCTCTTTCAACAGACGAACGTCGTTACAAAAACACACATTTGAAGTATTGTTACTGTAAATAAATGGCGCCTAGACCTGAAGTAGTCAGATAAACTTACTGAAAAGTGACTGGAAAACATTTCATTCATTCACAACTGATCTTAGAATGTCCTATCCATCTAAAAGTTGAAAAGTTAGATTAAAGATCAGGAAGTGTGTGGTGTTGTTTTGGAGGTGTAATACCTGGAACATGAGTGAAGTTGTGGCAGAGGAGAAGTTGAGACTCTTGGCCATGTGAGTTTCGGGATCGTACTTTGACATGTATCCCTTGATGATGACAGTCTTGGCTGTGCCTTGCTCTCCGATCAACAACACAGCCTGTGACAAAACGAGGAAGGAATTATTCTTGAAGATCTGACCATGATCACATGGCTAGGGGGTAATTTATCCTCCATGTACAAGCCAAATTATAATGAGAATATACAGTGCTTACATTACAGCCTAAATATAAAATGGACACAATACCCCATAATAACAAAGCAAAAACAGTTTAGATTTTTTTTTTTTTACAAATGTATTAACAATGAAAACTGAAATATCAAATTAACTTAAGTGTTCAGACCCTTTACTCTGTACTTTGTTGAAGCACCTTTGGCAGCGATTACAGCCTTGAGTCTTCTTGGGTATGACGCTTGGCACACCTGTATTTTGGGAGTTTCTCCCATTCTTGTCCGCAGATCCTCTCAAGCTCTGTCAGGTTGGATGGGGAGCGTCGCTGCACAGCTATTTTCAGGTCTCTCCAAAGATGATCGATCGGGTTCAAGTCCGGGCTCTGGCTGGGCCACTCAAGGACTTTCAGAGACTTGTACCGAAGCCACGCCTGCGTTGTCTTGGCTGTGTGCTTAGGTCTGAGGTCCTGAGCACTCTGGAATAGGATCTCTCTGTACTTTGCTCCGTTCCCTCGATCCTAACTCGTCTCCCAGTCCCTGCCTGTGAAAAACATCCCAACAGCATGATGCTGCAACCACCATGCTTCACCATAGGGATGGTGCCAGAGTTCAATCTTGGTCTTCAATCTTGTTTCTCATGGTCTGAGAGTCCTTTGGGTGTCTTTTGGCAAACTCCAAGTGGGCTGTCATGTGCCTTTTACTGAGGAGTGGCTTCCGTCTGGCCACTCTAACATAAAGGCCTGATTGGTGGAGTGCTGCAGAGATGGTTGTCCTTCTGGAAGATTATCCCATCTCCACAGACGAACTCCGGAGCTCTATCAGTGACCATCGGGTTCTTGGTCACCTCCCTGACCAAGGGCCTTCTCCCCTGATTGATCAGTTTGGCCGGGTGGCCAGCTCTAGGAAGGGTCTTGGCAGTTCCAAACTTTTTTATTTAAGAATGATGGAGGCCACTCAATGCTGCAGACATTTTTTGGTACCCTTCTCCAGGTCTGTACCTTGACACAATCCTGTCTCTGAGCTCTACGGACAATTCCTTCGACCTCATGGCTTGGTTTTTGTGGGACCTTATATAGACAGATGTGTGCCTTTCCAAATCATGTCCAATCAATTAAATTTACTACAGGTGGACTCCTGTAGAAAACTCTCAAGGATGACCAATGGAAACATGATGCACTTGAGCTCAATTTCGAGTCTCATAGCAAAGGGTCTGAATACTTATGTAAATAAAGGTATTTCTGTTTTATTGTTTTAATACATTTGTAAACATTTGTAAAAACCTATTTTCGCTCTGTCATTATGTGGTATTGTGTGTAGATTGATGAGGAAAACAATGCATTTTATCAATTTCAGAATAAGGCTGTAATGTAACAAAATGTGAAAAGGGTAAGGGGTCTGAATACTTTCAGAATGTACTGTACATACACTACATGACCAAAAGTATGTGGGCACCTGCTCATTGAACATCTCCTTCCGAAATCATGGGCATTAATATGGAGTTGATCCCCCTTTGCTGCTATAATAGCCTCCACTCTTCTGAGAAGGCTTTCCACTAAATGTTGGAACATTGCTGCAAGGATTTCAGCTACAAGAGCATTAGTGAGGTCAGGCACTGATATTGGGCGATTAGGCCTTGCTCACAGTCGGTGTTCCAATTCATCCCAAGGGTGATCGATGGGGTTGAGATTAGTGCTCCATGTAGCCCAGTCAGCTTCTTCAACATCAATCTCAACAAACTATTTCTGTATGGACCTCGCTTTGTGCACAAGGACATTGTCATGCTGAAACAGGAAAGGGTCTTCCCTAAACTGTTGCCACAAAGTTGGAAGAACAGAATCGTCTAGAATGTCATTGTATACTGTAGCGTTTAGATTTCCCTTCACTGGAACTAAGGGGTCTAGCCCGAACCATGAAAAACAGCCCCAGACCAATATTCCTCCTCCACCAAACGTTACAGTTGGCCCTATGCATTCGGCCAAACCCAGATTAGTCCGTCTGACTGCCAGATGGTGACGCGTTTCCACTGGCGGCGAGCTTTACACCACTGCTCGGCCTTGGAATACCATTTCATGAAGTTCCCAACGAAGTTATTGTGCTGACATTGGTTCCAGAGGCAGTTTGGAACTCAGTAGTGAGTGTTGCAACAGAGTACAGACAATCTTTATGAGCTGCAGAACGTGCCGGTCCCATTGTTGCTCCTAGACACTACACAATAACAGCACTTTCAATTGACCGGGGCAGACATTTGGCGAACTGACTTGTTGGAAAGGTGTCATCCTATGTCAGTGCCACGTTGAAAGTCACTGAGCTCTTCCGTAAGGCCATTTTACTGCCAATGTTTGTCTATGGAGATTTCATGGCTGTGTGCTGAATTTGTCAATTCTGTCAACAATGGGTGTCAACAATGGGTGTGGTTGAAATAGCCGAATCCACCTATTTGAAGGCGTGTCCACATACTTTTGTATGGTGTACAAAGGGGACTTGATCCTAGATCAGCACTACTACTCAGAGACCCTTTGTGAATATGGACACCCACCTTGCCCTGTTTGGCGATGGTCTGGATGAGGAAGTCAGTGCGGACATTATCTACGTTGGGGACCAGGATGGATCCGTACTCTGGGGTGATGTCTGATGGGTAGATGTACTCCTCTACCCGTGTGTTCCAGTGGACCCACTGACCTGCACATACAAGAATAAGTAATTTGAAAAACAAATAATACCAGCATCATGAACACCATCCACAATGTCCTCAGCTGGAATTTTCACCATCCACGATGCCCTCAGCTGGAAATACTTTAGTTCAGTTGTACGGAATGTCTGTCAAATAGGTAAATTACCCTTATTCTGTTCAAAAAGGACAACATTTTACTGATGATAATACCCACCCGGAGGGTGAACATAACGTAGCAAGCAGGACTAAGGTAACACCAACATCAGCTGTGTGGGTGAATTTAACGCATATTGATGGTTTAATGAGAGATCTGATGGTGATATTTTTAATTGAGCAAGAGCACTGTGAAAGTTCAATATGATCTACACTGAACAAAAACAAACACAACAATTTCAAAGATTTTCCTGAGTTGCAGTTCATATAAGGAAATCAGTCAGTTGAAATAAATTCATTAGGCCCTAATCTATGGATTTCACATGACTGGGAATACAGATATACATTTGATGGTAACAGATACCTTTAAAAAAAAGGAGGGGTGTGGATCAGAAAACCAGTCAGAATCTGGTGACCAGATGTAGCGCGACATATCTCATTTGCATAGAGCTGATCAGGCTGTTGATTGTGGCCTGTGGAATGTTGTCCCTCTCATCTTCAATGGCTGTGCGAAGTTGCTGGATATTGGCGGGAACTGGAACACGCTGTTGTACACGTCGATCCAGAGCATCCCAAACTTGCTCAATGGGTGACATGTCTAGTGAGTATGCAGGCCATGGAAGAACTGGGCCATTTTCAGCTTCCAGGAATTTTGTACAGATCCTTTTGACATGGGGTCGTGCATTATCATGCTGAAACAAGGGGTGATGGCAGCAGATGAATGGTACGACAATGGGCCTCAGGATCTCCTCACAGTATCTTTGGGGATTCAAATTGCCGTTGTCCGTAGCTTATGCCTGCCCATACTATAAGCCCACTGCCACAATTGGGCACTCTGTTCACGACGTTGACATGGCTCGCCCACACGACGCCATACATGCTGTCTGCCATCTACACGGTACAGTTGAAACCGGGATTCATCCGTAAAGAGCACACTTCTCCAGTGTGCCAGTGGCTACCGAAGGCTAGCATTTGTCCATTGAAGTCGGTTACGACGCCAATCTAAGATTTTTGTGCATATGGAACATTTCTGGGATCTTTTATTTCAGCTCATGAAACATGGGACCAACACTATACATGTATGTTGTGTTTATATTTTTGTTCACTGTATCTTCCATAACAGTAAAAAGAGGACTGAGTGTGTGTTGTGATTTTGTGGAGTCTGTCTACTGAACATGTACCCCTCACCGTCTGTAGTGACGTGGTAGTCAAACATGGTGTCCTCGCTGTCTGATGGTATGTCTGGGAGGTCCAGATGGATGTTGTCGTTGCCACGGAGCCAGCTCTCCATTTTCCTCCTGTCTTCCAGCTCCAGTAAAGCTCCGATGCTCCACATGAGAGCAAACACATAGAGACGCTCCACATGCTGCCTGGACACCTCCCCACACTGCTCCTGGAACACAACAACAGTCACTATCAACACAACATACTGTACCAAAACCCTTCTACAGCTTTATCTACATACTTGGCACTCAAATGAATCAGTCACCTACAGTAAAGGGAAATGGAATTCCACCCTCACATACAGTGCCTTGCAAAAGTATTCATCCCCCTTGGCATTTTTCCTATTTTGTTGCATTACAACCTGTAATTTAAATTGATTTTTATTTGGATTTCATATAATGGACATACACAAAATAGTCCAAATTGGTGAAGAGAAATGAAAAAACTAAAAAGTGGGGCATACATATATATTCACCCCCTTTGCTATGAAGCCTCTAAATAAGATCTGGTGCAACCAACTACCTTCAGACGTCACATAATTCTGAAAGGCCCCAGAGTCTGCAACACCACTAAGCAAGGGGCACCACCAAGCAAGAAGCACCATGAAAACCAAGGAGCTCTCCAAACAAGTCAGGGACAAAGTTGTGGAGAAGTACAGATCAGGATTGGGTTATAAAATATATTTGAAACTTTGAACATCCCAAAGAGCACCATTAAATCCATTATTAAGAAATGGAATATGGCACCACAACAAACCTGCAAAGAGAGGACCGCTCACCAAAACCCATGGACCAGGCAAGGAGGGCCTTAATCAGAGAGGCAACAAAGAGCCCAAAAATAACCCTGAAGGACCTGCAAAGCTCCACAGCGGAGATTGGGGTATCTGTCCCACAGACCACTTTAAGCCGTACACTCCACAGAGCTGGGCTTTACGGAAGAGTGGCCAGAAAAAATAATAAGCAAACCCATTTGGTGTTCACCAAAAGGCATGTGGGAGACTCCCCAAACATATGGAAGAAGGTACTCTGGTCAGATGAGACTAAAATGGAGCTTTTTGGACATCAAGGAAAACACTATGTCTGTGGCGCAAACCCAACACCTCTCATCACCCCGAGAACATCATTCCAACAGTGAAACATGGTGGTGGCAGCATCATGCTGTGGGGATGTTATTTCATCGGCAGGGCCTGGGAAACTGGTCAGAATGGAAGGAATGGTGGATGGCGCTAAATACAGGGAAATTCTTGAAGGAAACCTGTGTCAGTCTTCCAGAGATTTGAGACTGGGACGGAGGTTCACCTTCCATCAGGATAATGACCCTAAGCATACTAAATTGAGTGATTTAAGGGGAAACATTTACATGTCTTGGAATGGCCTAGCCAAAGCCCAGACCTCAATCCAACTGAGAATCTGTTGTAGGACTTAAATATTTCTGTACACCAGCGGAACCCATCCAACTTCAAGGAGCTGGAGCAGTTTTGCCTTGATGAATGGGCAATAATCCCAGTGGCTAGATGTGCAAGCTTATAGAGACATACCTCAATAGAGCTTTACAAAGTATCGACTTTGGGGGGGGTGAATAGTTATGCACGCTCAAGTTCTGTTTTTTTGTCTTATTTCTTGTTTCACAATAAAACATATTTTGCATCTTCAAAGTGGTGGGCATGTTGTGTAAATCAAATTATTCAAACCCACAAAAATATATATTTTAAATCCAGGTTGTAAGGCATCAAAATAGGAAAAATGCCAAGGAGATGAATACTTTCGCAAGCCACTGTAGATGCAGAGTCCAGAGAGTTATAGTCTAACAGTAATTGAAAATCAGAGTGCTTCAGGAATCACAATGACAGGATGAATTCAATTAGTTAGGCATTAGAACATTCCATTTAATTTCTATGAGGAATGTGGGGCGATTTACTTCAACAGTATTCATAGAGCTCAGTGATGTACATATATTATCCCCCTTCTGCAGGGTTTTTTAATATGGTTGGAGTTTTCAGGTGCCTACCTTGGCGGGGATGAGGCCCTGCAGCATGTTGATGCTCTGCATGATGACGAAGGCCTCCAGCATGTCAATCTTGTGCTCCAGACAGTGAACAGTGAACCGGTAGAGCTCTGGGAAGGAAGCGGAGAACAGCTCTCTCAGCACCTCTCCCTCCTGACGGGAACACTTCTTCAGCCAGCCCTGCATGGGGACAAACACACATGTATACATGTCGACAAAGACACACACACACACACAAATATGCACACACACACAAATACGCACACACATAGTCAAAGATACACACATGCATATACACACACACACACACACACAGATGCACACACACATTTTCATCCACTGATAAAGAGTGAGAGAATGTTCCCGTGCCCACCTCCAGAATGGGGCTCCAGTTGAGCACAGACGAGCTCATGAACACCATTCCATTACGAGACACGGTGGCAGGCGAGGCGTTGTCGATGTTGTGGGGCTCAAACACAATCTTACAGTTGGGGGCCATGGGGATCCTGTCTCCATTGGCCAGGGTCAGAGTCCTGTTGTCATCCAGTACAGAGTTGAGGTTCTCTATCCAGATAGCATCTACTGGTCCATCTAGTACTATCCAGATGTGCTCCCCTGCAGAAGAGAGAGACATTAGAACCAGTCTGCTTATTAAACTAATCAAAATCAACTATGGAGGTCAGAGAAAGGTATTAGAACATCACTTTTAGTAAAAATATAGAGAAAACATAAGGAAATAGAGATGGGTGAAAATGGTCTGCCCCATTGTTCCATAGAGACTATACGGGATGTACTATTTGTGGGTTCATGCTCTAGCAGCTGTAATGCATGAGTAACTTTGCATGCGTATTTCTTTCAAGTACAGTGAAATGCCTTTCTCGTAACCCTAACAATGGGTATTAATCAATAACAATGCAATACTCACAATAACAAGGTATAACAAAAACACACAAGATCTAAAAATATGAAATAAGAGGTGTCCGTCTCACCTTTCTTGGCTCTCAGGGTCTTCCTCCACAGGGTAGAGAAGATGCCGTCAGTCCAGTCATTGGTAGCTACATCTAGGCGGCCAAACATCTGAGGGGCGGTGATCGCTTTGGGGTTCATACGCATCTCTCTGTGCGGCTGGCCGCAGTCTGTGGGTGCAAACACACAGACAAATGAACTTAACACATGGACAAATGTGTGTGCATGTAAATGTCTGTGCATTTTAGTTTAGTATGACTGCCATGAGGTAGCAAATAAGGTCAAATGAGTCCAGTGTTTTGATGGGGATGTTTCTTACCTGTCATGGCTCTCATCAGGGTGTGAATGCAGGTGGTTTTTCCTGCTCCGCTGGGCCCCAGGGCCATCATGCCATGGCGGACCCTCTGGGTCTCAAACAGCTGAATCACCTTCAGCTTCCATGGAGGGTGGCTGATCAGACCTGCCTCTGCCACCTACAGTATGGAGAACAATGGAAGACAGTGAGGGGAACTCTTCATGTTATGAGACCAGACTCATCCACCTACAGTATGGAGAACAATGGAAGACAGTGAGGGGAACTCTTCATGTTATGAGACCAGACTCCTCCACCTACAGTATGGAGAACAATGGAAGAGAGTGAGGTGAACTCTTCATGTTATGAGACCAGACTCCTCCACCTACAGTATGGAGAACAATGGAAGAGAGTGAGGTGAACTCTTCATGTTATGAGACCAGACTCATCCACCTACAGTATGGAGAACAATGGAAGAGAGTGAGGTGAAATCTTCATGTTATGAGACCAGACTCCTCCACCTACAGTATGGAGAACAATGGAAGAGAGTGAGGTGAAATCTTCATGTTATGAGACCAGACTCCTCCACCTACAGTATGGAGAACAATGGAAGAGAGTGAGGTGAACTCTTCATGTTATGAGACCAGACTCCTCCACCTACAGTATGGAGAACAATGGAAGAGAGTGAGGTGAACTCTTCATGTTATGAGACCAGACTCCTCCACCTACAGTATGGAGAACAATGGAAGAGAGTGAGGTGAAATCTTCATGTTATGAGACCAGACTCCTCCACCTACAGTATGGAGAACAATGGAAGAGAGTGAGGTGAACTCTTCATGTTATGAGACCAGACTCCTCCACCTACAGTATGGAGAACAATGGAAGAGAGTGAGGTGAAATCTTCATGTTATGAGACCAGACTCCTCCACCTACAGTATGGAGAACAATGGAAGAGAGTGAGGTGAAATCTTCATGTTATGAGACCAGACTCCTCCACCTACAGTATGGAGAACAATGGAAGAGAGTGAGGTGAACTCTTCATGTTATGAGACCAGACTCCTCCACCTACAGTATGGAGAACAATGGAAGAGAGTGAGGTGAAATCTTCATGTTATGAGACCAGACTCCTCCACCTACAGTATGGAGAACAATGGAAGAGAGTGAGGTGAAATCTTCATGTTATGAGACCAGACTCCTCCACCTACAGTATGGAGAACAATGGAAGAGAGTGAGGTGAAATCTTCATGTTATGAGACCAGACTCCTCCACCTACAGTATGGAGAACAATGGAAGAGAGTGAGGTGAAATCTTCATGTTATGAGACCAGACTCCTCCACCTACAGTATGGAGAACAATGGAAGAGAGTGAGGTGAAATCTTCATGTTATGAGACCAGACTCCTCCACCTACAGTATGGAGAACAATGGAAGAGAGTGAGGTGAAATCTTCATGTTATGAGACCAGACTCCTCCACCTACAGTATGGAGAACAATGGAAGAGAGACTGAATGTAAATGTGAAATCTTCATGTTATGAGACCAGACTCCTCCACCTACAGTATGGAGAACAATGGAAGAGAGTGAGGTGAAATCTTCATGTTATGAGACCAGACTCCTCCACCTACAGTATGGAGAACAATGGAAGAGAGTGAGGTGAAATCTTCATGTTATGAGACCAGACTCCTCCACCTACAGTATGGAGAACAATGGAAGAGAGTGAGGTGAAATCTTCATGTTCATACAAATAATCTTTACCTCACATTTAGATCGAAAAAAGGTTTTATGCTACTATGGTATTAAGGCTAATACCAAGACGAGATTCATCCCTTAAACTCTGTATTATACTGTGGGGGCGGCATGTAGCCTTGCGCTTAAGACAGTAACCAAAACGTCGCTGGCTCGAATCCCTGAGGTGACGAGGAGAAAAATATGTTGATGTACCCTTGAGCAAGGAACTTAACCCTAATTGCACATGTAAGTCGCCCTGGATAAGAGATAAATGACTAAAATGTACTGTAGGGGAAAGGAGAAGAAACAGGAGAGAAGAGAAGCAGTGTGAGGAGGAAGATTGTGAGAAACTACATGTAGATCGAAAATGATCTGTGTCACTCTGAAGGATTATGCTATATAAAATGTCCTCTCACCTGTTTGTCGATAGCTGTCTCCAGCTCTGGGTAGCCTGCTTTATCCAGCTGGATCCCAGGGAAGAGGTCCTCTATCAGGCTGAGGAACAACGGCTCATCTTCATCTATCTGTCAACACATAGTATTATGTCAGTGAAGTTAACCATGATGCCACTTCTGTTATGTTGCACCTCACTGAAGATGAAATCATTATTCATGTATTACAGAATAGTATATGAAAAAAATAACAATCTGTAACACTTAATGGTGCGTAAAAAAAATGGATTTTCTAAAATGGCAGTTGATTTCGAGGAGAATGTCCTGTGTATCTGACTGACTGTACTCACCAGCTTGGACAGGTTCATATCTCTGAGTACCCTCATGACGATGGTAGATTCTGTGTCGTTGGGGTTCGCTCGTTTCACTGCCCCCAGTGTTCGCAGAACTGACAAAATGTTTCGGAGGCCAAAGTCGTAATGCACCTTAAAAACAGAGAGTGAACCCAACATGGATTGTATGGAAATAGAACTATGAACTACACAAAGATCATAATCAACACATACATGGACAGTTTGGTTGTTTTTATACTGAACAAAAAATATAAATGCAACATGTAAACTGTTGGTTCCACAAATTTGTTTACATCCCTGTTCGTGAGCATTTCTCCTTTGCTAAGATAATCTATCCACCTGACAGGTGGTATATTAATTCTCCCGAGTGGTGCA
The DNA here is from genome assembly GCF_023373465.1 of Oncorhynchus keta. Classification (NCBI taxonomy): domain Eukaryota; kingdom Metazoa; phylum Chordata; class Actinopteri; order Salmoniformes; family Salmonidae; genus Oncorhynchus; species Oncorhynchus keta. Next base: position 66,494,010 of record NC_068454.1, on the reverse strand, counting down.
GTGGTCTAAAGCACTGCATTGCAGTGCTATCTGTGCCACTAGAGATTCTGGGTTTGAGTCCAGGCTCTGTCACATACAGCCGTGACCGCGAGACCCATGGGGCGGTGCACAATTGCCGTTGTCCGGGTTAGGGGAGGGTTTGGGTGGCAGGGATGTCCTTGTCCCATCGCGCACTAGCGACTCCTGTGGCGGACCGGGTGCAGTGCACGCTGACACGGTCGCCAGGTTTACAGTTTCAGAGAACGCACGGCTCTCAACCTTCGCCTCTCCCAAGTCCGTACGGGAGTTGTATCAATGAGACAAGATAGTAGCTACTAAAAACAATGAGACAAGACTGCAACTACCAATTGGATACCACAACATTGGGGAGAAAAAGGGGTAAAAAAATAATTCAAATAGTGATTTGAGACTGTGATGATACACGTTAAATAACATTTCACTTGACTTGATTGTTTACTTATATGGAACTACTAAAATGTATATCTTGTGTTCAGCTCTCATTGAAATATCTACAGTAGTTACATTTAATTTCATAGCTGACCTGCTTGGAGAGCTGCTCCTCACACAGTTTGTAGAGAGTGAAGAACTTCCTGGCCAGCTCTATGTTGTCTATGAAGCCACAGCTGGCCAGCTTGACCCGGATGATGATCTGACGGTCTGGGACCATCATGGCCACCGAGCGGAAGTTGATCTTCAGGTTCTCTGGAAGCTCCTGACGACCTGCGTAGCCCGGGTTCTGATTGGGGAAAAAACATTTATTAATCAAATCTTTATTTAACCAGGTGAGACTGTTAAGAATAATTTGTTATTTACAATGATGACCTGCCATGAACATAGTGTACTACAGATGATTGATGTTATGAAAATGCAAAACAAAGTCTATGACTAACATCCTCAAAGTAATAATAAACCTTGTCTGATTCGGACTAGTTTCAGTTAATCTTCTTTAAGATAAGAATTCACTATTCCTTTCAGAAGTACTTTAAATGAAGCTCTACTTGGCAAAGCGTTTGTGAAGGGGTTTCTACAGGGAGTAGTTTATAGACGGCTAATAATAATAACCATAGTCAGGAAGATGCCGAATTCGGGATTCATTTCCACGTTGTCTCCGTCGGTGAAGATGAAGTTCTTGCGGCGCTCCTTCTTGCAGGTAAGCACAATGGCGATCTGCTGGGCCGCCACGGAGAGCACTGATAGGTCGATACGGTTGAACTCATCAAAACAGCCCCACGAGCCCGACTGGGCTAGGCCTGTCAATCAACACAACATTACACATCACTCTTCACATTAAACTCCTCATTCAAAACAATCCCAAGAGCCCGACCTGTCAATCAACACAACTTTACACATCACTCTTCACATTAAACTCCTCATTCAGAACAACCCCAAGAGTCTGACCTGCAAATCAACACAAAGACACACAAAATTACACTGTTCATTAGGTTCAGATTGAGATCATCATTCTCTTCACAGTAATAAACAGTAATATGAGTGACATCTTATATAGCCTATAATCCCCCCAAATCCTTTACATATATGGTCATTGTCATGCAAATAGAACAGGAGTTGGCAAGAGAGCACAAATGTATTTGGGACCAGGCAATATGAGTAGAAGCTCCTACCTTTAAAGATCCTCCCCAGTCCTCTGAAGTCCATCTGGTCGGAGCAGTTGAAGACCACCACGTACTTCCCCAGGCAGCGGCCCATGTCTTTAGTGGTCTCAGTCTTCCCTGTCCCTGCAGGGCCGGCCGGGGCTCCTCCCATACTCATCCCCAGAGCCTGGGCCAGTGTGATGTAGCACCTGGGACAAACACACACCAAGGAAAAGGTATATCAAGGATAATCACCCAAAGATATTCAATGTGATACACCATACACTTGTGGGCACTAAAAAGTTAGGCTTGGCTGTGGTAATGGTAGACTGGTGACTGCAATGTGTGTGCAGCACTGCACTCTAGTGTCTCCTAGCAATAGTTTGTCACAAAAACCTGTACATTTGTAGTGCCACAAGTGTATGGTGCCCTTTTAGCCCAAAATGCATGATAACTGGTTAAGCTATTAGAGTGGAGGTGGAGCCACTTCCTAGTCCTTACCTGTCAGTCACAGGGGTGAGGACTAGTTAGTCCTTACCTGTCAGTCAGAGGGGTGATGACTGGTTAGTCCTTCCCTGTCAGTCAGAGGGGTGAGGACTAGTTAGTCCCTACCTGTCAGTCAGAGTGGTGATGACTAGTTAGTCCTTACCTGTCAGTCAGAGTGGTGATGACTAGTTAGTCCTTACCTGTCAGTCAGAGGGGTGATGACAAGTTAGTCCCTACCTGTCAGTCAGAGGGGTGATGACTGGTTAGTCCTTACCTGTCAGTGAGAGAGAGGGGTGATGACTAGTTAGTCCCTACCTGTCAGTCACAGGGGTGAGGACTAGTTAGTCCTTACCTGTCAGTCAGAGGGGTGATGACTGGTTAGTCCTTCCCTGTCAGTCAGAGGGGTGATGACTAGTTAGTCCCTACCTGTCAGTCAGAGGGGTGAGGACTAGTTAGTCCCTACCTGTCAGTCAGAGTGGTGATGACTAGTTAGTCCTTACCTGTCAGTCAGAGTGGTGATGACTAGTTAGTCCTTACCTGTCAGTGAGAGGGGTGATGACAAGTTAGTCCCTACCTGTCAGTGAGAGGGGTGATGACTAGTTAGTCCCTACCTGTCAGTCAGAGGGGTGATGACTGGTTAGTCCTTACCTGTCAGTCAGAGTGGTGATGACTAGTTAGTCCTTACCTGTCAGTGAGAGGGGTGATGACAAGTTAGTCCCTCCCTACCTGTCAGTGAGAGGGGTGATGACTAGTTAGTCCCTACCTGTCAGTCAGAGGGGTGATGACTGGTTAGTCCTTACCTGTCAGTGAGAGGGGTGATGACTAGTTAGTCCCTACCTGTCAGTCAGAGGGGTGATGACTGGTTAGTCCTTACCTGTCAGTCAGAGGGGTGATGACTGGTTAGTCCCTACCTGTCAGTCAGAGGGGTGATGACTAGTTAGTCCTTACCTGTCAGTCAGAGGGGTGATGACTGGTTAGTCCTTGCCTGTCAGTCAGAGGGGTGATGACTAGTTAGTCCCTACCTGTCAGTGAGAGGGGTGATGACCAGTCTGTCAGTGCAGCCCAGGAACTCATTCTGATAGATGAACCCTACGTCAGTCATGTTGATGATCATCTTGTCAGAGTCCTCATTGAAGTAGAAACGACACTGCTTCAGCCACTCAAAGTCCGTAGGGCTTTTGATATGCAGGCGACACTGAGGGGAGAGCAGGGGGAAAGAGAAACCACTCTGGAAACAAAGCATTGCCAAAGCCTATGAAATTCATAAAACCGCAAATGACTCGTCAAATGTGATTTGAATACCAGGGGAAACTCAAATTGATATTCTCAGACTCTACCACGCTCTAATCAGAAAATATTTGGTGGAACAGTTTGCCAAAAGTTCACAAATATGTTACACAACAGCTATTATTACCTTCAGTTTATACACAAAGGGACCTTTAGGGTTGAAGTACTATTTTAGCCACTCAGTCAGTTTGTGATTCCAGTCCACTCACCAGGTCATCAAAGATGTCCCTCTGGTGTACATGGATGGTTATGAGTGTCTCGTACTTGGCCCGCTCCATTGGGGCCAGGTCTTTAGTGGTCATGTCTATCAGGGTGTTGAGAAACTCCAAGAAGAACTGGTTGGTCTTGGGCATGATCTTACGGTCGTAGCGGGCGTTGGTCAGGGCCTCCTCTGAGTCTCTGGTCCAGATCATCTGGACTCCCAGCAGACCAACCTGGTTGATGGAGTCAGAAAGAGAGGACATCATGATAGGACATCAATGAGAGAATGTAAAGTCATCTTTCCTGGCTTCCATGTCTTCCTATTAATCAGGGCTGTAATCAGGACAATGTATAAAATCAGGAAAGTCTGGAATTTGGATAAGGTGTAGATCAGTTTCAGTTATATAATAATGGAGGATAATTTCAGAAAAGCAGTAATCCTTGATCAGGTATTGAGTAATGAAACATAGGCATGGGAAAGTCTAACTACAAGGCCATTGCTCCAAGGTTAATGTAATCTATCCCATTATAAAAAAGAGAATGAATGATGACCCTTAGACCAGGACTGTGTCACAAATTGCAGCCTATTCGCTATATAGTGCACTACTCTTGAACAGGACCTGGGTCAAAAGTAGTGGACTATGTAATAGGGTGGCATTTAGGATGTATCCCATGTCTCCCCACCTGAGCAGGGAAAGAGTCCAGGAACTCAATGAGCTGGAAGCCTGAGTCCTGGATGGCCAGGACAGCCTGTCTGATGACCAGGTGAAGAGACCTCTGGGATTCCTTCAGCAGGGCGTTTAGCCAGACCTCCACGTTCCCTTCAGCCGTCACCGGCCGATCCAGCTCTACCGTCTCCCCCTCCCTGGACGAGATGGCCAGGATCCGGTCGTACATCTGTGGAGACAGAAGAGCAGATACTATTGATGTTGCTGAATCTGGGGTAGTTACTATTGCAGAAGGACAAATACCTCTAATAGTCAAATAAGTAACTTGTAGAAAAATTGTGGAAACAATTGTAGATAATTGTAGAAAAAAATGATATGTCTGTCTGTGCGTTACTGTACCTTGTCATGGAAGCGGACACATTTAATGTTGTCAAAGACGTTGAGCAGGTGGGCCTGGATGGTGTGGGAGTCCGAGGCTTGGCCCAGTATTTCCAGCAGGGCCGGGTCAGACACAAAGAAGAACCGAGGGAACAGCAGACGCTTCTTCTCCAAGTACCTATCAGTCACACAATCACACACACAACCAAGGGTTGAAAACTGGATAGCTAGAAGCTACAATCTATCTAGCTACAATCTACCCCCTCAAAAAAGCGTTGAAAATAATACTAGTTTAGTACACATCATCAAGCTACCAATGTACAACGCAGGCAAACTTGGAAGGTGTCATACTGGTACATGAATACTTTCAATTCAACTATTTAAAACAAATTCAAAGTATAAGTATAGGCCTACCCAGTGAGAGACTTCTGACAGACCTCCAGACAGACTTACCCAGAGACTTCTGACAGACCTCCAGACAGACTTACCCAGAGACTTCTGACAGACCTCCAGACAGACTCACCCAGAGACTTACAGACCTCCAGACAGACTCACCCAGAGACTTCTGACAGACCTCCAGAGACTTAGAGACTTACAGACCTCCAGAGACTTACCCAGAGACTTCTGACAGACCTCCAGACAGACTTACCCAGAGACTTCTGACAGACCTCCAGACAGACTTACCCAGAGACTTCTGACAGACCTCCAGACAGACTCACCCAGTGAGAAACTGATAGACATTCAGATAGACTTACCCAGTGAGAGACTTCTGACAGATCTCCAGTTGTTCCAGCAGGTGAGGCAACAGCTGTCCCATGGTCTCATCCCCCACACATGACTGCACCACGTTGGGCATCTCATGGACCCGCGTCATGATCTTCACCCAGGACTTGTCGATGTTGGAGAAGCGTTTCGCCTCCTGTCATTCAGATGATTCAGACTACATTGTCATTCCTAAGTTTGCAAAAAGTTCCTGGGTTTCCCCACCCCAAAAAACGTGATTTCTGAAAAACCAGGGCACTGTAAAAGTTCCCGAAATTGTGGAACCCCAGCACTTTGTTACATCAGCTGACGTAAGAAGGGCTTTATAAGTCAAATTGATTAATAGCGTAAGGTTAAAGACATGTTTTCAGATGAAAAGTCAATGTATTTGTTCTTACCTTGGGTAGCTGTTTGGCTATGTCCCCTCCAACGAACACAGCCTCGAGGTAGATCCACAGGTTCTGGACAGTCATCCAGTTATCTATGATGTCAGTGGTATTGGAAAGGTTCTGAACCCATTTCTGGATCTGGGGCTTGAATGGCGTGTTGTACCTGTGTCATCATCTGAGTCAATCATTGACTACTACAGTACACAAACACTAAACGTCTGTACAATGCAAAGCACCCCCAGTCTAAACACAACTGTCTAAACACAAACAACAAAACTGCTGAACTCTAGATGACAAGTCAACTGGATGCTGAAATACAACGAAGGCTGCTGAGGAGGCTCATAATAATGGCCGGAACGGAACAAATGGAATGGCATCAAACAACGGAAGACCATGTGTTTGATACCATTCCACTGATTCCTCTCCAGTCATTACCACGAGCCTGTTCTCCCCAATGAAGGTGCCATCAACCTCCTGTGCTGCAATATGATAAACAATTGACAAGAAATCATATATCACTCCGAACCCCCAGGTCATTTGTTGCCTCAAAATTAAGACTGACTTAGGCTACATTTAACTATTGTTAACAAACATGAAGCAGAAATCAGTCTAGATTTCCAGGCTAAGTCATTTGTGCCTCTAGTACGTCTCTAGTCTAACCTGTTACTCATGAGTGATCCCAACACCATGAGGCTGTCCTCCATGTTAGTAATGATCTCAGCGGTGCTGTCGCCCCTCAGCAGCAGCTCCCCTCGCGTCTTGAAGTTGGCGAAGGTGAACGTCTTGTTGTCCCACTCAGCAATCACCTGCTTCAGCTTCTGCTCAATGTCCCTCTCCTTCACTGCACTGATGCAAATATCCTGCCCAGCGGGAGTTCAAACAACATTTATCTTTATTTTACCTTTGTTTTACCAATTTGTCCTATTGAGGTCAAACCTTTTTTTCTACCCTCAATTGACAGTACAGAATAGTTATGGTGAGTGGAGTACCGGTAGTTGTACAGCTATAGAGAATAAATTACCTGGATCCTACCCGCGTTTCAGCACCAACAACAGCAACAAAAATCCACAATCACCTCAATTTCCTCTTTGCATTTGAGGAGCGGAGCTTCCATGATGTTGCGCAGCTTGAAAGTGTCCGTCTCCACCTCGAAGCTGTGTCCTGTCACCTCTGTGATTCTCTTCCAGTGACGCGTCATCATGGCCTTGTTGGTCATCAGTTCCAGTAGGGGGCAACACTCGTTGAACTCATCTATACTTTTCTTCAGGTCAAGGAATGCCTTCCACTCTTTCAGGGCACGGGGCAGCTTGCGACAACTGGAAATGAGAGGGTGAAATAACACGAACATCTAACTTCCTTTTGGAAATGTAAATCCTCAATGAGATTATTCATCAGTGAGTTCTGTGTAAATGTCTCTCATGGTCTGGGTTGTAGTTTGGTTTCCTTACCGCGTCTGGAAGTCAAGAAGTTCGTTATTGATCCTGTCTATGTGGATGTCGGCCCAGAGGATGTCATAGTAGCCGTTGACGGTGTCGATAACACTGTTGTAGAGTCCATAGAGCTTCTGGAGGAGGGTGAGCTGTCTCCTGATCTCAAGCAGCTGAGGGTGTTGGGTCACAGGCAGGCCAAACAGCTCCTCTCCACCAGTGTAGGTGATGTACTTACGGAACAGGTTGTCAAAGCGATTCTGACCGAACAAAATGAAAAGTACAGTAAAGTGCATGAATGGTCACATATATCATTACCAAAACCATGCAACACACAATAATACAATCATGCATGTTGTTTATCTATGTTAAATATGGTAGAAGTAAGTAATACATTAAAAAAACAAGACATAGAACATGTGAATGAAAACCTCTGTGAATGTATCAACTTAATGAAGTGCTGCAGAGAGGTATATACTGTAGATTCCTCTCTTGAAGATACACACTGTACTCACCTGAAACATGATGAGTCTGTCACTAGCGTCTTGGGGAGCCAGTCCGACAACCATGGGACCGTCCTGGGAATGAAACACAGCCTGCGTCAGCAATTAGCTAGCAGTCTTATTTAGAGCGTGCCAAGTTAACTGTTAGGTGTAGCTGTGAGTAAGACCTAGACAGCCTTGGTGTTAGGTGTAGCTGTGAGTAAGACCTAGATAGCCTTGGTGTTAGGTGTAGCTGTGAGTAAGACCTAGACAGCCTAGGTGTTAGGTGTAGCTGTGAGTAAGACCTAGATAGCCTTGGTGTTCGGTGTAGCTGTGAGTAAGACCTAGACAGCCTTGGTGTTAGGTGTAGCTGTGAGTAAGACCTAGACAGCCTTGGTGTTAGGTGTATCTGTGAGTAAGACCTAGACAGCCTAGGTGTTAGTTGTAGCTGTGAGTAAGACCTAGATAGCCTTGGTGTTAGCCCTAGACAGCCTTGGTGTTAGGTGTAGCTGTGAGTAAGACCTAGACAGCCTTGGTGTTAGGTGTAGCTGTGAGTAAGACCTAGACATCCTTGGTGTTAGGTGTAGCTGTGAGTAAGACCTAGACAGCCTAGGTGTTAGGTGAAGCTGTGAGTAAGACCTAGACAGCCTTGGTGTTAGGTGTAGCTGTGAGTAAGACCTAGACAGCCTAGGTGTTAGGTGTAGCTGTGAGTAAGACCTAGACAGCCTTGGTGTTAGGTGTAGCTGTGAGTAAGACCTAGATAGCCTTGGTGTTAGGTGTAGCTGTGAGTAAGACCTAGATAGCCTTGGTGTTAGGTGTAGCTGTGAGTAAGACCTAGACAGCCTAGGTGTTAGGTGTAGCTGTGAGTAAGACCTAGACAGCCTTGGTGTTAGGTGTAGCTGTGAGTAAGACATAGACAGCCTAGGTGTTAGGTGTAGCTGTGAGTAAGACCTAGACAGCATTGGTGTTAGGTGTAGCTGTTAGTAAGACCTAGACAGCCTTGGTGTTAGGTGTCGCTGTGAGTAAGACCTAGATAGCCTTGGTGTTAGGTGTAGCTGTGAGTAAGACCTAGACAGCCTAGGTGTTAGGTGTAGCTGTGAGTAAGACCTAGATAGCCTTGGTGTTCGGTGTAGCTGTGAGTAAGACCTAGACAGCCTTGGTGTTAGGTGTAGCTGTGAGTAAGACCTAGACAGCCTTGGTGTTAGGTGTATCTGTGAGTAAGACCTAGACAGCCTAGGTGTTAGTTGTAGCTGTGAGTAAGACCTAGATAGCCTTGGTGTTAGGTGTAGCTGTGAGTAAGACCTAGACAGCCTTGGTGTTAGGTGTGGTGTTAGGTGGTGTTAGCTGTGAGTAAGACCTAGACATCCTCGGTGTTAGGTGTAGCTGTGAGCCTAGACAGCCTAGGTGTTAGGTGTAGCTGTGAGTAAGACCTAGACAGCCGTGGTGTTACCCTAGACAGCCTAGGTGTTAGGTGTAGCTGTGAGTAAGACCTAGACAGCCTTGGTGTTAGGTGTAGCTGTGAGTAAGACCTAGATAGACTTGGTGTTAGGTGTAGCTGTGAGTAAGACCTAGATAGCCTTGGTGTTAGGTGTAGCTGTGAGTAAGACCTAGACAGCCTAGGTGTTAGGTGTAGCTGTGAGTAAGACCTAGACAGCCTTGGTGTTAGGTGTAGCTGTGAGTAAGACATAGACAGCCTAGGTGTTAGGTGTAGCTGTGAGTAAGACCTAGATAGCATTGGTGTTAGGTGTAGCTGTGAGTAAGACCTAGATAGCCTTGGTGTTAGGTGTAGCTGTGAGTAAGACCTAGACAGCCTTGGTGTTAGGTGTCGCTGTGAGTAAGACCTAGATAGCCTTGGTATTAGGTGTAGCTGTGAGTAAGACCTAGATAGCCTTGGTGTTAGGTGTAGCTGTGAGTAAGACCTAGATAGCCTTGGTGTTAGGTGTAGCTGTGAGTAAGACCTAGAACGAGCTGTGAGACGTGTCTGAACCTTGTCATAGTCCTGATAGAAGTGTCCACAGTCCTCCACAAACGTCTGCACGTTGTCTATGAGCTCTCCTCTGAAGTTGGGCTGCAGGGACACCAGCTCATTCTGGACCTCTGTGCTGTGGGCTAGCAGCTTCTCCCAGGTGTAGCGCAGCGTGTCCACCTTCTCTGCCTCCTCCTTCGCCACTACCAGGCCGTACTTATGGAGCATGGCATAGGACTCCTAGGAAAGGGAAATGCACAGCACTGAACAGACACATAATACAACACAGATCTCCAGTGTCTTCTCACAACCAAATACAGACTGCAAGGACTTAATCAAACTATGGGCAAATCCTAACTTCCACCTATGTCGAATTATCACCCATTGATACCAATGCCCATAGACTAAGTAGAAATTTGACTTAGGTGGGAATTCAGATTTGCCGCCTACTGAATGAAAGTGGACATTGAAAATGTCTCAGTGAATTATTCATACAGTATCTCTCTTCAGTAGTGTAAAGTACTTAAGTAAAAATACTTTAAAGTACTACTTAAGTAGTTTTTTGGGATCTCTGTACTTTACTATTTATATTTTTTGACAACTTGGAATTTTACTTCACTACATTCCTATAGAAAATATTGTACTTTTTACTTCATACATTTTCCCTGACAACCAAAAGTACTCGATACATTTTGAATGCTTAACAGGACAGAAAAATGGTCAAATTCAAGCACTTATCAAGAGAACACATGGTCATCCCTACTCCCTCTGGCCTGGCAGACTCACTAAACACAAAAGCATCATTTGTAAATAATGTCTGAGTGTTGGAGTGTGCCCCTGGCTATCCATACATTTTAAGAACAAGAAAATGGTGCTGTCTGCTTTGCTTAAATTAAGGAATGTTTATTATTTATACTTTTCCTTTTGATACATAAGCATATTTAAAACCAAATACTTTTAGACTTTTACTCAGGTACTATTTTACTGGCTTACTTTCACCTTTACTTTAGTTACTTTCTATTAAGGTAGCTATACTTTTACTCAAATATGACAATTGTGTACTTTTTCCACCACTGTCTCTTTGAAAGAAGTGTGCATTTGTGTTCCCTACCTCTATGGGTCCCACTTGGAAGTCAATGGAGATCTGCTGCTCTCTGATCTCCTTCAGCGATGCCATGGCGATGCGGATGTCGTCCAAGTCTTTGATTGGTCGGTTCAATTTCTTTGCCGCCTCGTCCACTAACGTGAAGATGTTCTCCATATCTGTCCGGTACTTCCTGTTACAGTGCAGGCCGTAGTCCACCATCCAGCTCTTAGTCTCCACAGTCAGGGCCATCTTCAGGTCAGCTGTTCAACAACAAATCAGATATTAGTCTGATAATAACCAGATATTCATGCAGTTGTAATAATCTTGTTAGAACCAAGTATCGAGTTTATTCTTGTTAGAAGCAAGTATTGAGCTTATTTGTTATAATTAATTGGTATTATATCGAAAAGGTGATCGAATTGCTCCCGAATTGAAATGTTGTTAACGCATTTATTTTGAATAAATATTTATTTAATGTATAAGTGAATAGGTTGGTTTACGTTTAAGTTTTGACCAATAAGGCCTCTTTTTTAGCTGTGTCCAATGGGAGAGTTGACCTGGTTAACGGGAGGCCTGGGAAAAAAAGAGAGGGAGAGACGTTGAGAAAAGGATGGACTTTACATTATGACCGTTGGTGGAAAATTATAAAAGATGATAAAAATAGAACAAACCCCATACCTACCGAGTTTTGAAGGGAAATACCGTTTTTAATTTACAAGAGAGTTGTTATAATTTTGTTAAGAAAGACTTAGTGTAGACTGAAGCTACATTCTCATCATGGAGGTATTTGCCAGCCTTGAGGTTAGCTTAGCATCGTGCAACACCGAGAGAATTGCTTGGGAAAGATGAGAGTTCACGTTCCCATGGGATATCGGTTACGGCTAAAGAGTACTGTCTGCATTAATAGCTGTGCTTGCTGTGGATCTTGTGAGGAAACCTGAAAGGAACTGGCATACTTCACTGAGGGAATATCTAACCACAACGGTGGTGTGCTTCGGGACTTTATGTGTGTCGTCATTTTTTTGTTGAGCTCCAACGCGCGCCAACGGGTTAAGCAAGATAGAAATAATTTGGACATGGGTTGTGCACGACTCATTGGAGTTTATTCTTTTTTATTTATTTTGATGTGGTTCTTTGAAAATGTAATAATACACATTTTGAACCTTATGTATGTTGCCTTGGTGGAGTCATTTACTGTTGCAATTTAATTTAATGCGTGGGAAAGCATATCCTTATACCATAACAAAAATCTATAATCATTCTATCTAAAGTTAATACCCTAGTCACCCTAGATAGTTTACAATAGGGATTATTATTGGAGATGACCTTCGCACCTAACATCCCATGCTGTTGAGATACTCTATGTAAGGTAATATTGTGAGAGTCAAATTCAAGCCTGGTGAGAGGGTTACACAGGGTTGAAAAATGAAATAATGGTATTGTGAAATACTACTAAGAACATGTGCAGTCATATTTGGCAGGGTTGTCTTGTGAGGTTAATGCAGGGGATCAGCAGTGAAAATAGACCGAAATTTCACATAACTGGGAGAAAGTTGTAGAGTTACAGGTCAGTCTACAGTTACCTGTATTTTATTTTAGATTTTTGTATTTTTCAGGGGGTGCTGCAGCACCCTAAGCACCCCTATTTCCCACGGCTAGGTACCTGTATAGAGGGCCAGTTCACCTACAGTGACATTTTCTACCTATATAGAAGGCAAGAGCTCCCACAGTGGTGTACTCTACCTGTATAGAGGGCCAGAGCTCCTACAGGGATGTACTCTACCTGTATAGAGGGCCAGAGCTCCTACAGGGATGTACTCTACCTGTATAGAGGGCCAGAGCTCCCACAGTGATGTACTCTACCTGTATAGAGGGCCAGAGCTCCCACAGTGATGTACTCTACCTGTATAGAGGGCCAGAGCTCCTACAGGGATGTACTCTACCTGTATAGAGGGCCAGAGCTCCTACAGGGATGTACTCTACCTGTATAGAGGGCCAGAGCTCCCACAGGGATGTACTCTACCTGTATAGAGGGCCAGAGCTCCTACAGGGATGTACTCTACCTGTATAGAGGGCCAGAGCTCCTACAGGGATGTACTCTACCTGTATAGAGGGCCAGAACTCCCACAGTGATGTACTCTACCTGTATAGAGGGCCAGAGCTCCCACAGTGATGTACTCTACCTGTATAGAGGGCCAGAGTTCCCACAGTGATGTACTCTACCTGTATAGAGGGCCAGAGCTCCTATAGGGATGTACTCTACCTGTATAGAGGGCCAGAGCTCCTACGGGGATGTACTCTACCTGTATAGAGGGCCAGAGCTCCTACGGGGATGTACTCTACCTGTATAGAGGGCCAGAGCTCTACGGGGATGTACTCTACCTGTATAGAGGGCCAGAGCTCCCACAGTGATGTATTTTATCTGTATAGAGGGCCAGAGCTCCTACAGTGATGTACTCTACCTGTATGGAGGGCCAGAGCTCCCACAGTGATGTACTCTATCTGTATAGAGGGCCAGAGCTCCTACAGGGATGTACTCTACCTGTATAGAGGGCCAGAGCTCCCACAGTGATGTATTCTATCTGTATAGAGGGCCAGAGCTCCCACAGTGATGTACTCTAGTTGTATAGAGGGCCAGAGCTCCCACAGTGATGTATTCTATCTGTATAGAGGGCCAGAGTTCCCACAGTGATGTACTCTAGTTGTATAGAGGGCCAGAGCTCCCACAGTGATGTATTCTATCTGTATAGAGGGCCAGAGTTCCCACAGTGATGTACTCTAGTTGTATAGAGGGCCAGAGCTCCCACAGTGATGTATTCTATCTGTATAGAGGGCCAGAGTTCCCACAGTGATGTACTCTACCTGTATAGAGGGCCAGAGCTCCTACAGTGATGTACTCTACCTGTATAGAGGGCCAGAGCTCCTACAGTGATGTACTCTACCTGTATAGAGGGCCAGAGCTCCTACAGGGATGTACTCTACCTGTATAGAGGGCCAGAGCTCCCACAGTGATGTACTCAGGCTCAGCATTGATCTCTAGCTCCAGGTCTTTGTAGTAGAGGATCTGAGACTCAAACTCAGACAGCAGAGGGCTGCCCTGGATGAACTTTTGGATGGTGTCCTCTCGCTCCTTCCTCCAGATGTGGTGGTAACGACTGAAGCGGTCCAAAGCATTCATCACCTCCTGGCCAACAACAACACAACAGCCAGGTTTTAAATGCACTTTCAATAAAGTTTGAATTGAATTGATTTGATTTGATTTAGGTCTCATTTTCACAACATCTTAGGGGGTAGGTGTCTGTATCAAACACAAAATAGTTAGAATTTGACACACTAAGGTCAGAATGTTAGGAAAACAGGAGAAACAGACTTTTTATTGTTGTTTTGTGTGTAGACCTGTATGTACCTTCTTGGTAGAGTTGATGGAGGTGCTGAGCACAGACACCAGCTTGATGATCTCCTTGTTCTCAGACACACTCTTGTAGTAGTTCCTGGCCTGGTAGGGTATGGCCTGGGTCACAGAGGCGGAGATGTCTGAGGTACTGCCGTCAGCCAGACTCCTGTAGGTGGTCTCTCCGTCCTCTGACTCACTGTCACTCTTGTCCTGTCTCAGAGCAGCCATGCGTCTCTCACTCATCTTCCTCTGTTTTGGCATGAACGGAATAATTCATCTTTGTTTTAAGACTAACTAAAACCATAATCTCATGATTGTGCAGATGTCACAGACATATTAAAGTCAAACATTTGATGTGAATGTGTTTTATATATATTTCCACACAATGAGGTTGGAATACTATGAAAATTATGATATTGCCTCTTAGTGTACGAGCTGTTTGAAAAAACTGCCTGACATTTTCAGCCTGTTTTGGTGGGATTGTGTTTTGACCTGGCAATAACAGCTAGTTTTCAGTTCTCCCCTCACCACTCCAAGACAGTCCTAGCAAATTCTTGCATGAGAAATTGCTCTTTGCTATGAAGGATTTTTTGGGGGACAATTTTAATTGAAAACAATCACAGTAAGGGACTTAATTGTTACTCAGAAATGATTTGATATTGAAATAAAAACTGCTGCATTGGCGCTTTAAGCCAAAGCAAGCCCACCTTGGAGATCCTCTCCTTGCTCCACTGGCCGACTCCTTTACTGACACTGACCACACACTCCACAGCCCGGTTCAGAGCCTGCTGGACCTCATCTAGGGCTGGGACCATGGCGATATTGGGGATGGACAGGATCACACTGGTCCTGAAGATAGGCTGCTGACCACTGCCCTTTAGACGGCTGGGGGAATCACTCTCTGCTGTGGGGAGATGGGCAGCATTGAAGTAGGGAGAAATGGAATGGGAAACCCTGCCCTTCTAGACAGCCCCACCTTACTCCAACATCTAAAGGGTGGAGCTCAAATGGAGGCATTTTGTGACAACTTTGTGACAACTGCTGATGTAAATTTGGCTTTATAAATACAGTACATTGGATTAATGGAACTTACCCAGGAAATGCAGTAGTGAGGAGGCGTGGAGGCGTTTGCGGAGGGTCTCCAGGGTGTTGCGTGTGAGCCTCAGCAGGGCGTCCACGTTACGGTGGTTGAAGTGGGACAGAAGCTCTTGAGCCTCCTCCTCCATCACCTCCAGCAGGTCTCTCTTCTTCCTCTTCACCAGGGGAGACGGGGGGCCTGTGGTGCTCGCTGCCGTGGTGTTACGAGACAGCAGGTTGATGCGACCCTCTGACTTACCCTCCTCCTCCCCTGGGAAGAGGCATAAACAGACATGAATACACCTGCATGTACACCACCACGCACGCAGGCATGGACACAGGCACGCACACTTTCTCATTTTCAGTCTGTAACAGTCAGTCTTTGTGCACCTGAACAATCGTTTTGCGCTATTGTACCCTTTCCTTTGTATTTTGCTGACCCTGTTATCACTCTCTGTTTGAGTTTTGCTGCATCATGATTATCACAGTTAAAACTGTAGGTTACAGTACCTTCACTCTCCACTTGGTCCATATCAGTCCTGCTCTCCTCTAGTAGTTCCTCGTCCCCCTCCTTGTTGAGTTCAAACTCCAGCAGCATGTTGATGAGCTCATTGGTTGCCTCCTCCACCAGGGAACTCTTGGCATGGAGACTCTGAGCTCCCTTTATACACAGCTCCTACCATGACATAACAGAAGAAAGTACATTAGCCTATATCAGGGGTAGGCAACCCTGTTCCTGGAGTGCTGCAGGTACTGCACCATTTTGTTCCAACTAGCCACTACACCTGACCAACTGAACTCAGCTGTTTCCAGCTACAGTAGTCATTTACAACATTAACAATGTTTACACTGTATTTCTGATCAATTTGAGGTTATTTTAATGGATGAAAAATGTGCCTTTCTTTCAAAAACAAGGACATTTTTAAGTGACCCCAAACTTTTGAACGGTAGTGTATGTGTTTAACATATAATACAGAGGGAATCTTTGTTTACCCTGGTGGTCTGAACGAACTCTTCACAGCTGAAAGGTTCCTCCAGGGGCAGAACCCACAGTGTGGCTCCACTCATCTCTTGCAGCACAGCGTCTATCCTGAACTCCACCAGGTCATTCACTCTGTCCATTAGCAGCTCCAGGTCCACTGGACACACAGGTCCACAGTGTCACCAGGGGTCACAAGGAAACAGCAGTTACAATCAGCTTTGCTCACTGGGACAGCAGATATAACTTTTTCCAATGGGATATTTGACATGAGTTGATCAGGCACAATTAACTGCGATCAAATGACGTCAAAGTTTAGGTGTGCTTACTGTTCTGGTTATTGTGGTGAGATTGTTCTGCCGTTTTATAGTATGGTGCTATGACAGAGCACAGTACAGTGCTGACAAGGTTAGATTGGACATGGTTACATACTGAGAGCACTGTTGATGCGGCTGAGGTATTTCTCAATGTTCAGTGAGGTCCAGTTGAGGGAGGTCAGGCCTGGCAGAATGGCTTCGTCCACCTTAGCAACATGAGGCATCACCAGTTGCCCAAAGGCACTCTGTATCTTTGCCCGGACCCTGGCGTTCTCCGTCAGAACCAGCTGTGGATGGGCGTCAGAAATAGAGAAATGAGTAATAACACTTTACTTCATTCCTGGCATTATAATGTCTTCTAATCTTCGCATTAAGATTCTACTGACTAAATCCCATCTCATTGGACTTTGTACTCAATTCAAAATTAATTGAAATGACAGCCCTTTTATTACTGTTGAGTGTACATAAACCTTTTTAAAGATACAGGATACAGTATCATGCTCAATATGCAGTTGATCAAAAGGCATCATGGAAAAACTAGTGTACCTGCAGCTTGTTGTAGTTCTTCTTGAGGGCATCTTGTTTCTGCTGTAAGATGGCGGCAAAGGGAGGAATATCCAGCCTCATCCTGGTCATGCAGTCTGTCTCCCTAATCTGAGTCAGGATCTGGGGGTCAAAGTTGACAAACAGGTCCCCCGTATCGGGACATTTGACCAGTAAAGAGGCCTGGAGGCCCAGTCTGACCTCCTCAATCTGGGGAGTGAGAACGTGTGTGTGAGAGAGAGGGAGAGAGAGAGCAAGAGAGTGTATGAGTGATATGAGTCATCTACAGTATGTCTGTGGGAAATCAACAAGTCAATCAAAAGTAATATCAGTCTTGCCAACTATGACAGCACAAACAGATCTGGGACCAGGCTACAGATAAGGTACAGATCAACATTAATCACAGTAACAGTTAACGCAGCTATGCTACTGGAGTATAAGTCCAGCCAGTACTCCAGAGACCGTATTAAGAGTCTCAGAGTAAGAATGCTGTTTTAAGAATCTGTTTTGCCTTTAAGATCACAATAAATAAGACAACCAGGAGGGGCCCTGTCTCACCTGTTTCATCCATCCACTGTGGTAGAGCATCTCAAACTCCAGCAGCACCCTGGCCACCCTGTTGTAGTTCCTGATGATGCATTTGGCCTCGGGCGTAGCCATCACCCCAGGTGATTCCTGAAACAGATCCATGGGTTCCTGGATCCTCCGGTACAGCTGGCGGGCCCACAGGATCTTACCGGCTACCGGGGGAAGGTCCCGGCCAATGGGAGGATCCATCTTCTGCTTGGTGTAGTTACGGGACACCATCTCTATGTCTCTCCCATAGTTCTGAAGGATCCGCTGGTACTTCTCATCGATGCCCAGGTCTGGAATACCCAGTCTTGGTGATGTAAGGGGAGATTATGATATCAAATGGAGAATGAATGAAATGGCTGTTAAAAGGACTGAAATAAATTGAAGGTTAGTTTGACATAGAGGTGGACTGAAATGACAGTACCTTTCAAATGTTTTGAGTACATTCAAAGCCCTCTCTGTGTTTTGAATCGTATCGAAAGTGTTATCCATGAATGTCTTCAGCTGATTCTGAAAGCAAATGAACATAACAAACAATTGTGCAAGTAAATTAGGAGATTATTTAGATATGTTGTGTTATGATTTACTGTTAAATTTGTTATTAAGTGTAAACTTACATGCAAGTCAGTGGTATTTTTACAAAACTCATCATAGTCCTGATCGAAGTCTGTTCTTCTCTGATCAAGGAAACTGTAGTGCTTTTTCTTCATGCTCAATACAATGCTCTGAAAATAAAAGGCAGACAGGTTATTTTTCCATTCTTTCCAAAGCTCTTGAGGCTTTTGATCATTTCTTGTGTCTGTATTCATTCCAACCAAAGCCAAAAGACTGTCAACAATGTTTCCGTTGAATGTTGCGAGACTGTTGGGTTTAATTTCATTTTAATCAGAGTAGTAGGCCACATAATATAGAATGTAGAATGACGATGACATGCAGCTTCTGGCTGGACACCATCCCTATTTAAAGATCCTCCATATACAATGGCAGGGATGAAAGGCAGTGTATAAAATAGCAGTCATTTCTCCAATGAGCAGCTTACCATAAAATATGTATATTCTGGCTCCTGTGAACAAACTGTCAACTTCAACAAAAGGCCATCAGGACTTAGTAATAGAGTGTCACCCCCTTTGAAGAGGGGGGTGACCGTGGCAGCTTTCAAATCTTTAGGGATCTCAGACGATACGAAAGCAAGGTTGAACAGGCGAGTAATATGGGTTGCAACAATTGCGGTGGATCATTTTATAAAGAGAGGGTCCAGATTGTCGAGCCCGGCTTATTTGTAGGGTTCCAGATTTTGCAGCTCTTTTAGAAAGAGAGACAGTTAGGAGTTTAGTATGGCTATATGCTTGGTAGAGTTGGTGATAATGATGATGAGGCATGCACTGATGGACAAAAACAAGGACAAAAAAACTTGTGGTAAAGTTACCTCCCATTTCCCCTGCATTTCTGCAGTCTGTCCAGTGGAAGCAATAGAAAGAGCAGATATAACATTACTACAGTTGCAAGGAAAAACATCTAAAAAGGTGTAAAATGCAAATGTCTGAAAAGAAAACGTCTAAAAATGTAACGTCTAAAAAAGTAAAGTTAAAAAGGTAACATTAAACAGTAACGTCTAAAAATGTAACGTCTAAAAAAGTAAAGTTAAAAAGGTAACATTAAACAGTAACGTCTAAAAATGTAATGTTTAAAAAGGTAACGTATAGAAATACAATGTGTTAAGTCATGTCTAAAAGGGTAACATCTAAAAAGGTAACATTTAAAACGGTAATGTCTAAAAAGTTAACGTATAAAAAGGTAATGTATAAAAAGGTAACGTATAAAAATGCAATGTGTTAAGTCATGTCTAAAAGGGTAACATCTAAAAAGGTAACGTCAAAAAAGGTCATGCCTAAAAAGGTAAGGTCTACAAACTATTCTAATCTCCCAACAATATACCTGAAAAGTGGTTGCCATAGTTTCCAGGCCTTCTATCTTGGAGTCCTGTAGGGCTGAGTAAGTAGTGATGGTGCTGAACATGTTCAGGATCTTGTAGAGGCGTCGTTGGAACGTCTCAAACTTCCCAAAGATGTACATCTCACTGAAATCAAACTGCCTCTCGGAGGGACTCTGCTCCAGCTTCTCCTTGGTCTTGTGGAAGCACTTCTGGTACTCCTATAATGAGATAGATGGGATCCAGATGAAAAGTCATTGGAGGAGCATGGAAAGGAAGTTACACTGTAAAATAGTTAATTTGTGAGAAGTGCGTAAAGGATGTGGTGGTATTACACTAGATATAATATATTATTTTATACATTAAAGCTCTTAAGGGCCTGTACTTTCAAAAAGCACATTTCTTTGTTCCTTGATTTAGCACAGTATTTTAAATGATCTGGTTATAGTGTGTTGAAAGCAGTACCTGGTTTAGGTGGATAGCAGCTTTCAGTTTCTCAGCTACAACACCCTGAGGCTGGTCCCATATGGACGCAGAACCGTTGTTGGTGATGTAAGCCTTACATGCTGTAATCATCTGGTTGGTAACCTAAGACATGGAGATACCGAAGAAAAAAGGATACATTTCACGTGCCACTCTAATAAGTAATCTCAATGGGATGACTGGTTAACAGGCTTGGGACGGAGGTAGACAGCACTTCAGCTAATATGAGACCAGGTGGTGCGGCCAAATGCACCAAGAACATCAAAGAAGAATTGACAAGATTGATTTCAATACACTCCTAATGATTAAATGTAATACATCTGGCAGCTTTTAATTGTGAGCGAGATTTACAGTCACCTCTTCTTCTTGGTGGTTAAATACACTATCTTGGCAATAATGACCTTGACAAACAGGGAGGTGATCTTCTCTGAGGTGTTGTAGTAGCGGGAGATACTGTGGATCATCCGGATGGCATTGATCAGGCCTGGAATGGCCTCCACCATCGACACCTGCGTTCATTTAGCAATCAATACAATCATACAATGATGAATTTTCAAATCCATTAAGATCGATATACATAGAGGACCGGTTTCACAGATTAAGCTTAGTCCTGGACTAAAAGGTTTTAAATTGAGGGTTCTTCTTAGTCCAGGATTAAGCATAATCTGTTTGGCCTGGGAAACTGGCAAACTATGTAAGTCTGTAGTTAGTAAATCTTAGAGGAAAATTAGTTGTTATATTGAAAACGATACAATATTAGTCTCTCACAGGATCACTGTTGTAGAGCGGGTCACAGAACTTCTCCAGAGTGTAGAGGTACTTCACATTGTCCTTGGCCTCGTTGGCTGAGTCAGTGATCCTGGTGTCCAGCTCTCGCCAGGACTGGTGGGACAGATACAGTCATCAAACATGCACTGTACCTATTCTGCTACAGTAGTACAGAAAACACCAACTGAATTCAGATATGAGAGCCATGTTCAGTAAGCATAGAGGAGTACTTTACTTAATTTGTTTATGTGACTGGCTCCCATGAACGAGTCTCATGTAGCAAAAATCGAAATTGATATTTTAACATTTTATTAGCAGGCCTTTAACATCTACTCCTGTGTTACGGAGGACAGGGTGTAACAGCTTGCTCACCTTGATGAGTTTTGACTTGGCCATCATGAGAACGCCCAGGACAGATTTGACATCGGGGCTCTTCAGCTGGTCCAGGAGGTAGTTGAAGCGGGACATGCGTTTCTTCCAGTGGTCCAGCTCGGCCCGCGGCCCCAGGTCATCTGCCTCCTTCCTCAGCTGGTCACTCTCAGCCAGCACCTGGATACAACACAATCACTGCTGATCGGGGAATGCAATATCTATACACTGTGTTAGATGTGGTGGATCTTGATGTAATTTCCCCTGAGAGGATAAATAAAGTTGTATTGTATTGACTATATTAAACGCACACCTCCACCCACAATAAAACAGGTCCACGGAGGGGATAAGTGTGCATGATGCTATTGAGGTTCAATCTATTTTACCTGTTCAATCTGTTTGATCCACACTTTCATACAGGCCTCTATCTTCTCTGTTGCCTCTGTGCTGTTAGCCACAGCAATGAAGTCAGGCGGGCCTTTCAGTGTCTTCAGGTCAAATTCGTCACATTCTTTTAGATTCACCTAAATTAAATGATTAATGATATCAATTGTATATCCGTATATTAGTAATTGCAAAATTATATTTGTTTATTTTGATAAGCATGTGAGTGTGTGTGTGTGTGTGTGTGTATTTGATTATTTGTTGTTTAAATACTTATATTCTGTGTATTTGAGTATTTTCAAATAATGTGGCCCAAATCAACCACATCTATTGGAATTATTTTTAAGTATTTTCAAATAATTTTCTATAAATAGCATACTTTTTGAAAGTATTTTCAAATACTTATTTCAAATATTATTTTCAAATACCTGGGTTAAATACATGGGAGTGTATTTGAGTCAGTGTATTTGAGTTTTCCAAATACATTCCAATATTCAACGACATGTCTTTTCAAATAAAACACGTCTGAATAATTACAGTGGCAAGAAAAAGTATGTGAACTGTCACGAGTCCGACCGAGGGTGGTTTCCCTTCCCGGGCGGGTGGTGCTCGGCGGTCGTCGTCACCGGCCTATTAGCTGCCACTGATTGTCTTTCCTCCCCCTCCTTGTATGTTTATTGGTAGCACCTGTAGAGGAACGTGTTTGTTCCTGGTCATGAAATTTCAGTTGTACCTTTCTCATTCCCCCTGTTTGGGGCCGTTATTATTGTGAGCACCCTGTGGTGCGTTGGTGCATTAAAAGAGCACAGCCTTGCACTCTCTGTCTCCTGCGTCTGACTCCACACCCACGACACCCGGAGCATTACATGAACCCTTTGGAATTACCTGTATTTCTGCATAAATTGGTCATCAATTCATCTAAGTCACAACAATAGACAAACATAGTGTGCTTAAACTAATAACACACATATGATCGTATTTTGTTGTTTATATTGAATACATAATTTAAACATTCAAAGTGTAGGTTGGAAAAAGTATGAAAACCCCTAGTCGAATGACTTCTCCAAAAGCTAATTGGAGTCAGCTAACCTGGAGTCCAATCAATGAGATGACATTGGGGAAGTTGGTTAGAGCTGCCTTGTCCTATAAAAAAAACACTCACAGCATTTGAGTTTGCTATTCACAAGAAGCATTGCCTGATGTGAACCAATGCCTCGAACAAAAGAGATCTCAGAAGACGTAAGATTAAGAATGGTTGACTTGCATAAAGCTGGAAAGGGTTATAAAAGTATTTCTAAAAGCCTTGATGTGCATCAGTCCACGGTAAGATAAACTGTCTATAAATGGAGAAAGTTCAGCACTGTTGCTACTCTCCCTAGGAGTAGCCGTCCTGCAAAGATGACTGCAAGAGCACAACGCAGAATGTTCAATGAGGTTAAAAAGAATCCTAGAGGAGACACGTGATGCCGCGGAGCTGAGCAGACGTTGACAAACCGAGCTCTTCAAAGTTATTCTATTTTTACCTAAATAACAACGTTGAAACAATATTCTAACATCGGCTGATAAATTGTCAAGTACTTACCTTCCCAAAGAGCCATGGACCTCCGACCGAGAGGCAAGAAGGACGACCAAAACGTTGTTGATTCCCAAGATAACGATAACGCTACAGCTAGCAAGATTAGCATTAGCCCTCATAACTCAGACGACAGTTCCAGACTGTTGCTCTCAGCAGCCTCTTGCGAGCCTGCCGACATGCTGGCTACTCTCCTCTGGGAAATTCAGGATGGTAACAGAGGTCTTTCTCTGAAAATCGATAAGAAATCGGCTGAACTCCATTCTTCCATTGACGACCTGAAATCCTCCATGAATGATATCCTTTTGAGAACGACTGAGGCAGAGCTGCGCATTAGCACAGTTGAAGATACCATCGCTAGACATGACCAGGTCTTGACACAACTGCAAAAGGACAATGCCTACCTCAAAAACAAAGTAGATCAGATGGAGAACCAGAGTAGACGTAGTAATATCCGTGTGGTGGGATTGAAAGAGGACAGCGAGGGCCGTGACCCGGTCCGTTTCTTCACTCAATGGATCCCGGAGGTCCTAGGCATAACCAACTTCACCAAGCCGCTGGAAATTGAACGCGCCCACAGAACATCAGCGCCGAAACCCCGGCCAGATGAGCCCCCACGAGCCGTCCTGATCAGGTTTCTCCGTTTCCAAGACAGAGAGAAGATACTACAACTCGCAGGGGGGACATCGCCATCGATGGGAAGAGGGTCAGCCTTTTCCCGGATATGAGCGCGGACCTCGCCAGACGCCGCAAGCAGTTCAGACCTGCCGCCAAAGCACTGAAGGAGAAGAACATCACCGGCTACCTCATCCACCCTGCGCGAATGAAAGTTCAGTACAAAGGCCGAAGCCATCTCTTCAACACACCGGGAGAAGTGCACACTTTTCTCAAAGAACTGAGCAACGTCTGAGTCTGAGCCAGGACGGTCTCCCTGGGGGATAAAATTCAGTTTGTTTGTTTTCTCTTATCCGGATTGATCACTTTAATTGATTTGTACATTTTCAACTAACCGTATCTTCCCGGGGTGAGTTCTATTACAGTTACAGGAGAGTATATTTTGGTTTAGTCCATATCTACTGGGCGAAGCAATAAGTGGGTTTAGGCCCACTGCTTTCCCCCTCATTTATGTTAATCTTTCGTAAAGAGACTCAAGCAGCCCTTACCGTGGGTAGTAAATATTCAGCCATAAATATCTATTCACAACGTTTGTTTTCAATTTAGAGAGCTCGCAGGTTTTAGTTTACGCCAAGGTTTAGCTAGTAAGAGCAAGATGGAAAGCGAGCAGCAATGTATCTCTACAAGTGTATTCATGTTTGATTGTTGGAACTGTTGTTCTAGTCTGACAATCGGGGTGGGTGGGATTTTTATTTATTTTTTATTCCTTTTTTCTACGTTTATTGTTTCCTTCCTAAAGAGTCACTTTTGTGCTCAAACCAAAGTTGAAACATTTCCTAATTATCTGCATATGATAGATTTCTATTCAGTTACATATTTGAAACCCAACCTATGCTTAATCCACTAAAATATGTCACATTCAACGTAAAAGGTCTTAACAGCCCGATTAAAAGGAAAAGAGTCTATACATACCTTAAGAAATTAAAGGCTGACAAGAAACACATCTTACAGCCAGTGAACACAAGAAATTGAAGAGGGAATGGGTAGGACAAATTTTTGCATCCTCTGTTAACTCCAAAGCAAGAGGAACTGCAATTTTGATAAGTAGACACATCCCCTTCTGCGTCAACAACACCATTTCTGATCCCTCTTGCAGGTTTGTTTTGGTGCAGGGGCATATGTTTTCAGAGTCTTGGACCCTATTGAATATTTATGCTTCTAACTTCGATGACCATATGTTTATTCAGAATGTCTTCCTCCAGGTTGCTCAAGCACCACCAGGATGGCTACTGGTTGGAGGAGATTTTAATTTTTGCTTAGATACAGTTCTTGATAGGTCTTCTGATAAACCCTCATTTCTTACCAAAGCCGGCAAGCTCACCATGTCATTCATAAAAGATCTCAATTTACTAGACATCTGGAGACAGTTGCACCCACAGGATAGGGACTACTCTTTTTATTCACACCCACACAAGACACACACACGCATAGATAACTTTTTACTTTCGACACAACTGTTTCATAGAGAGTTAGATGTCGAGTATCTCCCCAGATTGCTGAGTGACCGTTCTCCTCTGGTATTATCAATCTCCATTCCTACCAAGGTAAATTGAGCATATAGATGGAGACTAAATTCTATACTTCTAAAGCAACCTGAATTTTGTGCATTCATCAAAGAGCAGATCAATATTTTTACTTTGACAAACAAACCCTCTGCTCCTGACAGCTTCGTTCTTTGGGACACATTGAAGTCCTACCTGAGGGAACAGATTATTTCCTATACTAAATGGCTGAAGAAAACACATGGTGCGGAACTGAGTGCCCTTGAATCTGAAATCTCCGAGCTAGAGAAAACCTACCAAAGAGGCCCGACTAAAGATCTATACAGGCTTTTGGTAAATAAAAAACTTAAATATAATATTCTGAACACATATCAAGCTGAGAGGGCCATCACTAAATCAAAACAGCGTTATTATGAGCTTGGAGAGAAAGCTCACAAAGTATTGGCATGGCAACTGAAAGCAGAGGAAAGTAAGAGGACAATTAATGCCATAGAAACTATCACTAAAGAGATATCTTTCGACCCTACTGAAATTAATAATACTTTTAAGAAATACTATGAAGACCTCTACACTTCCCAATCAAGCGATGATCTATCAGAGATAGACTCCTTTCTCTCCTCTCTCAACCTCCCATGCCTGTCAGGGGAAGACAGCGAGCGCCTGAGTGAACACTTCTCAGTCCCTGAATTGTTGGAGGCCATTAAATCCTTACCTTCTAATAAATCTCCTGGGGAGGATGGCTTCCCTCCAGAGTTCTATAAAGAATTTAGGGAGCTGTTGGTCCCCTACCTTATGGAGGTACTTAAAAAAGCCAGAGAAGACAACTGCTTTCCAGAGTCCTTCTCTCAAGCAGTGATTATTGTAATCCACAAGAAAGGGAAAAACCTGCTAAAGTGCGCCTCCTATAGACCAAACTCTCTCCTTAACACAGATTGTAAACTGGTCACCAATATGCTATCTAAGAGACTGGAGTCATGTCTTCCCCTGTTGGTCAACCCAGATCAGACTGGCTTCATAATTAATAGATTGTCCTCCAATAATCTCAGAAGGTTCTTTGATATAATTCACCTTGCTAACAAAAACAAAATACCTGGTGTCGCAGTCTCCCTCGACGCTGAAAAGGCCTTTGATAGGGTTGAATGGCCATACCTCTTTCGCGTCTTGGAAAAGTTCGGTTTAGGTACCGTGTTTGTAAATTTGATAAAATCACTCTACAAATCTCCTAAAGCTAGGATTGCTACCAATGGGATTACTTCCTCCTCTTTCCCTCTCTATAGGGGGAACAGACAAGGTTGCCCAATTAGCCCCCACCTCTTTGCCCTCGCCATCGAACCGTTGACTGAGGCTATTAGAACGTGCCCTGACATACATGGCTTTGAGGTGGGCCCCCATACCCATAAATTATCACTCTTTGCGGACGACCTTATCTTATTCCTAACAAACCCAGAACACTCCCTCTCTCACTTGCAGATCCTACTACACAGTGTTATAGTTCTTTCTCTGGATATAAGGTCAATCTTGATAAAAGCGAAATCTTACCGTTGTCTGTCTTTGACCATCATACCATCAAGCACAAATTTCCTTTTAGATGGTCTCCTATGGGCTTCACATATTTGGGCATAATGGTGGATGGTAATCTGAACAACCTCTATAAACTCAATCTGGCCAGTTTGATGCAAAAGGTGGAGGTTGACCTTTGTAAATGGATGGACTTACCTCTCACTCTACTGGGTAGAATCAATGTAATTAAAATGAATGTCCTGCCCAGGTTTCTATATCTGTTTCAATCTCTCCCTATCCCTGTTCCCGCAGCATTTAAAAAAAAATAAAAACCATCACAGACAACCCTTTAATCATACATTCTGTCCTGGCATGGTGCAAGCTGCATGAGCTGTTCGGACGAGGGGGATTCCTTTCCCCTAAAACCCCTTTATGGAACAATAGATTGATCCCTATGTTTTTCCAGAATAGTAACTTTAGACCATGGTCTGATAAGGGGATCACTCTTCTGGAACATTTACATTTACATTTAAGTCATTTAGCAGACGCTCAACATTGTTACGAGGAGGGAGTTCTTATGTCTTTTGATCAGCTGAAACAGAAATACCACTTGCCTAACAGGGACTTCTTTAGCTACCTACAACTATGAAACTTTATTAGGGTGACTCTCAAGGGACAATGGAACCTACCTAAGATGTCACCTATTGAACAACTCTGCCACGCAGACCAACCACTGTTCAAGACCATTTCCCGTGTTTACAATGCTCTTATGTCAGGACTAACACTGCCTGGGCTAGATAAACCCCGACTTAGATGGGAGAGAGATCTGGGTATTGATCTTGATGAGGATCTATGGAGTGACCTGTGCAGGGATGGGGTTACATCCACATTGAACTCCAGATACAGACTGATCCAGTTTAATTTCCTCCATCAGCTCTATATCCCCCGATCTAGACTGCACAGGTTCAATCCAGATATCTCCTCCCTATGTTTTAGATGTGGCTCAGATGAAGGAACATTCCTCCATTCCACTTGGCAGTGTTCGAAACTACACGGTTTCTGGCAGGGGGTATGCGATACCATATCCTCAATTCACAGGGTTGCATTCCCTTTAGACCCGGAGGTCTGTCTACTGGGTAACTTTACTAACACCAATCTTAGGCAAAGCCATACTATAAAGCTAACAGAAATATTGCTCGCGATTGCCAAGAAATGTATTGCCTTGAAATGGAAATTGGATTCCTCCCTGCCAGTTGCAATGTGGCTTTCGGAAGTTAATAGTTGTATCCCTTTGGAGAAAATCACTTACTGCTTGAGGAATAAGTTAAATACATTTTACAGAATTTGGCAACCTTTTATTGACTATATGGAGAATCTCCCCCCACATCTCATTGATTGAATCTATATATAATCCTCACATAATGTTTCACACGTAATGTGTATTATGTAGCCTACGGCAGGTGATCCAATGTCTCGTTATTCTTTTCAAAATATTTTTATTATTTTTTATTATTGTATGTTTTTTATATAACTATAATTATAATTTATTTTTGTTACGTTCGTCTGTTACTGTCACTTTGTCCTATCGTTGTCTAATATCTTTTCACTTTTGTTTTGAATGTTCTTAATTGGAAAATGCAAAAATAAAATATAAAAAAATAAAATAAAAAAATAAATCTCTGGAACATGCTAACATCTCTGTTGACGAGCGAATGATATGTAAAACACTAAACAAGAATGGTGTTCATGGGAGAACACCGCGCAAGAAGCCCCTGCTGTCCAAAAAAACCATTGCTGCACATCTGAAGTTTGCAAAAGTGCACCTGGATGTTCCACAGTGCTACTGGCAAAATATTCTGTGGACAGTTGAGTTGTTTGGAAGGAACACACAACACTCTGTGTGGAGAAAAAAAGACAGCACACCAGGTGGAGGCAGCATCATGTCTTGGGGCTGCTTTGCTGCCTCAGGGCCTGGACAGCTTGCTATCATCGATGGGAAAATGAATTCCCAAGTTTATCAGGACATTTTGCAGGAGAATGTTATGCTGTTGTCACGCCCTGGTCTTAGTATTTTGTGTTTTCTTTATTATTTTGATCAGGCCAGGTGTGACATGGGTTATTTTATGTGGTGTGTTTTGTCTAGGAGTTTGTTGTAGGTTATGGGATAGTGGTTAGTGGGGTTGTCTAGAATAGTCAATGGCTGCCTGGAGTGGTTCTCAATCAGAGGCAGGTGATTATCATTGTCTCTGATTGGGAACCATATTTAGGCAGCCATATTCTTTGAGTGTTTCGTGGGTGATTGTTCCTGTCTCTGTGTTTGTTTGCACCAGATAAGGCTGTTTAGGTTTTC
The DNA here is from genome assembly GCF_023373465.1 of Oncorhynchus keta. Lineage (NCBI taxonomy): Eukaryota > Metazoa > Chordata > Actinopteri > Salmoniformes > Salmonidae > Oncorhynchus > Oncorhynchus keta. The sequence goes on along the minus strand of NC_068454.1, from coordinate 66,464,868 downwards.
ACGTTACGTTTATTGTTTTTGTATTGTTCGTGTTTATCTTTGATTAAAGATGTATCGAAATAACCACGCTGCATTTTGGTCCTCCGATCACTGCTACACTTCCTCTTCAGAGGAAGAGGAAGAAGAAAACCGTAACAGCTGTCTGTCTGCCAATTGAAGTTCAACAGAAGTTGGGTGATGCAACAGGACAACAACCCAAAACACAGAAATAAATCAACAACAGAATGGCTTTAACAGAAGAAAATACGCCTTCCAGAGTGGCCCAGTCAGAGTCCTGACCTCAACCCGATTGAGATGCTGTGGCATGACCTCAAGAGAGACCAGACATCCCACCAGACATCCCAAAAATATTGCTGAACTGAAACAGTTTTGTAAAGAGGAATGGTCCAAAATTCCTCCTGACCGTTGTGCAGGTTTGATCCGCAACTACAGAAAACTTTTGGTTGAGGTTATTGCTGCCAAAGGGGTTCACATACTTTTTCCACCCTGTACTGTGAATGTTTACACGGTGTGTTCAATAATGACATGAAAACGTATAATTGTTTGTGTGTTATTAGTTTAAGCAGACTGTGATTGTCTATTGTTGTGACCTAGATGAAGATCAGATCCAATTTTATGACCAATTTATGCAGAAATCCAGGTATTTCCAAAGGGTTCTCCTACTCTTTCTTGCCACTGTACTTTGAAATGCATGTGAAAGTAATTTAGATATTTGAAATAGTATTTGAAGCCAGGTCTGTTGAGCGTTCACGTCACCTACCTTCTCCTGTAGGCTTTCCTGTGCCCCGGCCAGCACAGACACAAAGCTGTCCAGTGAGCTGATGAATTCCTGTTTAACTGACTGTGCCTGTGGACTGGCCAGCTCTCCCCAGCCATGGTCCATCTTCTTCAGGCTGGGTATGAAGATCTCAGACAGCAGCTGCTCCACACTTTTAAGCAGGCCTACCTCTGTGGTGTCCAGCATGTTGAAATTCACCTCCTACCAGGGCCAGAGAATTTTAGATTGACATGACCACACAGTAGGCCAGGGGATGACACTATTTTAGAAGCAAGGATTGGGCTGACTTGTCATACTGTTACTAATATTGTGTGCTTTAAGCCTTAAACTCTTTAAGCAGTTTTCCTGAAGGCAAGGTTAAATAGTGTTATGAATGATAAGAACATTGTTATACAAACATTGTTTAAGCCTTTAGACATATAAATCTTGATCAAACATATAATTGCGACTATGTGTTGGATCAGGGTTCTCCAACCCAGTTCCCGGAGAGCTACCCTCCTGTAGGTTTTCAATCCAATCCCAGTGTAACTAATCTGATTCAGTTTATCAATCAGTTCATTTTTAGAATCAGGTGTGCTAGATTAGGGTTGGGGTGAAAACCCTACAGGACGTAGCTCTCCAGGAACAGGCTTAAAGAGCCTTGTGTTGGATAGTAAGGTGAAGACTCACCCTGTGGACATTCTCAGAGGTGATAGCCTTGGAGGGATTGGCTCTTGTGAAGAACACACAGACACCAGTCAGAGCCACATCTTTGCCCTCAGTGACAAACACCTTGGCCTTCTTACTCCGGTTTGGGGCCAAGACAGCTGCTGCTCCTGCTAGGGAGACAAACAAAGCAGTTACCCACTATATCATCTTTACGACCGGAAGAAGGGTAATATACATTACTCAAGCCTTGCAAGTTTCAGCCTCTTTGTCTTTGAGCTGTAACTCTACTATTAACTGTGTTATTACTCTGCTATTATTATATTCCCCTATTATTTCCCTTCATGGTCAATCATCTCACCTGCTTCAGCTGGCTCCACATCCTGATAGTAGAACATAATATGAGGAAGTCCCTCAGCCACAAAGAACTGCTCCATGCGTTCAATCTATGGGAGACAGGTTCATCACAATCACTGTTTCCACAATGAATTGACCTTTACTTGATTAAATCACTTTTTCACAAGTTATTACCATACATACAGGTGTGCAGAAACAAATGTTGCATCCGCAAGCAGTGGCCAGCTACTCAACAGTCTGTCACAAGGGACCACAGTGTAGGGGATAGATGGAGGTGGAACAGTGAAGTGTTATGCCCTACCTGAGTTCCCTCCAGAATGGCATCCTCCACATCAGCCTTCTCCAGGCCCAGGCAGGAAGCCACGATGCTGAGGATGTAGTCATGTCTGCCATCCAGCTGAGCTCTCTTAGCCTCACGCTCCTCTTTCAGCTTTTGCTGCAAACAGAGACAGAGAGAGGTATCATCAAGTCAACCCCAGTATAGATTCAAACTGGATGGATTGCTTCGACAAGAGGCGGAACCAAATTCTGATTAATAATTAAAGAAATTCAAATGATAATGACTGGATACAACAGAGTCATTCACACATACTTTGAATGCAACAATCTCGCTGTTTGATATGAGATAGGATTGAGGCTCCCTTTTGCTCCTTCTAGACTTTGAGTCAGCCATTGTTAAAAAGGTTCACAGAATGACAATCCCTTTCACATGTCAGCCAAGACAGCAGAATTCAGGATACTTGCAAACTCCATTGAATAAATATCAGAAAAAAATACAAATCTTCAATATATACTGCAGCTTTGTTATTAACAGTAAAAATTCATTAATCAAATAAAAAAAGAGCAAAATCCCACACAAAGAAGTGAAAATGAAAGTGATAGCCTATTCCTTCATGGAAATCTCTTGAACCATGATCTCTGATAAAACATTTTCCCTATACTCTAGACTATTTAGCTATGCCACTTTCTCTGTCTTCCACTCCTACCCACTAGCTATCCACAGGTTATATACAGTGAAACAGACTCTTTCTGGCTAGCCTATAACACTACCCTGGACAGCCCAGTGGCTGGGGGCCTCATGTTAAAGAAGACAGAGAACAGAGATAGTAAAAAATACTACAATGAGTTGCTTGGTGGTGCTGCTAGGTAACGGCAGAAAAAAGGCAAGCCAATAAATTAAGCCGACTTGGTGTTGTATTTTGTGGGCCGGATGCAGATGCTTTCAAACTCTGGTTTTATTTTCCCCATTGACAGTCTGGAATGTAGCCTGTGTTGTCTGGAGAAGTGTTTCGTTCAAGGTTAAGCTACCTTTTACTTGCAAGGGTTAGTCTATTTTGGGATCTAGGCCCTTTGGGTTCAGCACATTGCAACTTAATAACAAAACATTTTATAGCTACTGGCCAGACCATTTACCGGCAGACCAGAAATACTAAGCACACTTAAGCTGTTCTTGCATTTCTTTGTATCTACACTGGCATGTTAATATTTGGCAAACACTATACATTTTCCCCTAACATGCTGACACATCGCATGCGTGTGCGTTGCAAAATAAATGTACACATACATGTTATTCAATCATTGCACCCACACTGCTTGAGCGCATCAGCGAGCGTCTGCGTGGCCAGGCCCTAAAATAGAAATTGGTTCTATTTGTGATGCTCAATGCGCTGAAAGTCCGACCTCTCCCATCTTCTCATTGGTTTTTAGAAGCATATACCCACGTGGGTGATTGAAAGATGAACTTAGATCCACACTCCAGTCAGTTGCGGTAATGCACCTAAAGTTGGTAGCCAACCGCCATATAAAGTCCAAAATAAGAAGAATAAGCCTGATGGAATAAGGAGAGATGACTAGAAACAAATTCAGTTTATCCGTTTTATTAATTGTCAGAGTAGAGGATCTTGTGCACTTCAGGTAAAATAACAACCCAATGTTTATATCCCAGGACAAATTAGCTAGCAACAGCAAGCTGGCTAGTTAAATTGCCATAAATGTTTAATGCTTTTCGACCTGTCCCCAAATTAATATAATTGGGGACCTCCCGGGTGGCGCAGTGGTTAAGGGCGCTGTGCCACCAGAGACTCTGGGTTCGCGCCCAGGCTCTGTCGTAACCGGCCGCGACCGGGAGGTCCGTGGGGCGACGCACAATTGGCCTAGCGTCGTCCGGGCTAGGGAGGGGTTGGCCGGTAGTATATCCTTGTCTCATCGCGCACCAGCGACTCCTATGGCGGGCCGGGTGCAGTGTGCGCTAATCAAGGGTGCCAGGTGCACGTTGTTTCCTCCGACACACTGTGGCTGGCTTCCGGGTTGGATGCGCGCTGTGTTAAGAAGCAGTGCGGCTTGGTTGGGTTGTGTATCGGAGGACGCATGACTTTCAACCTTCGTCTCTCCCGAGCCCGTATGGGAGTTGTATCAATGAGACAAGATAGTAGCTACTAAAAACAATTGGATACCACGAAATTGGGGAGAAAATGGGGTAAAATTCAAAACCAAAAAATATATATATAATTGGTTCTGAGTTTGTTTTCATACTTCAACCTGCGTGCCCTGATCGAGTCTGGTGTGGGGGGATAAAATCAACGTGGGGGCGATGGCACACGTGGATGCACGCATTTGTGTAAGAATGTATTTGATGTCATGGATAAGTCACAGTAAATGGCCTTGGCCTTAACGTCTTTAAAGTGCAACAGACCAGTGAGCCGGCTTGGCCTCAATAACTCAGCAGTCTGAGTTATTCATGAGTTATTCATGCCAAGCCGGCTCACTGGTCTGTTGCACTTTAAAGACGTTAAGGCCAAGTCTGAGTCACATTTACTCCAATGGATAAGCCCAATTAAAAGATATATCCACATGAGTTCCATCCAGGTATCTGGTGGGAGTAGGAGAAGGCTGTGGAGGAAGATAGCAGAAGACGATGGCTAAAGATTTACAGCAGGCCTTGAGGTCATGCAGCAGATCAGAGGCAGCAGCCATCAGTCAACAAGCCTGGACACGAAAGACCAAACACAGCTATTGACCTATTGGACAAACCCAAGCCCCAGACTGCATCCTAAATGGAACCCTACTCCCTACATAGTGCACTGCTTGGTCTCTGGTCAAAAGTAATGCACGATGTAGGGAAAAGGGTTCCATTAGACACGCAGCATGTGCATCACAGGCCAGCCAGTACACTACTGATTTACCACACTGCCAGAACAGAACCACTGGAGGAAATACATGCTTATATAAGCTAGCCAAGACAGGGGTTGCTGGGCGACACACACATCACACCTGCTCCCTGGGCTGGCAGTGATTCCAGTCCAAGGCTTTCATGATGAGCAAACAGCCACCTCAAGCTTCATCCTACAGACACACACCATAGCACACCAAGCATCAAGCGTACACAATGGCAACCTCAACTGTCTGCAAGCGTTCAGCTCAGATAAGAACTGAATGGCTAGAATGAAACTATCCTGACAAAACAAATCACGAAATACTTCAGGAGAAAAAGACATAACTGTGACATGGGCGTTTGGACGTTGTGAGTCTTCTAATCCACTCGACGTTTGCAATGAACTCCATTGCAAACAATGTCTCTATCATAGAGTGTATCAAAAAAATACTGACTGAAATTGCTTGTTTCTACTGAATTTATCACAATTCTACAGAACAAGACCGAGAGCCAATCTTGACCAATGACTGATTTCAGTTTAGTTGTACTCTGGAGCCTATACATTTATCAAACAGTCAGCAACATGCACACCATATTAGCCCCAATCGGTGATCAAATAGATTACCTGTCCCTAACCATTATTTGGCAAGGACCCACTAGGTGCTTGTTGTCTCCGGTAGATCTACTCCATCTTCTCCTATCATCATACAAGTCCCACAGTGACAATCTCTTACCTTGATCACTCTTGAGACACTCTGTTTCCAGAGCTGTTTTCTAAATGCTCTAGACATGACTCTTAGCTCCTCATATCAACGCCAGCTCCCAAACGACCATCTACAATCTATGTAGCTACAGATAGAGATCAGTGAATGCTGTAGAGAAGATAAGAGTGACTGTGATCACTCAGGAGAATAACTGGCATGCCTTTGTTTGCTCCCCACCTTTCTTAAACTGAGCTAACTGTCAGTGAAGTTAAAATCTCCTATAAACTATTCAAACAACTTAAAGATGCTGGCAAGTTGCCAAGCTCCGGCACATGACACACAGCCACAGGTGATGGGTATCACAGTAGAAGTCCACAGTATATTGTACACCAAGCCTTCATGATGCCATTGTGCAGGTGACAAAACAGATGAAAAGGAACCTTCATAATCCCCTATTACTGTGTCAGGTATTGTGTCCAACCTTGACCTCTCTAAACCACAGAGAACCCATGTGGTGAGGCCAAGTATAAGCCTCTATGTCAGGGATCACCAACTAGATTCAGCCGCGGGACGATTTGTTCTTGAGTCGATGGTCATCGAGCCGGAACATAATTACAAATAGACTGCAAACTGGCAGCAAGAAGCCAAACATATAATTATATATATATTTTATATGACTAAAACCTTGCTTACATTTGTATACGATCACATATCTCTATTATGCGTGGGAATACTTTTGAACATGTTTTACCACTTAGAACTGATTTGCTGGTGTTCTTAATCTTTTATGTCCCAAAAAAGTATCATATTATAATCATTTTTGCTCAGAAAACTTGGGGGCCAAATTAAATCACCCACGGGCCAAAATCGGACCAAGGGGCCGCCAGTTGGGGAACCCTGCTATATGCGCTACCTACCCGAATACATAATGTGGCATTGATCTGAAGATGCGAGCAGTCTCATATTCCAAATGATCCAAACTGCATTGATATTACTGTAATGACCAAAACATTGTGGACAGTGTATTTTAATACTAGCCTATATTTGTGATAAGTAGCACAGGCTTGATGCAGATCTACAATAGAAAACAAATTAATCAAACAACAAGAGTTAATGGAAATGCTCCTTAGTTCCACTAAATACAAGTTAATGTACTGACTTTCTTCTCCAATACACATCTGCCTAATTTTCATTCTCTCAACGTTTTGTTTATGTTCTTACAGTAGCTAATTTTGTTGTGTAAGTTGATCAAAAAGCAATAACCTAAATACAAATGTATACGGTTTTACATTGAACTATGACACTTGTGACATGTTTTTCAATTAACTAACCAGTTATTTACATAAAATCTAAAGAAAGGCAAACAAGAAATAGAGCCTTTTGCAGCCAATTTAAATCTGACAAAAGCAATAAGACAGTGATATTCACAATGTTTTGATACATTTGAAAAATATTTTTAAAAGTATGTTTTTCCCTATAGAATTTACTCAAGTTAAAGTACAGTACACATTCCTAAAAGAAAACTACCCAAGTACTGTAGTGTGTTACTACCCACCTCTGTATTTTCATGAATCCCCAGTACTGTAAAATCCATACCTCTGATTGATCATTTATAGATGGGCAACATAGCCTACAGGCTGAACCTCTATCTACACAATGGTCTGGTAAACAGTCCAGGAGACTGTTATGGTATTAAGATAAATACAATTGTTGGTTTCTTAAAACATTCATGATGAAATGCATGATTTGGTCACAGATAGGGACCTGAGTGTAGCCTAAGTAACGTCATGTAACAGAACTGTGTAGGTCAGCTTACCTTGTTTTGATAGTCAGGTTTAAAGTGAAGCATCGCCACTCTCAACAAAGCAACCTATTTAAGGAATCTACCCTCTTAATTGACATGAATTACTATTCATGAGAAGACAGACAAGAATTCCAGTGCATGCACTGCAGAACAAGCACTGCCAACGATCAGCAACTTATTTTCCAGCCCAAAGGTTACTATCTGAAATTATAATATTGTTTTCTCCTCAGACAGAGGCTTGCTAACTAGATAGTGTAGTATTGGGTGACCCCCTGTAGGCTAGGTAATTATCAAAAGCACTGCTATCACCTTACCAACTTTGACAATGGGGCTTGGGGCTGAATGGGTCATTGTTATACAGTAGAGTAGAGGCTACAGTTACAGACAGTTAGAGTTACAGACATGTCTCCCCTGGACAGGTATAAAAGAGCCCTGTGGTCCAATTACTTGAGGAAGGGATTGACCAACAGAGAATGGATGGTGTTAAAGAGCAATACACAATACTTGGCCTCGACCTATGTTGTGGAACTCGGGTTCGGCCTAGTTCAATCCAACCAAGGAACACAATGACTTCTTAATAAAAGCCATTCACCAGTATACATGTTGTACGCATGTTGTACTGAAACTAGAAAGGAATAACACTAATGTAAAGTTGTGAAAAGTGGGGTGAGATGAAAGTGCCAGCAGCTGAAGATTAATATGACAGAGCCAATCCTTCAAAAATTAGGGGACCAACGAGTCTGGAGAAATGTTGAGTGACAAAACAATCCACCCAAACATCAAATTCAAAAGGGCAACCAGCATTTGGCTACTGCCTGTCCAAAGAGAACAACATACACCAAGAAACAAACACACCAGCCTATTGAATTGAATTGATTTTGGGTAACAGACACATACAACAAAATGTACAATTTGTACCCAGAGGATATCACTTGAAAGCGCTCCTCAATATTAAATTCCATCAGATTACATAATATTGGCCGAGGACGCTCACAGACGAAGCAGCCCCTCATATGGGGTGAGAGAGCGTTTGATACCTGGAAAATTATCGTGCAGCTTTGCATTTAAAAGCAGTTAGATAATGAATATTTCACTAAGGCATGACTGATTTCTAAAGTGAGACATCTCATTTGGAGAAACTGGGTAATTGGAGTCCCCACTGAATTATGTATGATCTGGTGAGAGCTCAGAGGGATCTAAGAGAAGGCCCCCATAACATCACCATAACAAGCACAACATCACAAAATGTCCCCATAAATTCAGTTTAATATCCACAAAATGTCCCCATAACATTTAAAAAATATATATATTTAAATGTAACCTTTATTTAACTAGGCAAGTTAGTTAAGAACTAATTTTTATTTACAATGGCGGCCTACCCTGGCCAAACCCTGACAACACTGGGACAATTGTGCGCCACCCTATGGGACTCCCAATCACATCTGGATGTGATATAGCCTGGATTTGAACCAGTGACTGTAGTGACGCCTCTTGCACTGAGATGCAGTGCCTTAGACAGCTGCACCACTCGGGAGCATCACCATAATTGCCCCATAACATCAGCATAATTTCCATATAACATCATCATAATGTCCCCATAACATCACTAGAACATCCCCAAATGTTCCATAACATCACCTCAATGTCCCTACAATGCTCCTACAACATCACCTTAACATCAACCTAATTTTCCTATAACATCACCATAATGTCCCCATAACATCATCATACCGTTCCCATAACATCACCGTTGTTTCCTAATATCCAACACCATATGACCTTTTAACATTTTTAATTAATTTAGCTATTTAATTTGGAATTTTAGGACCACTTTGATTTGGAATTTTAGGACCCCTTTAGCTATCCCTAAAAAATATTTTAGGAAACATTGAATTTGGATTTACTAACATTAGCCTGTAGAAATGCATTGAATAACAGATTCATACATGGGGGGAAAAAAACTTTTGCCCTCAGAACAGTCTCAATTCATCGCGGCATGGACACTACAAGGTGTCGAAAGCATTCCACAGGGATGCTGGTCCATGTTGACTCCAATGCTTCCCACGGTTCTGTCAAATTGGCTGGATGTCAATTTGTTACATGGACCATTCTTGATACACACGGGAAACGGTTGAGCATGAAAAACCCAGCAGCGTGCAGTTCTTGACACAAACTGGTGCGCCTAGCACCTACTATTCAAAGGCAATAAAATATTTTGTCTTGCCCAACCTTACCAACATAATTAAAGCAGTAAAAATACATGTTTTGTCATACCCTTGGTATACTGTCTCATATACCACAGCTGTCAGCCAATCAGCATTCGGGACTAGAACCAACCAGTTTATAATGCAAATTATAACGTTTGAGTCCTTAATGCTGATTGGCTGAAAGCCCTACCACAGGTATGACACAATGTTTTATTTGTACTGTTTAAATTACGTTGGTAACCAATTTATAAGGCTGTTCTTATGCACGGCTCAAAGCAGAGTGCCTGAATATAGCCATTAGCCATGCTTAAATATGCTTCAATTATTGTGAGCTCTTGAGTCTACATATGCATGCTCTTCCTTACCAGAAAATGCCATCATTTTATTGGCAGGGAAACAAATGTATTGGCAAGAAACACATAAAGAAACAGGACCACAACACGATGCAAGCTATTGGCTACCTTGCCACCTCCACCAGACAAATACAAAGATATACAGTACAACTAATATACATTACAATCACATCTACACAAACGAAATAGCTGATAATACCATCACCAAACCTGCATTTCCTTTATTGACTCCACGGGGACTGAGGGTTGGGACCTGTTTCTCATGTTGCACTTCGCAGAACGCGAGCTGAGAGACATGTTGTTTCCACACCACCACGAATATGTCTTTGAAGTGTGAATACAGTATCAGAATTCTGGAAACAGTTGCAAGTTTTTCATGTCACGCGGGATTCTTATATTTTGGTCCTTGGTGTCCTGGGCTGGCTCGAGGGGCTCAAGCTGTAGTTCTCAGATAACACTTTCGCACCAATTAAATTGTGTTAGCTGTTTCCTTGGTTACGTACGACATTTTTTTTGTGCATTTGCTAATCGGGATCATTGGGACGTCCATACCCTACACCGTAACCTTAACCCATACCCTAACATTAACCTTAAGTATAACTCTTGCCTAACCCCAACCTTAACATTTAACTTAACCCTTTTCAATGTCAACTTCAATGGGGTATGGACGTCCCAAGGAATCCGGATAGCATGGACCGTTTTATTTTCCTGATGGGGGCAGCTACAACTAGATCCCTGCAGGCTGCACCATGATGACCATAGAAATAGTTCGGCTAGAGACACCACCAATCTACATGATTTGTCACGGTCCACTCATGGGGCCACAAAGCAACTTCTCATTATCTCATTGATAAATGTCCGCTATTGATTCATTTTTAATCAACGTAGAAAGATACGTTTGTAGGATGGCTTTTTGGCCTACACGTGGTTTTTGTGTAGGCTGCTAGTCCACAGTTTGTCTGTCATCTTTCTGTAATAGTATATTCGCGTTAATTTGTAACGTTACCCTAGAGGGAATGGGTCACACAGGTGGGATGCACAAGTATGGAGAGCATACAGGCCTATACAAGCCTTCATCTTTCAAACAGTCTGTGTAATTAATGATTATTCCCAGGAGAGAGGGCCATGAATTGATACATTGGTGCAGCTGTTGAGTGTGTCACAGGATACAATTATATATATTTTCAAGATGCCTCGATGACACTTTGTAATATAGGCCCTGAGAAGAGCAGAGACCATTTATTTCCAAATTCACACAATAATCCTCTTCATTACTTGATTTTACTAACGGCTTTGTAAACTGCAGAATTTGTGCATCCCAACATAGGCCAATCGGTTTACCAACACTACGAAGAGGACAAAATGCATGTATAAAGGTGCCGTATACTTTTTAAAACCAGTGGGTGGCAGTGTTTGATCGAAGAATGAACCGTCTGGAGACTTGATAGCGGACGTCTATCAATCATTATTGTAGGTAGATCTATACAATCTCCAATGGAAAATAATAACACCAGGCCAGTCATGATCAGATAAATAGTCGAAATGTCTTGATTATTCCCAGTGAAGGAAGTGCTTTTGTGATAAATAACATCTCATAGCTATATTTTCCTGTTGGCTACCATAGCCCATGATAGGTATATGTCTATATTCCATCATGTCTGGTGGTCAAGTGTAACCTGGTCCCAGATCTGTTTGTGCTTTTGCCAACTCCATTGTCATTGTCAAACAAAACAAAACATGCTTGACATGATACTTGCGTAAGGAGTTGGCAAGAGAGCAGAAACAGACTGGCACCCAGGCTACACCAAGTGGCCTTTATGATTTGGCTCCCCTTTCATCCCATTTGTGGCGCACAATGCCTCAAAATATCAGGGATATTCCTGCAGCGCCAGAGACCCCATACAAGACCTCCCCTTTATCAACGGACTTCCCCTCTGCCTCTGTGCTCAGGCTCTGGAGCGCCGCCGATCGGTAATAAGAATTTTCATTCTCGCCAAGATGGAGGTCTCTTGCCTATTGAACATATAACAGATTGCCTGCGTGTTACAGTAGAATATAATTTCAATGGTGTTGCATTTCTATTTTCTCGGGAAAATCTAGAGGAAGTAAATTCTTTGGAGATTATTTTTCCACATCGGTATTCCAGCCATGAGCTCTGGAGAGGGAATAGATGAGGCTGCTAAGGATGCGGCCGACATAGCGGCGTTTTTCAAGTCGGGTAAGTGAAAGAGGGGCGAGCACCTCCGTTAGCTCACTGTATTGATAATGCCATCTACATTGTTCCCGTATAGATGTTAAACTGATCAACAAATCCAGCCATTGGTGGGTGGGTGCGTTAGAGAAATACGATGATTATCCTCCTAAACAGGCTCCCTGTCATTCTCTCTGTTTTTATTCCAATATGATAACAGAGTCAACCTCGGATTATAGTAAATTACGCACACTTCAATGTAAGAAAGAAGAAAAAAAGAAAACAGGTGTCGTGGATGGTTTTATAATCTAGAAATGAAATGTAAAACATGTATCCCTATCCCGAGATGTGTGTAGACTACATCTTTCGATTATTCTGTACCCTGCGTCGTGGCCAACAAACATTTTGCAGTGAGCTGCTTGTTAGTCAGAACCACATCCTGTAGATTGTGATAGCCTATCATGTAAACAAACTGTAGCCTATGATGCCGCCCAGGTGAAGAGGCTGCACAACCTATCTGGACCATAACTGAGTTTTAGGCCAGGCCTACGTATCCCCCGGACATCACATCTTCTTGTTTACTCTCATACAACATGTTGTGGAATTAACCAAGAATAGACCATTACTTTTTCTATCGCTGTTTTGTTTATTTAGATACCCATTAGTTCATCAGGGAAATACACAAATCCCTATTAAATGAATCCTTACAAAATATTCAGATTATTGTGTTATTAGTGTTATTGATTTTAACATATCTAATACTGTTGAGTTTATCTCTGGTATACATTCTAATTATCTCTCTAGTCAATTTAATGACCTAACACAATGTTTTTTGTTGTTGTGCTTCTACACAACACACTGCCATCATTTTCCCCCACATTAATTGGGGTAAGAATGTAATTCTGTTGAATTAACATTTTGGAAAGTAAAACAAAAGTACATATAGGTGCCCTGGGAACATCCTATGATCATGATGAGACCACCTCAGATGATCCACAGTCAGAGCAGCTGTTCATTTGCGCTCCGCTGTTTCTGTAGCACCTGGTCTGGTGCATCTTGGTCAAGAAGTCTGTTTCCCACCATCCCCATTGATGACACACAGACACACAGACGTACGTTTGAGTGGGACAGACAGGGTCAAGCTGAAGTGAAGAAGGGACCGAGTCTTTTAGAAAGATGAGTGATAAAGCCTAATGATTTATATAATCTATTCTATTCTTTAGTGTATGCATGTTACACGGCATTGACTTGAGCTTTTAGGTCACTGGAGTCTGGAGGTAAGGAAGTTAAGAAAGAGCTGTCTAAAGATAATGTTAGGAAATGTTTTTGGCGAAGGAATGTCCCAACATTAATGGTGACAAGGGACCTTGAACTATAAGCTGATGGTAATCTCTAACAAGGTAGAAATATATGAATCGGCCTATGTTCCTTTCTCCCATAGTTACCACAAATATTTTCTCTCAGTTTCTCTTTAAGATAGCTTGGAATGCTATAATGGATTGTATTCTATGGTTTCAGTCTATAGTTGGTATGTGGCCAGTGTTTTCTGTTATAGCTGCTGTAGACCATGTCCTGGGAGTTAACAATAGCAACATGAACCTGAATGATGTGCATGAACAGCATTTTCCTGTAAATGGTCTCTGTCTAGATGCTCTGAGGTTTGAGTAGCCCATTTCACCTGCTACTATTATTGTTAACTGTAAGGACTCCGCTTAGCTTGCTATATTGGCTAATAAGGTTGTATTTTGTGCAGTGTTCAAGCTAGTATGTCATTTGCATGGTGATGCATTTAGACTTTCAAATTTCACACATTATATAGATGCTAAAACTGGGATAGCTAGTCATGACGGTGTAAGAGAGAGGCCAGTGAAACACAACGCAAACAACATGACCCATAACTGTGTCCAAGCATGATATGTTGCCTGAGTCCCAGAAGGCACCCTATTCCATATAGTTCACCTACTTTTGACCAGAACCCTATGCCTTTGAGGTACTATATAGGGAATATATTCACTATAATAGGGTGCCATTTGGGATGCAACCATGGATATGTTGTTTGGCCTGTCAGTATCCTACAACACCATGAAGCCACAGGGAAAGGACAGAAAAGGCCATCCCACTTTCTGTAACCTCTCCAGCAGGGTTCCTAATTGCTGCTGGCTTGTTGAGCGTTGAAATCTTGGCACAAAGTTGCTCTTTCTTGTTGCACTGAAAGACATTTCTTTAGTTTGGGGAGCTCTGGGTGCACCCACTGTGATGCCCTGGTTCATCTCGAGTAGGACTTCGGTTGTGCACTACTTTTGACCAGGGTAGGAATAGGGTGTCTAATTGGACTCGTATGGGCTGTACTAGACGGCCTGGCTGAAGTTGTTATATGTCATTTAACTGGGCTAATTTTAGTATTCACCCTTTGAAGAGTATCTAACGCGATGATATACTAGACAGTCTGTATTGGAAGACGATATGCATCACATAAGTCATAGCTCGATGATTTAGTGAAGTCAACTATCAAAACAGTATTCTTTTCAGTTTATGGAGACATATTTCTGTTTGGAGTTGTTGTGGGAGTCATGGAGATGTTGTGCTAGTCATAGTCATCTATAATTCCTCGTCATTATCTTGTGATGAGGTAGACAGATGGATGTTATTATGTCATTCCCACATACATTGTATAGATCCTCACATTGTATACTGAGTCATCCTCTTGTGAGCTAATCAGTGAGGCGGTCGTAACTTTTAGTCCACTTGACGATGAGGCTCATTACAGCAGCTCAGTAGCATGCCTATGATGTCAGCCCACACAAAGTTTTAGGTCTATGTCCCAAGGAATTCAAACCTTTTCACTGTAAGTTTATATTCACTTTACACTGAGCGAACAAAACATTAGGAACACCGTTTCATAGACTGACAGACTGACCAGGTGAATCCAGGTGAAAGCTATGATCCCTTATTGATATCACTTGTTAAA
This sequence comes from Oncorhynchus keta, assembly GCF_023373465.1. Lineage (NCBI taxonomy): Eukaryota > Metazoa > Chordata > Actinopteri > Salmoniformes > Salmonidae > Oncorhynchus > Oncorhynchus keta. The sequence goes on along the minus strand of NC_068454.1, from coordinate 66,449,710 downwards.
TCTACACCAATCAGTGTAGATGAAGGGGAGGAGACGGGTTGAAGACAGATTTTTAAGCCTTGAGACATGGATTGGGTATGTGTGCCATTCAGAGGGTGAATGGGCAAGACAAGAGGTTGAAGTGCCTTTGGGGTATGGGGTATGGTAGTGTGGTAGTATGGGGTATGGTAGTAGGTGCCAGGCTCACCGGTTTGAGTGTCAAGAATTGCAAAGCTGCTGGGTTTTTCACGCTCAACCGTTTCCCCTGTGTATCAAGAATGGTCCACCACCCAAAGGACGCCCAGCCAATTTTACACAACTGTGGGAAGAGTTGTAGTCAACATGAGCCAGCATCCGTGTGGGAATGCTTTCAACACCTTGTAGAGTCCATGCCCTGACGAATTGAGTCTGTTCTGAGGGCAAAAGGGAGGAGTGCAACTCCATATTAAGAAGGTGTTCCTTATGTTTTGTACACTCAGTGTATATTAATACTATGTATTTGCTATTTACCTAGTTATTACATAGGCACCGAGTGTAGTATACAGAGCTTTGGGAAGGCATAAGGTTGTCTTGGCCTGTTTGATGTGAGTTGACTCTAACAGGGATCATCCTGTCCCTCACTGTACTGTAAGCTGTTGTAATGCAGAGCTGCTCGCTGGCTATTCATAGCGTATTGTGGCATTGCCCATTAGCTTTAAATGACCCATATCAGGAGGTCATTGTCAGTGGCGTTTTAAGGATTGCAGACTAAATGAATTGTGTAATTGAATTATGCTTATTTTTCTTGCTTTTTAAGAACGAGATGAAAAATGTATGAGGTATTACTAACTTCAATGACACAGCATCATGCCATGCTTTCAAATGAGTACGCTGTAGCTCAACCAGGTAGTTCTGATTTACAAGTTTTTAATTTAACTAGGCAAGTCAGTTACGAACAAATTCTTATTTACAATGACGGCCTAGGAACTGCCTTGTTCAAGGGCAGAAAGACAGATTTTTTACCTTGTCAGCTCAGGGATTTGAGCTAGCAACCTTTCAGTTACTGGCCCAACGCTCTAACCATTAGGCTACCTGCCCCCCCCAAGGTAATAAGATACTAGTCATCCATCATACCACCAGTGGTTTAATGAGACCAATGGTTCCAACAAACATATAGTGTTTACTATGTCAAAGTACCTTCTATTTTTGTACTGTAGTCAGGCACCATTTTCCACCACATAGCTGCCTTGCTTTGCCCATTTACCATATTACACAGTGGGGTTGTTCTTGTGAGAGGACGGCCGTTACATTGGCAACGGTATAAATCAGGATATTTTCTGTGTACATGATTGTTCCAGCTCAGAGCAGGCTGAGGTTTGCCAAGTACTTTCATTTGATTGGTTCTTTGGAAAAGCCCCTTTACTAAATGATGATGTCCCCATTCCATTTAAATATTACTTGCTTTCTAGTGGTGATATTATTCCATAGAAAGGTCACAGTTATCATATATTTACCATCAATTGTTGGACATGACAATTCAAATAGTCTTTGTCCGTTTCGGAATGAAAAATGAGTTTATGACTAGGCCTAATTAGACTGCCCTGTAATGTGAGCCAAATTGTTGTACTATCTGTGATCCAGCGTTATCTATCACCCAGTGGGATCATGCTTATCGAAGTGGAAACCTAAGTGTTATGTAATAAAATGTCTACTGGCTGCTGCTGAGGAACAGACTTGACTAAATTCTTCTTAGCTGTGTCACAATAACGGTGTAGTGTAGTAGGTATCAGATGCTCCAGAATCAATTCACATCATGAGGAGGGAGAGGGAGAGAGGGGGAGAGAGAGAGAGGGGGAGAGGGGGGGAGAGACAGAGACAGGGGGAGAGAGAGAGAGAGAGAGAGAGAGAGAGAGAGAGAGAGAGAGAGAGAGAGAGAGAGAGAGAGAGAGAGAGCGAACGAACGAAAGGAAGGAAGGAATGACAGAAAAACCACCTCTGCAAATGATAGAGTGGTAAAGGCTAAAGTCAGGGTGGAGTAGACCATCATGGCTTGCTTTTATACATATTCTACAGTCAGAAAGAATCCTCTTGCATTCTATTGCAAAGTAATTGTCAGTTGCTTCTAGTGGAGTAGAAGCAATCAGCCCAGAGTGGCATTGCATCATGAAACGGCCTCAGCCCAGCCTCCATCATGCCATCCTCCTCATAATTGGAAAAAGAAGAGCTTTTGACTGAGCTGTTTTGTTTTTCCCAGACTCACTTCGGTGGCTTGGTTTCCCTCCTCCTCTCTTCAGCGAGTCTACTGTATGCTTACAATGGAGAGCAGATGTTTTAGTGCTGCTTGACTGTTATGTTTATTGTAGAGCTGTTTAAAAAGCAGCCTGCTGAATGTCTTTTATGAGATCCATGGCATTTATAGTCTAGATTATTTAGAGATACTAGGCTTTTCACTGACCCACATAACTATATCAGGCCACATAGCAGCAACCTGTGCACAATTCTGTAGTATAGATCATGAACTGTAGGCCTATGCGAGTTGAGTGGAAGAAATCTAAAGAAAATTGTTAAAATTGGATAGCAAAATATTTACCTGGAAAGATTCTTAAGCGAACAACCCAAGCATGAATTGGGAGTCAGGTGAACTACTGTTCTGTGGTCTGGGGAAATTCATCAGAAAGTGAGATTAGGAGGCTGCAGATTGCACAGAACGAAGCAGCAAGCATTATTTTATGGTGGAGATATGATTCTTCTCTTGTAGTCATGCACAATGCTCTTGGATGGTCATCAATCATCAAGATCAGAGAAAAACACATGCTAATTTTATTTCACAATGTACACCATTTAAAATGGTATTTCTTTTCACACAATGGTTTCAGTTGGTAAGAGACAATAAATATATTGTCCCCCATCTATGTCTTATCTCGGCAGAGAAGAGAAATAGGCTAAATAACATTTAGATTCAGAGTAATAAAGAAATGGAATAATTTATCTGAGCAAACTATTTATAAATTCATACAATACTTAGAACCACTTAAATATAATACATTGGAAGGTTGTGCAGGACTATGGTAGAGGAAGAAACCAATCTAGCTCTTCAGACTGTTAGATTATTTATCTGGTCAATATGGCAGTGTATTATGTCTGTTGTTTGTAACAGTGTGTTAAGTGTGATCGTATTATAAATTATATTTTATTGTTTAAGGACTCATGGAAGATTAGTCCAAGTGAGGATTAAAAGAGATCAAAATAAAATAAAACACTAAGTAATGCTTACAGGGTAAGGAAACAAATATGTCATTTTGTAATTTGGGTCACAGTTATCATCTATTTACCACCAAATGTACATTTCCCATTTAAATTGTCCAGATTTGCATACAGATAACCGTCAATGTCAATAAGTAGGAATTGAGCATGCAGAGTGAAGTCAATAACTAGCCTAAGGGATGGCTTAATTCAGTCAAGGATATAGAGGTATCAATCACAGTAGCCTCAGCCTGCCACCCACGTTGCCTGGGGGCCAGGAAGGAAGGAAAGAAAAAGGTATTGTGGGCCATGAAGAAGAAGAGTGGCTGTGGGCTAAGCCTGCCTGTGTGTCTCCTTGAAATCCCTCATCTGATAAGAGAGGATTTCCTATCCATCAGTCAACCTCAGCCACCCACACCCTAACAGACACCCACACCCAGCAGCCCCCTCCTTCCCAGCACTAAAGAGGCGTCTGGAATCAGGGCATCTCATCTCAGAACCCTGGCCTCCTAGGTGTCTGTCTGCCGGCCTGCCTTCCTGTCTGTTTCCCTCTCAGAGACTAGCTGTTATATCAAACAGAGCAGCAGGGTTTTATGTGTTTCTGAGCTTATGTATTAACACCCCTCTTCTCTCTGATGGTAATAATAAACTCAGACGCACACACATACACACATGCGCATTTGATCCTGCCCGTCGTTCTTACAGGACGGCATATTAAAAATCATATACTGTTAAAAGCCTTTGTTATGTTTTGAGAACATGCCTTTCCTCTTTTTAATGAGGTTGAGGCACACACACACACACACACACACACACACACACACACACACACACACACACACACACACACACACACACACACACACACACACACACACACACACAGACAGGGCTCAGTTTGGGAATCAAAGCAATATGGCACATAGTGGGACTGAGCTAGGGGATGTTTGGTGTGGTGTGGTTGCAGCTGTGTGCCCTCCCTGTGCTTGTCTCCAGTGAACAGCTGTGCACAGCCTGTCAAACAGGAACTCCACACGGAGCGAAACATCCTCTCCCCTTTGTTGTGTCTTTGGCTATGCCGGATTAAGTGATATGACATGCTATTCTATAAAATAATTTTGACGTAATTAATATGACCTGATTGAGCTAATCATGTAAATGTAATTAACTAGAGAGTCGGGGCACCACAAAATAATATATATAGAGTTGTTATCTTCCGAATAAACTCTTAAAGACCTAGTAATATTTTACATCAATAGCAGTCAATATTAATCGTCACCTTAATTCAGTCTCATCTGAAAGTTGTAAATTCTTGGTTATCTGCACGAATCCTGGCTCACAAGTTGAATCAGCAATACAAAATTGGGTTTAATTATTGATTTACTAAATACCTAACTAATCACACAGAATTACACATACACATCATTAAATCATAACTTGATTACAAATTACGTCATAAAGGAAAACGTCCCTAGCGGGTGGAACAGATATGACAGCTGGTTACACAAAAGAAAAGGGCTTGAGTGAAAGAGCGGGAAGACTGAGGAACAAAGGGTGAAGCTGTGCTATCATAAATACGGAATCATATGCATTCTACCGCCATTTGGAAAAGGAAAATGCTATAAATATTTACTCTGAGCTGCGCTTCGGTAGGTTGGTGGTAGTTGGAAGGCCGTGTTGCCCAACCGAGTCCTTTGTCCTTTGAAGAATGTCTCTGCTGGTAAATTGAATACGTTGTAGTAACGTCGTTGTGTGGTAGATGGGATACTCTGTCTGTTCCTTCCTAACCTGCGTTTGCAGCTGCTGTTGCTAACTCAACGGCTTGGAGGTATCACTTCTGTAGTGAATAAGAGTTCAAAGTTCATACCATTCGCAACCAAAGCTCACGCTGATGTTGGCTTCGTTCTGTAGTTATTATCTGAACCATTCTGACATCGGACAGTCATCCTCATATCCTCAGAACAGGAGGTTACATTGTCGTCAAGGCGTTATATAGGAAGGGAGAGGAGGGCGTGTTTGAATTTTTTTATAGCCCATGTCCCTTCACAGGGGCGGGCCACTGATTGAGCAGAGCCCTATCTTATGAAAACCCAAATCTCACATTTTAGAAGCTAAAATCACATTTCATCCCATCACAAATAATTTCATATTCAAACATTTAAATTGAACAACAATTCCATGTGAATCCGACAACTCTGATGTGGAGACTTTCCACTGTAGAGTTTGTCATCTTATCATTGATGAGAATGTCTCAGATGACAACCGAACTGACATCATATTCATTAAGTACCACCACATATGTTCCATTGGTCTGATTACCAGAATATAGTTCATTCCCCCCCACCTTCTGATGTTCCCACAATCTCTATGTTAACCAAGGGGTTTGCAAATGTAACATCAGTAGGGTAGAGAGAGGAAAAAGGGGGAAGAGGTATTTATGACTGTCATAAACCTACCCCAGGCCAAAGTCATGACACCTTTGAAGACACTAACATGTTTAGATTCCCCTCTTGCTGCACTCCGCCAGTGGTCGCCTGGTTTAAATAGATCACGTGCCGCTGCTCAGATTTGTATAAAAACAAGCAAACTAAACTAAACTCCACATAATACAATATTGTCTATCTCATTCACCCCGTTCAAGTTGGTGCTTGTTTGTATGAGAGATATTTTTGCTTCACTTTTAGATCGTACCCTGGATAGTTAGACATGTGTAATTGACTGTAACTCACAGCCATTTCCATGTTTGAAAGCCCCTAGGTGAATAGGCAAGAGTAGGATGCCAGTGATACAATGCCAGAGCTACAATGTAGGATGCCAGTTACAAAACCTAAGGCTTCATCTCACAGCAGAGGACCCTCTAGTCTATATTTACATTCCTTTTTTACATTTTTTACATGTCATTCATTTAGCAGATACTGTTATCCAGAGTGACTTACAGTTAGTGCATTCACCTGATGATAGCAAGCACATGATCACAGTCATAGTAAGTACATTTAATAAACAAGTGTTAGTTCAAGAAATGCATGTTTTTTTGGAGGGTGGATGGGGGAGGTTTCTGTCGGATCATCATCATGTGAATTCTCGGTCACATGTCTTCAAGACACTTTAATTGTGAGCTTAATATAGCTTAACATCAAATCCACAATGCTGTTAACATCGAATAGCCACTGCAGTTCGCCGCCCATTTAATCCCTAGCAGCAGCATATGCTGGTTTGTCTTTTGAGAAGCAGGCAAAGTGGAGCTAAGCTGGAGCTATCCTGTGCCACTGATAGACGAATGACCCAGAAAGAAGACAGGGCTGTCACGTTCTGACCTTAGTTCCTTTGTTTTTGTCTGTGTTTTAGTATGGTCAGGGCGTGAGTTGGGGTGGGCAGTCTATGTTTGTAAATGTTGGGTTTTGAGTTCGGCCTAGTATGGTTCTCAATCAGAGGCAGCTGTCAATTGTTGTCCCTGATTGAGAATCATACTTAGGTAGCCTGGGTTTCACTTTTGGTTTGTGGGTGTTTGTTTCCGTGTGAGTGTTTGGGCTACACGGTACTGTTTCGTTTTGTTCACATCGGTTATTGTTTTATTCCAGTGTTCAGTTTGTTTATTAAAAAGACATGAACACTTACCACGCAGCACCTTTTTCCTCCTCTCTATCTCCAGACGACATCCGTTACAAGCCCACAACACCACAGTACTGCCATAGGCATAGAAGTGAGTCAGTCTCAGTCAGAATGAAGAGAAAGCCTCACTTAACCCACTGTAATATGTTACTGTAAAAATCAGAGCAGACGATGACAGACTGTGTTTAACTTTAATGACTCCAGGTGAATTATCCAGCATTCTGCTTCAAATATATCATTTTTTTAGGCCTGTGGCGGTAGAAAGATCTACAGATTCCCACTCAGGAGTTCTATATCATGATTCATTCCTGTATCAGTTTGTCAGTGTAACCAATGTGAAATGGCTAGCTAGTTAGCGGTGGTGTGCGCTAATAGCGTTTCAATCGGTGGCGTCACTCGCTCTGAGACCTTGAAGTAGTTGTTCCCCTTGCTCTGCAAGGGCCACGGCTTTTGTGGAGCGATGGGTAACGATGCTTCGAGGGTGGCTGGTTCGAGCCCAGGTATGGGCGAGGAGAGGGATGGAAGTTAAACTGTTACATCAGCTGTAAGTCATTTGGTGGCTTCTTGTTCAATTCTGTTTGCATCCCAAATGGTACAATATTCCCTGTATAACGCATTACTGCTGTATTCGGAATAGGGTGCCATTTGTGACACAGCCCATGTCTCATGCTGTTTCATGTCTTTGACTAGCCAGATACTGGGATCAAAGCAGCTCTTCCTTGTCCTCTCATCTGCAGGCAATAATCACATGCTCAAGGTCAGAAGAGATTCTCAAAGCCAGGCCACTGCATTCATTCACTGACCATTCTTTTTCATCTTCATTTTTCTAGATTCTCTCCCTCTTTCAAAATGTGAGCCCAAACTGGACGAACCCACTCAACAAGCAGGTAATTTATTTACTTTATTATTTTTGCTTTGTCTGTGGAATGTATTGTATATTTGTGCTACACGTATGACGTGACATCTTGCTTTGGGATACCCTCTGAGATATCTGTTTCTGCCTGTTCGTGGTCAGGTTTGGTTAAGAAACAGAAACAGATCATATCTCGTCGAGAGAGAGAGAGAGAGAGAGAGAGAGAGAGAGAGAGAGAGAGAGAGAGAGAGAGAGATAGAGAGAGAGAGAGAGAGAGAGAGAGAGAGAGAGAGAGAGAGAGAGAGATGAAATTACCTCTCATATGGCTGCTGTTGCCAGTGACCTGCTCTTAGTGCACCTCAGCTGATTGAGGTTGAGAGTGAAAGTTAAGTACAGAGGGTTTGGCTTAACTGAAGGTCCTCATCACTGACTCAGTGCCATCAGAGCCTATCGGTGTGTTTTTTTCATCATGGATGCTTTCTTGTGTGTACTCATTTCCTATTAGGCTCTACATGGAGTCTTGAAGGTTAATGTAGTATAGAGTTTTCACCCGTGATGTTCTTCATGGCTAACAGGTCACTGACCTGCTTATTTCTCAACAAGGTGAAACAAGGTGACATAGGCAGACACACACACACACAGACACGGCTACACTTGAATATTTGGCACGTGGTCAACCGGACTGTCACCTGCTTATTAACTGAATGCCATCACGTTCTCTGTGTTCTTTATGTTCAGAAGGCCTATGTTTTAAAAACACACTGTCCAAACTTCGCACCTAGACTGACTTCACTTCTGTTAGGTGAAGTGAATATTTAACACATTTGTATCTACTATGATGAACCTGTTAGAGGCTACACATGCATTTGCAGGTGTTTCAGGTGCCAAGTTAATTATATAGGGTTAATAATGAGTTTCAATTAGGATATGTGCTGACTACTCTTACTGAAGATGGACTGTTGGCCAGAGGGGAAAACGGTTATGTGTGAATTATTCAATAAAGTTGACCAAACATTTTTCTATCTGCTGAAAATTCCCTTTGGATATTTTGAATGCTACGTAGGTCGAAGAAGTAGGCTATGTTATGTCATGATTATTTTAGCTTACCTTCTGCTGGTGCCCAAACATCTACCACGTGCACTAGGTGCCGTGTTCTTTTACAATTCTCTTTCCATATTGATATGCTTGTATCAGTCTAATATAGAACATCAGTATGTCTTTCAGTCAAGCATTATGATCATTCTTTGCCTGTCTTTCTTACTGATAGCAATGCATTTTTTCTGGAAGATTTCACTTGAACATAAAGTGTAAGATTGTGTGTAATTGAAGTGCATAGGCTAAACCTTACTATAATCTCCCAGCAGAACACAGTACTGTCTCTCCCTTAATTTGGGCTTGCTGTGGATCAGGATCAGTAGGAGAAGTTCTGCTCTGTTCTGTTCTGTGTTCCTGTGGGAGAGACAGAGGCACACACACACAAAAAGATCTGCTCTCCAGAGGAGGGCTTGTCTTTGGCCGCTGCCAAACCTCTGCCTGTGCTGTCAGTAGAGATCAGACCTGCTATGGTGACAGGGCTGGGATGGGAGGTATGGGAGGGCTGGGTTAGGAGGGCTGTGAGGGCTAGGCTAGGAGGTCTGGGCTAGAAGGGCTGGGCTAGGAAGGCTAGGAGGGCTGGGATAGGAGGGCTGGGCTAGAAGGGCTGGGCTAGGAGGTCTGGGCTAGAAGGGCTGGGCTAGGAGGGCTGGGCTAGGAGGGCTGGGCTAGGAGGTCTCGGCTATAAAGGCCAGGAGGGCTGGGCTAGGAGGTCTCGGCTAGAAAGGCTAGGAGGGCTGGGCGAGGAGGGCTGGGACAGAAGGGCTGTGCTAGGAGGGCTGGGCTAGGAGGTCAGGACTAGAAGGGCTGGGCTAGAAGGGCTGGGCTAGAAGTGCTGGGACAGGAGGGCTGGGCTAGGAGGGCTGGGCTAGGAGGGGGTAGGAGGGCTAGGATAGGCCATGCATTAAAACATGAGAGCACTCCTTTCATGTCTGTTGAAAGCAGGAGGAGAAGAGAGGCTCGCTAGCTCTCGCTCACACACTCCCTCAGACTGTATTACTGAGATGAATACGATCATACAGTATGAAGTGAGTAGCAACAATAGACATTTACTCTGTGAACCATTTGCCCATGGTCTATTGTCATTAAACATACAGTTGAAGTCGAAAGTTTACATACACTTAGTTTGGAGTCATTAAAAGGATATATGAATGAGTGATGGTACAGAGCAGCATACAGTAGATGGTATCGAGTACAGTATATACATATGAGTATATACATATGAGATGAGTATGTAGACAAAGTAAACAAAGTGGCATAGTTAAAGTGGCTAGTGATACATGTATTACATAAGGATGCAGTCGATGATGTAGAGTACAGTATATACGTATGCATATGAGATGAATAATGTAGGGTAAGTAACATTATATAAGGTAGCATTGTTAAAAGTGGCTAGTGATATATTTACATAATTTCCCATCAATTCCCATTATTAAAGTGGCTGGAGTTGGGTCAGTGTCAATGACAGTGTGTTGGCAGCAGCCACTCAATGTTAGTGGTGGCTGTTTAACAGGCCTTGAGATAGAAGCTGTTTTTCAGTCTCTCGGTCCCAGCTTTGATGCACCTGTACTGACCTCGCCTTCTGGTTGATAGCGGGGTGAACAGGCAGTGGTTCGGGTGGTTGATGTCCTTGATGATCTTTATGGCCTTCCTGTAACATCGGGTGGTGTAGGTGTCCTGGAGGGCAGGTAGTTTGCCCCCGGTGATACGTTGTGCGGACCTCACTACCCTATTGAGAGCCTTACGGTTGAGGGAGGAGCAGTTGCCGTACCAGGCGGTGATACAGCCCGCCAGGATGCTCTCGATTGTGCATCTGTAGAAGTTTGTGAGTGCTTTTGGTGACAAGCCAAATTTCTTCAGCCTCCTGAGGTTGAAGAGGCGCTGCTGCGCCTTCTTCACGACGCTGTCAGTGTGAGTGGACCAATTCAGTTTGTCTGTGATGTGTATGCCGAGGAACTTAAAACTTGCTACCCTCTCCACTACTGTTCCATCGATGTGGATGGGGGGGTGTTCCCTCTGCTGTTTCCTGAAGTCCACAATCATCTCCTTAGTTTTGTTGACGTTGAGTGTGAGGTTATTTTCCTGACACCACACTCCGAGGGCCCTCACCTCCTCCCTGTAGGCCGTCTCGTCGTTGTTGGTAATCAAGCCTACCACTGTTGTGTCATCCGCAAACTTGATGATTGAGTTGGAGGCGTGCGTGGCCACGCAGTCGTGGGTGAACAGGGAGTACAGGAGAGGGCTCAGAACACACCCTTGTGGGGCCCCCGTGTTGAGCATCAGCGGGGAGGAGATGTTGTTGCCTACCCTCACCACCTGGGGGCGGCCCGTCAGGAAGTCCAGTACCCAGTTGCACAGGGCGGGGTCGAGACCCAGGGTCTCGAGCTTGATGACGAGCTTGGAGGGTACTATGGTGTTGAATGCCGAGCTGTAGTCGATGAACAGCATTCTCACATAGGTATTCCTCTTGTCCAGGTGGGTTAGGGCAGTGTGCAGTGTGGTTGAGATTGCATCGTCTGTGGACCTATTTGGGCGGTAAGCAAATTGGAGTGGGTCTAGGGTGTCAGGTAGGGTCGAGGTGATATGGTCCTTGACTAGTGTCTCAAAGCACTTCATGATGACGGAAGTGAGTGCTACGGGGCGGTAGTCGTTTAGCTCAGTTACCTTAGCTTTCTTGGGAACAGGAACGTTTCGGGTATACACTAAGTTGACTGTGCCTTTAAACAGCTTGGAAAATTCCATAAAATTATGTCATGGCTTTAGAAGGTTCTGATAGACTAATTGACATAATTTGAGTCAATTGGAGATGTACCTGTGGATGTATTTCAAGGTCTACCTTAATACTCAGTGCCTCTTTGATTGACATCATGGGAAAATCAAAAGAAATCAGCCAAGACCTCGGGAAAAAATTGTAGACCTCCACAAGTCTGGTTCATCCTTGGGAGCAAGGATGCGCCTGTAGGTACCACGTTCATCTATACAAACAATAGTATGCAAGTATAAACACCATGGGACCACGCAGCCATCATACCGCTCAGGAAGGAGACAAGACTACGGTTCGCAACTGCACACGGGGACAAAGATCATATTTTTTGGAGAAATGTCCCCAGTCTGATAAAAACAAAAATAGAACCGTTTGGCCATAATGACCATCATTATGTTTGGAGGAAAAAGAGGGAGGCTTGCAAGCCGAAGAACACAATCCCAACCGTGAAGCACGGGGGGTGGCAGCATCATGTTGTGGGGGTGCTTTGCTGCAGGAGGGACTGGTGAACTTCAAAAAATTGATGGCATCATGAGGCTGGAAAATGATGTGGATATATTGAAGCAACATCTCTAGGCATCAGTCAGGAATAAAAAGTTTGGTCGCAAATGGGTCTTCCAAATGGACAATGACCCCAAGCATACTTCCAAAGTTGTGGCAAGATGGCTTAAGGACAACAAAGTCAAGGTTTTGGAGTGGCCATCACAAAGCGTGTGAAAGGAAGGAGGCCTACAAACCCGGCTCAGTTACACCAGCTCTGTCAGGAGGAATGGGCCAAAATTCACTCAATTTATTGTGGGAAGCTTGTGGAAGGCTACCCGAAACGTTTGAACCAAGTTAAACAATTTAAAGACAATGCAACCAAATACTAATTGAGTGTATGTAAACTTCTGACCCACTGGGAATGTGATGAAATAAATAAAAGCTGAAATTAATAATTCTCTCTACTATTATTCTGACATTTCACATTCTTAAAATGTGACCTAACTGCCAGCAGCATACCACCCTGCATCCCACTGCTGACTTGCTTCTGAAGCTAAACAGGGTTGTCCCTAGATGGGAGACCAGATGCTGCTGGAAGTGGTGTTGGAGGGCCAGTAGGAGGCAATCTTTCCTCAGGTCTAAAAAATATTCCAAACCCCCAGGGTTGTGATTGGGGACACTGCTCTGTGTAGGGTGCTGTCTTTCGGATGGAACGTTAAACAGGATTCCTGATTCTCTGATGTCAGTAAGGATCCAATGGCACTTATCTTAAGAGTAGGGGTGTTAACCCTGGTGTCCTGGCTAAATTCCCAATCTGGCCCTCAAACCATCATGGCTACCAAATCATCCCCAGTTTACAATTGGCTCATTAATCTTCCTCCTCTCCCCTGTAACTATTCCCCAGGTTGTTGCTGTAAATGATAATGTGTTCTCAGTCAACTTACCTGGTAAAAAAAGACAGGGAATTGTTACTAGGATTAAATTCAGGAATTGTGAAACTCAGTCAGGAATTGTGAAAAAAGGTGTATGTAATCTTCCGACTTCAACTGTACATACAGCCAAATACCTCTCAGATGGCGCAGCAGGACTTTAGGATTCCCTAATGTAAGAACAGAGACACATCGCTGGCTGCCATCTTTATTCTGAGAGCAATTCCAGGAAATCCCTTTGAGGACCATTAAGTCTTGTGTTTACACACAGAATGAGTCCAGAGTGTGTTCACTGTTCTCTGTTACGCGGCAGGGAGCGATGTACAGGAGAACCCTATTTCCATAAATATCTGATTTTATACAGCAGCAGTACAGCTTGGTTCTCTGTTTGCATCCAGCTAAACGTCCTGGACGACAGTTTGTCAATTTCACCACACTCAGCAAGACATGCTGCAATACACACTTGCCCACAATACACAGAATATGTCATTTAGAAAATGAAAAGTTTTTATAATATGGAAAATAGCATCAACAAATTACTGATTATAATGCTATATTACATTTAAATTATTTTCAGCACAAATCACTGAAGGTTATTTTTTATTTAACTAGGCAAGTCGCTTAAGAACACCGCCCCATGGGACTCCCAATCACGGCTGGATGTGATACAGTCTTAGACCGCTGCGCCACTCAGGATGACTCCTGTTGGTCAGTAGCACAATAGAAGACACTTAGCAGATTATCATCCCATCTCAATAGGTACCTTGGTAATGCTTATTTTATTGATTTATTTCACCTTTATTTAACCAGGCCAGTTGAGAACAAGTTCTCATTTACAACTGCGACCTGGCCGAGATAAAGCACAGCAGTGCGGGAAAAAAACAGAGTTAGACATGGGATAAAGCTACCTGTGTTGTGAAGACATTAACATGACCAGTGCAATATTGCACTGTATAATAATGATATAAACTCAGCATGCTGCAAGGAGGCATGAGGTCTGCAGATGTGGCCAGTGCAAGAAATTGCAATGTCCATACTGTGAGACGCCTAGGACAGTGCTACAGGTAGACAGGAAGGACAGCTGATCATCCTCACAGTGGCATACCACATGTAGCAACACCTGCACAGGATCGGTACATCCGAACATCAGGACAGGTATAGGATGGCAACAATAACTGCCCAAGTTACACCAGGAATGCACAATCCCTCCATCAGTGCTCAGACTGAGAGAGGCTGGACTGAGGGCTTGTAGGCCCGTTGTAAGGCAGGTCCACACCAGACATCACTGGCAACAATGTCGCCTATGGGTACAAATCCACTGTTGCTGGACCAGACAGGACTTGCAAAAAGTGCTCTTCACTGACTAGTTGCGGTTCTGTCTCACCAGCGGTGATGGTCGGATTCGCGTTTATCGTCGAAGGAATGAGCGTTACACTGAGGCCTGTACTCTGAAGCGGGATCGATTTGGAGGTGGAGGGTCCGTCATGGTCTGGGGCGGTGTGTCACAGCATCATTGGACTGAGCTTGTTGTCATTGCAGGCAATCTCAACGCTGTGCGTTACAGGGAAGACATCCTCCTCCCTCATGTGGTACCCTTCCTGCAGGCTCATCCTGACATGACAATGCCACCGGTCATACTGCTCGTTCTGTGTGTGATGTCCTGCAAGACAGGAATGTCAGTGTTCTGCCATGGCCAGCGAAGAGCCCGGATCTCAATCCCATTGAGCACGTCTGGGACCTGTTCGATCGGGGGGTGAGGGTTAGGGACATTTCCCCCAGAAATGTCCGGGAACTTGCAGGTGCCGTGGTGGAAGAGTGGGTTAACATCTCACAGCAAGAACTGGCAATTCTGGTGTAGTCCATGAGGAGGAGATGCACTTCAGTACTTAATGCAGCTGGTGGCCACACCAGATACTGACTGTTACTTTTATTCAATTGCTGTTAGTCACATGTCTAGAGAGAGAGAGAGAGAGAGAGAGAGAGAGAGAGAGAGAGAGAGAGAGAGAGAGAGAGAGAGAGAGAGAGAGCAATTGAATAAAACAGCAATTGAATAAAAGTAACAGTATATATATATATATATATACAGTGCCTTGCGAAAGTATTTGGCCCCCTTGAACTTTGCAACCTTTTGCCACATTTAAGGCTTCAAACATAAATGTATAAAACTGTATTTTTTTGTGAAGAATCAACAACAAGTGGGACACAATCATGAAGTGGAACAGTGGGGATGGTGTGTTCAGGGTGATGAGCTGTGTTGCTTTTACGCCAAACATAACGTTTTGCATTGTTGCCAAAAAGTTCAATTTTGGTTTCATCTGACCAGAGCACCTTCTTCCACATGTTTGGTGTGTCTCCCAGGTGGCTTGTGGCTAACTTTAAACAACACTTTTTATGGATATCTTTAAGAAATAGCTTTCTTCTTGCCACTCTTCCATAAAGGTCAGATTTGTGCAATATAAGACTGATTGTTGTCCTATGGACAGAGTCTCCCACCTCAACTGTAGATCTCTGCAGTTCACCCAGAGTGATCATCGGCCTCTTGGCTGCATCTCTGATCAGTCTTCTCCTTGTATGAGCTGAAAGTTTAGAGGGACGGCCAGGTCTTGGTAGATTTGCAGTGGTCTGATACTCCTTCCATTTCAATGTTATCGCTTGCACAGTGCTCCTTGGGATGTTTAAAGCTTGGGAAATATTTTTGTATCCAAATCCGGCTTTAAAATTCTTCACAACAGTATCTCGGACCTGCCTGGTGTGTTCCTTGTTCTTCATAATGCTCTCCGAGCTTTTAACGGACCTCTGAGACTATCACAGTGCAGGTGCAGTTATACGGAGACTTCCACTTCATGATTGTGTCCCACTTGTTGTTGATTCTTCACAAAAAAAATACAGTTTTATATCTTTATGTTTGAAGCCTGAAATGTGGCAAAAGGTCGCAAAGTTCAAGGGGGCCGAATACTTTCGCAAGGCACTGTGTATATATATATATATATATATCCCTGTCTCTCTATCACTCTCTCTCTCTCTCTCTCTCTCTCTCTCTCTCTCTCTCTCTCTCTCTCTCTCTCTCTCTCTCTCTCTCTCTCTCTCTCTCTATATATATATATATATATATATATATATATATGTGTGTTTCTGTCTCCTCTTTTTTAGTCTTTTAACATCCCATCTCCATCTCAGTTTTAATCTCATCTGCTGTCATCCTTAGCTGAAGATGATGCTGTTGATGATACTCTACCGTTGCTGTGAGGATCCAAGCTGTACCATTATAAGCCCAGCACCTCATAATGATCCTGTCAGAGGCTGCTCATAGCTCTCGCCTTTACTCTCCCTGACTCCCCTGACTGCATGACCCAGCACAGCTGTCTCCATGTCATACACCACGGGGGGTCCAACTGGCCCCACTCTGCCATTCCCTACGCCCCTACACCCCCTGGCCCCGAAGAGTATGAGGTGTGACAACCTGTATGATGCTCCCCTGTCCCTGCTCCCCTGTCTACCTGTTACCCTGTCCCCCTGTCTCTCCTGCCTTCAGCACAACACAACAGACCCAGTCCCACAGCCCACCTAATAGTGCTCTTTACTCCATTTCAACCAGTCTTAATGCTAATTGTTAAGTTAACATGCCTCCACTTTCCTCCTCTCCCCTTCTGCTTCCGGGCCGCTGCCTGTGAGCAGTTGCTTGCTTGAGTCTCTCCCTTCCCAATCCTTAATTGCCTCCGTGCGTCTTCATACGCAAGGGACATGGAAGTAATTCATGAGCAGTAATGAAAGCTGACGTGTCACCACCTCCCCCCAACTCCCCACCCCTCCCCTCCCTTAGTTCCTCCCTACCCCGGCCTCTCTCTGTGGAGCAAAGTATAACAGAATATCAAATGAGCTCCAGAAACCACTTCCTTCTCTGGTTAAAACAGACCAAGGCATGGGAAGCCGGTGGGAATTAGGATCTGTCAGACTGTTTGAGCCAACCCTAGCAGCCCTGTCCATGGTTATTATTATTATTTAACCCTGTTTTTTCTCTCCAATTTCATGGTATCCAATTGGTAGTTACAGTCTTGTCTCATCGCTGCAACTCCCATACAGACTCGGGAGAGGCAAATGTCAAGAGCCGTGCATCCTCTGAAACACAACCCAACGTGTTAGAGGAAACACCATGCACCTGGCAACTGTGTCAGTGTGCACTGCACCTGGCCCACCACAGGAGTCACTAGTGCACAATGAAACAAGGACATACTTGCCGGCCAAACCCTCCCCTAACCCGGACGAATTGTGCGCCGCCCAATGGGTCTCCCGGTCACGGCCGGATGCGACAGAACCTGGACTCAAACCAGAATCTCTAGTGGCACAGATAGCACTGAGATGCAGTGCCTTAGACCACTGCACCACTCGGGAGGCCATGGTTATTGTTATTCAGAAAGAGAGATCCAACTGGAGGATGAACCACATTGTGGTTCCAACAGGACGAAGGATAGTTCTGAGTTTAATCTGCAGAATTAGAATGTGAATAAAAGCCCATGTGGCAAATATTGAGAAAGACCCAGTCAGCGCCAGCTAGCAGAGCCTGTTACAGCATTCTGCTACCTCTACCTACAGCAGCGAAACTGCAAATCAAAACTGACAGTGAAAGCACAACCACAACCTTGTCATCGAGCTAATGGATTTAGAAAGCTCACATACATATTACGGACAGCATTAGGCATCACCTAATGTCATATAGGAATAGGCATCCTCGACACAGCAGTCTATTACCTAACTGACCGCCTGGTGATGTCACCAGGCATGCCATAACTCCAGCGGTCTTTTCAAATAGCTATTACAATAAAATTACATTATTATATATTTTTACATTTCACAGTATTATTCCAACCTCATAGTGTGGAATATAAAACACAGGAAAATCTAGTTTTTTGACTCCACTGAGCCTTAAATATGATAATATATAAGTAATCAATTGACTCGCAAGAAACCAAAAGTATTTTCATACAGAGAAAACACAGGCCTGTAGTCCTGGTCTGATGAATTGATGAAGACAAACACTGACTGGTCTCAGATCAGACTCAGAGACTCAGCGTCCTGGCAGGGCGACAGAGAGGCAGCATGGTAGTGATCCAGGTCGCCTATTAATACACCCTGCCACTGAGCCTCTGCTCATTTTCTCACTTTCTCTGTGTTAGCCTGGTTCAACCAGACTGAACAATGCATTATCCACTGTTTCAGTCTGGTTTCACCAGGCTAACCCTGGGTGTCAGGAAAGGCATCTCATCATCACACCTCGTTCCAGCCACAGCAACCTCAACCTGTGTATTATTAGTTTACCCAAAACACATCCATGTTACTAGGTTATCACTACCTCTGGATTAGCTTGTTACCTGTGGATTTGACTCTTTAGTGCAATGTGGTCAGCATGAATGGATTACTGCAGATGAGTTAAGGTGGTGCAGTTGTTACAAGTTACAACATAACACACCTTTCACAGTACTTTGTAGTCGAGAGAGAGAGAGAGAGAGAGAGAGAGAGAGAGAGAGAGAGAGAGAGAGAGAGAGAGAGAGAGAGAGAGAGAGAGAGAGAGAGAGAGAGAGAGAGAGAGAGTAGTAATGCACTATAAAGGGAATAGCATGCCATTTGGGACACACTGTCTGGCGGTCATTTCTGGGGTGTTTAAGCCACCTGCCCAGATCTCTGCTGCTGTGTCCATGGCCCCAATGTCCCTCCCAGAGTCAGTCAGTTCACAGGCAGCAGCACTCAGCCTAGCCTGCCTAGAGAATGACAAAACAGAGCTTGACGGCAGGCAGTGCCCTCAAGGGGGAGACGCACCTCCCCTCACACACACACACTCATTCATGCACACACACACCTCGGAGGACGGACATGGGACGGGAGACAACCTCAGAGAGAGCACTGCCGGTTCTGTTGCTAGAGAGCACTGATGCATGTGAGAGAGAGGTTCTAGTCTATCACACTCACATCATCAGCCTCTGGAAGGGCCCTCCTCCCCTACACCAACCAATAAGGAGGCAGAGCTAGCTCTAAAGGTCCAGAGATTGGGTTGGGTGGTGGTGATTCACTGACTGTAATGTAAAGGAAGCTGGATGGAGCTTGGCTGGTTCTATTCTAAAACTCTTAGCACAGGGGCCTGTTGACATTCTCAAACAGAGCACTGGGGAGAACACAGAAGATAGCAGATAGCAAGCACCATCCTTCCTCACTGATGCCCTGGTCCATGGAGCTAAAGCTATTCTAGTGAGAGCCGTTCCTCTCTGCTGCTACCTGACTTGTTCATGAGCTGAATGGTGTAAGAAGGAAAGAGACATGGCCATGCAGATTCTCTCCACAGGACTCTGTAAGTAGCTACCTTGTGGAATGATATTCTCATCCCTAATGGTTTCATGGTTAGTGAGTCTCTCTTCTTTCCTCACCAAACATTGGCCTATTTATGGAGTCAGTCGGTGCTGAATCAGGACATTCTCAAATAGCTATTTATTTCTGATATTGTAATGTATTTGTCTATGATTCATCTGTTTAGTTGCACTTGCTGCCCTTGTACCAGTCATTTTTTACAACTGGCTGAGTATGACTGTGCTCATCAGAATGGGATTAGCTCAGTTATCATGAGGCTAATATGATTGTGTCACTTTCCAGTAGGGAGAACATTTTTTAAAACGGAGGGAAGCAGGGGAACATCTACCTGCACTTATCCAATAAGAAACACTTATTTTAGTTTTCCATTTCATAACGTTTTGCTACAGTATGCCCTACTGAACATGACCTATGTCATTTAGTTTGGAACATGGATTGGTCTGGTCAGTCTTCATGTTCTCCTTGGGTGTTGGGAGTCTTTCTTTCATCCTGACAATTGATACGGTTTGTCCTCCATTGCTCTCCTCTCCTTTCAGAGATCCCTGTAGATAATGGGTCCTTTCATTTCATCCTCTAGTGGCAAATTAGGTCACCGAGCTGAAAGCAAAGCGGGTGGTCATGTGTTGAATGACTAAGAAACTATTTTGGATTATTTTCTAAACATTTTAAATGAATTGCTGCAGACATGATGAGGGCAATGGTGTTGTTTATTGTCGTAGATGTGTTACTTAGGCTATGTTGTTTTGGGGTGGGGTGGGGTGGGTTTGGGGCGGGGGGTTAGAGTTGTTATGCTTTATTTATCTCACCGTACTGTGGGGATTTGTTGTGATGTGGCTTGTTTGTCCCTCTGGGGGAGCGATAGCTGTAGACTGAGCCTGTCCAAAGGGCAAGACAGCATAACTCAACAGAAAGAGCTCAGCTCCTCTGAGGAGGTCATAATCTCTGACTGTGTCGACTTGGACCTGCTCCAGTACCATGCCATCACTATTACCATCATCTTGGCTAAGGTAATCCAAAAGCATCCCGGCAGCTAGCTACGACACAAGGCTCTCATCTGGTCTGGACACCACAACCCATGAAGCAGAACTAGTCTGTATAAAGAGGCTTGGAGGGAGTTTTGATTTTGGCACAGATAACGTACTCAGACCTTAAACGCCCTTCTGCCTGAATCTGAGGGCGAAGAAGTGGGTGCCTGACTCAACAGATTGTAAGAATTTTTACTGCCATGGTTTAATTTGTAACTGACAGATCTGTAAAATAATTGTAATGACTCTTCCAAACAGAAGATGCACACAGGCCTGCACCATTATGTTGTCAAAAAAATGTATAGAATGTTTCAGATCTCTGCCACGTAGCCAGGCCTGAGTGAAAAGGAATGAAGTATGATGGACATTTCTGTTGAGAAAAAGTGCACTGGCATTAAAACGTTTAATATTTCAAGAGGCTGTTGTATGTATGTGTCTCTAACACAGTGATGACTACAGAAAGAAGGTTGGTAGGTAGAACATTGGAATGCTTGGGATGCAAGCTGATCCTAACTGTTATAGGCCTATTTCTCTTTTGCCCTGTTAATCAAAAGCGTTGGAAATATTTGTCAATAATCAACTGACTGGTTTTCTTGATGTCTATAGTATTCTCTCCGGTATGCAATCTGGTTTCCGCTCAGGTTATGGATGTGTCACTGCAACCTTAAGGTCATAAATGATGTTACCATTGCCCTTGATTCAAAGGAATGTTGTGCTACTATTTTTATTGACGGACAAAGCTTTTGATAAGGACCATTCCATTCTTGTGAGCCGGCTAAGGATTATTGATGTCTCTGAGGGGTCTTTGGCCTGGGTTGCTAACTACCTCTCTCAAGGAGTGCAGTGTATAAAGTCAGAACACCTGCTGTATCAGCCACTGCCTGTCACCAAGGGAGTACCCCAAGGCTCGATCCTAGGCCCCACATTCTTCTCAATTTACATCAACAACATAGTTCAGGCAGTAGGAAGCTCTCTCATCCATTTATATGCAGACGATACAGTCTTATACTCATCTGGCCCCTCCCAGGATTTTGTGTTCAATGCTCTACAACAAAGCTTTCTTAGTGTCCAACAAGCTTTCTCTGCCCTTAACCTTGTTCTGAACACCTCCAAAACAAAGGTCATATGGTTTGGTAAGAAGAATGCCCCTCTCCCCACCAGTGTGATTACTACCTCTCAGGGTTTAGAGCTTGAGGTAGTCACCTCATGAAAGTACTTGGGAGTATGGCTAGACGGGACACTGTCCATCTCTCAGCACATATCCATGCTGCAGGCTAAGGTTAAATCTAGACATGGTTTCCTCTATCGTACTCGCTCCTCTTTCACCCCAGCTGCCAAACTAACCCTGATTCAGATGACCATCCTACCCATGCTAGATTACGGAGACATAATTTATAGATCGGCAGGTAAGGGTGCTCACGAGCGGGAAGATGTTCTTCACTATTCGGCTATCAGATTTGACACCAATGCTCCTTATAGGACACATCACTGCACTCTATATTCCTCTGTAAACTGGTAATATCTGTATACCGTTATAAGACCCACTGGTTGATGCTTATTTATAAAACCCTTTTAGGCCTCACTCCCCCCTATCTGAGATGCCTACTGCAGCCTTCATCCTCCACATATCCACATACAACTCCCGTTCTGACAGTCACATTCTGTTCATGGTCCCCAAAGCACACACATCCCTGGGTTGCTCATCTTTTCAGTTCGCTGCAGCTAGCGAGTGAAACGAGCTGCAAAGAACACTCAAACTGGACAGTTTTATCTCCATCTCTTCATTCCAAGACTCAGGCATGGACATTCTTACTGACAGTTGTGGCTGCTTCGCGTGATGCATTGTTGTCTCTGCCTTCTTGCCTTTTGTACTGTTGTCTGTGCCCAATAATGTTTGTACCATGTTTTGTGCTGCAGCCATGTTGTGTTGCTACCATGTTGTTGTCGTGTGGTGTTGCTACCATGCTGTGTTGTCATGTGTTGCTGCCATGCTATGTTGTTGTCTTAGGTCTCTCTTTATGTAGTGTTGTGGTGTCTATCTTGTCGTGATGTGTGTTTGGTCCTATATTTTTAATCACAGGCCCCGTAGGAGGCCTTTTGCCTTTTTCCCCGATATTTTACCAGGTAAGTTGACTGAGAACACGTTCTCATTTGCAGCAACAACCTGGAGAATAGTTACAGGAGGGGGATGAATGAGCCAATTGTAAACTGGGGATTATTAGGTGACCGTGATGATTTGAGGGCCAGATTGGGAATTTAGCCAGGACACTGAGGTTAACACCCCTAATCTTACGATAAGTGCCATGGGATCTTTAATGACCTCAGAGAGTCAGGACACCCATTTAACGTCCCGTCCGAAAGACGGCACCCTACACAGGGCAGTGCCCTGGGGAATTGGGATATTTATTTATCTTTAGATCAGAGGAAAGAGTGCCTCCTACTAGCCCCCCAACACCACTTTCAGCAGCATCTGGTCTCCCATCCAGGAACTGACCAGGACCAACCCTGCTTAGCTTCAGATGCAAGCCAGCAATGGTATGCAGGGTGGTATGCTGCTGGTAGGCCATCATTGTAAATACGAATTTGTTCTTAACTCACTTGCCTAGTTAAAAAAAAAATATATATATGTATATATTCATATAAATGAATATGCTACTCGGGGTGTTTTCGGCTAGATTCTATGGGCTGGTTTCCTGGACAAGTCAAGTTTCCTTGACTGAAAAGCATGCTCAATGTAGAATCCCCGTTGAAATATGTTTTTTGGCCCTATGAATACTTGCTCCTCTACTGTAAGCCTTGGATTGTGTCAGCTCTTCGCTAGTCTCTCTAAACAGACAGCCTGGCAGGTGTGCCCCTTTTCCCTGTCCGTTCCCTCCACGTGGAGAGCCATGGTGGTTTAAGCCAAGTAAGTCAGGAAGTGAAAACACCAGTATAATGAATATGAATTGGAATTGCAGACCTTTACCATACCACTGAGAGTGTTGTAACATTAGTTCACTAGCTATAATAACATTAAGAATCAACGGAAGGTGACCTCTCATCTAAGCTGTCCCCTATTTTCCTTTCTCCCCCCTGGGGGCAGTGGAGACCAGATGGAGAATTTGGGGCTGGTTCCCTCCCTCCCTGGTGTGCCTGTGCCCTCACTGTGACTGACTGGGCAGTGTGCACTGACACCTGCTGGACTGGGAAGGAGGGACCACGGACTGCAGGAACCAGGCGCTGGGCTGCATCTGAAATGGCACCCTATTCACTATATAGTGCACTACCTTTGACCCGGTTTTAACACAGTTATAGAATGGTCATGTGGACAGTGATTCTTTCTGTCTCACATAAACACATTATTCACATGACGTGTATCCTTGAGATCTCTTTGCCCTGGTTACCCGGATGTTGGTGACAGGCAGCCATATTGAAGAGGACAGTTTGAATTTGTTAGTAAACGCTGGGGAAAGAAGGGGGCACGATCTGCCCTTACACTGCATTTAGCTTCTTAATTCAATGTTGAATGCTTGGCTGTCTAGCACTGTGACTGGGAAGGAGAGGCTTTTTCCAGGCCGTGGTGCCGTACTCTTATTTCCATTCAAAGATGGGGTGGAGTCAGAGTACACATTCAGATGTGGTTATGCGCTGTGTTTGAATGGAAACCTAACTCCAAAAGACCTACAATTAGCCAAATAAGAGCAGCAGAACATCCAAAATTAGGAACTACAGCTTCTGTCCCACTGCATGGCCTGTTTTGCAATGTAAAAGATAGTTGAGAGCTCTCAGCTCGACCAAAATAAACAGCTGGCAGATTAGTCCTTGAGATAGGATCTGCAGCAGAACCGAGTAAGAAAATCCAATTGGCAATGATCTAAATAGCTGTGCAATCTTTTACTAATTTTGTGGTGCTTTAAATATGTCCACACTCTCAGTCAAGAGGAGGCTCACTAGTGCATACAGATGGCTAATAGTGTGGCTCTAGCTAATAGTGTGGCTCTAGCTAATAGTGTGGCTCTAGCTAATAGTGTGGCTCTAGCTAATAGTGTGGCTCTAGCTAATAGTGTGGCTCTAGCTAATAGTGTGGCTCTAGCTAATAGTGTGGCTCTAGCTAATAGTGTGGCTCTAGCTAATAGTGTGGCTCTAGCTGGCTGTTTTCCGTATTTGTTGTTATGCTGTGGCCATCTGATATACCACCAGATAGAGGCTGTTGTTGGAAGGCTTCTGTTTACAAAAGGACTGTTTGACTTTCCAGCTCTACAACAACAGTGTTGGGACACAGGATGTGACCCTCCATCCAGAGGAAAACATATGAGATGTACTCTGGTGTCCAGTCTGTGTGTTCAGAGGACTGGCAGTTTGTTTGTCAAGTCAAGACCTATTCAGTGGTAGAGCTGGAGAGGGCCCAGGTATGTCATGAGCACCTAAACACTAACACGGGTCTATGCACCACACGTAGGGACATACAGAATCTTATTTACAATGACAGCATAGGAACAGTGGGTTAACTGCCTTGTTCAGGGGCAGAAAGACTGGTTTTTACCAGCTTGGGGATTTGAGCTAGCAACCTTTCGGTTGCTAG
This sequence comes from Oncorhynchus keta, assembly GCF_023373465.1. NCBI lineage: Eukaryota > Metazoa > Chordata > Actinopteri > Salmoniformes > Salmonidae > Oncorhynchus > Oncorhynchus keta. The sequence goes on along the minus strand of NC_068454.1, from coordinate 66,424,839 downwards.
CACAACACTCTAACCACTAGGCTACCTACCAGGACACACACACAGTAACACAATATGTCATATTCATCTGTGAAAGAAAATGCCTCTATAACAAGACTCTTTCGGAATGTACTGGTAAATAACACGATTTGGCAGTAACAGGCGTTATTGTTTTATGATAGAAGCTGCGTGTTGGTTTCTGTATGTGTGTGTCAGGGTTTTCGTTTGGAAAATGTGGTGCCGGATATTTGACCGGCAGCATTTTAATTGAACATGAGAGAAATATAGGCTAGTGGTTCCACGGCATAAGTCTATATAAAATAATTGCCTCCACATTTCTACGGTCGGATCTTACTTTGAAGCAATGTAAGACATGCCTCATAATAGGAAGTAAAACATTCAGGTTTCAAACATTTAAGTTTATATTTTCAAAATGCACCAGCTACTGCCTCCAGCTCATTGCAAAGTGGTGTGTGATGCACTGAAGCCTGCCTACCATTGCCTATACAGTCGTGGCCAAAGGTTTTGAGAATGACACAAATATAAATTTTCACAAAGTGTGCTGCTTCAGTGTCTTTAGATATTTTTGTCAGCTGTTACTATGGAATACTGAAGTATAATTATACAAGCATTTCATAACTGTCAAAGGCTTTTATTGACAATTACATGAAGTTGATGCATAGAGTCAATATTTGCAGTGTTGACCCTTCTTTTTCAAGACCTCTGCAATCCGCCCTTGCATGCTGTCAATTAACTTCTGGGCCACATCCTGACGGGTGGCAGCCCATTCTTGCATAATCGATGCTTGGAGTTTGTCAGAATTTGTGGGTTTTTGTTTGTCCACCCACCTCTTGAGGATTGACCACAAGTTCTCAATGGGATTAAGGTCTGGGGAGTTTCCTGGCCATGGACCCAAAATATCAATGTTTTGTTCCCTGAGCCACTTAGTTATCACTTTTGCCTTACGGCAAGGTGCTCCATCATGCTGGAAAAGGCATTGTTCGTCACCAAACTGTTCCTGGATGGTTGGGAGAAGTTACTCTCGGAGGATGTGTTGGTACCGTTCTTTATTCATGGCTGTGTTCTTAGGCAAACTTGTGAGTGAGCCCACTCCATTGGCTGAGAAGCAACCCCACACATGAATGGTCTCAGGATGCTTTACTGTTGGCATGACACAGGACTGATGGTAGCGCTCACCTTGTCTTCTCCAGACAAGCTTTTTCCGGATGCCCCAAACAATCGGAAAGGGGATTCATCAGAGAAAAGGACTTTACCCCAGTCCTCAGCAGTCCAATCCCTGTACCTTTTGCAGAATATCAGTCTGTCCCTGATGTTTTTCCTGGAGAGAAGTGGCTTCTTTGCTGCCCTTCTTGACACCAGGCCATCCTCAAAGTCTTCGCCTCACTGCCTGCTGCCATTCCTGAGCAAGCTCTGCACTGGTGGTGCCCCGATCCCGCAGCTGAATCAACTTTAGGAGATGGTCCTGGCGCTTGCTGGACTTTCTTGGGTGCCCTGAAGCCTTCTTCACAACAATTGAACGCCTCTCCTTGAAGTTCTTGATGTTCCAATAAATGGTTGATTTAGGTGCAATCTCTCGTCAACACTCACACCTGTGTTAAGGAGAGAATCCCTGACATGATGTCAGCTGGTCCTTTTGTGGCAGGGCTGAAAAGCAGTGGAAATGTTTTTTGGGGATTTAGTTCATTTGCATGGCAAAGAGGGACTTTGCAATTAATTGCAATTCATCTGATCACTCTTCATAACATTCTGGACTTTATGCAAATTGCCATCATACAAACTGAGGCAGCAGACTTTGTGAAAATGAATATTTGTGTCCTTCTCAAAACTTTTGGCCACGACTGTATGCCCTTGAATGGCGAATGGGAAGTGTGCTTCAATTACCAGTTGAGAAATAAAAATTGGAGCTTTTGTTTGTGGCCATCAAAACTGTTGTTAACACGCAATCTCATTTATAATTGTTACGCAATTATTGGGCTTATAAAAGCATGTTTAAGCTGTAGCAGCAGCTCTCAGGCTGTCTGACAGATTTCCGCTCATATTTGCAGGACAGACATCCCAGCTCATAATGTTATACAAGTAACTCTGAAATGCTACTCACAGCTTGCTGCACTCACACAAAACAAATATTAGACAGCAAGGTTCTTGATTCAGGAGGGGATTCTCTGCTGTTACCAAGCGAAACATGATTTTGGAAGAAGCTAAACACTAAATTAGAAAACAAAATGTACAACTGCAGAGCATTTCACATGTTTTCAAACAGTTAACTTAATAGTTATAAGATATCTAGCTGGCAAACATTTAGTTGTCAATTCCATACTGTGACTAGATCACCTAGATCACCTGGCTGGCCAACAGTCACAAGGCTCCAGGCTCTTGTTGTTGTTGCTTGTAAATAAACACTACATGACGGGGAACTAGTACTGGTAAGCTTCATAATGAAAAAGTATGTGGCAGGTGAAATGAAGAACGCAATCTTCTTTATCTCCTAACTCATTGCACAAGTTGACTGCAGGTATTGACTTAAATGAAGCTACAAATATTCCCATTTATTAAAAAACACATCTTCAAGGAAATAGTTTCAACGGTATTGACAGTATTCAAAAACCATCCCGTGGCTATTTCTAAATTATGCAAATTAACCTATTTGACTTTATTTGGCTTTAAAAAACCCATTACTGTCCAAAAGCTGGCTATTGCCACCTATATGTGTGTGTGTGTGTGTGTGTGTGTGTGTGTGTGTGTGTGTGTGTGTGTGTGTGTGTGTGTGTGTGTGTGTGTGTGTGTGTGTGTGTGTGTGTGTGTGTGTGTGTGTGTGTGTGTGTGTGTGTGTGTAGACTATTGAAAGCCCTCCATGGTTGTTCCTGTGGGAGCAAGCTGTGACTCCAAAGCTTGTAAACAGGAACCAGCAGGGTTTTAACAGACTCACAGCCCTGCAGGTGTTTGGACTGAACACACACTCTCCTGCTAGCTAGCTGTCTTTCCTCTTCTTTATGGCTGCATCCCAAATGGCACCCTTTACCTATATAGTGCACCTCTTTTGACCAGGACCTAATGCACTACATGGGCCCTGGTTAAAAGCAGTGCACTACATAGGGAAAAGGGTACCATTTGGGACACTTTATTTTCATTGCTAGCAAGGAAGTTGACCCTGTTTCGCCCCATACACTTTGTCTGACATGGAGTGTCAAGTCAAACGATTCTATTGCCTGGAAGAAGCTGACAAAACTGTTATCTGTTGGTTTTCATAATTCATAGTTCCATTGACATTGTACAGCTGTCTTGCTGACTTCTAGAATACAGGAATTCAGGCTGTTCCTCTGGTATGCTAGCTAGCTGCTATCCCATATCATATGCTTGGTTTACAGCTGGTGAGAGAGACAGGATGCATCCCAAATGATGCCCTATTCCCCATAGGGCTCTGGTCAAAAGTAGTGCACTATAAAGGGATACCGCTTCTATTTGGGATGCATCTGGGGTCTTTTTCTTGTATGTGTGGTGGTCTGTGAATGGCTTGACAGGCCTTGTTAGGTCGACTCAGGCCTGCTCTTTAGCCTAGTGTTCTACCGAGCTTGACATGAGTATGCCCAAGGGAGAGTCCTCACCCTGCTGTAAACATTGTATGGGACAGGGTTACCTTTAGGGGTCTATTACCTGCTGTATGTCTCAATGGTCTGTCATATATCAACTGTCCCTCTGTAGGAACACCTGCAGAGCTTTCTCAGTCATTCCCCTGAGGTAGTTGGGTCCAAATAGGATTTCATATCAAATTAAATTACATTTTATTTGTCACCTGCGCCAGATACAACATTTCACCTTACAGTGAAATGCTTACTTACAAGCCCTAACCAACAAGGCAGACATTTAAAATAAAAAATACCTGAAACAATAAGAATAAGAAATAAAAGTAACAAATAATTTATTTTATTTATTTATTTATTTCACCTTTATTTAACCAGGTAGGCTAGTTGAGAACAAGTTCTCATTTGCAACTGCGACCTGGCAATTAAAGATGTTTTCTTTTAAATGCTTAAGCTGCACTTAATTAAGCTTTTCTGGCTCAATGGAACAAATGAAATAGTCCCAAAAGGGCAAACTGCACCCATCTTGAACCTCAGGCAGACACTCAAAGAGGGATTTGAAAGAGAACAGATACTATTTGAACCCAGCTGTTCTGGTAATAAGGTGGGTGAGGGGGGACTGGCCCCGTGTCATATAATTCAATGAAGACATGAATATGGAAGACGTGTCTGTGGGTGTTTCATAGTGATGAGCAGTGGGGTGCTGGGACCGATCTTTGATCCCGCATTAGAATTGACATTACCTGCATCCCAAATGGCATCCTATTGCCTACATAGTACACTACTGTTGACCAGGGCTCTGGGAATAGGGTGCCATTTGAGACCCAGTACTAGTCTCTGATGGGAGTATTGGCAGCAGCTTTGTTACAGAGATACTAAACGCCTGGCTCACATCCTCTCACATTATCTTCTTATTTCACTATGTTTAGTTGGTGTCAGTATTTTGCAGATGCAGACTGGTGTTTTTATTGTGAGCACTGGAAGGTTTCTCTGTTAGGCAGATAGTATTTTAGCCAAGCATCTCTACTGCTGTCAATGTTGTAGTCCTTCTCAGTCACGACATTGGGATTTCTCCTGGTCTGTGTTCACATCAAGGATACATCCCAAATGGAACCCTAGTCCTTATATAGTGTAATACCTTTGACCAGGGCCCATAGGGCTCTAGTGCACTATATAGGGAAAAGGGGGCCATTTGAGACGTGGCCAATGTTGAGCAGTTTATTTTCATTGCTCGGGCAGGAACTAGCACGGAAGTTGACCCTGTTTAGCCCCATGCTCTTTATCTGACATGGATTGTCTAGTCAACGGATCCTTTTGACAGAAAGAGACCAATAAAACTATTTGGGAAACTATTTAAACCCAGCTGGTCTCAAGTTTCAAGTTTTAATGTCACATGCACAAGTACAGGGAAATGCCTTTCTTGCCAACTCAAAACCCAACGATGCAATAATCAATAACAATGTATTAGGGTGCCGTTTGGGATGTATCCTTGATGTGAACACAGACCAGGAGAACTCCCAATGTCGTGACTGAGGAGGATTGCAACATTGACAGCAGTAGAGATACTTGGCTAAAATACTATCTGCCTAACAGAGAAACCTTCCAGGTCTTTATAAAAATGCCAGTCTGCATCTACAAAAACATAGTGAAATGAAAGGTAACGTGAGAGGATGTGAGCCAGGCTTTTTAGTATCCAGGTAAGAAAGCTGCTGCCTATAGTCTGATCAGAGACTAGAAATGCGTCCCAAATGGCACCCTGTTCCCTATATAGTGCAACACTTTGACCTGAGCCCTGGTCACACTATCATCGCAGTGTGAGTCGCAGTGTGAGGACATCTGTGTCCAGTGGGAAATCACTCCTCTTACTTCTTCTCCTCCTCCTTTTCCTCCCTCTCCCTCCTCCTCTCCTACCTCTCCCTCCTCCTCTTTAAGTTCACCTCAGAGAACACCACACAAAACTTTATTGGTTCCTCTCAATGGCTGGTGCCTCAAAAGGCAATAGGATGGCTCACACCAAAAACATGTAGCATCGCAGGCATAAAAAGAGCAGGGAGCAGATCAGATGCATACACTGCCATGCATAAAGGACTGCAGATGAGTGTAGCTCATTAGCTAACTGGCACTGTGCAATGCTGTACCAACAATCAACTCTCCCAGGTCTTCCTGCTGGAACCCGCAACAGAAATGCTGCTGAAGTTAGCTGTTAATGGCCCCACTTGTAGAATGTGGTGAAGAATTTAGGCTGGGTCCATAGCTCGAGCGTGTGTGTATAGTTGTGACTTCTACCATCTTTCCTCCCATCTGTCTCTGGAAGACAACTGCTCATTCCCTTAGAGCAGCTGAGCTGACAGGGATGGTCACAACAGCACAGACCGGCTCACACATCATTAGGCATTAGATAGGCCACAAGGGCCACAACACAAGCTTCTTCAACCCATACTGCCCACTCAGACACGCACTACCAAGGCTAACTATACGATGCGCCAAGGTTAGGATGTGACATACAGGTAATATTGCTTACTGCATAACCCTTTTTAAAATCATGCGTTCTCTCCTTTTGTATCTACTCCATGGTGCACATTGACTCTTAGAAATAAGCTGTCGAAATAGTCTGTTGTTGTGAATTTGTTCGTGTAATACATCAGGAGAGCACCAGTGGCTGACCGTTAAAAAGGCACGTTCTCTATTGACCACTGGAGACATTGCATCTGTCTGGAAACCGTCCACAAAACAATCTCCTTTCTCTCCCCTGTGCTTGGTTGTCGAGTGTTATTTCATTCCGTTTGGTTTATTGAGTTGCTTTTGTTACGGCTTTACAATCGAAGCTACATTTCATAGAATGTCCTAATGAATAGTCTTCTCAGAGCTCACTGAGTTCTGCATTGTCTGACCTCCATCGTTTGGCCCCAGCTGCTGTGCTGTGCTGCCCAGTTTGCAGCAATGTGACTCTGTGGAGCCCTTATACACTCATCCTCTATCAGCTTGTGTTTTCTCTCTTTCTCTCCCTCTCTTCCCTCTCTCTCTCTCTCTCTCTCTCTCTCTCTCTCTCTCTCTCTCTCTCTCTCTCTCTCTCTCTCTCTCTCTCTCTCTCTCTCTCTCTCTCTCTCTCTCTCTCTCTCTCTCTCTCTCTCTCTCTCTGTGTTCGGCTCTCTGTTGGGAGGGGAGAGGGGGGCAGTGAGCGGAGCTGGGCATGATCTGGGTTGAAACTGGTTTGATTCGCCTCAGTGGAATAGGGCAGCCAGGCTAAATCCCACTGTGGTATAATAGGAGTTATAATTAAACAACAAAGGCAGTTTACACCCTGGTCACCTGAATAACTCAGGATGGCAGGAGCGTCTCTGTGGAAACTGTAGAGGGGGGGGAACAGGAGGGCACAGCTGCTGCTTCCATGTCTTTGCAGCTGCGGGTACCGACCTCACCATCCCACCCGTCTTCCCGCAACCCATCTTTGTCGTGCCACCTCACACACTCCACCAGTACTGCCAGTATTTCCCCCCTACCCCTTCTTTGTCTTTCTTTCTCTCTTTCTTTCTCTTCCCTCTCTTTCTCTCTCTGACAGACAGCTGACTCCCCCTAACTCCCCCTCTTCCAGAGGACTGATAAGCCTCCCCAGTTATTTATTCCTGACGGCTCAGTGAAATACGTGCCTGACCACAAACCGACCGACAGACCACCATGGACAGGCCTCGGAGAAGAGCCTTGTTGTTCCAATGTCGCCACTGAGGGGACTGACGTTTACAAACTAGACTGTTATCCATTAAGAGGACTGGAGTTTACAAACTAGACTCACTGAGACGGCTGGAGTGTCCCGACAACCAGCTACAAGATTGTTACTGGGAGGTTTTAGTCATCTCCAGTTGGTAGAGAGTTCACAGATCTGATCTGGTCATGGCAGGACTCACAGTGCTCTTTCGCTTCCTATACATGGGCTTGCTGAGGGACAGGGGGAGACAGCAGTGGAGACCACAGGGGAGACTGGCACTAACGGACCAAAGTCAAACTTCTGAAGAGAATGGTATGTCAAACCTAATACCCTGCGCTTTCATCTGCATTGCTTGCTATTTGGGGTTTTAGGCTGGGCTTCTGTATAAGCACTTTGTGACAACTGCTGAAGTAAAAAGGGCTATCGAGTGGTGCAGCGGTCTAAGGCACTGCATCTCAGTGCAAGTGCTGTCACTACAGTCCCTGGTTCAAATCCAGGCTGAATAACATCTGGCCCTGTTTGGGAGTGACATACAGTTGAATCACAACTGGCCCAGCGTTGTCTGGATTTGGCTGGGGTAGGCCGTCATTGTAAATAAGAATTTGTTCTTAACTGACTTGCCTGGGTAAATATAAATACATTTGATTGATTCTCCTACCTGCCACAAGTTTTCTTTATTTTTACTATTTTCTACATTGTAGAATAATAGTGAAAACATCAAAAGTATGAAATAACACATATGGAAGCAAGCAATGGACATTCGACTAGTGGAAATTGGTCCTTTGGTCTAAACCGCTGTGGGTGAATGGACGATTTCCGCATGTGTATTTCCCACCGTAAAGCATGGAAGAGGAGAAGAGGAGGTGTCAGGGTATTTATTTATTTTTTACCATGGGGGAATTATCAACAGGGTAGGAACCAAAGTGTTGGTCAGTGTTTCCGGGTGACCCCAATTAGATGTTACATAATGTGTTTTCTTACCTCATGTACCTTGCTAGCTAACATATTAATGCTTCGCATTTTCTTCTCTGGTTTGGAAGATACTGTTGCACAAACAACATGCTTATCTAGGCCTACATCAGCACAAGTACCAGGCTGTATTAGCTACCAAAGTTTGCTCTGACTTAGTACATTTAGCAAGCTAGGTAGCCAGCTAACTAGTGATTAGCATTAGCAGCTAAGAATATTTATTTTAGCTAGAGCTTGATAAGAAAGTAAATACTAGCAGACAGCATGATACACAAACTAATATTGTAATTATAGAATGCTTGCAGAAAGCAGCATCATTGTCATCAACATATTTTTGCATCTGACCATGCAGACTACAGAATAAACAGCAAGAACGTGCTCTCTCCATGAGTGATGGGGCGTGTGGGAAGCAGCATTCTGCAGGAGGAGCAGGAGCGAGAGATGACTCATGTAGCAAACTGAGTAAACCATAAAAAAGGACATTACATGCGCTGGAGTTGCATATCACATTTAACAAAATAAACATTGAAAAGCCGTTATAGAAGGTAAAGTTAAACCTAAACCGGTTCCTGTATCAATACCGGTATATAGTAAAATAAGGGATACCGCCCAGCCCTAGTTGTAAGTGAGATGTAAATGGATGCATTTTGCTGTGTAGTGGACAGGGGTCCAGTAATTAGAAAGGGGATTAAAAGCAATCATCAATAAAGCCTATTCCACCGCAAATCCATGTACGACAACTGTTTGGCCCGGCTTAACTTTTTTCCATGGAGTCGAGAGTGAGGCAGACGGCCGGCGAGAACTGCTTAATTCAAAGCAACACTCCTCGGCAGTAAATCTTATTTGGGGGGCAACGGGGGACAAGATAGAAAAGCTCCAAATGGTCAAAAGACCTGGCATTGCCTTCGTAGTGAAGCTTGGTTCCCGGGAGGCCGAGAGGCAGGTTGTCCGATTTCCTCCTGATGTACTGGGTTGGCCTACCCAGACCTACAGGCACAGTCGGCTGCCCACCAATGATTTCTCTTTGACCTAGGATTTCACTTACTTCTTTTGTTAAATGGAGAAAGGTCAAATCAGGAGTTAACAGAGGTACCTGTGATGATGGCGGTGTTGGATAACCACAGCTGGCAGTATGCACAGGCAGGGAGTACCCTCATCCAACTGTCAGGTAACATTACAGTGGTCATCTCAGATACTAGTATTCACCCTGTTGTTGCTCTCTGTGTCTGTCTTGGTGCATGATTAGGGAAGCAGGTTGATTCTCCTGTTTTGGTAAATACAATGTAATTTGTGTGAATGGTTTGTGTTTGTCTATTTCTGTACATTACTGTATTGCTAAGGTACATTAGTCTCTAGTTGTGTGGTTTGCTGTTCAAATTCCCTCTGCAGAATTAGGTGCTATCAGCTTTCAGAGAAGAGGGGAGGAGGGTAGAGTGTCCTTGGCTTATGAAGCTCTGTGGCTCCAGCCACCTAATCGACCAGAGCCCCTATGCTGTAGTTTCCTTATGTATTAGATATAGGCTATGTCTGTGTGCCAAATGGCACCCTATTCCCTATATAGTGAACTACTACCATGCCGGGCTCTGATCAAAACTAGTTCATTATATTGGGAATAGGGTGCCATTTAGGGCTCAATATATCTATCTGAAAACAATGAATTGAACAATGACCATCAAGACTTCGATGTGGACTCTGGCTAAGCAAGTCCATGCACTGACTCTTTTTGATCACAGAAGACACAGACCGGTGTGAGTAAAAATGGGGGGAATTGCCTGTTTACTCAGAAAAATCCCATTATGGTTTATTGTCCAGCCTAGAGACTGTAACTGCATCCCAAATGGCACCCTATTCCCTACATAGTGCAGTACTTTTGACCAGAGCCCTGTATAGTGTACTGTTTTTGGAATAGGAGGTGCCATTTGGGATGCAGCTGTGACCAGTGGTGAGGTAATTAATGCAGAAGAATCTGTGGCGCCCCTGGCTCCTTCCTCCGAGGGGACAGGAGAAAATGAAGGCCATTTGTCATGAAGATAGCTGAGAGAGAGCTACGGAATGAGATCAGCTTCTACTTTAAATCTCCACCATCTCAACCTGTCAGTTCTTCTTCCGGAGGCTTCTCATTAGAGCCTTGGCCTGCATCCCAAATGGCACCCTATTCCCTATGGGCCCTGGTCAAAAGTAGTGTACTTTATAGGGAATAGGGTGCAATTTGGGACAGTACCCTGGTCTCCTGTCTGTCCCATATCACCTTGGCCTGTCTCTGTCTCATCATAACACTCCTCTGAGAGGGCTTGTTGTCAGGTGGAGGTGGGATACTAGAGAAGATGGGTGAACAGAAGTAAGGTATAATCTAGTATTGGCCTTGCCCTATATAGAATGGAGAACGGACACATGCAACATTCTGCGTTCTGTACAGGCCAAGTGTTAGCCTGTAGACTAAATCAAATCAAATGTATTTATAAAGCCCTTCTTACATCAGCTGATATCTCAAAGTGCTGTACATAAACCCAGCCTAAACCCCAAACAGCAAGCAATGCAGGTGTAGAAGCACGGTGGCTAGAAAAAACTCCCTAGAAAGGCCAGAACCTAGGAAGAAACCTAGAGAGGAACCAGGTTATGAGGGGTGGCCAGTCCTCTTCTGGCTGTGACTATAGCTTATAGAGACTATAGCTTAGTGTTCACTATAACACATTGTCTTTGGATTGCGCTTGTGATTTGTGAACCAGGCTCATAGAAGAGATATAGAGGGATGGATCAAATGGTGAACACACAACGTAGAGAGGGTTGCCCATGGAGAGGCCAATGGTAAAGTTAACAATACCCCGGGCGATAGAGGGAGAGGGTGCAGTAAAATAAACAAAGTGAGTATTGGAAGTGTCTGTGTAAGAGAGGGATCAGTCGACAGATGGCCACAACGCTACATTTTAAAGCAGGTAGGGAGAAAAGAGTAATTTCACTAGTTTATAGGCTTTTTGGGGTGATGCATGGAAAACTACATTAACATACTGATTTCAATTATATTTTATATGGCAGAGTGGTGTTTTAATAAAAAACGATAAGAACACAGCTGTGAATATCTATACGTAGTACAACACAGTATTGAAGAAGCCTAGCCTAGTGTTTTTCATTTAGTAACATTGTTTTAAAGAAGCTGCAACAGCACAATGAAAGAGATTGTGACATTGTTGAACTGGGAAATGCTGGGTCTCTTCTAACTGACTGTGAAGGTTGTACAGCTCTTTAATTGTTTGTGGTCTCATCGCTCCCCCTGGTACTAATGGAACAGGAGACTGTTGTTATTATAGTGTAGGTTGTCACACTGGAGAGATGGAAAAACAACATTATCAACAGCACCATGTAATTGTTCTTTAATCGTCTATGACGGGTCCAACACTTCAGAAAGCACAGCATGGACACCTGGATTTAAGAATGTATCACTTTATATACATCAGGTTTCACCATAAATGCAAACTCTGCCCAGTGCCCACCCAGCGTGTCTGGCAAGCTCAATCAAGTGCACCTAAAATATAATATACAATTAATTAAATTAAAATGTTCAACCCAGGTCTGCTATTTACCTGATCAGAAAACAGCATTGACACATTCTGTTGCGTTGAGAGACCTGGTCACTCAGGACTGTGTCCTGTTTCTGTTCTGCCTTCTGGTTATTTAGGGTCTCAAAAACTGGCAAAAGAAAGTGGCACATCGTTACCTCAGAGGAAATGCTATACTTAAACCCCCAGAAAAAGGGTGTCGGTGCTGCGCAGAGCAGAGCCAGGCCAAAGCACACAGTATACAGGCAAAGTTTCCCTCTCTATCCAAATGAGATTAGAGTGTCTGAGGCCTCTGTGACTGGAGCTGCAGGGTGAGAGAAACACCCACACTTCCTCTGGATTTGAAGCGCTCCAGTCAAGCTGAGATGATCACATCACACAGCTGTGAAGAATGGCTCCCATCACAGCCCCAGCCATGGCTTTCTTTGCATCCTAAATTGCAGCCTATTTCTTATACAGTGCACTCGTTTACATGGCTCTGGTCAACAATGTGCACTATGTAGGGAATAGGGTGCCATTTGGGAAACAAACAAGCTCTATATCCTGGTCTTGTGGCTGTGGCCAGCAACACTGGGTCTGATTTGCCCCATCAGAAATCCTCCCCATACATTTGTACCAGGGCTTGGATTACTTGTCCTGTGCTTGGCTTTTTCAAGCTACTTACTTACTTAAACCCTTTTGCTACTTGTAGCAGCATAGGTCATCCACAAAGGTCGTCCACAAAAAGTCCTAATCGGGGCCGAGCACTATGATGAACACGACTGACTGGGGAGAGTGAGGACTTGTGTACTAACACACTGGTGTGGAGGTCAGTCCTCTGAGAGGCTAAAAGTCTCTGGCCGAAATGGCACCCTATTCCCTATATAGTGCACTGCAAGGTCCCTGGTCAAAGTAGTGCACTATGAAGGAGATAGGTTGCCATTTGGGGACAGACCATGTGAAGCAGCTGGTCTTGCTGTCTATCTGTGGTCCTTGTAAGTAAAGTGCTGTTAAAAGGACTGAAGAGGGGATTGACATACTTTCCTTACACCCTGCCTGGTAACTGGTGAGAGAGAGAGGTTACTGTGAGGCTATAGGCTTTAGACTAGAGAGAGCTGCTGGCCTGGCTCTACGTTTGCCTCGGTAGATCAGACCAGGCACAGCACAGGGCAACTTCCCGTTCTGAGGGTCAAAAGTAGTGCATTATGAAGGGAATGGGTTGCCATTTGGGAGGCAGACATGGACAATTTAGTGTAGTAGCATACGCAGTGCTGTGGGTCCAAAACCTCTCTAAATTCATATTTTATTTATGCATGTTTTCTCAAAGAGCGGGAGTGGTGGAGTTTATTTCCTGTTCAATCTACTGTTGTTCCATTTGTCCATACACCCGGTCATACTGTTGGTGTGAGAGTTCTACTTTTTCAATTTCTCCAAGAGCTCCCAAAGTGATATATACCCACATAATAAAACAGATATAGTGGAACTTGTAGACAGGATGCCGAGGTATTGGTGGAGTGTGTCTGTATTCTGCACAGTGCTGTTTTCATCAGACTGTGTGGCCATAAGGATTTTTGTTTTATTCATTCAGTAAATCTGTTGACAATGGCACTCCTTCTGCTCCCTCATAATTTACATTGTAATTCCACCTACGGGAGGGAGGGCGCACTATTGGTTTACATGACGATGTACCCAGAATCCGCTAGCATATTTTTCCGGCTTGTGCAATACTTCCACTTCTGCGATGTGGGGGTGGGTGGAATAAACCCAAGCTGAGACAAAGGAAGGAACGTATACCCTTCAAACCATGACTCAAGTCACGATTTACCTGCCTCACATGACGCTTAGTGACTTGAGGACCACACTGTTATTACCTACATCAGCCAACGTCATAACTCAAGTGAACATTGTGTGTGCATTGTGATACATCATCTATTGTAAGGCAACACATCGACAGCTTCAAATGCTGCACCGCCTCCCTGTCATCACCATCATGGTTCTGTTGAGCCATTTATTTCCTGCCAATGAATGGTTGATGTCAGTATGATGCAGCATCCGCCATCTCCTGAAGAAGATCAGGCTCCACGAATAAGTCATTTGATTAAGTTGTTCTTGACATTGTTTGAACAGAATATTTCTGATCTGATTGCATCCCCGCCTGGTATGGCAACTGCTTGGCAGCTGACTGCGCTACAGAGGGTAGTGAGTACGGCCCAGAACATCACTGGAGCCAAGCTTCCTGCCATCCAGGACCTATTTAACAGGCGGTGTCAGAGGAAAGCCCAAAAAATTGTCAGCGACTCCAGTCACCCTAGTCATACTTTTTTCTGCCCCTTAACAGCTTCTACCACCAAGCCTTAAGACTACTTATTTTGTACACTGCTGCTACTCGCTGTTTATTATCTACGCATCGTCACTTTACCTCGACTAACCTGTACCACCTACCCATTGACTCGGTACCATTACCCCCTGTATATAGCCTTATTGTTATTTCATTGTGTTACTTTGTATTATTTTTTACTTTAGTTTATTTGGTAAATATTTTCTTAACTCTTTCTTGAACTGCGTTGTTGGTTAAGGGCTTGTAAGTAAGCATTTCACGGTAAGGTCTACACATGTTGTATTCGGCGCATGTGACAAATAAAGTTTGATTTGATAGCACAAGCAGTGTTTCCTTCTCTCCAGCGAGGCACTACAGTAGTAGGACTATATTATAGAAAGTAGTTTTTATGCTGTTTGTTTTCAAAGGGCACCCGACAGCACGCTGAGTGAGTAGAATGGATTACCCTCATTATTAATGCATTATCAAGGATGAGTGATTGACAACCTTCATTTCATGCTTGGCAGACTTGTAAATGAAGGCTGTGTGGTGCTGCCTGGGTTATAATGATTGTTCACCAATTACTATATTGGTGATTGGTGTTTGTACTCATGTGTTTGTACTCATGTAAAACAGGCTGAACATGTAGGCCTAGCAGTGAAAATCCTATATGAGCTCATATGCTTCAATTGCTTGGCCTAATTTGATGATTCTACATGTTCTGGTTCAGAAGTTACTTATTGCACCACACTGCGTGCAGAGCACTGTGTGTGTGTGTGTGCGTGTGTGTGTGAACCTGGGGATGCCAGCGAGGTAGGCTTTGAGTCTGCGGAGGGCCTCTGTTCATATTCACGGTTACTTCTGGCCACCTGGATAACACAGGAACCAGCATGAGAAACACACTACAACCACTAACAAGGTGTGTCTGGCCTGCCTTCTAGCCTTCTAGACAGAGCATTGTCTGAGACTGAAAACATAGTGGGACTCTGCCTCTCCCTGCTGACCCTGATCTGTACTTCTAGGTGTGTGTGTGCGTGTGTGCGTGTGTGCGTGTGTGTGTGTGTGTGTGTGTGTGTGTGTGTGTGTGTGTGTGTGTGTGTGTGTGTGTGTGTGTGTGTGTGTGTGTGTGTGTGTGTGTGTGTGTGTGTGTGTGTGTGTGTGTGTTGACCCTTCTCGGTGCCTCTAGCAGTGCAGTGGAGATCAGTGTTGGATGTGGGCCATTATCAGGCTGTTACATAAAAACACCAAAGAGAGAGAGAGAGAAAGGGGGGATGTGGGCACACTTGACTGGAAACAGAGGAGTTGTGTTTCCAGTGGGGCCCATGCCCTGTGTTACTGTACCACACACACACACACACACCCACACACACATCGACACTCCCACATGCTGCTGCAGGAATGTTTAGACTGGGCTGACATACGTGTGCCAGATCATGAAAGGGAGTTGGACGATAAGGAGGGGGGAGGGAGGGAGACAGCTGAACAGCTATGGTGGTATTGTTGTCATGCTCACACCTCTCCTTAGTTTGATTCTGAACATGACTGGAATGAGGCATGGGGGTGAGTACACACATGCACACAGATACACACAGACGTGCAGGCATGCATGCAGGCATCCATGCGCGCACACACACACACACACACACACACACACACACACACACACACACACACACACACACACACACACACACACACACACACACACACACACACACACACACACACACACACACACACACACACACACACACACACAGCCCTGAAGTTCACCCACCTATGGTGTCTGCTCTCTGGATGAGGGTACACACAGACACGCTAGTACAATAGAACTATTATAGAAGCATTTTACCTCCCCTGTCCCTCTCGAAGCTGTCCCTGTCCCAGCTGGTTGCCTGAAGCAATATATTATCCTCTTTAGGGCCCAGCACTGCTCTGCAATCTCCCGTAATGACATAATGTGTTATGACGTCCAGTCAGGCCTGACTACTGCTGACTGGGTCAGATGTGGAATAGAATCAATATCGAAGTAGCCATGTTGTATCGATTGGCCTCTCCTCTCCCTGAGCACGACTCACTCAGACTTCCCCGCTCGATGTTATTGGCATCAAATATTTAAACGAGAGGTCGACCGATTATGATTTTTCGACGCCGACACCGATTATTGGAGGACCAAAAAAGCCACATTAATCGGCCGATTTTTATTTATTTATTTGACAATATTATTGTTGTATTGTTGTAATGACAATTACAACAATACTGAATGAACACTTATTTTAACATAATATAATGCATCAATAAAATCAATTTAGCCTCAAGTAAATAATGAAACATGTTCAATTTGGTTTAAATAATGCAAAAACAAAGTGTTTGAGAAGAAAGTAAAAGTGCAATATGTGCCATGTAAAAAAGCTAACATTTCAGATCCTTGCTCAGAACATGAGAACATATGAAAGCTGGTGGTTCCTTTTAACATGAGACTTCAATATTCCAAAGTAAGAGGTTTTAGGTTGTAGTTATTATAGGAATTATAGGACTATTTCCCTCTATACCATTTGTATTTCATTAACCTTTGACTATTGGATGTTCTTATAGGCACTTTAGTATTGCCAGTGTAACAGTATAGCTTCTGTCCCTCTCCTCGCTCATCCCTGGGCTCGAACCAGCAACATAAAGACAACAGCCACCATCAAAGCAGCGTTCCCCATGCAGAGCAAGGGGAACAACTACTAGAAGGCTTGGAGCGAGTGACGTTTGAAACGCTATTAGCGCGCGCTAACTGGCTAACTAGCTAACCATTTCACTTCGGTTACACCAGCCTCATCTCGGGATTTGATAGGCTTGTAGTCATAAACAGCGCAATGCTTGACGCACAACGAAGAGCTGCTGGCAAAATGCACAAAAGCGCTGTTTGAATGAATGTTTACGCGTCTGCTTCTGCCGACCACCGCTCACTCAGATACCTGTATGCTTGTATGCACAGTCAGATTATATGCAACGCAGGACACACTAGATAATATCTAGTAATATCTAGTAATATGTGTAGTTAACTAGTGATTATGATTGATTGTTTTTTATAAGATAAGTTTAATGCTTGCTAGCAACTTACCTTGGCTTACTGCATTCACGTAACAGGCAGTCTCCTTGTGGAGTGCAACGAGAGAGAGGTAGGTCGTTATTGCGTTGGACTAGTTAACTGTAAGGTTGCAAGATTGGATCCCCCGAGCTGACAAGGTGAAAATCTGTCCTTCTGCCCCTGAACGAGGCAGTTAACCCACCGTCTTCCTTAATACATAACGAATTTGGCCAATAGCAATAGATTAAATCAACTCATTAGCCCACAAAGGCAAACGTGCCTCAAACACGGGGCAAAACGCCCAGAAACGAACGCATCTGAGTATAAACTGCAGTACTCTGTACTACATGTTACCTCAAGAACAGATCTTACAGAATGATGAGAGCGGCATCCTAAAAGGACCTTCCCCTGGCCTCACCCATTCCCGTTTAAACAGGTACATTTTCTCTCCAGCGAGGCACAGAATAAAATTGTATGAAGCCGATTCTATGTTTTCAAAGGGCACACGGCAGCACACTGAGTGATTGTTAATACAATATCAAGGTGGAGTGATTGACAAACTTTATTTCATACTCTTTTCTGTCCGTCTCTGGCAACTGTTTTAACCTCATCTCAGAATGAACTAATACTTTTAATCGGCAATCACAACTATTGAGTCTGCCATCTTTTTTGATAGGATGCTATTAATCATATCATGCAAAGCCTTGTGAAAATCGGATTTTGTGTTACAGTCAAAAGAATAATCCATTTTGGATAATTCCAACAGCAACAAATCCATTGAGCTGTGACAAAGTGGGTTGGGGACAGGGGACTGCAGTTTGAGACTACGAGGAGTGATTTGATATGATAATATGACCATGACTGCATCCAAAATGCGTCCCTATCCCCTATTTATTGCACTACTTTTGACCAGACCCCATGTAGAATAGTGTGCCATTTGGGACACAAACCAGTTCTTCCCATGGGGTGGAACAGTGAGTGGGAAATATATTACGTTGCAGGTTTGCAGGAGATAAAGCCTAGCTACTGCCTATTAGCATGTCTATAAAATATTCAGAGTCAGAGCATAGGCCTCAGAGCTTCCTTTCCTTACCCTGCACTACACACACACACACACACACACACACACACACACACACACACACACACACACACACACACACACACACACACACACACACACACACACACACACACACACACACACACACACACACACACACACACACTATTAACTCTGAAAGTTGGGTAATGAAAACCAGCTTGTTGACTCTCCTCCGTGTCACATTCTATTGGAGTCCAGCGTGAACGAGGCAACCCTCCCCAGACTACCACCTGTGTATCGTTGTGTGTTTTCAAATTCGACTCCTCCCCAACTGTGATTGCCCTCTCTGCTTTATTTGAAATAGACCCCTCCCTCGCTCTCTCTCTTTCCCTCTCTTGCTCGCGCTCTCTTTCTCTCTCACTCGCTCTTTCTCTCTTCCTCTCTCTGTTTCTGTTTCCTCTCTCCCGTTTAGTAGTTAAGGAAACTGCTGCTCTACCAGGTCTAACACAGTAAGCTGCAGCCCTACCAGGTCTAACACAGTAAACTGCAGCTCTACCACGTCTAACACAGTAAACTGCTGCTCTACCCGGTCTAACACAGTAAGCTGCAGCCCTACCAGGTCTAACACAGTAAGCTGCAGCCCTACCAGGTCTAACACAGTAAGCTGCTGCTCTACCAGGTCTAACACAGTAAGCTGCTGCTCTACCAGGTCTAACACAGTAAGCTGCTGCTCTACCAGGTCTAACACAGTAAGCTGCAGCTCTACCAGGTCTAACACAGTAAGCTGCTGCTCTACCAGGTCTACACAGTAAATTGCTGCTCTACCAGGTCTACACAGTAAATTGCTGCTCTACCAGGTCTAACACAGTAAATTGCTGCTCTACCAGGTCTAACACAGTAAACTGCTGCTCTACCAGGTCTAACACAGTAAGCTGCTTCTCTACCAGGTCTAACACAGTACGCTGCTTCTCTACCAGGTCTAACACAGTAAGCTGCTGCTCTACCAGGTCTAACACAGTAAACTGCTGCTCTACCAGGTCTAACACAGTAAGCTGCTGCTCTACCAGGTCTAACACAGAAAGCTGCTGCTCTACCAGGTCTAACACAGTAAGCTGCTTCTCCACCAGGTCTAACACAGAAAGCTGCTGCTCTACCAGGTCTAACACAGTAAGCTGCTGCTCTACCAGGTCTAACACAGTAAGCTGCTTCTCTACCAGGTCTAACACAGTAAGCTGCAGCTCTAGTCAGTGCAGTAGACATCAACCTACTCGTACTACACTGTATGACTACAGGATCTACTCAGGTCTTATCTACAGGCTGTGCTATGATGACACAATGTAAAGGTGTGTGTGTGTGGGGGGGGGGCTCTCTATATTGAGTGTAAGCCATCTGGTGAGTAGGTGAGGATATGAGTTAAGACCAGAGTACAGCGCTATAGCTATGAAGCTATCTATCTAGTCACTACTGTGTCTCTTTGACTGCTTGGTTGTACAATAAGGATTTAACCTGATTTAACTTCTATGATCTATTTTTGTTCTTAGTAGTGGTTGTCACCATTCTGAACTCTTATTAGGCCTTCTCAAGAGTTCAACCTGTCATAGGGTTGTAATGACAAAGAGATGGCTGATTTTATCTCATGTCAGGGTTCCGCTGCTAGAACTGGGTCACCTATAGAGAGTGATTTTTAACAGACTGGAACACTCTGACTGGTACACTCTGTGGCTCTGAACCTTTTCAGTCCTAACCCAGGTTGTGTATTAGTAGTGATGAGAACATGACTGATTGACTGATATCATGTTATCAAGTGAACTTCAGTATGTACAGAACTGAACCTTGATGGTCTGATTTACTGTTCTGACTGACTGCATTTCCCTGTTTATTTCAGGGTTTCATCGAAATGAGGAGATGAAGGCCATAGACGTTCTGCCCATCCTTAAAGAAAAGGTTGCCTTCATATCAGGTGAGAAACACGATGTCTCTGATCCATGGTGTTTACCATTCTATATGGTCTGTAGACACACACACACACACACACACACACACACACACACACACACACACACACACACACACACACACACACACACACACACACACACACACACACACACACACACACACACACACACACACACACACACACACACACACACACACACACACACAAACGGCCTCACATGATTCACTGCAGCTCTGCATTTACTACAGAGCACTGGGAATAGGCAGCACATTATGGTGGGAACAACAGCCTACAACACAACACAGGGAAACATCAGGCAGGCAAGGCTTCCTCTGCAGGGAGATGTAGCTTCAGCTAAGCTGTGAGTGGAGCTGTCTGTGTGAACCGTGCCATGACCCTGACCTGCTGTGACTTACTGCTGACATGACTTAGTCATGTCAAGACTCATAACTTCTATGGTCTATTTTTGTTCTTATTAGTGGTTGTTCTTATTAGTGGTGGCAAGCAGTCTTGCCTCCAACTAAAAGCTATAAAGTATTTTTATTTTAATTGTATTTTAATTTCACCTTTATTTAACTAGGTAGGCTATTTGAGAACACGTTCTCATTTACAACTGCGACCTGGCCAAGATAAAGCAAAGCAGTGCGACCCAAACAACAACACAGAGTTACACATGGAATAAACAAACGTACAGTCAATAACACAATAGAAAAAGTCTATATACAGTGTGTGCAAATGAGATAAGATAAGGGAGGTAAGGCAATAAATAGGCCATAGTGATGAAATAATTACAATTTAGCAATTAAACACTGTAGAGATATATGTGCAGAAGATGAATGTGCAAGTAGAAATACTGGGGTGCAAAGGAGCAAACAAAATACATTAAAAAAAATACCAGTATGGGGATGAGGTAGTTGGATGGGTTATTTACAGATAGGCTATGTACAGGTGCAGTGATCTGTGTGCTGCTCTGACAGCTGGTACTTAAAGTTAGTGAGGGAGATATGAGTCTCCAGCTTCCGTGATTTTTGCAATATGTATGCTGTAAACAGCTATAAATATGATGAGTGATTTTACCTCAAAGTACTCCTATTATTGTAAAATAGTAATGCATTCTTCAGTTGCCGGTATTACGATAAGAGTCCATTATACTGTAAAAGGTACGATAAGAGTCCATTATACTGTAAAAGGTGAGGACAACTAGCAGGATTTGTAAATCCCTGTTTAGTGGTTATCTGTTGTTGTGTGTTTCTCATGGTCCTGGTTCATGTGTTCCCCAGGTGGGCGAGATAAACGTGGGGGTCCTGTCCTTACCTTCCCAGCCAGGAGTAACCATGACAGAATACGAACAGAGGACCTCCGCAGACTCATAGCCTACCTCGCTGGTATCCCCAGGTACTGTTTCTTATACATAAATAACTGAACACACTGTTGAACCCAGCCCGGCCTCCTTTCCCTGCACTACACACACACACACACACACACACACACACACACACACACACACACACACACACACACACACACACACACACACACACACACACACACACACACACACACACACACACACACACACACACACACACACACACACACACATAACACTGCAAAGTTAACTCTGAAAGTTGGATAATGTGTCAAATTGGAGTCCAGCGTGAACGAGGCAACCCTCCCCAGACTACCACCTGTGAATCACTGTGTGTTTTCAAATTCAACTACTGCCCAACTGATTTCCCTCTCTGCTTTATTTGAAATAGACTCTTCCCTTTAAGCAGCCACCTCTCTGTGCAGCTTTAGAGGGAATATTATACTCCAGCCCTCAGCCTGGTGCAGTACCGTTACCACTGACTGTTGATATAGTTTACTCAGTATACAGTATGTGTGTGTTTCTGTATGCGCTTGCATGTGTCTGTCTGTATGCGTGTGTGTGTGTGCGCGTGCGTGCGTGCGTGTTTGTAGTGTAGTGCAGTGCAGTCCAGGGCTGTATGTAGGTTAGACTCCCCCTGGGCCTCTCTCTGTAGGGGCTGATGACGCCAGGCAAGCAGAGCAGAGCAGAGGAGAGCACAGTGGAGTGGGTCACTTACTAATAACTAACTGCAGATAGATATTCTCAGGTCATCTCCTATTCGCTCTCTCTCTCTGTGCTGTTTAGCTGCAGGCAAGCTTCTCCTCTTCTCTGTCTGTTTTCAGTGTTATTGGATACTAGCCTAGAGGCTGACTAGTGGTTAGGAAAACAGTGTAGGGGATCTGGTGCGGGCTGCATCCGGAGAGAAGGGGCGTCGGCCTGGACTAGGACGTGGGAGGCGTGGGCGGTTGGCTTGCAGAGTTGCTAGTGGAACGGTCCACTCAGCGGGAGGGCAGTTTTACACTCTCTTTTATACACAGAAACAAACTCTCGCTCTCACTTTATCTCTCTCTCACTTTGTATTTGGCTCTCTCTCTGGTTCACTCGTTTTCTCACACTGTTTTCTTATGGTTTCTCTCTGGGAGACGGCTGGGCTGGTCTTTTCAGAGAGTGAAGTCATAGTGATTTAGTTCAGAGCACAAGGCCTCCTTCTGCGCTGTGAGACACTCAGGTTAAGCCTTAAACACTGGGGATATCCTTTTATGGTGCTTTTGCAGCGGGACACTTTTGGTAAGCGAGTCATTGAACATCTCAACGTAAAATTTTTTCTGAGGCACCTGGTGAAATACATTTTCACCACCCATTTCATTTTCATTTGAATATTTGCAATAGTTTTTTGTCATGGAAGTAAAACAAAATATTTGAGTGGTGATTTGTGAATTTCATGGCTACTTGTGGTTGTTGTCTTGGTTTGTCTCAGTGAGGAGGTGAGCAGACATGGCTTCACGGTCATCGTTGACATGCGAGGCTCTAAGTGGGACAGCATCAAGCCTCTGCTGAAGATCCTGCAGGAATCCTTCCCTTCCTGCATCCACGTCGCCCTCATCATCAAACCAGACAACTTCTGGCAGAAACAGAGGACCAATTTTGGGAGCTCCAAGTTTGAATTTGAGGTAGGTCCACCCGGCATAGTCTCTTGTGATGGACATTCATACAGAATCATTTGAGCAAGCAAACTACCTAGCGCGAGATTGCCTTATGGGTTCTGAGAATGGTACTATAGCAATATGACTCAACCGCTTTGAATCGATCCTCAGATGTGGATCTTTTCCCAAAAGTGTCTGAGGAGATTGTATGTCTTAATCATCTTTAGGCTATACTGAGAATATGTTTGTAGTCTCTGGAGTTGAGGAAATGAGTTTGCAATGTGAATGTTTTTCTTCAAATGAATTGATTGCCTTCAACTTGAATTAAAGTTGTGTATAAGTGTTCCAAGATGTCGTTATGAGCCCTAGGAAGTGTTGTGTGGAATTGGAAAGGGACATTAAAGCTGTGACAGAGAGAGTCCCGTGTGGGTAGGAAGCTGGAGCTGTTCAATTTAGTTCTGACCTATTTAGAGTGGAACATGGATATATGGGCCTCAGAGAGAGCAGAGTCTCAGTAAAGAGGGCAGTCTGATGAGGGACATCCAGATTGGCATTAATCTGAGCCCACTGCTAAAGAATACACAACATACACATGAATGGGCTTTAAAGAGCTGTGGATACTGCATGTGTTGACGTTATCTCATAGAGATTTGATGTGTTATGACTGGTAACATTGCTGCAGCTATAATTCCTGGAATGTTTTTGCCCACCTTTTCAAGTGAACATTGGACGTAATAGATCTGTTGTTGACCACTCCTCATAATCCACGTTTAATTATGTTGGTTCTGAAATTTTGACTCACAGTGATATTCAGTTGGTTTAGTAACGTGATAGTCATTAATAATAATATCTGCATCTCGGGCGTCTCATGCATCAGGGTGTACTTCAGTGCGTCGCTCCCGTAGAATAATAATGACGTGTCATCAGTGTCATAAAATGACTTTCTGCTTCTCGGATCTCCTTCCATAATTTCCTCACAGACTGCTGTTTATATTAGTGTCTGAATCCTCCCTCTTCCTCACAGACTGCTGTTTATATTATTGTCTGAACCCTCCCTCTTCCTCACAGACTGCTGTTTATATTAGTGTCTGAACCCTCCCTCTTCCTCACAGACTGCTGTTTATATTAGTGTCTGAACCCTCCCTCTTCCTCACAGACTGCTGTTTATATTATTGTCTGAACCCTCCCTCTTCCTCACAGACTGCTGTTTATATTAGTGTCTGAACCCTCCCTCTTCCTCACAGACTGCTGTTTATATTATTGTCTGAACCCTCCCTCTTCCTCACAGACTGCTGTTTATATTAGTGTCTGAACCCTCCCTCTTCCTCACAGACTGCTGTTTATATTAGTGTCTGAACCCTCCCTCTTCCTCACAGACTGCTGTTTATATTATTGTCTGAACCCTCCCTCTTCCTCACAGACTGCTGTTTATATTAGTGTCTGAACCCTCCCTCTTCCTCACAGACTGCTGTTTATATTAGTGTCTGAACCTCCCTCTTCCTCACAGACTGCTGTTTATATTAGTGTCTGAGAACGTCTCCCTCTTCCTCACAGACTGCTGTTTATATTATTGTCTGAACCCTCCAATCTTCCTCACAGACTGCTGTTTATATTAGTGTCTGAACCCTCCCTCTTCCTCACAGACTGCTGTTTATATTAGTGTCTGAATCCTCCCTCTTCCTCACAGACTGCTTTATATTAGTGTCTGAACCCTCCCTCTTCCTCACAGACTGCTGTTTATATTAGTGTCTGAACCCCCCCCTCTTCCTCACAGACTGCTGTTTATATTATTGTCTGAACCCTCCCTCTTCCTCACAGACTGCTGTTTATATTAGTGTCTGAACCTCCTCTTCCTCACAGACTGCTGTTTATATTAGTGTCTGAACCCTCCCTCTTCCTCACAGACTGCTGTTTATATCAGTGTCTGAACCCTCCCTCTTCCTCACAGACTGCTGTTTATATTAGTGTCTGAACCCTCCCTCTTCCTCACAGGCTGCTGTTTATATTAGTGTCTGAACCCTCCCTCTTCCTCACAGACTGCTGTTTATATTAGTGTCTGAACCTCCCTCTTCCTCACAGACTGCTGTTTATATTAGTGTCTGAATCCTCCCTCTTCCTCACAGACTGCTGTTTATATTAGTGTCTGAATCCTCCCCCTCTTCCTCACAGACTGCTGTTTATATTAGTGTCTGAATCCTCCCCCCTTTCCTCACAGACTGCTGTTTATATTAGTGTCTGAATCCTCCCCCCTTTTCCTCACAGACTGCTGTTTAAATTAGTGTCTGAACCCTCCCTCTTCCTCACAGACTGCTGTTTATATTAGTGTCTGAACCCTCCCTCTTCCTCACAGACTGCTGTTTACATTAGTGTCTGAACCCTCCCTCTTCCTCACAGACTGCTGTTTATATTAGTGTCTGAACCTCCCTCTTCCTTACAGACTGCTGTTTATATTAGTGTCTGAACCCTCCCTCTTCCTCACAGACTGCTGTTTATATTAGTGTCTGAACCCTCCCTCTTCCTCACAGACTGCTGTTTATATTAGTGTCTGAACCCCCCTCTTCCTCACAGACTGCTGTTTAAATTAGTGTCTGGACCCTCCCTCTTCCTCACAGACTGCTGTTTAAATTAGTGTCTGAACCCTCCCTCTTCCTCACAGACTGCTGTTTATATTAGTGTCTGAATCCTCCCCCCCTTTTCTTCACAGACTGCTGTTTATATTAGTGTCTGAATCCTCCCCCTTTCCTCACAGACTGCTGTTTATATTAGTGTCTGAACCCTCCCCCTCTTCCTCACAGACTGCTGTTTAAATTATTGTCTGAACCCTCCCTCTTCCTCACAGACTGCTGTTTATATTAGTGTCTGAACCCTCCCTCTTCCTCACAGACTGCTGTTTACATTAGTGTATGAACCCTCCCTCTTCTTCACAGACTGCTGTTTATATTAGTGTCTGAACCCTCCCTCTTCCTCACAGACTGCTGTTTATATTAGTGTCTGAACCCTCCCTCTTCCTCACAGACTGCTGTTTATATTAGTGTCTGAACCCTCCCTCTTCCTCACAGACTGCTGTTTATATTAGTGTCTGAATCCTCCCTTTTCCTCACAGACTGCTGTTTATATTAGTGTCTGAATCCTCCCCCTCTTCCTCACAGACTGCTGTTTATATTAGTGTCTGAATCCTCCCCCTTTTCCTCACAGACTGCTGTTTATATTAGTGTCTGAATCCCCCTCCCCCTTTTCCTCACAGACTGCTGTTTAAATTAGTGTCTGAACCCTCCCTCTTCCCCACAGACTGCTGTTTATATTAGTGTCTGAACCCTCCCTCTTCCTCACAGACTGCTGTTTACATTAGTGTCTGAACCCTCCTCTTCCTCACAGACTGCTGTTTATATTAGTGTCTGAACCCTCCCTCTTCCTTACAGACTGCTGTTTATATTAGTGTCTGAACCCTCCCTCTTCCTCACAGACTGCTGTTTATATTAGTGTCTGAACCCCCCTCTTCCTCACAGACTGCTGTTTATATTAGTGTCTGAACCCCCCCTCTTCCTCACAGACTGCTGTTTAAATTAGTGTCTGAACCCTCCCTCTTCCTCACAGACTGCTGTTTATATTAGTGTCTGAATCCTCCCCCCCTTTTCTTCACAGACTGCTGTTTATATTAGTGTCTGAATCCTCCCCTCCTTTTCCTCACAGACTGCTGTTTATATTAGTGTCTGAACCCTCCCCCTTCCTCACAGACTGCTGTTTAAATTAGTGTCTGAACCCTCCCTCTTCCTCACAGACTGCTGTTTATATTAGTGTCTGAACCCTCCCTCTTCCTCACAGACTGCTGTTTACATTAGTGTATGAACCCTCCCTCTTCTTCACAGACTGCTGTTTATATTAGTGTCTGAACCCTCCCTCTTCCTCACAGACTGCTGTTTATATTAGTGTCTGAACCCTCCCTCTTCCTCACAGACTGCTGTTTATATTAGTTTCTGAACCCTCCCACTTCCTCACAGACTGCTGTTTATATTAGTGTCTGAATCCTCCCTCTTCCTCACAGACTGCTGTTTATATTAGTGTCTGAATCCTCCCCCCTCTTCCTCACAGACTGCTGTTTATATTAGTGTCTGAATCCTCCCCCCTTTTCCTCACAGACTGCTGTTTATATTAGTGTCTGAACCCCCCTTTTCCTCACAGACTGCTGTTTAAATTAGTGTCTGAACCTCCCTCTTCCTCACAGACTGCTGTTTATATTAGTGTCTGAACCCTCCCTCTTCCTCACAGACTGCTGTTTACATTAGTGTCTGAACCCTCCCTCTTCCTCACGGACTGCTGTTTATATTAGTGTCTGAACCCTCCCTCTTCCTTACAGACTGCTGTTTATATTAGTGTCTGAACCCTCCCTCTTCCTCACAGACTGCTGTTTATATTAGTGTCTGAACCCTCCCTCTTCCTCACAGACTGCTGTTTATATTAGTGTCTGAACCCCCCCTCTTCCTCACAGACTGCTGTTTAAATTAGTGTCTGAACCCTCCCTCTTCCTCACAGACTGCTGTTTATATTAGTGTCTGAATCCTCCCCCCCTTTTCTTCACAGACTGCTGTTTATATTAGTGTCTGAATCCTCCCCTCCTTTTCCTCACAGACTGCTGTTTATATTAGTGTCTGAACCCTCCCTCTTCCTCACAGACTGCTGTTTAAATTAGTGTCTGAACCCTCCCTCTTCCTCACAGACTGCTGTTTAAATTAGTGTCTGAACCCTCCCTCTTCCTCACAGACTGCTGTTTAAATTAGTGTCTGAACCCTCCCTCTTCCTCACAGACTGCTGTTTACATTAGTGTCTGAACCCTCCCTCTTCCTCACAGACTGCTGTTTATATTAGTGTCTGAACCCTCCCTCTTCCTCGCAGACTGCTGTTTAAATTAGTGTCTGAACCCTCCCTCTTCCTCACAGACTGCTGTTTATATTAGTGTCTAAACCCTCCCTCTTCCTCACAGACTGCTGTTTATATTAGTGTCTGAACCCTCCCTCTTCCTCACAGACTGCTGTTTATATTAGTGTCTGAACCCTCCCTCTTCCTCACAGACTGCTGTTTATATTAGTGTCTGAACCCTCCTTCTTCCTCACAGACTGCTGTTTATATTAGTGTCTGAACCCTCCCTCTTCCTCACAGACTGCTGTTTATATTAGTGTCTGAACCCTCCCTCTTCCTCACAGACTGCTGTTTATATTTGTGTCTGAACCCCCCCCCCCCCTCTTCCTCACAGACTGCTGTTTATATTGGTGTCTGAACCCTCCCTCTTCCTTACAGACTGCTGTTTATATTAGTGTCTGAACCCTCCCTCTTCCTCACAGACTGCTGTTTATATTAGTGTCTGAACCCACCCTCTTCCTCACAGACTGCTGTTTATATTAGTGTCTGAACCCTCCCTCCTCCTCACAGACTGCTGTTTATATTAGTGTCTGAACCCTCCCTCTTCCTCACAGACTGCTGTTTATATTAGTGTCTGAACCCTCCCTCTTCCTCACAGACTGCTGTTTATATTAGTGTCTGAACCCTCCCTCTTCCTCACAGACTGCTGTTTAAATTAGTGTCTGAACCCTCCCTCTTCCTCACAGACTGCTGTTTATATTAGTGTCTGAATCCCCCCCCCTTTTCTTCACAGACTGCTGTTTTTATTAGTGTCTGAATCCTCCCCCCCCTTTTCCTCACAGACTGCTGTTTATATTAGTGTCTGAACCCTCCCTCTTCCTCACAGACTGCTGTTTAAATTAGTGTCTGAACCCTCCCTCTTCCTCACAGACTGCTGTTTATATTAGTGTCTGAACCCTCCCTCTTCCTCACAGACTGCTGTTTACATTAGTGTCTGAACCCTCCCTCTTCCTCGCAGACTGCTGTTTATATTAGTGTCTGAACCCTCCCTCTTCCTCACAGACTGCTGTTTATATTAGTGTCTGAACCCTCCCCCTCTTCCTCACAGACTGCTGTTTAAATTAGTGTCTGAACCCTCCCTCTTCCTCACAGACTGCTGTTTATATTAGTGTCTGAACCCTCCCTCTTCCTCACAGACTGCTGTTTATATTAGTGTCTGAATCCTCCCCCCTTTTCCTCACAGACTGCTGTTTATATTAGTGCCTGAACCCTCCCTCTTCCTCACAGACTGCTGTTTATATTAGTGTCTGAACCCTCCCTCTTCCTCGCAGACTGCTGTTTAAATTAGTGTCTGAACCCTCCCTCTTCCTCACAGACTGCTGTTTAAATTAGTGTCTGAACCCTCCCTCTTCCTCACAGACTGCTGTTTATATTAGTGTCTGAACCCTCCCTCTTCCTCACAGACTGCTGTTTATATTAGTGTCTGAACCCTCCTCCTTCCTCACAGACTGCTGTTTAAATTAGTGTCTGAACCCTCCCTCTTCCTCACAGACTGCTGTTTATATTAGTGTCTGAACCCTCCCTCTTCCTCACAGACTGCTGTTTATATTAGTGTCTGAACCCTCCCTCTTCCTCACAGACTGCTGTTTATATTAGTGTCTGAACCCTCCCTCTTCCTCACAGACTGCTGTTTATATTAGTGTCTGAACCCTCCCTCTTCCTCACAGACTGCTGTTTATATTAGTGTCTGAACCCTCCCTCTTCCTCACAGACTGCTGTTTATATTAGTGTCTGAACCCTCCCTCTTCCTCACAGACTGCTGTTTATATTTGTGTCTGAACCCTCCTCCTTCCTCACAGACTGCTGTTTAAATTAGTGTCTGAACCCTCCCTCTTCCTCACAGACTGCTGTTTATATTAGTGTCTGAACCCTCCCTCTTCCTCACAGACTGCTGTTTATATTAGTGTCTGAACCCACCCTCTTCCTCACAGACTGCTGTTTATATTAGTGTCTGAACCCTCCCTCCTCCTCACAGACTGCTGTTTATATTAGTGTCTGAACCCTCCCTCTTCCTCACAGACTGCTGTTTATATTAGTGTCTGAACCCTCCCTCTTCCTCACAGACTGCTGTTTATATTAGTGTCTGAACCCTCCCTCTTCCTCACAGACTGCTGTTTAAATTAGTGTCTGAACCCTCCCTCTTCCTCACAGACTGCTGTTTATATTAGTGTCTGAATCCTCCCCCCCTTTCCTTCACAGACTGCTGTTTATATTAGTGTCTGAACCCTCCCTCTTCCTCACAGACTGCTGTTTAAATTAGTGTCTGAACCCTCCCTCTTCCTCACAGACTGCTGTTTAAATTAGTGTCTGAACCCTCCCTCTTCCTCACAGACTGCTGTTTATATTAGTGTCTGAACCCTCCCTCTTCCTCACAGACTGCTGTTTACATTAGTGTCTGAACCCTCCCTCTTCCTCACAGACTGCTGTTTATATTAGTGTCTGAACCCTCCCTCTTCCTCGCAGACTGCTGTTTAAATTAGTGTCTGAACCCTCCCTCTTCCTCACAGACTGCTGTTTATATTAGTGTCTGAACCCTCCCTCTTCCTCACAGACTGCTGTTTATATTAGTGTCTGAACCCTCCCTCTTCCTCACAGACTGCTGTTTATATTAGTGTCTGAACCCTCCCTCTTCCTCACAGACTGCTGTTTATATTCGTGTCTGAACCCTCCTTCTTCCTCACAGACTGCTGTTTATATTAGTGTCTGAACCCTCCCTCTTCCTCACGGACTGCTGTTTATATTAGTGTCTGAACCCTCCCTCTTCTTCACAGACTGCTGTTTATATTAGTGTCTGAACCCTCCCTCTTCCTCACAGACTGCTGTTTATATTAGTGTCTGAATCCTCCCCCCCCTTTTCTTCACAGACTGCTGTTTATATTCGTGTCTGAATCCTCCCCCCCTTTTCCTCACAGACTGCTGTTTAAATTATTGTCTGAACCCTCCCTCTTCCTCACAGACTGCTGTTTATATTAGTGTCTGAACCCTCCCTCTTCCTCACAGACTGCTGTTTACATTAATGTCTGAACCCTCCCTCTTCCTCACAGACTGCTGTTTATATTAGTGTCTGAACCCTCCCTCTTCCTTACAGACTGCTGTTTATATTAGTGTCTGAACCCTCCCTCTTCCTCACAGACTGCTGTTTACATTAGTGTCTGAACCCTCCCTCTTCCTCACAGACTGCTGTTTATATTAGTGTCTGAACCCTCCCTCTTCCTCGCAGACTGCTGTTTAAATTAGTGTCTGAACCCTCCCTCTTCCTCACAGACTGCTGTTTATATTAGTGTCTGAACCCTCCTCCTTCCTCACAGACTGCTGTTTATATTAGTGTCTGAACCCTCCCTCTTCCTCACAGACTGCTGTTTATATTAGTGTCTGAACCCTCCTCCTTCCTCACAGACTGCTGTTTAAATTAGTGTCTGAACCCACCCTCTTCCTCACAGACTGCTGTTTATATTAGTGTCTGAACCCTCCCTCCTCCTCACAGACTGCTGTTTATATTAGTGTCTGAACCCTCCCTCTTCCTCACAGACTGCTGTTTATATTAGTGTCTGAATCCTCCCCCCCTCTTCCTCACAGACTGCTGTTTATATTAGTGTCTGAACCCTCCCTCTTCCTAACAGACTGCTGTTTATATTAGTGTCTGAACCCTCCCTCTTCCTCACAGACTGCTGTTTATATTAGTCTCTGAACCCTCCCTCTTCCTCGCAGACTGCTGTTTATATTAGTGGCTGAACCCTCCCTCTTCCTTACAGACTGCTGTTTAAATTAGTGTCTGAACCCTCCCTCTTCCTCACAGACTGCTGTTTATATTAGTGTCTGAACCCTCCCCCCCTCTTCCTCACAGACTGCTGTTTATATTAGTGTCTGAACCCTCCCCCCCTCTTCCTCACAGACTGCTGTTTAAATTAGTGTCTGAACCCTCCCCCTCTTCCTCACAGACTGCTGTTTATATTCGTGTCTGAACCCTCCCTCTTCCTCACAGACTGCTGTTTATATTAGTGTCTGAATCCCCCCCCTTTTCTTCACAGACTGCTGTTTATATTCGTGTCTGAATCCTCCCCCTTTTCCTCACAGACTGCTGTTTAAATTAGTGTCTGAACCCTCCCTCTTCCTCACAGACTGCTGTTTATATTCGTGTCTGAACCCTCCCTCTTCCTCACAGACTGCTGTTTATATTAGTGTCTGAACCCTCCCTCCCTCTTCCTCACAGACTGCTGTTTAAATTAGTGTCTGAACCCTCCCTCTTCCTCACAGACTGCTGTTTATATTAGTGTCTGAACCCTCCCTCTTCTTCACAGACTGCTGTTTATATTAGTGTCTGAATCCTCCCCCCTTTTCCTCACAGACTGCTGTTTATATTAGTGTCTGAATCCCCCCCCCCCTCTTCCTCACAGACTGCTGTTTATATTAGTGTCTGAATCCTCCCCCCCTTTTCCTCACAGACTGCTGTTTATATTAGTGTCTGAACCCTCCCTCTTCCTCACAGACTGCTGTTTATATTAGTGTCTGAACCCTCCCTTTTCTTCACAGACTGCTGTTTATATTAGTGTCTGAACCCTCCCTTTTCTTCACAGACTGCTGTTTATATTAGTGTCTGAACCCTCCTTCTTCCTCACAGACTGCTGTTTATATTAGTGTCTGAATCCCCCCCCTCTTCCTCACAGACTGCTGTTTAAATTAGTGTCTGAACCCTCCCTCTTCCTCACAGACTGCTGTTTATATTAGTGTCTGAATCCTCCCTCTTCCTGCAGACGGTCATGGTGTCTCTCGAGGGCCTGACCAAGGTGGTGGACCCCTCCCAGCTGACGTCAGACTTCGAGGGCAGCCTGGAGTACGACCACGACGAGTGGATCGATGTGCGCGTGGCCTTCGAGGACTTCGACGGCGATGCCGCCCGGGCTTTGGCACGGCTGGAGGAGCTGCAGGAGACCCTGGCGCAGCGCGACCTTCCACGCGACCTGGAGGGGGCACGGCGCCTTATGGAGGAACACGCCTCGCTCAAGAAGAGGGCCACCAAGGCCTCGGTGGAGGAGTTGGACACCCAGGGACGCAGGCTGCTCCAGAGACTTCAGCAAGGTAGTGTCACCCCTGGAGGCTACACTAACCGCGGCGGCGGGGGAACGGATGCTAACGATGGGCTCACAGGCCACCCAGATGCCCACAACTTGGTGCCCAAAGTGAGTGCTCTGCTCGACAAGTTGCATGGCACACGCCAGCACCTGCAGCAGCTGTGGCACATGCGCAAGCTGAAACTGGACCAGTGCTTCCAGCTGCGGCTGTTTGAGCAGGATGCAGAGAAGGTATGTTATGTACTAACTACACACTACTTTCACTTTTGTGTTCATAGAACAAGGCTTGTTTCTATTCAAAGGAATCCCATTTTACTCCATATCTCTCATCCTTGCATTCATAACTAGAAAGAAAGCATCCCAAGCTCACCAGTGAAGTCTGGATTTGCACTGAGAATATTACTTCATAGCAAACAGAATGGGATAGGTACTGTATCTGCAGGAGTAATGATGCTTGTTTGCAGTATACTGTAATGGCCCATAGCCTGTCAGTGTGCATAGATCCAGCTACAGTTATATGGATGTCATGCAGCTATCAGCCAGATGGTGATGTGACGCCTCCCTGCTGTGGAAACAGACATGTTTGTCCGTTAGTCAGAGCAAAGCTTTAATCTCCCCACCACCACCTCCTCTTCCTCCTCCTCTTCCTCCCCAGGCATGTCATTATTGTCCCCGCTTATTGAAGCATGTCTCAGAGGTCAAGTTGAAATGGTAGCTGTCACGCTGAGGTTTCTTGTCATGCTGGCTAAAGGTCCCTCCAGGGTGATACCAACCTCGACCAGCTGTGTGGCGTTCCCAGTGGCAACATCACGAGTCTAGGCAGTATGACAACATGACACTAGGGTCAGGCTGATGCACAGTTCAATACAGTGGAGTGGAGTCATTCCATCTGCCTTCCTGAGAGTCCAAACATCCATGTCATCAGCCTTTAGCCCCTCCCCCTCTCTCTGTCTCTCTCTCACCCCTCCAGAGCTGTAAGATACAGTACCTGCTAATAGAGACCTTCTTCTGTGTGCTTGTGCCTGCCTGTGTGCGTGTTTGTGTGCCCATGGCTGTGTGTGTGTCGCACCGTCCACAGATGTTTGACTGGATCATGCACAACAAGGGCCTGTTCCTGACCAGCTACACAGAGATAGGAGGGAACCACCAGCATGCCGGGGAGCTGCAGACTCAGCACAACCACTTTGCCATGAACTGTATGGTAAGAATGTACTCTTCTACATTATTGATTGAATCAGTGGTGTAACCCAATGACCATAAACTACTGTACCCCTCAGCTTTGTGTTAAAATACGTTGAAGCTTATTGATAGTCATCTATAGTGTATTTATAGTCAACTATAAATCTATAGCTTAATTATAGTCACCCCCCTCCCCCCCCTCTTAAAAGGGCCACATAATGATGGGTTAAACTTAACAGTCCTCCCAGTACCTACCACATGCAGAGTGTGAGGTTGAGACAAGCCGTCCATCTCCTGCCTGGGTGTCTGTCTGTCTGTCTGTCTGTCTGTCTGTCTGTCTGTCTGTCTGTCTGTCTGTCTGTCTGTCTGTCTCTGTCTGTCTGTCTGTCTGTCTGTCTGTCTGTCTGTCTGTCTGTCTGTCTGTCTGTCTGTCTGTCTGTCTGTCTGTCTGTCTGTGTGTCTGTCTGTCTGTCTGTCTGTCTGTGTGTCTGCTAACTGTCTTGACCCTCCCCGGCTGCCTGCAGGGTTAAAGGCCCTAGCTGTGTTCTGTAGGGGAAGATGATAAATCACTTGGTCTCTCTGCCCTCTCTCCCTCTCTCTCTCCACTCGTCCTTGCCCTCTCCTGTGCCTTGCCCTGGCTGTCAGTAGTCAGTACAGGGCCCTAGTTCCAGACCCCATCTACTCTCTGTTGCTCATGGGACCAACCAGGGAAAAATGAGGGCATGAATTGAAGACCTAAATTTTTGTTTTACTGTATTTTTGGGATCCTCTAGATTTTCTTGAGCAGATGTTCTTGGGGCCTGAACATAAATACAAATCATTTCTAGACTACAAATTGACTGCAAGAAGCCCAAACAGATATCATTTTTGACTAAAACATAAAAATGTCAAACCTTGCTAACATTTGTATATGATTACATCTCTCTATTATGCGTGGAAACTCTTGGGAACAGATTTCCTAAATTACAGTCACTTGGAACAAGTTTCCTGGTGTTTTTACAGTTTTTTATGTTTAGCAATGAATTCAGCCCTCAAGGTGCCCGTTGGGGAACCTATCTCTAGATTGTATGGTGGTCTAATACTGTAAAGTACACTTACACTAAGTACACTTACACTAAGTACACTTACACTGTATGACATTGTTTCCTTGGACATATTCCTCTATACCAGGGGTTCCCGGCAATTCTATACATTTTGCCATGTCTAATATGTATTCATGTGATATTTGAGTGACAAAAAAATTACAACAATATCTATGGGTTGAAAAAAACGAAATTCTAAAAACGTTGTCATGGGCTAGTTGATCTGGACATTTCTGCAATGACTGACAAGAGGAGCTGATGATGCACTACCCAATTTCCAAATGGCACCTTTTGCATTCTACTATTACAACTTTCAAGTGTAATTTTAAATCCGGACTGAGTTCGTATTTGTATTTTGTATTTAGTTTTTCTGCTGACTCCTCGCCCAACAGTTTGGGAACCACTTCTCTATACAATTAAATGTTATCCTCTTATCATTTAGTATGATCTTGCTTCTAGAGGTTTATCGAGTTATTTTGTGCTGAGCCAGCCTAGCTTGTTTTGAGAAGCAAACAGACAGACAGGCCCCATTGAGGCAGGGGGATCACCAGACCCAGCCCTGGTCACAGTCACACAGGCATTATTGTGCATGACTTAGCCATCAGTGTGCAGTGTCAACAATAGGCAGGGGGACTCTGGAACTGACGCCTCCTTTTCCCCAGGATGCCATGCTTCCTGTTGACTAGAAAGACTATGTGACTGCCTGGATCATATTTGGGAGGTAGAGCTAGTTGCTGATGATGATAC
Source organism: Oncorhynchus keta (assembly GCF_023373465.1). NCBI lineage: Eukaryota > Metazoa > Chordata > Actinopteri > Salmoniformes > Salmonidae > Oncorhynchus > Oncorhynchus keta. Next base: position 66,388,673 of record NC_068454.1, on the reverse strand, counting down.
TGTGAGGGTAAAATATGTGTGTGTGTTTGAAAGGGAAGATTATCACAGTGGCTGGGGCTGGGGCTGGGGCTGATGATGATCATCTATGATTATGTCATTTGTAATATGCAAATGACAGGTATGGAGATGTGATGGTAATCTGCCCCCTATGGTGTTGTTGTAATATTACACTCAATGGTTCCACTTTGGGGAGGAACGTGCCCTTGACTATTGACAGAAATTCAAAACCAGTTCAATAGAAAAGCAGATGGCCATCCGATAGCGGCACATTGGAAGCCTGAAACACATAATGGAAATGGTAATGCTAGAATGGACATGTGATGTCATTGTGGCCTAGTCTCCTAGTGTCTCCTCTCTGTGTGAATATTAGAACAAGGTAAATATTAAATAAAAATAGACTTTCTGTCATGTTCCTTATTTTGGAGAACGCTAGCCAGTAACCCCAGGCGCTTCCTGTTCAAGACATTCTCCCTTCTCACCCTCTCAGAGTCTATGAGCCTAGGTGTGTCCCCCAAATGACACCCTATTCCCTACATAGTGCACCACTTTTGACTAGAGCCATATGGACCCAGGTCAAAAGTAGTGCACTACATAGGGAATAGGGTGCCATTTGGGACTCAGACTTGGGTTATTGGCATATGCCAAGTCCTCCATTACTGTGTCAGTCTCATTGATTAGTTGTTCCTGTTCCATCCTGATCCTATCTCCTATCTGTAATGTTGTCTGTTCGTTTACAACTGGTAAAAAATGGAAACACTATCATTATCATGTTCACGTGTCGGACCAGTCCCTTTGGCATAGACAAATAACTCTTGATTGCATTTGTTTTGAATTCCCCAAGTCTGGGATGTGGAGATGGAAAGCTGCCACACTTCATATCTTTGCCATGCAAAAAATGGGCTTTGTGACAGCAGTATAAGTGCCAGTATTTTCCTCTGTGGACTGGACCCTTCCTGCTCTAAGTGCTCAGTATGTGTGATGCTTGAGTTCTGTGGTATGCTGCTATGTGGGTAAGCCTTGGTGGTGTATGTAATGTGATCAGTCAATGGATACTATGCAGAGGCCTGGCCCAGTGTTTACTTTCCCTTTAACCCGGGTCCTCCAGGAGTTTTACATTAGGCCTGCCCTCTGTCTAGCTCCCCTGGCTAAGATACCATGCTGTCTGTCGTTTTACATTAGGCCTGCCCTCTGCCTAGCTCCCCTGGCTAAGATACCATGCTGTCTGTCGTTTTACATTAGGCCTGCCCTCTGCCTAGCTCCCCTGGCTAAGATACCATGCTGTCTGTCGTTTTACATTAGGCCTGCCCTCTGCCTAGCTCCCTGGCTAAGATACCATGCTGTCTGTCGTTTTACATTAGGCCTGCCCTCTGCCTAGCTCCCCTGGCTAAGATACCATGCTGTCTGTCATTTTACATTAGGCCTGCCCTCTGTCTAGCTCCCCTGGCTAAGATACCATGCTGTCTGTCGTTTTACATTAGGCCTGCCCTCTGCCTAGCTCCCTGGCTAAGATACCATGCTGTCTGTCGTTTTACATTAGGCCTGCCCTCTGTCTAGCTCCCCTGGCTAAGATACCATGCTGTCTGTCGTTTTACATTAGGCCTGCCCTCTGCCTAGCTCCCCTGGCTAAGATACCATGCTGTCTGTCGTTTTACATTAGGCCTGCCCTCTGCCTAGCTCCCCTGGCTAAGATATCATGCTGTCTGTCGTTTTACATTAGGCCTGCCCTCTGCCTAGCTCCCCTGGCTAAGATACCATGCTGTCTGTCGTTTTACATTAGGCCTGCCCTCTGCCTAGCTCCCCTGGCTAAGATACCATGCTGTCTGTCGTTTTACATTAGGCCTGCCCTCTGCCTAGCTCCCCTGGCTAAGATACCATGCTGTCTGTCGTTTTACATTAGGCCTGCCCTCTGCCTAGCTCCCCTGGCTAAGATACCATGCTGTCTGTCGTTTTACATTAGGCCTGCCCTCTGCCTAGCTCCCCTGGCTAAGATACCATGCTGTCTGTCGTTTTACATTAGGCCTGCCCTCTGCCTAGCTCCCCTGGCTAAGATACCATGCTGTCTGTCGTTTTACATTAGGCCTGCCCTCTGCCTAGCTCCCCTGGCTAAGATACCATGCTGTCTGTCGTTTTACATTAGGCCTGCCCTCTGTCTAGCTCCCCTGGCTAAGATACCATGCTGTCTGTCGTTTTACATTAGGCCTGCCCTCTGCCTAGCTCCCCTGGCTAAGATACCATGCTGTCTGTCGTTTTACATTAGGCCTGCCCTCTGTCTAGCTCCCCTGGCTAAGATACCATGCTGCTTGTCATTTACATCCAGGAACGAAGCCATGTAGTGGAGAGAGACTGTTATTTAGCCTTACATTTGAATGCTTCACAGATGTCGTCGGAGTCAGAGGCGTTTGTCGTTTTTCAGGAGGGCAGATGTATTTATCTAGCCCAGCCCTGTGTGTGTCCGTTCTGTCTGTCCGTATGTCTGTCTGTTTGTCCGCGTGTGGTGTTCTCAACTCTCATCAGTTTAAAAAGTGTTTGCAGACAGACAGAGATGTTGAACATTGGTCCATTGATGTTCCCCTGCTATGGATTAGTATAATGAGGATTCACCTACCTCTTTTTCAGAGCACACTGCGGTTTTGCGTGATTCATTACAGCCTCTCATTTAGATAAAAGGGGTAATTGAATGCTAACAGTCCTGCATGTAAAATTGAATAATTAATTTGTGTTTGCTGATCTATGTCTTATCTTGTCACAACAGCTTTTAAAGGGACATGGTGTTGTTTTGGTGTTGTTTTGGTTTTAGTGTGCGAGTAGTAGAATGACACTGACAGTGTCAGGGAGGGTATCGATCCCTAACCGACAGATGCTAATTACCCAGCATGCCGTAGATCTCTACAGCAGGCAGCGAGAGCTCATCAACTGTGTGTGTGTGTGTCTACAGCTGGCAGCAAGAGCCCGTCTCCCATAAACACCTCATTAAACCGTTGAGATAACGTTGTAGCTCTGACCACATGAAAGAGGAAGCCTACTAAAAAGGCTTCTCAAACAAGGGAAGCTTGGCCATTGTTGAGCTGTACTAGAGCCAATAGGACTGGTAAGTAATGACCACTGTTTTAGTTCAGCACAGCCTGTGTGTGACTGTACCATACACTTGATCCCACTATTCACTTTTCTTTGGACTGGAAGTTGTACTACTACAATCAAACCCATCCAAAGTGTTATGTTTTGAGCAGCAGGCAGGCAGTGAGCGGAGTGGCCTTAAGCCCTGTGATATGGGTGATAAAGGAGAGGGAGAAACTCATGACCCGTGACTGAACCTCTTTCTGTCTGGGTGGATCTCCTGCTATGCCCTCCCTTTTCCGCACCTTCCGTCCCCTTCTCTGTCCCCACCCAGCCACACACAGTGCTGTGGGCGTCCGTCGGGGCTGGCTGGGGCTGGCTGAGTGGAAGCATGTGGACATGTGGTCAGACTAGAGGGACTTCCTCCTCTCCCACGGGTGTAGCCCCTCCACTCCGCTCGGCTCGGCTCGCTACGCTTCACAGGATAACGAACATCAGCTGCCTGCTGCACACTCACCGTCACCTCCTTAATCTTTTGATTGGCTGCGTTTGTTGGTTCAGCAGTTGGGTGACCATTTTTAAATGTTGTAATGTAATTTACCATGAATCTCAATTGGGGGTTTTCTTATTCTTTTATTATGACTTCACTGATATTCTCACTTCTGGAAACATTTTTGGCCATTCTATGTTTTTCCTCAACAGGATGCAGCTTTGTTTGGTTTCACAATACAGGCACATAGCACTATGATAGTGGTCCCCTTATTGTCTGTTTCCAGTTGACAGTTTACCTCCCCTCTGTTCACTGTAACGTAAGAGAGTAGAGGCCAGGGCTAGCTGGTGTTTTCCTTTGGACTGGAGGGGTTCTGCTCTCTTCTCTGTGAGTAATAGTGTCTCTGGGTGTTTGTTTTTAATTTGGACTTGGTTGTGTGTGTGTGTGTGTGTGTGTGTGTGTGTGTGTGTGTGTGTGTGTGTGTGTGTGTGTGTGTGTGTGCGTGTGCGTGTGTGCGTGTGCGTGTGTGAGTGTACAGTAGGTTGTGTTGTGTGTGTTCTGTGTTAACTTCTCACCAGACTCCCAAGCCCTTACTATTGATGTAGGCCCTCATGTGGCCAGGTCTGTAGCCATGGCCCACCCTGTGCTGATCTATGTCTGTCTCCCTCCATTTAGGTCTGCCGGTCTGTGTTTCTGTCTCCTTCTCTCCCTGTCTCTGTCTGTCTTTATGCTTGTCCGTCTCCGCCCCTCTAAGTCTCCCTCCCTCCCTCCTCCCTTCCTGCCTGTCTGTGAATCCCTCCCTGTCGCCCTCCCTTTCTGTCTGTCTGTTACCCTGTTTGTCTGTCTCCCTCCCTCTCAGTCTCCTTCCCGCTCTATCTCTGTCTATGTAACTATTGGTAACACTTTACTCCCCTCTCCTCACAGAATGTCTGTCATGTCCCCTCCCTCTCCTTACAGAATATCTATGTAACTATTAACCTTGTCATGTCTTCTCCACTCTTACAGAATATCTAATATGTCTCCTCCACTCTCCTTCCAGAATGTCTATGTAAATATCAACCGCATCATGTCTGTGGGGAACCGGCTGTTGGAGTCTGGTCACTACGCGTCGCAGCAGATCCAGCAGATCTCAGGTCAGTTGGAGCAGGAGTGGAAGGCCTTCGCTGCTGCCCTGGACGAACGCTCCACCCTACTGGAGATGTCTGCTGCCTTCCACCTGAAGGTGGACCAGGTGAGGAGGAAGCACACACACACACACAACAACAACACTCGCACACACACATTGTGATTTTCCAGATTGAACAGAAACGGACCAAACCACTCTACTACCTGTTCCAGCGCTGTGCTCCTACAGAGACCCACACTCTTGTTATTTTCCTCTCTCTGCCTCGTTTTACTCCCCCTCCTCTCTCTGTCTTTTCTTTCTTCCTGTCTGTCTGTCTTTCTCCTCCTCCCTCTCTCCGTAACCTCTCTGCCTTCTTCTCTCTTCACCTCTATTGTAGTGCATGAGGTCAGGTTGAAACCAGATGTCCAGAGTAGCAGGGTGGGCGGTATTGTTATAGACTACAGGTTTGTGTACCCTACTATCCCCAAGGATTTGAAGCTACTCCATGGATTGAATCTTACCCTGCTTTGGTAGAGGCCCATGTTATATATGGACTTAGTTGTTGTCATATGTTTTCCAACAAACGGATTCAAGTGGAGGTGTCATCTCTACTGTTTGGTTGTTTGCGGTTGGCATGTGAAGCTAAGTTTCAGTGCTGTGTGTGTCTGTGTTTGTTTACCATGGTTCTAGTGAAGCTGTGGTAAACTGAAACCTCTCTGTCAGTCTGGAGACAAAAGGGGGATGATTGAGGAGAAACACAAAGAGAGAGAGATGCACTGAAAAAATGAAATGAGATGATGCCTTTTGTCTTTTATCTCCGCTCTCTTGATCCCTCCATTACTAGAATAATCACTTGTTTTGTATCAGTATTCTCCTGAAGTGCCTCTACTTTCTGTTCTACTTTCCTCTCCTCCTCTCCCTGGCCAGCTCCCACAGGAACAGATGAAAATAGTTCCTATCTCTTAATGGCATTGTAGTACGCTGCTGGGATAATGCAGAGCTAATAATAATGTTAGCGAGGGCTGCCTGCAAGGCAATGTGTTGCTTTCATCCCCTGCCATGAATGTGTAATTGACTGATTTACTAAACAGACAGAAAGGGAGGCAGACAGACGGAGACAGAGAGGGAGGCAGACAGACGGGGACAGAGAGGGAGGCAGACAGACGGAGACAGAGAGGGAGGCAGACAGGGAGGGAGGGTTAGAGAGACAGAGACAGACACGTGGACAAGTATAAGTCTTTTTCATTGCCTGTTTTTGATATGTACACGTATTTTAGAACAAGAGTGTTTTTGTGTGCACTAGTCACCGTGGTTGGATGATTGCACATACAAATTCTGTGGTACATTTTGGTAGTCATGACGTTATTTAACCCTTCTAAAATAGAACAGTGTTCAAGTAGTGGAACTAATGTGCCGTTTAGAATTAGCATAATATACCTTTAACCTGCTATTGGTTTTGATCACTTTAATTTCTGTACCACACACCACCATGCACACACCCCCTTCTGATTATCATTATAATGTGTGATCCTGTGTGTGTGTGTGTCTCCTCCAGTACATGGGTAATGTGGAGCCGTGGTGTAAGGCGTGTGGAGAAGGAGACCTGCCCTCTGAGCTACAGGACTTGGAGGACACCATCCACCATCACACAGGACTCTATGAGCACATCACCACTGCCTACTCTGAGGTACTATGGGGCCTGCAGTCACTACACATTCTGGTGCCCAGTGCTCATGTACTGAAGGGATTAGTAAGTGATTAGCACTTTTTGTGTCGTCGTGTTTTAAAGTAAAATAAATAGCATCTGCAACATGCACTAAAGTAATCCTGCATAATTCAGATTCATTTGTGTTTTCAAAGTTCATTGTCAACCTTTTCCCCACCTCACCTGGGATCTCTCCAATCTTCTCCTTTCCTCTCCCAGGTGAGCCAAGACGGGAAGTCCCTATTGGACAAGCTGCAGCGGCCCCTGACCCCGGGTAGTGCTGATTCGCTGACGGCCTCGGCCAACTACTCCAAGGCGGTGCACCACGTACTGGACATTATCCACGAGGTGCTACACCACCAGAGACAACTGGAAAACATCTGGCAACACCGCAAGGTCCGGCTGCACCAGCGCCTGCAGCTCTGTGTCTTCCAACAGGACGTCCAGCAGGTACACACGCTTAGGAAGACGCAGGCACACACACACACTCACACCTCACACACTCAGTGACACAAACATACACTCAAACACACAAACACAAACAAACACACAGAATACATAATACACAGATACTTTACCATCATTGTCAGAGATCACTATACTTATTGTACAGTGTTTTATTAATCTAAAACCTGATTTTCATGCATGTTCAATACCAAAGAGAACCGTGTTGTAATTTTGCAGAGTACATTTAGCTTTCTCCACTTTCTTCAAAGCATTTTCAGTGGCTCCTGGGGTTTCTGAGTGAAAACTTATCTGTGTGAGTTGCTGACAGACCCTTGTGATTAGGACTGAGCTGGTTTCTACTTCTCTGTGCCCTGTGGACATGCTCGTTATTCTCTGTATCTCTCTCTCCTTCTCTCTCTCCTGCTCTCTCTCCTGCTCTCTCTCTCTCTCTCTCTCTCCTTCTCTCTCTCCTGATACGTACTAGTTGCCACGGGAATCCAATGTACTGCCATGTAATGTGTTGCGTGTTCCATATGTCCCATAGAATGATGCGCTCTAAGAGGAGAGACCTTGAAAAACCTCAATCAAAATCCTGTTTATTCTTCTATTCAGCAATAATAGTGAGATGAGGCAACTGGCCAGCCATCTGTTCAATATATAATAAGGCCGTTATTAACTGAGATATATTATCACAGTCCATAGAAAGGCTGACACGTTGGTCTGTAGTGGATTATGGATTTCTTCATCCATGTTTCCTTATTAAAAGTGCCAGGTTGCGTCCCAAATTACACCCTATTCCGTATATAGTGCACTACTGGGGGACCGTTTGAGACGCAGGCCCAGACTTGGCACAGTGATGCAGAGTAGAGGGTAGAGGGTGGGTCTGAACTGGGAAGGCACTATGTTATGGCAGTAGCCTTAGACAGAACAGGGCTGTCTATAGAGCTGTCCCAGACACAGTTTGTTAAGTCCCAAAGCTCCCCCTTGTGGCGCAGCTCATCATATCAGCTCATACAGTACATATCAATAACATCCCTGTTCATAGGCTAGTAGTCACTACACCTGGGTTCAACTAGTATCTGTTTTCTTGCAAATGCTTCAAGCATTTCATTGAGCCTGCATGGAGTGCTGGGTTTGTACTTTTGGGACTAGCCTATTTAATTGATTCCAATCTAGCCCGGCAGGCTCAATCAAACGCTCAACATATCTGATTCCATGTAGCGACTATCCAAAGGCCCATCACTGTACAGAGATGTTGTCATCGAGCATGTGCTACATCTCTCTAGGGTCCTAATAACAGCCTTTATTAGACACGGCTCTGGCAAAACCTCTCTGTACCAGGGGTATTTCAGTCTCTCACTCTCGCCCCTGTGTGTGTGTGTGTGTGTGTGTGTGTGTGTGTGTGTGTGTGTGTGTGTGTGTGTGTGTGTGTGTGTGTGTGTGTGTGTGTGTGTGTGTGTGTGTGTGTGTGTGTGTGTGTGTGTGTGTGTGTGTGTGTGTGTGTAGGTGCTGGACTGGATAGAGAACCATGGTGAAGCCTTCCTCAGTAAGCATACCGGAGTGGGGAAGTCCCTACACAGAGCTCGGGCCCTACAGAAGAGACACGAGGACTTTGAGGAGGTGGCCCAGGTGAGCTGGAACACACACACACACACACACACACACACACAGAAAAATAGTATTATATTTTGTGAACTTGTTCATTTATATGTTATTAGCCGATATGTTCATATAATTACCTGTAGTGTGTCAGTCCACATAATGTATCTTCTAATGTCCCCCTGTCCAGAACACCTATACTAACGCTGACAAGCTGCTGGAGGCAGCAGAGCAGCTGGCCCAGACAGGAGAATGTGATCCAGAGGAGATCTACCAGGCAGCCCACCAGCTAGAGGACCGCATCCAGGACTTTGTACGTCGCGTGGAGCAACGTAAGGTCCTCCTGGACATGTCTGTGGCCTTCCATACTCACGTCAAAGAGGTACGAGCCTGGGTCCCCTTATAGGCTTATACAGTAAATCTGTACCTGTTGAAAAACAGTACTAATGAAAGTTATTGTTGTATTTGATATACAGTATGTCTCGAGTCAGAGTCTACTAAATTGCATGAATCTGAGTGTGAAATTACTTTAAACCCTTTTAACTATTAAAGAAAGTTGTGTGTATTGAGACCTGCCAGCTAGCTGTAATATTGATAGCCCTCTAGAGGTGGTAATGACATCTGGTGTAGATGTTCTCATGGTACGGCTGTGAGAGGGTTCTCCACTGCTCACCCTGAGGAAAGTTCAACCTTTAAAGGAGTTCAACCTCCCCCTCTCCCCAGCCCAGTTAGTGTTGTGAAAGAGATGACAGCTAGCCAAGGTAATAAGAGGTTTGATACAGGAGTTTAGTGGCATGAAGAATTTATTACATCAGTACTGCCACATAACACACCACCCACACACTGAAGAGTACAAGTGTGAGTGTGTATGCGTGTGTGCGTGCATTATGTTGTATTTATACAACGGCTGGGACTAATCCTGAATGCTGATTGGTTAAAACCGCATTCCAGCCTGTGTCTATTCCATAAATTAGCACCGGCTAAATCTATGACGTTAAAATGCACATTTACTCTGTTCCATCTGCATGCGCAATCCACTGTCTCATCAGCCCAGCCGAGCAATTTATAAAAAGCATCTAGACATTATCTCACATTTCTTTTAGACAAGCATTTTGTTTTCAACAGAGGAGATTTGTATAAATCTTTCTGTTTTCCTCTCCAACATTTGCAACATTGTTTCAATATTCAAATTCGATCTCCAGCTCTCACATAGTAATGAATGGGTAGGGAGTTGAGAGTCAGGATGAGACAGACAGGCAGGCAGCTTTTTCAGCCAGTCGAAATCAAGAATCAGCATACATTTTATGGATATATACAAAGAAATATCAATAGAAACCAGGTCAAACGAAATGAAGTGCAGCTAGTTTGCAGTCTTTCTAGCTTCAGTTTGAAGTGATTGTGTTAGTTGTCCTGTTGGCTAGCTCCTCAGAACAACAGTGTCCTGACGAGAGAGCACATTTTCTATGCCAGGTGAAATTGCGCATCATTAGCTCATTGTTATGGATGTCTCCAAATACATGTCACTAGAAAACAGCTTAAACAAATGCAAATCCAGCTACTTTGTTGTCATTCTGGCTGCACTGTTTGATGTGACTATAAATGAGCCGTTATTGGCAAGCTAGCAAGCAAGGGATAAGAATGTTTTCTGCCAGTATGGCAATGGAACGTTTAGGACAAACAACTGGGTCGCGTCCATGGATACAGAACAAAAAGACTTAATGACTGGGTCGCGTCTCTGCCATCCGAACTGATAGAACAAACGACCAGCCAGCTTGGGTAGCAACCCTAGATTTGTGTCGGGACTATATCTTGTGGAAGGATGAAATAGTATGAATAAATTCATCAAAATAACATTTTTAATTAAAATATGTAAATCATTTGAATATGTCATCATCATCACAATGATGTGTGTGTGTGTGCTGTGACAGTGGATGGGCTGCCCGAAGTGACACTGACACATAGGCGTATTTTCCTGAGCGTAACACACATCTCCAACAGCCTAAACACAGTGCCTCCCCTCCCCCTCTACTATTCTCATCTACTAGACTGGAGCCTAGAGCTATTGCCACAATTTAAGAAGCTGTTCTGTTTCTGAAATGCCTTCTATTCAAAGCTGTAATTTGTCATGCCTTTATTTGTGGTGAACATTACGTGTGTTGTGTTTGAAAGGTTTCCCTTGTAAGAAGGCAGACCTTTGGAATGAGTGTTTCTTCCCATTCTTCAATGTTGTGGCTGAGAGAGAGGTGGCAGTTTTACCTATAGAGGTGGTGCTTCACTATAGTCTCCTAAAAACAACATGAAGCTTTTATGAGAACGTTAACTTGCAGTCTGTGTTGTTTCAATCAATGTCATTTGTTTAGGCATTAATGAACAGCATTAACCTTTCTGCAAAGGTTCTGTACCAGTGCGCTGTACTTTACTCTGCGTGTTGACATTGATATCATCTTTACAGTGCATGACTCACACAGTGGTTGGTGGTGGCCTGATATTCATATGAATTCATAATTTCTTTTATGTGTCCATATGGTGTAATAATACCCATCTGTTGTATAGAGGTGGTTGGATTAGGCCCAGTTCCAACTTTCCTCCTCTGTTTTTAGCCTGTGTTGTGTTTGCCTGTCTTTGTGTGTTAATATGGAAAAATAGAGCTGTATGAACTCGAACAAAACACATTTTGGGTCTCAAATGGCATCCTATTCCCTACATGGCACACTTTGAATTTTGAAAAGGGCCCTACGGGAGCTGGTCAAAAGTAATGCACTATATAGGGAATAGGGTGCCATTTGGGATGCATAGAAAAAAAGCAGTGGGTAGTAGTTGGGCAGGGAGGGTCCTACCTACTGGTGCAAGTGCTTTAGTTTGGCCCACCCTGCCAATATAACCAGATGGTTAATCCTGCCACAATGACTCAATGCAGCTCCCTCCTTCACTCCTCTTTCTCTCCCTCTCTCCTCTGCTTTGTCCTTCTTTACCTGGCTCTCTGTGTGATGGCAGTCAGCTCCTTTACCTTTCTAGTGTGTTTGTAGCGTAACAAGTTGGTCTCGTGTGATTGGCCGGCAGACCTCTTACTGTATTTCTGATTGGCCGCCTGTGCTGTCTGTCACTGTGTGCCCATGCAGCTGTGGACGTGGTTGGAGGAGCTGCAGAAGGAGCTGCTGGACGATGTGTATGCTGAGTCTGTGGAGGCGGTGCAAGACCTGATCAAACGCTTTGGCCAGCAGCAACAGACCACCCTGCAGGCCACTGTCAACGTCATCAAGGAGGGAGAGGACCTCATCCAGCAGCTCAGGTAGCTCACAGCGCAAATCAAATCAAATCAAATGTATTTATATAGCCCTTCGTACATCAGCTGATATCTCAAAGTGCTGTACAGAAACCCAGCCTAAAACCCCAAACAGCAAGCAATGCAGGTATAGAAGCACACTCAGCGCACTCATCCTCCATCCTAAATCAATCCCTTTGAGGCCCTACTTGCCATAGAAATATGCTACCCCCTCTACTTTTGTAGATCTGAGCTAATTTACCAAGTAATAAAGGTAGTTTTGTGTTTATTTAGAACTGTTCAGCGTTTTAGAGCAGTATCACTGTCCCCGTAGGCTGTATTTACTCTGCCGTTAGGAGGCAACAGAGGTGCATTTGAAGCTTCTAAGATCATGCCATCTAACACATAATTAAACTCTGCTAGCTGTTCCACCACCTACAGTGTTACCTGTAATTCATGACATTGAAACGAGTGTATTTAATGTGTTTGTTGACCTGTCTAACCTCTGACTCTGGCCTCCACACAGGGACTCTGCTATCTCCAGTAACAAGACTCCCCACAACAGCTCCATGGCCCACATCCAGAGTGTATTTAATGTGTTTGTTGACCTGTCTAACCTCTGACTCCGGCTTCCACACAGGGACTCTGCTATCTCCAGTAACAAGACTCCCCACAACAGCTCCATGGCCCACATCCAGAGTGTCCTACAGCAGCTGGACGAGGCCCAGGCTCAGATGGAAGACCTGTTTCAGGAGAGGAAGATCAAACTGGAACTCTTCCTGCAGCTACGCATCTTCGAGAGGGACGCCATCGACGTAAGTGGCCCCCATGTCCATAAAGTTCAGATCGATCAATCTCTCAATCAACCAATCTATCATGTCCTCTATTGCCCGTACAGTGAGGGAAAAAAGTATTTGATCCCCTGCTGATTTTGTACGTTTGCCCACTGACAAAGAAATGATCAGTCAATAATTTGAACAGTGAGAGACAGAATAACAACAAAAAAATCCAGAGAAACGCATGTCAAAAATGTTATAAATTGATTTGCATTTTAATGAGGGAAATAAGTATTTGACCCCTCTGCAAAACATGACTTAGTACTTGGTGGAAAAACCCTTATTGGCAATCACAGAAGTCAGACGTTTCTTGTAGTTGGCCACCAGGTTTGCACACATCTCAGGAGGGATTTTGTCCCATTCTTCTTTGCAGATCTTCTCCAAGTCATTAAGGTTTCGAGGCTGACGTTTGGCAACTCGAACCTTCAGCTCCCTCCACAGATTTTCTATGAGATTAAGGTCTGGAGACTGGCTAGGCCACTCCAGGACCTTAATGTGCTTCTTCTTGAGCCACTCCTTTGTTGCCTTGGCCGTGTGTTTTGGGTTATTGTCATGCTTGAATACCGATCCACGACCCATTTTCAATGCCCTGGCTGAGGGAAGGAGGTTCTCACCCAAGATTTGACGGTACCTGGCCCCGTCCATCATCCCTTTGATGCGGTGAAGTTGTCCTGTCCCCTTAGCAGAAAAACACCCTCAAAGCATAATGTTTCCACCTCCATGTTTGACGGTGGGGATGGTGTTCTTGGGGTCATAGGCAGCATTCCTCCTCCTCCAAACACGGCGAGTTGAGTTGATGCCAAAGAGCTCTATTTTGGTCTGATCTGACAACACTTTCACCCAGTTGTCCTCTGAATCATTGAGATGTTAATTGGCAAACTTCAGAAGGGCATGTATATGTGTTTTCTTGAGCAGGGGGACCTTGCGGGCGCTGCAGGATTTCAGTCCTTCACGGCGTAGTGTGTTACCAATTGTTTTTTTGGTGACTATGGTCCCAGCTGCCTTGATCATTGACAAGATCCTCCCATGTAGTTCTGGGCTGATTCCTCACCGTTCTCATGATCATTGCAACTCCACGAGGTGAGATCTTGCATGGAGCCCCAGGCTGAGGGAGATTGACAGTTCTTTTGTGTTTCTTCCATTTGCGAATAATCGCACCAACTGTTGTCACCTTCTCACCAAGCTGCTTGGCGATGGTCTTGTAGCCCATTCCAGCCTTGTGTAGGTCTACAATCTTGTCCCTGACATCCTTGGAGAGCTCTTTGGTCTTGGCCATGGTGGAGAGTTTGGAATCTGATTGATCGATTGCTTCTGTGGACAGGTGTCTTTTATACAGGTAACAAACAGATTAGGAGCACCCCCTTTAAGAGTGTGCTCCTAATCTCAGCTCGTTACCTGTATAAAAGACACCTGGGAGCCAGAAATCTTTCTGATTGAGAGGGGGTCAAATACTTATTTCCCTCATTAAAATGGGAATCAATTTATAACATTTTTGACATGCGTTTTTCTGGATTGTTTTGTTGTTATTCTGTCTCTCACTGTTCAAATAAACCTACCATTACAATTATAGACTGATCATTTCTTTGTCAGTGGGCAAACGTACAAAATCAGCAGGGGATCAAATACTTTTTTCCCTCACTGTATCTGACCGGTGTCTTTTCCAGAGATTGAATGTTTCACAGTTAGTGTTTCTGTAGTAGTTTTATCTGATAGTGTAAGGTCTTCAGTCCCTGCTGAGAGACTCCAACGAGTATTTCTGCTTCTGCCGTTATTCTAATCTCTTTCTTTCCTGTTACACCATCAAAGGACTGAAGCACTACAGTAGTTGATTAATGATATTGATTCACATCCCAGAAATACCTAGGTATTTGGTTGGATGACAAGTTGCCTTTTAAAGTTCATGTGGATAATCTTGTGACAAAGCTTAAATTGAAATTGGGTTTTTATTTTCGTAATAAGACTTGCTTCCCGCTTATGGCTAGAAAGAAGCTTGTTCAGGCCACTTTTCTCTCTGTAATTGATTATGGTGACTTGTTGTATATGCATGCAACCTCCTCCACATTACAGAGACCGGACTCTGTTTATCATGCAACCTCCTCCACATTACAGAGACCGGACTCTGTTTATCATGCAACCTCCTCCGTCTTACAGAGACTGGACTCTGTTTATCATGCAACCTCCTCCACATTACAGAGACTGGACTCTGTTTATCATGCAACCTCCTCCGTCTTACAGAGACTGGACTCTGTTTATCATGCAACCTCCTCCGTCTTACAGAGACCGGACTCTGTTTATCTTGCAACCTCCTCCGTCTTACAGAGACTGGACTCTGTTTATCATGCAACCTCCTCCGTCTTACAGAGACCGGACTCTGTTTATCATGCAACCTCCTCCGTCTTACAGAGACTGGACTCTGTTTATCATGCAACCTCCTCCGTCTTACAGAGACTGGACTCTGTTTATCATGCAACCTCCTCCGTCTTACAGAGACCGGACTCTGTTTATCATGCAACCACCTCCATCTTACAGAGACTGGACTCTGTTTATCTTGCAACCTCCTCCACATTACAGAGACCGGACTCTGTTTATCATGCAACCTCCTCCGTCTTACAGAGACTGGACTCTGTTTATCATGCAACCTCCTCCGTCTTACAGAGACTTGACTCTGTTCATCATGCAACCTCCTCCGTCTTACAGAGACTGGACTCTGTTTATCATGCAACCTCCTCCACATTACAGAGACCGGACTCTGTTTATCATGCAACCTCCTCCGTCTTACAGAGACTGGACTCTGTTTATCATGCAACCTCCTCCGTCTTACAGAGACTGGACTCTGTTTATCATGCAACCTCCTCCACATTACAGAGACTGGACTCTGTTTATCATGCAACCTCCTCCGTCTTACAGAGACTGGACTCTGTTTATCATGCAACCTCCTCCGTCTTACAGAGACCGGACTCTGTTTATCTTGCAACCTCCTCCGTCTTACAGAGACTGGACTCTGTTTATCATGCAACCTCCTCCGTCTTACAGAGACCGGACTCTGTTTATCATGCAACCTCCTCCGTCTTACAGAGACTGGACTCTGTTTATCATGCAACCTCCTCCGTCTTACAGAGACTGGACTCTGTTTATCATGCAACCTCCTCCGTCTTACAGAGACTGGACTCTGTTTATCATGCAACCTCCTCCATCTTACAGAGACTGGACTCTGTTTATCATGCAACCTCCTCCGTCTTACAGAGACTTGACTCTGTTCATCATGCAACCTCCTCCGTCTTACAGAGACTGGACTCTGTTTATCATGCAACCTCCTCCACATTACAGAGACCGGACTCTGTTTATCATGCAACCTCCTCCGTCTTACAGAGACTGGACTCTGTTTATCATGCAACCTCCTCCGTCTTACAGAGACTGGACTCTGTTTATCATGCAACCTCCTCCATCTTACAGAGACTGGACTCTGTTTATCATGCAACCTCCTCCGTCTTACAGAGACTGGACTCTGTTTATCATGAAACCTCCTCCGTCTTACAGAGACCGGACTCTGTTTATCATGCAACCACCTCCGTCTTACAGAGACTGGACTCTGTTTATCTTGCAACCTCCTCCACATTACAGAGACCGGACTCTGTTTATCATGCAACCTCCTCCGTCTTACAGAGACCGGACTCTGTTTATCATGCAACCACCTCCGTCTTACAGAGACTGGACTCTGTTTATCTTGCAACCTCCTCCACATTACAGAGACTGGACTCTGTTTATCATGCAACCTCCTCCGTCTTACAGAGACTGGACTCTGTTTATCATGCAACCTCCTCCGTCTTACAGAGACTGGACTCTGTTTATCATGCATCCTTGCGCTTTATTACAAATGCCAAGTCACTCACCCACCATTGCACATTGTACCAAATGGTGGGTTGGACCTCACGTTATATGCGCAGAAAGATACATTTGTATGTGTTCATCTACAAAGCCCTTTTGGGTCAACTCCCTCTTTTCCTCTGTAGTCTCCAACACCACCAGCAGTGACCATACCCGGTCTGCTAGGTGGTTGCAACTTAAAGTCCCCAGGACTTTCACAGTATTAGGCAAGACTGCCTTTTCTTCTTGTGCAATAGACGCATGGAATAGTCACTGAATGGATTTAAAATATTGATGGTAGACTTTGTGACAGAAGAGTGTAAATGCTTCTCTTAGGCTGGATCATGTTGTTGTATTGTATTGTGTATGTTTTCATTCTGTAATGTATTGATTGTTGCTGCCTTCTTGGCCAGGTCTCCCTTGAGAAAGAGACTGGGTCTCAATGGGCTTTTCCTGGTTAAATAAAGGTTAAATAAAATAAAATAATAAATTAAGCATTAGCTACAGCAGCCTTTGACATTATAACGCCTGGACCACTGATATTCATGAAGTAATCATTCCCCTTTCTGGAAAGTTATTGTACCGAGGTAGTGACTCATTTAAGGCTGTGTGTGTCTGTGTGTGTGTCTGTGCGTGTGCGTGCGTGCGTGTGTGTGTGTGTCTGTGCGTGTGCGCGTGCGTGCGTGTGTGCGTGTGTGTGTGTGTGTGTGTGTGTGACTAGTGTGACTGCTGCACTACTATTGTGACATAACACCTCAGTGTGAGATGGGCCGCATGTGCAGACAGGCAAGGGGCAGTGTGTGCCAAGCACGGCTCGATAATTCATTCACTGACTGTAGGTTTCCACTTGGGAGAGACATGTGAGACATCTTTATGATAAAATGAATAGGAATATGAATGCAATGTCATGTGTTGTAATGTCAAACTGCACTGTAGTCTACTTACTGTGCCGAAAACGAAACGCACACACACACACACACACACACACACACACACACACACACACACACACACACACACACACACACACACACACACACACACACACACACACACACACACACACACACACACACACACATACCTGAATTGTTGGTGTTGTGTTGCAATAACAGGGTCATTGGACAGAGGAGGAGGATGTTTTTCGTTTTCGGCACATTCTATTCATTTTATCATAAAGATGTCTCTGTGGTAAGAGACCACAGCCAGACTGGTACAGTAATTTCACCTCAGAGGTGCAGCACAGTAAAGCCTTCACATTAGCTGTGATCTGTGGGAGGGACGGAGCGGTATGTCAGTCAGTCAGTCAATATGACACAGGAGAGAGGGAGGGAGAGGTTGTTTTCCCTCTACTCCTCTTCACACCCCCGGAACGCTGTTCCTTCTTGGCTCCCAATGAGGGGTTCGGCAGCAACATGCTGGTTCAGGTTCAGGTTTGAAGTGAGGCAGAGGCATGGCACGCAGTGTCCTAGTCAGTCCCAGAACAGGATTCCTGTCCTCACGGAGCCAGTCTCCTCTCCATGAGCCAGGAGGAGGGAAAGATGGTGTGTGTACTTAGACCCAGAGAGGGGTTTCTACTCTTCTTTGTGAGAGCAGCCCGGCCCGGTAAGTGGCTCTTGGCGCCTGGGAAGGAGGGAACGTTAGAGAAGAGGAGAGTGGCAGGTGAAGAAAAGATGTTAGAAGGACTAAAGGCTTGTGATATTTATGCCTGGGATCTTTGCCTCGCTGTCATTCAGCCTTCTGTTATGTGCTTATGAGTTAAGTGAATATGACTCCTACAGAACAGTCAGCAAGACATTTTCAAGAGCGATTAGTGAGTTTGGGATTTTTGGAGTTGTAGCACTCTAGACTGGATCGTAATATTTTGAGAAGGGTTTTTGATAGGGCTAGGAATTGCTAGGGAACTCAAGATACAATATTATCACTTATTATCACAATACTTCGGTGCTGATTCTATATGTATTGCGATTCTCACGATTCTATATGTATTGCGATTCGCTACTGGGATTTTATTGCGATTTGATGTTCCAAATATATTTCTCACCATATGTCTTCTGCAGAAGGACAAGAGAGAGACATGATAAAACAAGTTTTGATCAGTTATGGAAGTAAAGGAGCTGAAAACAAATTGGCCTCCAATTTAAAAAGAAGATGGAGAACAAGGTATGAAGGAAAATACTGGAGATTTGGTGCAGGTACATCCAACTAGCACAAAAATAATATTGTCAAAACGACACGATACAATATATTGTCAAAAATAATAAACCGATATATAACTGTATCGAATTTCCCCATCACTAGTTTTTGAGCAGAATTGAGGAGAAATAATGTTGGAATCATAGATGTCTTTTGATGCTGTATGTACATGTGGTTGTTAGATTATATGCTTGCTGAATACTTTGTGTCCACAGAGCAATGATTACCTGTACATTACAATGCTGACATGACCTTTTGTTAGACTTCTTTCTCAAATCTTAAAGCAGTGTTTTACTGGGGTTTCATCAGACCTTTGTTGGCTGTTCTCAACCTCAGAAGTGCTGTATAATGAATGGTGTTTGTATCTGTCTGTGGTAGCAGCCATGACTCTCTTATATTGTAAAAGCTAAAGAAGAACTGTTCTGTTATTGACTGAGGTGGTGTAGATCTCAGTATTACAGCTTCTTGGATTATGAACTTACAAACATATTTGTTTGATCGACAAGTATGACCGTACAGGTTGCTTACTATAGAGCTCTGTCACATGTTTCAATCATAAACCATCTCAAAGATAGACAGAAAATACTTCTGCCAAGGAACTACTATTGCATGATGATAATCATGAGAAGCCAACAATCCACATCCTATATCTCCACAGGTCTATGTTTTGTTTATGTTAAAAACTATTATCATACTATGTTGATCCAGTCATCAGATCACTTAGGCGAGGTGATGAAGGCTTGCTTTGCTGTTACATTATCTCCAGGTTAAGATCTTAAACAGTGATCAGCGATGGATATGGATCACAGCTGAAAGGAGTTTGTGGTTAATTACTACCTCATTATAGTCTCTGACTTGTACATTAACAGTGAGAGTGTAACTACTAAGCCCCCTGTAGCCCTTCCATGAAGCAGCCATACGCTCAGTGAGTTAGAGCTAGACCTATAGCCCTTACCACATGGAACCCTCCCCTCCACCTCCTCACTCACATGTTCACCTCCAGAGGACAGTACAGTACAGTACTAAATAATACAGTACAGTACTGGTTAATACAGTACAGTACTAGATAATACAGTACAGTACAGTACAGTACAGTACAGTAGTAGATCGTACAGTACTAGATAATACAGTACAGTACGGTACTAGATAATACAGTTCAGTACAGTACAGTACTAGATAATACAGTACAGTACAGTACTAGATAATACAGTTCAGTACAGTACAGTATTAGATCGTACAGTACAATACTAGATAACACAGTACTAGATAATACACTACAGTACCTGAGGAGCAGAACAGAGGGTGCAGAGGGCCATCCGGAGGAAATTAAATGGCCCAGTGGAGAGAATCAATAATTATTTGATTCGCAGTACTGCGGTTTTGAATTTAGCATTTTCCCATTCCTGACTTGGAACCCTCTCATTCTCCCATTCCTGCCTCGGAACCCTCTCATTCTCCCGTTCCTGACTCAGAACCCTCTCATTCTCCCGTTCCTGACTCAGAACCCTCTCATTCTCCCGTTCCTGACTCAGAACCCTCTCATTCTCCCGTTCCTGACTCAGAACCCTCTCATTCTCCCGTTCCTGACTCAGAACCATCTCATTCTCCCATTCCTGCCTCGGAACCCTCTCATTCTCCCGTTCCTGACTCAGAACCCTCTCATTCTCCCGTTCCTGACTCAGAACCCTCTCATTCTCCCGTTCCTGACTCAGAACCATCTCATTCTCCCGTTCCTGACTCAGAACCCTCTCATTCTCCCGTTCCTGACTCAGAACCCTCTCATTCTCCCGTTCCTGACTCAGAACCATCTCATTCTCCCGTTCCTGACTCAGAACCATCTCATTCTCCCGTTCCTGACTCAGAACCTCATTCTCCCGTTCCTGACTCAGAACTGTCATTCTCCCGTTCCTGATCTCATTCTCCCTCCCGTTCCTGACTCAGAACCATCTCATTCTCCCGTTCCTGACTCAGAACCATCTCATTCTCCCGTTCCTGACTCAGAACCATCTCATTCTCCCGTTCCTGACTCAGAACCATCTCATTCTCCCGTTCCTGACTCAGAACCATCTCATTCTCCCGTTCCTGACTCAGAACCCTCTCATTCTCCCGTTCCTGACTCAGAACCCTCTCATTCTCCCGTTCCTGACTCAGAACCATCTCATTCTCCCGTTCCTGACTCAGAACCATCTCATTCTCCCGTTCCTGACTCAGAACCATCTCATTCTCCCGTTCCTGACTCAGAACCATCTCATTCTCCCGTTCCTGACTCAGAACCATCTCATTCTCCCGTTCCTGACTCAGAACCATCTCATTCTCCCGTTCCTGACTCAGAACCATCTCATTCTCCCGTTCCTGACTCAGAACCATCTCATTCTCCCATTCCTTTTCTGACTCCTCTTCTCTTCTTCATTGTCAGAAGCCTTGAGATTTGACATCACTGCTAATGTGAATGGATGCAGGCAGCTGTATGAGCCTCTCAATTTCCTCCCAGTCATTTCTTTTTTACTACGTCAGCCATCGCTTTAGTTCATGACCCGTACAAGTTTCCCCTCGACGACCATCACTCTGGATGCCTTGAATTTCCCTCGGACACATTCTTTACATTTAGCTCTTCAGTATGTGGCTGAGCAGCAGCTGAATGGGATTGTGATCCATGTGTGGAATGGAGACTAGTGCAAGCCTGTCTCTCTCTGAAGCATCAGGAAAGAAATTCTGTAAAACAGAGAATGGATTTGTATTATATAAAGACAAATTGAAATGGTAAGCTAGTCATTGTGAGCAGCCATGATATTTCGGATAGGTTTGGCAACAAAAATAATCACCACCCGGCATCCACCCTCTTGGTCCTTGGTCACTACATTGATTGATTGATTGATTTTTACTTAATTCCAATGAATATGGAGGGCAACAGTGAAGCAGTGCTGTGGATTAGGTGAGGTAAGCCCAGTCAGGCCCAGCCCAAGCTGGCATCACAGAGAAAAGACTGACAGAGTACCCATCACCGTGCCAGAGTGGATGGGCGTCATGATTCACCCTCCTTCAGCAAGTGTGCGTGGGTGGGTCCTTTAACAAGTGCTAACATCACAGGCAGACGATCTACAATGTTGCCTACAGTCATGCCAGCTAGTCTGGGTAGTCCCTCTATAACCAAGGGAGAAGTGTATCATTCTAGGGAAAAGTAAACACTTAGCTACTGTCTCTAAGATCAGTTTGGCTGGTGTTTTGATATCATTACAAATCCTTTCATTCTGACGCCGATTCCACCCCTCTCAGGTCATATTCCACCTAGAGGGTTGGAATGATCATTTGTGTGTGTTTGTACATATGTTTGTGCTGTACGTGTTATGTCACTAGCAGTGACCTTTATTTCAAACTAACTCACAGTGATCCCTGTGATCATTGTGTTTCTATGTCTATTTCTACCCTTCCATTGCAGTAGATAGTTTGTTGTTCAAATCAAATCAAATATTATTGGTCTCATACACATGGTTAGCAGATGTTATTGTGAGTGTAGCGAAATGCTTGTGCTTCTAGTTCTGACAGTGCAGCAAT
Organism: Oncorhynchus keta; assembly: GCF_023373465.1. NCBI lineage: Eukaryota > Metazoa > Chordata > Actinopteri > Salmoniformes > Salmonidae > Oncorhynchus > Oncorhynchus keta. The sequence continues at coordinate 66,366,563 of NC_068454.1, read as the reverse complement.
ATCTAACGAGTAATATCTAACAATACCACAACAAATACCAACAAATACCTAATGCAGTTGATAGTTTGTGGCTGCAGTTGACAGTTTGAGTATCTATAGATCCTCTATCGAGGACTATCCAAATGAAGTGTTAGCCCTTATCCTTCCCTCACACACTCCCAGATCATCTCAGACCTGGAGTCGTGGAATGAGGAGCTGTCCCAGCAGATGGGTGAGTTTGATACAGAGGACCTGACGTTGGCAGAGCAGAGGCTCCAGCACCATGCTGACAAGGCCCTCACCATGAACAACCTGACCTTCGACGTCATCCACCAGGGACAGGAGCTGCTGCAGTACGTTACAGAGGTCCAGGCCAGCGGTGAGTAGTGGAGAAACACACACGGACGGATGCACACAAACATTTTATTTTCTGCCGTACACTCACACACACTGACACATCGGATGGGCCAAAGCGCTGCTGCTGCTGCCAGGGCAGATGAGCTGTAAGCCAGGCCGGGTCAGCTCAGCGTTGTGGGTGAGGTGATAGGGAGAAGGGAGGACTGGGGAGGGCTGTTTAACCCAGCTATCGGGCACTGGAGAGCTCAGCACAGTAGCGGCAGTAGGCCAAGGCCAGATGAGCAGATTTCACTGTAATCCTATGAACTCATGTCGCTGAGTAAAACCACTAGGCAGTACTGCAGGACGACAGGCTGCATTGACACACACACACACACACACACACACACACACACACACACACACACACACACACACACACACACACACACACACACACACACACACACACACACACACACACACACACACACACACACACACACACACACACACAACACACACACACACACACACACACACGTCAATGACGACATACACAGAGGAGATTTTGCATAATCGGAATGCATCCCAGAGCAGTTCTCTCCTGGACACCAAAGAGACAGACAGACACAGTGCTTCCATGACAGACATGCTCTGTACTCCAGCAGCCCAATGCAGGTCTGGAACACAGGAGTGAAATGTAAGTAATATAATGTTAATGTCAGATTTGTTCCTGTGTGTCTGACTGTCTGGCCATACGGAGCTACTGATGTATGTCTGTATGCTTACCTAACTGTCAATCTTTTACATGTAGTCGAGACTGATTGTTTTGTATGAGGAGAGAGAGAGAGAGACCTTGCTTCTCTCTTTTAATATTTTTGTTAGGTTTGGGTTGCATAATGGCTCTTGTTCTTTGTGTTGTTTTCAGGATTTGCTACAGTAGCTGATGAGCTCTCTCCCTCTCCTTCCTTCTCGCTCTCTTTCTCTCTGTCACCCTCCAGGTGTGGAGTTGCTGTGTGACAGGGATGTGGACATGGCTACACGTGTTCAGGACCTACTGGAGTTCCTCCATGAGAAACAGCAGGAGCTGGACGTGGCGGCCGAGCAGCACAGGAGGCACCTGGAACAGTGTGTCCAGCTACGCCACCTTCAGGCCGAGGTCAAACAGGTAAACACACTTCATTCTCTCTCTCTGTCTCCCTCTTCTACTTGTGGGTTCTCTCTCTCTCCTACTTTTGTTCTCTCTCTCTCTCTCTCTCTCTCTCTCTCTCTCTCTCTCTCTCTCTCTCTCTCTCTCTCTCTCTCTCTCTCTCTCTCTCTCTCTCTCTCCCTCTCTCTCTCTCTCTCTCTCTCTCTCGCTCTCTCTCTCTCTCTCTCTCTCTCTCTCTCTCTCTCTCTCTTTTGTTCTCTCTCTCTCTCTCTCTCTCTCTCTCTCTCTCTCTCTCTCTCTCTCTCTCTCTCTCTCTCTCTCTCTCTCTCTCTCTCCCCCTCTCTCTCTCTCTCTCTCTCTCTCTCCTCTCTCTCTCTCTCTCTCTCTCTCTCTCTCTCTCTCTCTCTCTCTCCCCCTCTCTCTCTCTCGCTCTCTTTCTCACTCTCTCCTAAGACTGAAACACTGCAATGTGTGCTGGGAAAGTAGAGCAGTCCTTTAGAGATGACCAACGGCCCAAAAATGAGTTAAAGAGAAACTAGGCCAGCAGGAGCATCATCTGTTAATCTTATTCTGTTTATTCATTTATTTCATTTTCCTCATTCGGTCATCGTTGTAGAGCGAGAGATTACTTGTGTCCTGGAAGGGAAGAGAGGCCTATGTTGTGGCTATAAGCTGAGAGAGCAGGCCAGGAAGAATACAGCAGTAGTAGTTCTGTCTGTCTGTTACTCACTGAGCAGCGTTTAGCCTCTTCCCTCACACAGCCGCTATGCTGAGCTAGGAGTTTGGCAGCAGTGATAGCACAGAGCATGTGTCAGATACACAGCAGGTGAGCAGTGCTGACTCAGAGCGGAGCCCGGAGGAGGAGACGGTGTGGAATCCTCCCTGGGGCCTTTGGCAGGCCGTCCCTGTGTGGACAAAGAGGAGGGTGGGAGGGGGAGAGGTGGGGAGACGAAAGGGTCGTGGTTGACGTGTCACAGCTGACTTGACCTTGCCTGACGCTTGGTGTATACCCTTGTGTGTGTGTGTGTGTCAGGGTGGTGACAACATGGTGGGTTGTATACTGGAGGTTGTGCTTATCTGTGATGATGAGTCTTTATTACCACGTCCATTATCAACGTGTCTGCGGTTAATGTAGGTGCTGTGTGTGTGACTGTTTATCTTAGTCTGACCCATTACTGTTTCTCTCCTGTGTGTGTGTGTGTGTGTGTGTGTGTGTGTGTGTGTGTGTGTGTGTGTGTGTGTGTGTGTGTGTGTGTGTGTGTGTGTGTGTGTGTGTGTGTGTGTGTGTGTGTGTGTGTGTGTGTGTGTGTGTGTGTGTGTGTGTGTGTGTGTGTGTGTGTGTGTGTGTTTCAGGTGCTGGGTTGGATCCGTAATGGAGAGTCCATGCTGAATGCAGGTCTGATCACAGCCAGCTCTCTACAGGAGGCAGAACAGCTACAGAAGGAACACGAGCAATTCCAACATGCCATAGAGGTAACTCTCTGTTCCATCTCTCTCATGTATTCCTCTTTTTCTCCATCCCTCTCCACTCCTTCTCTTCCTCCTCCTCTTTTCCTCCTCTCGGTGACCCTACCCGTGACCCCACTTTCCGAGGACGTCTCAGGGTGAGTAGGATATGTAAAAAACACACTTCCGTTTCACACATGCATATTAATACACACATGTGTGAAATAGGACAGATATAAACACCAGCAAATTCGTATTATTTTCCTCATCTCCATCCCCCTCGTACTCCTCTCCTCTCCTCTTTCTCTCTCATTCTCCTCTTCCTCTTTTCCTTCCTTCTACCTTCCTCCTACACAGCTCAGTAAAAACCCAAACCTCCCCCACTCCTCTTTTCATCCTGTATTCATCATAAATCACCCCCTTCTCTGTCTTTCACCAGAAACAGGCCCCTGTTTTCACCCCAGAACATTTCCGTTGAACTCTTCTGAGCAGGGCTCATTTTAAATGCAGCCGTACTGTATAAAGGACTACATTCTGCAGGGCTGAGATTATGCAGGCAGGTTTCTGGAGTCATCTACTCACTGTGGAAGGAGAGGAAAAAAAGATTATTAGTCCCAGTTACTCGATCGATTTGATTATGGGATTGTAATGATATTGTCTAATGCTGTGGTACGTTAACAGTCATGGTAGCAGAAGCCAGGTAGAAGACTCACATGGTGAATAACACAGACTCCTTTCCTGTAGCCGTAGCCTCCAATCACAATCCTCCGTGTTCTGGTGAAAATTTGAAGATGTTAATGTGAACAATATATATGAAGTGGAAACACTTTTATTAATCACCTCCCTCCCTCTCTCTCTCTCTCTCTCTCTCTCGCTCTCCGCAGAAAACCCACCAGAGTGCATTGCAGGTGCAGCAGAAGGCTGAGGCCCTACTCCAAGCCAACCACTACGACATGGACATGATCCGGGACTGTGCAGAGAAGGTGGCCGACCACTGGCAGCAGCTCATGCTCAAGATGGAGGACCGGCTCAAACTGGTCAACGCCTCTGTAGCCTTCTACAAGACTTCCGAGCAGGTGGGTGGGACATCGCTAACTGTTTCCATGGCAACCCGCCAGAGGAGGCCCATTGGCCCCTAGCCCAGTAACAAGGCCCCGATTAGGGTATATTAACCACTCTAGATAAGGTGGTATAATATGGTATATTACACTGCAGTTTTCCGTGTATTTGCGTTCATGTAGTTAGCGTGGGCTCTGTGGTGCATTGTGGGTAGTGTAGTTTTGACCTGTGCTGTGTGCTGCTCTGTAGGTGTGCAGTGTGCTGGAGAGCCTGGAGCAGGAGTATAAGCGTGAGGAGGACTGGTGTGGGGGAGCTGATAAACTGGGCCCTAACAGTGAGTCAGACCATGTCACACCCATGATCAGCAAACACCTGGAGCAGAAGGAGGCCTTCCTCAAGGCTTGTACACTAGCAAGGCGAAACGCGGACGTCTTCCTGAAGTACCTGCACAGAAACAGTGTCAACATGCCAGGGATGCTGTCTCACGTCAAGGCTCCTGAAACACAGGTCAAAAGTAAGTGCCTCTTTTTTTCCTTCCCAATCAAATACAACTTAGATCGTTCTTTACTATTGGTGTTCCTTTCAGGTGCCCTCTTCTTTTAGACAGATGGGATGTGTCCCAAATAGCCCCTTATTCCCTCTATAGTGCACGACTTAAGTGCTTTAGTAGTAGACTGTAGGACTAGCTTGCCTTTTGTGACATAGCCATGGTTTAAATGATAACGTGTCTCTTGTGGTTTTGTCAGACATCTTGAATGAGCTGCTCCAGAGAGAGAACCGGGTGCTGCACTTCTGGACAATGAGGAAGAGGAGACTGGACCAGTGTCAGCAGTATGTGGTGTTTGAACGCAGTGCCAAGCAGGTCAGTGCTGCTCCTCAAGGAGAACAATACCAGAACAGTAACATTCATGACTACAACAACACGGTCACATAGACAGAGTCAACACAAGCTATAAAAGCAGAACATAAAACAATATGTCCGGTCATACTATGCCATACAACCATTTTGAACCCTGTGCAAACTGCTCAACTAAGCACCGGTTAGACTAATGTTTTGACCAGGGGCTGACCAAACCAAAGCCTCCAAATCAGGTTTGGTTCCCATTCAGTGATGTTTTTGGAGAGGAATTGGGAATGAGGTAGACTGGTAACAGCACAGCGGTAGTGTTACCACAGCTGTAATTACATGCCCTACATTTTAACACTGGCTTATTGTAGTACAGTGTCTTTCTTCTCCTCAGTCTCTCCAAAACTTCTCCTCTCATTTAGTCAGTGCTGATTGACGGACCGAATGTGTGCAGCAGAGCAGGCTGAAGTATATCTCAATTGGAGACTGTTTGCTCCCCCATGTGGGCTGGTGTTAGCATTACACTGGTCTGGAGAGGCAGCAGTGAAGAGTGCATCTTCCTATCCCCTCGTAGATGTCAAATGTATAGAATGGTGTGAGGAGCCCACAATATAAGCTTGTTTTGTTGTAATGTTTGTAAACAAACACTGTATAGCCTAACAACATGGTTAAAACTATATGTCAGTCCCTGCATCCATAGCTCTGTCTACGAATTTGAGAGTGGTTACATTTCTCTAGTCTCATCCCTCAGTTGGTTAGCAAAACAGGGGCAGGGAGTCCTCTTTGATATTGTTTCAATGAAAGATTCTAGCTTTATGTCCATGAGGGGGCGTGAACAAATGCACACTTCCTCAAAGGCAGAATAGGGAATAGGAATAAAACATTAGTGTGATGACAGATAAGTGATCTGGACCTCGTCTCGTTGCGATTGGTCCACAGGCTTTGGAGTGGATCCACGACACGGGAGAGTTCTACCTGTCGACCCACACCTCCACCGGATCCAGTATCCACCACACACAGGAGCTACTGAAGGAGCACGAAGACTTCCAGATCACAGCCAAGGTGAAGGTCCCTTCCAGCAGTGTCCAACACTATCAAACACCACCTTACTCAATCAAATGGCATCTACTGGATGTATCTATGTATTTTCTATAACAGACACTGACCATTGTAGTTCTGAATCAGACTGTATGGGTTGTTTAGATTGTGATGCCTGTAAGAACCTTAGCCAGTGTGTTGAGATGTAAAGGGACTAGTGTCAGTGAACCTGTCCCATACATACACCGTGTAGGGCTGTCTGGGATCTGTTTAGATTGTGCAGGGTACTGGCCATCTGCGTGGAAGTGTCCCAAATGGCACCCTCTTCCCTACCTACTAAATTTGACCAGAGTCCCATGGACCCTGGTCAAAAGTAGTGCACTATATTCGGGAGTAGGGTGCCATTTGGGACGCTACCAGGTAGTGTGTTTTGCTGCCCTGCCCTGTTTGTGGCCCTGTGCTAGGTATTATGATGCTGTATCTATGAGGCCCAGTCACAGGGCAGCCTATTGTCCCTGATGTTCTGGCCTCCTGAGTTATTGTGTGGCAGAAATCTTTATTGTAGTCATGAACCCCTGGCACAGTGGATTTGGCTCCCATGGTTGACACGCACACAAACACAGGCACGCGCGCACACACACAAACACTCCGCGGCCCCCGTTCGTTCTCTCTTTCACTCTCTGTCTCTTTCTTTGTATTGACAGCAAACCAAAGAGAGGGTGAAACTGTTGATCCAGCTGGCAGATGGCTTTTGTGACAAAGGGCACGCCCATGCGCTGGAGATAAAGAAATGGGTCACCTCTGTGGACAAGCGCTACAGAGACTTCTCCCTCCGCATGGACAAGTACCGGTCCTGTCTGGAGAAAGCACTGGGCATCGTATCCTCTGACTCCAACAAGGCCGTGAGTACTGGAGGACAGGGTGGGGGAATGTTGGAGTGGAGGGTTGAGATGAAAGATGGTGTATGTGTGGGAGGGGGGAGGTTGTGTGTGTGTGTGAAACAGATGAAAGGTGGGATTTGAAAAGTGTGTGTGTGTGTGTATTTGCGTGCTCACGCTCATGTGTGAGAGTGTGTGTCTCTGTGTCTATGCGTGAGTCTGTATCTGTGTGTCTGTGCCCGTGTCCCCTCGGCGGTGCCTCGTAAAGTCCCCTGTCTGTCCTACAGAGTAAAGGGCTGCAGCTGGACATCATCCCCGCCAGCGTCCCAGGGTCAGAGGTCAAGCTGAGGGATGCTGCCCACGAACTCAATGAGGAGAAGAGGAAGTCTGCCAGGAGGAAAGAGTAAGCATTCACATACACAGTGGTTACACAGTGTGGTGGAGAAGCATCATTGTTATTAACTCATTCACATACACAGTGGTTACACAGTATGGTGGAGAAGCATCATTGATATTAACACATTCACATACACAGTGGTTACACAGTTTGGTGGAGAAGCATCATTGTTATTAACACATTCACATACACAGTGGTTACACAGTGTGGTGGAGAAGCATCATTGTTATTAACACATTCACATACACAGTGGTTACACAGTTTGGTGGAGAAGCATCATTGTTATTAACACATTCACATACACAGTGGTTACACAGTGTGGTGGAGAAGCATCATTGTTATTAACACATTCACATACACAGTGGTTACACAGTGTGGTGGAGAAGCATCATTGTTATTAACACATTCACATACACAGTGGTTACACAGTGTGGTGGAGAAGCATCATTGTTATTAACACATTCACATACACAGTGGTTACACAGTGTGGTGGAGAAGCATCATTGTTATTAACACATTCACATGCACAGTGGTTACACAGTGTGGTGGAGAAGCATCACTGTTATTAACACATTCACATACACAGTGGTTACACAGTGTGGTGGAGAAGCATCATTGTTATTAACACATTCACATACACAGTGGTTACACAGTTTGGTGGAGAAGCATCATTGTTATTAACACATTCACATACACAGTGGTTACACAGTGTGGTGGAGAAGCATCATTGTTATTAACACATTCACATACACAGTGGTTACACAGTTTGGTGAAGAAGCATCATTGTTATTAACACATTCACATACACAGTGGTTACACAGTGTGGTGGAGAAGCATCATTGTTATTAACACATTCACATACACAGTGGTTACACAGTGTGGTGGAGAAGCATCATTGTTATTAACACATTCACATACACAGTGGTTACACAGTGTGGTGGAGAAGCATCATTGTTATTAACACATTCACATACACAGTGGTTACACAGTGTGGTGGAGAAGCATCATTGTTATTAACACATTCACATACACAGTGGTTACACAGTGTGGTGGAGAAGCATCATTGTTATTAACACATTCACATACACAGTGGTTACACAGTGTGGTGGAGAAGCATCATTGTTATTAACACATTCACATACACAGTGGTTACACAGTGTGGTGGAGAAGCATCATTGTTATTAACACATTCACATACACAGTGGTTACACAGTTTGGTGGAGAAGCATCATTGTTATTATCACATACACAGTGGTTACACAGTTTGGTGGAGAAGCATCACTGTTATTAACACATTCACATACACAGTGGTTACACAGTTTGGTGGAGAACCATCATTGTTATTAACACATTCACATACACAGTGGTTACACAGTGTGGTGGAGAAGCATCACTGTTATTAACACATTCACATACACAGTGGTTACACAGTTTGGTGGAGAAGCATCATTGTTATTTACACATTCACATACACAGTGGTTACACAGTTTGGTGAAGAAGCATCATTGTTATTAACACATTCACATACACAGTGGTTACACAGTATGGTGGAGAAGCATCATTGTTATTAACACATTCACATACACAGTGGTTACAGAGTTTGGTGGAGAAGCATCATTGTTATTAACACATTCACATACACAGTGGTTACACAGTGTGGTGGAGAAGCATCATTGTTATTAACACATTCACATACACAGTGGTTACACAGTTTGGTGGAGAAGCATCATTGTTATTAACACATTCACATACACAGTGGTTACACAGTGTGGTGGAGAAGCATCATTGTTATTAACACATTCACATACACAGTGGTTACACAGTTTGGTGGAGAAGCATCATTGTTATTAACACATTCACATACACAGTGGTTACACAGTTTGGTGGAGAAGCATCATTGTTATTAACACATTCACATACACAGTGGTTACACAGTTTGGTGGAGAAGCATCATTGTTATTAACACATTCACATACACAGTGGTTACACAGTTTGGTGGAGAAGCATCATTGTTATTAACACATTCACATACACAGTGGTTACACAGTTTGGTGGAGAAGCATCATTGTTATTAACACATTCACATACACAGTGGTTACACAGTGTGGTGGAGAAGCATCATTGTTATTAACACATTCACATACACAGTGGTTACACAGTGTGGTGGAGAAGCATCATTGTTATTAACACATTCACATACACAGTGGTTACACAGTTTGGTGGAGAAGCATCACTGTTATTAACACATTCACATACACAGTGGTTACACAGTTTGGTGGAGAAGCATCATTGTTATTAACACATTCACATACACAGTGGTTACACAGTTTGGTGGAGAAGCATCATTGTTATTAACACATTCACATACACAGTGGTTACACAGTTTGGTGGAGAAGCATCATTGTTATTAACACATTCACATACACAGTGGTTACACAGTGTGGTGGAGAAGCATCATTGTTATTAACACATTCACATACACAGTGGTTACACAGTTTGGTGAAGAAGCATCATTGTTATTAACACATTCACATACACAGTGGTTACACAGTATGGTGGAGAAGCATCATTGTTATTAACACATTCACATACACAGTGGTTACAGAGTTTGGTGGAGAAGCATCATTGTTATTAACACATTCACATACACAGTGGTTACACAGTGTGGTGGAGAAGCATCATTGTTATTTACACATTCACATACACAGTGGTTACACAGTTTGGTGGAGAAGCATCATTGTTATTAACACATTCACATACACAGTGGTTACACAGTTTGGTGGAGAAGCATCATTGTTATTAACACATTCACATACACAGTGGTTACACAGTTTGGTGGAGAAGCATCATTGTTATTTACACATTCACATACACAGTGGTTACACAGTTTGGTGGAGAAGCATCACTGTTATTAACACATTCACGTACACAGTGGTTACACAGTTTGGTGGAGAAGCATCATTGTTATTAACACATTCACGTACACAGTGGTTACACAGTTTGGTGGAGAAGCATCACTGTTATTAACACATTCACGTACACAGTGGTTACACAGTTTGGTGGAGAAGCATCATTGTTATTAACACATTCACATACACAGTGGTTACACAGTTTGGTGGAGAAGCATCATTGTTATTAACACATTCACATACACAGTGGTTACACAGTGTGGTGGAGAAGCATCATTGTTATTAACACATTCACATACACAGTGGTTACACAGTTTGGTGGAGAAGCATCACTGTTATTAACACATTCACATACACAGTGGTTACACAGTTTGGTGGAGAAGCATCACTGTTATTAACACATTCACATACACAGTGGTTACACAGTTTGGTGGAGAAGCATCACTGTTATTAACACATTCACATACACAGTGGTTACACAGTTTGGTGGAGAAGCATCACTGTTATTAACACATTTACATACACAGTGGTTACACAGTGTGGTGGAGAAGCATCATTGTTATTAACACATTCACATACACAGTGGTTACACAGTTTGGTGGAGAAGCATCACTGTTATTAACACATTCACATACACAGTGGTTACACAGTTTGGTGGAGAAGCATCACTGTTATTAACACATTCACATACACAGTGGTTACACAGTTTGGTGGAGAAGCATCACTGTTATTATCACATACACAGTGGTTACACAGTTTGGTGGAGAAGCATCACTGTTATTAACACATTCACATACACAGTGGTTACACAGTGTGGTGGAGAAGCACCGTTGTTATTAAAAGCACTGGCAGGTGGGAATACCAGACAGGAACGTTTTCACCGGATAACAGACATTTTTAACATATTCATACTGCAGTAGTTAACATTAGTATTGTCTAACAATTACCATTTATTTCATTTAAGATATTTTCATGATATCTTATAAATAATATTCAGATTTTTTTTAAAGTATGACTTACTGTATTTAACTTCAAATTCAGAGCCACTGGAAGGCTGTTGAAATAATGAGGCGGTTGAAAAAGTGAGCTACTTGTTTAGTTGCCCTTTCCTTTTGGGACTTTGATGTTTGATGTTGCATTTAAGCCATGCAAAATTTAATTTAAATAAAAACAACACATTTCACTGCACCTATCTGTTGTATTTGACAATAAAACAATATTTTTCTGGGGTTTTACTGTGCTGTCTGTGTGCATCCCAAATGGCTCCTGATTCACTCCCAAATGGCTCCTAATTCACTAAATAGTGTTCTTCTTTTGACCAGAGCCTTAGTCAAAGGTAGTGCACTATATAGGAAATAGGGTGCCATTTGGGACGTAGAATATCAATATCTTTCCTCCGAAAGAGGGAACCACTGCTGTGTCACATGGGACATTTGTCTATGCCCCTGACCCACACAAAACAGACCAAAACACAAGGCAGTCTCTCTTTCTCTCTGCTGCAGTTCCCAGAAGTTTAATGTTTTTTCCCCAGGTTCATAATGGCAGAGCTCATTCAGACAGAGAAGGCCTACGTCAGAGACCTGCGGGAGTGTACAGATGTAAGTACTGAGAAACCGCCACTCCATTCAACCTGTGACACATTCACACTCGTTTACTGACGGACTCTATACAGTGGCCCCTGTATAGAGTCTGTCAACAAAGGAAAACATTATGTAAGCCAAGGCCCAAGGGCAATGCAAAAGGTATGCTTGATTAATCTGTTTTAGTTTTAGTTGGTGATTTTCTGGTTGTAGAAAGGTCAGATGTCAGGAATACAACCAGGTAAATATGATGTGTTGTTCTCTGTGTGGTTTCCAGACCTACCTGTGGGAGATGACCAGCGGTGTTGAGGAGATCCCTCCAGGCATCGTCAACAAAGAGCACATCATCTTTGGCAACATGTTGGACCTCTACGAGTTCCACCACAAGTTAGTGTTCTGTACTGGAGTTACCCACACCGGACTCCCCTTGCCTTGTAGATGCACTGGAGTGGCTCAATCAACCTAAGACTGGTCTATAGTAACTCAACCTGGGTCCTATGTATTAGTACACACCATAAATAATAATGAAAACAAGCATTTCTTATTGGACAAGTTCAGGTAGTCCCTCCTCGTGTTGCCCCGTTTAGTTCTGTTCAGTTCGTAGTGAATAAGATCCTGCTTTTAGATTTCCTCAGAAACTCTCTCTTTCTGTACAGCATCTTCCTGAAGGAGTTGGAGAAATACGAACAGCTACCTGAGGACGTGGGTCATTGCTTTGTCACCTGGGTGAGTGTCTCACTGTCTAGACAAGCCAGCTTACAACATTGACATAGGTTGACATGGCTGAGATGTTGCGGGAATATTGTGTCTCTTAACAGTTGTGTATCCATTTTGCAGGCAGATAAGTTCCAGATGTATGTGAACTACTGCAAGAACAAACCAGACTCTACCCAGCTCATTCTGGAGCATGCAGGGCCCTATTTTGATGTACGTGTAGATGAGTACCAACTTAGGCATGCTATAAATACTTAATACATCAAATGTTGAACCACTAATCAAATTCTGCGAGGTCTTATTATGTGGTCTTCTGAATCAGATCCTTTGAAGTACTGTTTATGCTAATAGTTTTGAATAAATACAAGGAAGCAATATTATGCTGGTATATCAGTTATGACGGTAGCCTCCAAATCTAGCTTATCCAGGTGATTTCTGGGTGTTTGGCAGTGAGGCTGATCTTAACAGGAGTTGTGGTGGTAGTACAGGAGGGAGGAAGAGGGGTAGATGAAGCCTACTCACAGAAGATTGACCTTAGGTTGCTGTCAGTGACCTCCAGCTCTGAGGAGAGGGGTATCTCCATCCTCCATCAGTGCTGTCTGTCTAGGTCTAGGAGCAGGGTTACGCTGGCGACTGCTGCCTCGGCGTCTCTGTGCCCTTTATTAAGACGTCTCTGTCTTTTGGTTTCCAGGAAATTCAACAGAGGCACCGGCTGGCCAACTCCATATCCTCATACCTTATCAAGCCTGTCCAGAGAATAACCAAGTATCAGCTGCTTCTCAAGGTACTGTACACTGGCCAAATAGAAACAGTAGCTAGACGACTCTCTGTAATAATTATGTAGCATACAGCACAGCAGGTTCCGGTGCGCCCTTTGTTCTCTCACCCTCTGTAGTCTAGCTTGTGCAATGATCGTGTTTATTGTACATCACATCGCTAGTTGTCAACAAAGCTACAGTGTTGGAAGCTAACTGCATCTTGCATGGAACACAATCCATTATAGCCTTTATCTTTTGTTGGACCTTGAGGTTTGTGAAATGCAACTGATGTTTCTCTCTCTCTCTCTCTCTCTCTCTCTCTCTCTCTCTCTCTCTCTCTCTCTCTCTCTCTCTCTCTCTCTCTCTCTCACTGTGTTTGTGTGTGTGTGTGTTTACATTTCCTCTCCAGGAGCTGCTGACCTGCTGTGAGGAGGGGAAGGGGGAGATCAAGGATGGTCTGGAGGTGATGCTCAGTGTCCCCAAGAGAGCCAACGACGCCATGCACCTCAGCATGATGGACGGTAGGAGCAAATATACTTAGAACTAACTAAGGGTTTCCCCTTTTATCTGTGGTAGGAGGACTAGGCCTTGACTTACTGGACATTCCTTTTAGCTCCTAGTGAAGCAGGGCTGGGCTAACTCACAGGAAGCTTTCATTGAATATACAGTTAAAATTCGGAAGTTTACATACACTTTAGCCAAATACATTTAAACTCAGTTTTTCACAATTCCTGACATTTAACCTCTTGATTCTAGCCATCCGGGATCGTGAATACAGCCTCAAGCTCATTACCATAACGCAACGTTAACTATTCATGAAAATCGCAAATTAAATGAAATAAATATGCTAGCTCTCAAGCTTAGCCTTTTGTTAACAACACTGTCATCTCAGATTTTCAAAATATGCTTTCAACCATAGCAAAACAAGCATTTGTGTAAGATTATTGATAGCTAGCGTAGCATTTAGCATAGCATTCAGCATGCAACATTTTCACAAAAACAAGAAAAGCATTCAAATAAAATAATTTACATTTGAAGAACTTTAGATGTTTTCAATGAGGAGACTCTCAGTTAGATAGCAAATGTTCAGTTTTTCCAAAAATATTATTTGTTTAGGACAAATCGCTCTGATTTGTTCATCACGTTTAGCTACGAAAAAACCTGTATCCAGGAGTGTAATTATCCCCGCAGCTCATTAGCATAACACAACGTTAACTATTCATGAAAATCGCAAATGAAATGAAATAAATATGCTAGCTCTCAAGCTTAGCCTTTTGTTAACAACACTGTCATCTCAGATTTTCAAAATATGTTTTTCAACCATAGCAAAACAAGCATTTGTGTAACAGTATTGATAGCTAGCGTAGCATTTAGCGTTAGCATTGAGCGGGCAACATTTTCACAAAAACAAGAAAAGCATTCAAATAAAATCATTTACCTTTGAAGAACTTCAGATGTTTTCAATGAGGAGACTCTCAGTTAGATAGCAAATGTTCAGTTTGTCCAAAAATATTATTTTTGTAGGAGAAATCGCTCCGTTTTGTACATCAAGTTTGGCTACCAAAAAAAAACGAAAATCATCAAAACGCCAAACGTTTTTTTCCAAATTAACTCCATAATATCGACTGAAATATGGTAAACGTTGTTTAGAATCAATCCTCAAGGTGTTTTTCACATATCTCTTCGATGATATATCGTTCGTGGAAGTCTCCTCTCTCCCCTGAATCACATGGATGAATGCGTGCAGCTTGGAGATTACGCAGCAATTTCGACAAAGGACACCGGGCGGACACCTGGTAAATGTAGTCTCTTATGGCCAATCTTCCAATGATATGCCTACAAATACGTCACAATGCTGCAGACACCTTGGGCAAACGGCAGAAAGCGTAGGCTCGTTCAGGGCACATTCACAGCCATATAAGGAGACAATGGAAAACAGAGCCTCAAAAATTCGGCTCATTTCCTGTTTGAAGTTTCATCTTGGTTTCGCCTGTAGCATCAGTTCTGTGGCACTCACAGACTCAGAGTGTTTTTTTTCCAAAGCTGTCAATTATATGCATAGTCAAGCATCTTTTCGTGACAAAATATCTTGTTTAAAATGGGAATGTTTTTTTATCCATAAATTAAAAGAGCGCCCCCTATATCCAAGAAGTTAATCCTAGTAAACATTCCCTGTCTTAGGTCAGTTAGGTTCACCACTTTATTTTAAGAATGTGAAATGTCATAATAGTAGAGAGAATTATTTATTTAAGCTTTTATTTATTTCATCACATTCCCAGTGGGTCAGAAGTTTACATACACTTAATTAGTATTTAGTAGCATTGCCTTTAAATTGTTTAATTGGGTCAAACTTTTCGGGTAGCCTTCCACAAGCTTCCCACAATAAGTTGGGTGAATTTTGGCACATTTCTCCTGACAGAGCTGGTGTAACTGAGTCAGGTTTGCAGGTCTTCTTGCTCGCACACACTTTTTCAGTTCTGCCCACAAATATTCTATGGGATTGAGGTCAGGGCTTTGTGATGGCCACTCCAATACCTTGACTTTGTTTTCCTTAAGCCATTTTTCCACAACTTTGGAAGTATGCTTGGGGTCATTGTCCATTTGGAAGACCCATTTGTGACCAAGCTTTAACTTCCTTGCTGATGTCTTGAGATGTTTCTTCAATATATCCACATAGTTGTCTTTCCTCATGATGCCATCTATTTTGTGAAGTGCACCAGTCCCTCCTGCAGCAAAGCACCCCCACAACATGATGCTGCCACCCCCGTGCTTTAAGGTTGGGATGGTGTTCTTTGGCTTGCAAGCTTCCCCCTTTTTCCTCCAAACATAACGATGGTCATTATGGCCAAACAGTTCTATTTCTGTTTCACCAGACCAGAGGACATTTCTCCAGAAAGTACGATCTTTGTCCCCATGTGCAGTTGCAAACCGTAGTCTGGCTTTTTTATTGCGGTTTTGGTGCATTGGCTTCTTCCATGCTGAGCGGCCTTTCAGGTTATGTCGATATAGGACACGTTTTACTGTGAATATAGATACTTTTGTATCTGTTCCCTCCAGCATCTTCACAAGGTATTTTGCTGTTGTTCTGGGAATTATTTGCACTTTTTGCACCAAAGTACGTTCATCTCTAGGAGACAGAATGCGTCTCCTTCCTAAGCAGTATGACGGCTGCGTGGTCCCATGATGTTTATACTTGCGTACTATTGTTTGTACAGATTAATGTGGTACCTTCAGGAGTTTGGAAATTGCTCCCATGGATGAACCAGACTTGTGGGGGTCTACAATTTTTTTTCTGAGGTCTTGGCTGATTTCTTTTGATTTTCCCATGATGTCAATCAAACAGGCACTGAGTTTGAAGGTAGAACTTGAAATACATCCACAGGTACATCTCCAATTGACTCAAATTATGTCAATTAGCCTATCAGAAGCTTCTAAAGCCATAACATCATTTTCTGGAATTTTCCCAAGCTGTTTAAAGGCACAGTCAACTTAGTGTATGTTAACTTCTGACCCACTGGAATTGTGATACAGTGAATTATAAGTGAAATAATGTGTCTAAACAATTGTTGGAAAAAATAGGTGTGTCATGCACAAAGTAGATGTCCTAACCGACTTGCCAAAACTATAGTTTGTTCACAAGAAGTTTGTGGAGTGGTTGAAAAACGAGTTTTAATGACTCCAACCTAAGTGTATGTAAACTTCCAACTTCAGCTGTAGGTTTAGAAATGATTTGAATCAAGTGACTTGACAGTCCCCTCTCTTCCTTCTCCTCTTCCCCTCTCCAGGGTTCGATGGGAATATTGACTCCCAAGGAGAGCTGATCCTGCAGGAGTCCTTCCAGGTGTGGGATCCCAAGACTCTGATCCGTAAGGGACGTGAGCGCCACCTCTTCCTATTTGAGATGTCCCTGGTCTTCAGTAAGGAGGTCAAGGACTCTAACGGACGCAACAAGTACCTCTACAAGAGCAAGCTCTTTGTAAGCACAACCTGTCCACTCTCTCATCACAATGGCTGGAACTCAGACTTGAGATCAGCTTGCTTAACTTAAATTAAAGTCTCCCATTCACATCAATGAATGATTTACGGAAAAGAGTTGCCTGACCCGATCTCAAGTCAATACGTTTTTATCAACCCTATATTTACTCTCTTTCTCTCCTGTTTTTTCTCTAACTCTGTTTTTGTGTTGTCTCTGCTCCAAGACTTCAGAGCTGGGTGTCACAGAACATGTGGAGGGGGATCCGTGTAAGTTTGCTCTCTGGGTTGGGAGGACCCCCAGCTCAGACAACAAGATGGTGCTCAAGGTAACTGGTACATTATGACTTAACAGTAACCCAGCAAACAATCAAGCTCAATGAATATGTATATATTTACTCCCACTTTTGCCCAAAACGTATTTCCTTAAGTGGGTGTTACTGTGAGTTTTAAAGATTTAAGTTCAACCCACTACAATTCCGCCCAAAACGTATTTCTTTGAGTGGGCTTTACCAGGCCTACAGTCAGTGTTCGAGTTTGATGATTTGCATAACAGTTCATGCACTTAGAGACATATATGTGTGTTGATGCGTTGTGAGTCATGGCACACACACACACACACACACACACACACACACACACACACACACACACACACACACACACACACACACACACACACACACACACACACACGCTATGTACACTACCGTTCAAAAGTTTGGGGTCACTTAGAAATGTAATTGTTTTTGAAAGAAAAGCCCATTTTTTCCATTAAAATAACATCAAATTGATCAGAAATACAGTGTAGACATTGTTAATGTTGTAAAAGACAATTGTAGCTGGAAATGGCCCATTATCATCAACCACCACTAATGTATTCCAATGGCACGTTGTGTTAGCTAATCCAAGTTTATAATTTTAAAAGGCTAATTGATCATTAGAAAATGCTTTTGCAATTATGTTAGCACAGCTGAAAACTGTTGTGGTGATTAAAGAAGCAATAAAACTGGCCTTTAGACTAGCTGAGTATCTGCAGCATCAGCATTTGTGGGTTTGATTTACAGGCTCAAAATGGTCAGAAACAAAGAACTTGGATTAGCTAACACAACATGCCATTGGAACACAAGAGTGATGGTTGCTGATAATGGGCATCTGTACGCCTATGTAGATATTCCATAAAAAATTGGTTGTTTCCATCTACAATAGTCATTTACAACATTAACAATGTCTACACTGTATTTCTGATCAATTTGATGTTATTTTAATGGGCAATTTTTAAAATGTTCTTTCAAAGACAATTACATTTCTACGTGACCCCAAAACTTTGAACGGTAGTGTATATATTATACATATTATATCATGGCAGATCTTAATCTGTCCGTTATATAACAGCAGCATACTCTTGATTATTGTTGCATAGTTCCAATGAAGACATGAGTGAGTCATATGCTAATTAGGTGTCCACGCATTCACAACATTCACACAGCACTGAAGGGGCCTTTAAATGGCTCCTCGGAAATGACTGGTTATGATGCCAGCATGAGAATTCCTCAATAGTGAAACATACTGTAATCGATTGAAAGGGTCTTACTGAATGAAATGAACGTAACAGAATGTCCTTTGTGTGTTCTGTCCATGTACTCTGGTAAAAATAGTAAGCATTTAGATCATTTCTATCAATGAAGGCATCAGGGTTGACTGTATTGACACAGCTCAGAGCGTAGTGTTGCATCATAGATAGTGTCGAAATATTGGGAATGTGTGGACTGAGATCTTTCTGCCCGCCAGTCTGTCTTGACCGTCCGTCCGTCTGTCCCCTCAGGCGTCCAGCATAGAGAACAAGCAGGACTGGATCAAACACATCCGGGAGGTGATCCAGGAGCGTACCATCCACCTGAGAGGAGCCCTGAAGGAGCCTATTCACATCCCCAAGGCCACCACAGTCAAACACAAGGGCAGAAGGTACAGTACAGTACTGCACCTTGTATCAACCTCATCACTTCTCACAGCCTTTCTTACAGACCATACAGGATTGACTGCATTGGACATTGGTTTTATACATTACAGTTATTGTTCTGTCAATTCCGCAGCACAAACTAACATTAAAGGCCCCAACAGTTTATGATTGTGAGAGCTGCCCCGCCCTATTTTGATTGACATATTCCTCCTCTGTAGTCATGGAGAGGACCTGGACAGCCAGGGTGATGCCAGCAGTCAGCCAGACACCATCTCTATCGCCTCCCGTACCTCTCAGAACACACTGGACAGCGACAAGGTGAGTTATCATAGGCTGCCCATTGCCTTCCTACAGCTACGCCATACAAATACAGCACGTTGCCAACTCCGGAGTCTGATGTAAGACAATGGTCTGCTGCTACAATCCCTGCAGTTTAGGGCTTCACCAACGATGGCTGTTGGTCTCTGTTGTGGAACAGCGGAGGTCTTCACAGTATCATTTGACACGTTAGGCTCTAGAGACGTCTTTTCAAAAGCATTTCAAGCTGTAGCCTCTAAATCCGGTCATTTTTAGGGGAGACCGCAACCAGACAAGTCCATTCGAATTTAATATTTCAAGACATCATTTTAATTTGGACTGGCTTCCTGTGAACCTGTTGACTGACAAGGGACTGTCTGAAAACCAAACTTTCGTTAGACTTTTCCTTTCCATCTCAGAGATGAACATAAGAAACATGGTCCTTCTTCAGGAAGGAACAGTGTGATTTTATCAGGCAATAACAGCACAGAAGGACATCACTCCTACTCACAGTCAGAGCTATATTCTCTCACACAAACACTCCGCCTCTTTAGGGACCATGTTTCCCTGCCAAAGCTGGACTTGCAGTTATTCTGCTCTATGCAGCTATGCTCCTAAATCAAGGAATTAGGTTCAATTTGACTTAGCCACATCGGTTGAGTCCCACATGCTACCCTATTCCCTTTATAGTGCACTCCTGGTCAAAAATAATGCACAGCAAAATGAATATGGTGACATTTGGAAGACATGCATGTCCCTTTCTGTATGTGTCCTTCCTGGCACCGTGTGGCTCTGGTTCTGTCAGGGTACAGAAAACAACACAGAGAAGGTCAGTCAAGGTCACGGAGAGGTGAGGAGGGAGATTCCATGTGTCTTCTCATGTACACGAAGGGGCCGTGGTTCCTTTAATGCAGGGAACAATCACTCACAGTCAACTCTCTCTTTCTCGCTCTCTTTTTTTACTTTCTCTGCCTCTCTCTCTGTCTTTCTTTCTCTCGCTCTCTGCGTCTTCGCCTGGTGTTGTGAGATCTGTGAGAGGCAATGACAGAGCCGAGTTGTGTGTCGGCGACGCGTCAACGAGTGTGTCAGCCTCCCACTAGCTGTACCACTCTCTGTGTCAGTGTCATATCTCCAGCCTCTCCTTGGAGAAGGCACAGCTGGTACAGTAGACAAGGAAGGGAGTGCTTTGGCTCTGGTATATAGTACCTAGATACCATCGTAGGGCCATCGGGCAGAGGGATATGAGAGTAGGTGGGCCTGCGTGTTACCTCAGGTCAGTGTGGTTCAGTGTTAAGTTAAACTTGTGTCGCGTCGATGGATTAGATTCAGCATCAGGAGCATCAGAGTATGAAGGAGAAGAGGACAGAGGACAGAATCATGGAGGACAATAAAAACTCAGGTCCGGTGGCTCAGCTTTTGAACTCTCTGGCTTTGCCTCACTACCAATGGGTATGTATGGATCTCTAGCAGTTACTAACTAGCCATGTCGGTGGGATGTTGGTTGGAATCTGTAATTGGTTTGATTTGATAGTCATTTGAAGAATGCGTTGTCCGTGTGGAACTGCCGAGGGTGATCGTCATTCTCCTGTAACTGATTTCCCTTGTATATATCCCTCAATATATATTTTAATGGAATATTTGGCACTTTAATGGTCGTGTTTTTCCCCTGCATCTACTGCTTTAGAATGCCAGAGCGTTTCTTGAGTCATGTTGAGGCATCTGAATGTGAGTCTAGTGACTCTACAGAACGACATGTTTACAGTACAACTCAGTACAGTTGAGCTACAGTAGCTACAGTATGTGGTTGGTTTGGAGCCTGCACATTCTAATGGCCATCAGAATAAGCTCTTATTCTAGCCTTGTGACTGAGACTGGGTCTGGGGAAACGGAATGACTGACAAGTGGTAAATCAGAAGTTCTCAGGGGGACTTGGGGACCTTCAAACCCATATAAGAACTCAGTTGTTGACATGGTAATAATAGACTCGCTATTGCTGATTAGTACA
Organism: Oncorhynchus keta; assembly: GCF_023373465.1. Classification (NCBI taxonomy): domain Eukaryota; kingdom Metazoa; phylum Chordata; class Actinopteri; order Salmoniformes; family Salmonidae; genus Oncorhynchus; species Oncorhynchus keta. The sequence goes on along the minus strand of NC_068454.1, from coordinate 66,345,235 downwards.
TCCTGAGAATCTCACCATTTATTGACATGTAGTTATATTTCACATCCTCATTATGATACTGCTCCTAAACATCAATACATTCAGGCTGTTTCTTCATGACCTCAAACTATTCCTTTATGTCATGTAATGTTTATAGTAAATCTGACATGCTCCCTCTCTCTCACCCTCACTCCCCCTCTCTCTCTCTCCCTCTCCATCCCTCCCTCTCTCTCTCTCTCTCTCTCTCTCTCTCCCTCCCTCCCTCTCTCTCTCTCTCTCCCTCTCCATCTCTCTCTCTCTCTCTCTCTCTCCCTCTCCATCCCTCCCTCTCTCTCTCTCTCTCCCTCCCTCTCCATCCCTCTCTCTCTCTCTCTCTCTCTCTCCATCCCTCCCTCCCTCCCTCTCTCTCTCTCTCTCTCTCTCTCTCTCTCTCTCCCTCTCCATCTCTCTCTCTCTCTCTCTCTCCCTCCCTCTCCATCCCTCTCTCTCTCTCTCTCTCTCTCTCTCTCTCTCTCTCTCTCTCTCTCTCTCTCTCTCCCTCCCTCTCCATCCCACCCTCTCTCTCCCTCCCCTCTCCATCCCACCCTCTCTCTCTCCCTCCCTCTCCATCCCTCCCTCTCTCTCTCTCTCCCTCCCTCTCCATCCCTCTCTCTCTCTCTCTCTCTCTCTCTCCTCTCCATCCCTCCCTCCTCTCTCTCTCTCTCTCTCTCTCTCTCTCTCTCTCTCTCTTCCTCTCCATCCATCCCTCCCTCTCTCTCTCTCTCTCTCCATCCCTCCTCTCTCTCTCTCTCTCCCTCTCTCCCTCCATCCCTCTCTCTCCCTCTCCATCCCTCCCTCTCTCTCTCTCTCCCTCTCCATCCCTCCTCTCCTCCCTCTCCATCCCTCCCTCCATCCATCTCCTCTCCCTCCTCTCCATCCCTCTCTCTCTCTCCCTCTCTCTCTCTCTCTCTCCATCCCATCTCTCTCTCTCTCTCTCTCCATCCCTCTCTCTCTCTCTCCCTCTCCATCCCTCTCTCTCTCTCCCTCTCTCCCTCCCTCCCTCCCTCCCTCTCTCTCTCTCTCTCCATCCCTCCCTCTCTCTCTCTCCCTCCCTCTCCATCCCTCTCTCCCTCCATCCCTCCCTCTCTCTCTCTCTCTCTCCCTCTCTCTCTCCCTCTCCATCCCACCCTCTTTTCAGCTCTCTGGTGGCTGTGAGCTGACTGTGGTCATCCATGACTTTGTGGCTAGTAATGGCAGCAGCTCTGAGCTGACTGTACGGAGGGGTCAGACGGTAGAGGTGCTGGAGAGGCTTCATGACAAGCCAGACTGGTGCCTGGTGAGGACCACGGACCGCTCCCCTGCCCAGGAGGGCATAGTACCCTGTGCCATGCTCTGCATCGCTCACTCACGCTCCAGTATGGAGATGGAAGGACTATTCAACCACCACCACAAAGGTAGGCCTTGATGTGGGGACTGAGAAGGCTGGAACACACACAGATACACAGATACACAGACACAGACACATAAACAGATACACAGACACACTGTCAGCCTTGCTGTTGTGAGGCACCTGGAATGCAGTAGAGGAAAAGATGACATGCACACATCAAATGGATCATATGGAGATCAAATGATATGTTCAGCAAAAGTAAAAAAGAATGTCTGAGATCTCCAGGATGGCACAGTGGTCTAAGGCACGGCATCGCATTGCTAACTGTGCCCCCAGAGATGCTGGGTTTGAGCCCAGGCTCTGCCGCAGCCGACCACGACCGGGAGACTCATTGGGCGGCACACAATTGGCCCAGCAACGTCCGGTTTAGGGAGGGTTTGTCCGGGAGGGATATCCTTGTTTTCTTTCTTCGAAGGAGAAGTAGATTTTGAGCTCCATGACCTGACCCCATTCCAGACCCCAGGGGATGAGGTCAAAGAAACCTGGGTGGCACATGGAGCTTCTGTTCTGTCATGACTGAGTCACTCAGTAAAGCTTTGTTCCTGTCAGATGGCCCGCCCTCCTCCTGTCCTGTCTGTAATAAGATAGAGGTGATGTTTGTGTACTGTATACTGGTGGTTTCCATGGTGCGGCACAAGGCTACCTGAGGTGGCAGGTAGCCTAGTGGTTAGAGTGTTGGGCCTGTAACTGAAAGGTTGCTGGATCGAATCTCCTAGCTGACACGGTCCAAATCTGTCGTTCTGCCCCTGAACAAGGCAGTTAACCCACTGTTCCTAGACCAGTTAACCCGCTGTTCTTTGGTAGGCCGTCATTATAAATAAGAATTTCTTCTTAACTGACTTGCCTCGTTAAATGTTAAAAATCCATGGTTTCCTAAACATTAGGCTCTTCATCATTTTATAGGGGAGTGGGGAATCCTATATTTCTATTGGCTTAAACCAGGTAGTGTTTGATGCATGTTACACACTTGGATGGTTTTCTCTAACTAATAACAAACTAAAGGATTTCCCATCCAGGTCTTTACTATTCTACTACCTTCAAGTTTCACGTGTGCTTTTTCCCCATGTTTTTTCCTGAGCGCCTACAGCAGCATCAGAACTTCTTAGATGGTCCGTTCTTATACCCACGCAGCAGTGAATTGTTATGCAGACTAATAAAACTACAAACTGCTAAAGACTCCCCTCAGCAGGGCTCTTTTAGAACTAGGAGGATGAACCTGTCCTTGGTGCTCCCTTTTTCTTTGTGGTGCTTTGTCCATGAAGCAGAGCATGTAGGCCTAAGGCCTTTTTCTCAGGGCAGTGGACGGTTTGGGGGTAGATCGGGGAGTTCTCCTCTTCCTACCCCCAACTGGTGCTGTCACCCAGATGCATGGCCGGGCCAGAATAAGTGCAGGCTGTGAGCAGAAGGTTTGCCCTGGTAAATGTCTTGTAGGAGTTGTAGAAGGGGATGGATGGATGTGTCTCACTAACTCACAGGAAGACTATTCATTCATTGTTTTTCCTCATTGCAGTCTCCATCCCTTGGATTTAGAACAAAGCCCTTGCTGGCTGGTTGCCTGTGGTGAGTTAGTAGATGTCATAGCTTGTGTAAATCATACAAGTTCCCAGAAAATGCTGTTGATGTGACTCCTGTGATGTTCTTGCAATTAAGTTTGTAAACTGAATTAGACTAATGTAACGGCTCTCTTCTATCTCCTCCTCTGACGAAGAGGTGGAACAAGGATCGGACCAAAATGCAGCGTGATGATGATTCATGATATATTTTAATAAAGGAAAAGCTATACATGCAGAAACTACAAAAATAATGAAATGAAATAATGAAAACCGAAACAGCCCTATCTGGTGCAAACACAAAGACAGGAACAATCACCCACGAAACACTCAAAGAATATGGCTGCCAAAATATGGTTCCCAATCAGAGACAACGAAAATCACCTGCCTCTGATTAAGAACCGCCTCAAGGCAACCATAGACTTTCCTAGACAACCCTACTCAGCCACAATCCCAATACCTACTAAAACCCCAATACAAAAACACACCACAAAATAAACCCATGTCACACCCTGGCCTGACCAAATAAATGAAGACAAACATACATACTTCGACCAGGCCGTGACAACTAAGTTACTGCTTTTTGGCTATTTTTGTATTTTCCAACTTTAGGACCATGGACTAGGACAGAGTTCCCCAACTGTCTGCCCTCGGATGGTTTTATTTGACCCCCATAGTGTTCTGAGTTTAAAAAAAAGATATATGTATATTTATATACATATAATTTTCATTGTTGGACATAAAAGACTGTAAAAACACCAGAAAATCAGCTCCAAGATTTTGGGAATCTGTTTCCAGGTATTCCCACGCACAATAGAGAGATTTTGCGATCGTATACAAATAATAATAATTCATGATAATTGATTGGATCTATAGAGCACTTTTCTACCAACTGAGGTACTCAAAGCGCTTTAAATAGTAGGGGGAAACTCCCCTCATCCACCATCAATGTGTAGCACCCACCTCAGTGATGCATGGCGGCCATTTTGTGCCACAACGCTCACCACACATCAGCTATCAGGTGGAGAGGTGAGAAGGGATATATGCCAATTAGGAATGAGGAGGATGATTAGGTGGTCATGATGGAATGTGGCCAGGTTGGGAATTTAGCCATGAAACACGGTCAGAACACCGTTTTTTAACATCCCATCTGAAAGACGGCACCCGACAATGTTCCCAAATGTAATCAAGGTTTGAAATTATGTTTCATATTTTTTGTCAAGTATTATTTCTGTCTAGGCTTCTTGCGGTCCATCTGCAGTGTAAATATATATATATTTTTTTATCACACTCCGGCCCCCTGACCATCCGCCCAAGAAAAAATTGGCACGCGGCTGTAGTTGAGGATCCCTGGACTAGGAAATGCCACTATGGCTATCCACAACTAGAGCAGTGTGGACCGAAGTGTACAGTAGGGGGAATAGGGACCATAATACGTTCAGCGTATTTCTAAAATGTGCTAAAGAGACAGGAGAAACATCTCCCTTCAGTTGCTGATTCAGCTTAAAACAGTTACCTTCTCGAAGGTACCAGGGAGGCCTTAGCTTTTTTGGTGTGGCGCACGTGTGTGTGTGTTCCGCGTGCTTGTGTTGAGCACGTTGCACTCATGTATGTGTGTGTGTTTGGTTCTTACAGGAAACGGGCTCTGTGGTTAGTGCACAGAGTTCCTGATGAAAAAACATACAGTTGAACAGGGAGAGCTTTGTGTGGGCTGCCTGTTTTACTCCTCCAGCCCTGTATGCACTGCAGGGTAGATTGAGATCTGGTTGTACAAATGTATGAGAGGCACCTTAGCAGCTACAGACAGTCACACTGCTGAAAGTTCTCTTTGTGCATTGTTTTTGGCAGCAATAAAACTAATTTAAGTGTTTTGAGCTTAGCTTAAATAAGGACATTGCAACTGTGCTTAAAAGTAAAGCTGCTACTAAAGATGCTACATTTCTACAGTACATAATGCTTGTGGAAGCTGAGCCCATGCTGTTTGAGTTCTGGAGCTTCTACTAGGGGTTTTACGTTAAAGTGTGCCTTCTGATTCTGAATGTTCCTTTGGGACAGAGGAGGCTTGCCCTCACAGCACAACAGCCCACTCTCTGGGACAGTGGAGAAGAGAGAGCAGATCCAATCCCACAAACACAGCAGACTGATCTCATCTGAGCTAGAGCTGCTTCCTATAGCTTTTCCTTAAACCACATGATTCTTTATCTGTTTTATATCATTATTTTGAGGAATTGGATTTTAAATGGTGTGAGAAGTTGAATCGTACCTTGGCAGGTTGCCATGGCAAATGGAATACGGTCTATTTTTGCTGTTAGTCCTCTGTACCATATGAGTTCTCAAGCGGGACCCTCGGAAAACTGCAAATTCTGGCTGCTGGATTTGGGTACGTAATGATACTGTGTAGGACCTATATAGAACCCGTCCTTTAAGTGTTCCAGTCCATTAACGGTGTAGAACAGGCTCCAACTTTGTAATGGATTGTTATTGTTGTGATCATTGGTATAATCAAGCAATACATTTAATTATTGTTTACATGATTTTGCAGCATACCTTTAGCATACCTTTTTTCACAGCCTACTGTAGAGTACATATCAACAATAACGTCTGTATTGTATGTGACAGCCTGGGGGATAAGTACCATAGGCTATTATATTGATTGAATGCGTGTTATGGAGTGGATTATATGGGTGCATAAAAATGATTGAAATACCGTATTAAAGCTGGTACGCTTTGGATTAGATTAAGAGGTTCTGAGTCACATGTGGGACAGACACAGACAACCAGACAGACAGACAGACAGACAGACAGACAGACAGACCAGCAGGAAGGCAAGCAGGCTGGCTGGCTGACTGATTGACTGACTGAATCAGCCATGTTACTACCTGTTGACGGAGCGAACACCCCAGTGCTGTCCAAACCCTATCCTCTACCTCGCCCATTCACCAGGATCAAAAAGTTAGCCAGCTTACTTTCCTGAATCATCTTAAAAACTCCATAGTTCGTATAGCTCATAGAGAAAGATTGACTTGAAATTGAAATGTTATGAATAACTTGACATGATCAATAACCCATAGCTTTCTGATCAACAGTTAGCCGGCTGATTGATCCTTGCTTTGTGATGATACATCCCTCTGGGGATATTCTTATTATTGTAGACATGAGGAGAACAGACAGACACACACAGTATCACCCACTGCATATCACAGTCCATCACACAGCTGGCTTGGCCTGTGTGCCCTCCTGTCCTATGTCTGATGAGCCTTGGTAGGTTTCCCAGGAAGTGGGCCAGACATCTTAATCCATTTGTGACAGTGAGGACAGTGAGCCACCACTCTCTGATTGGCTTGGACTGTGCCACACGTCTCCTCACTAGGGCTGGCACAATGACCTTATAACCATGTAATCAACGGTTATGGATGAAGACCGTCGTGAGAGTAAAATATTGGTCTTAACTGTTTTTTAAAAATCATGAGTTTTTTGGTTTTGTGGAACGAACACGGGAGAGAGATGGGACTGCCAGGCATTCTTGTGGTTGAGTCCGTTTCTGCGATAACATGGATAATTAACAATTAACATGATGAAACTTTGCTGCTTTTTGCAGTAGATGTAGAAATAGCTAACGTAGAAATAGATTCAATAAAACATGCTTGGAACCGCTAACTTTGGCAAAGTCATGGGTACACTCGCAATAGCTGCTTTGTATTGTGATTAGGGCTGTTATGGTGACAATATTATCTCCACACCGACGGTCACGAATCATGAAGGCAGTCAAATTCCACGTATCTTTTTATTCACGGTAAATAAGCTTCTCCAAGCTCTAATCACTCTGAACTCAATGCAAATTTAATCAAACACTTCATGAGAGCCCATGAGCTCATGTTGCGCAACATTTCTATAGGCTAAGCAAATTGCCCGAGAAAACAGAGTGATGGGCTCTATTAAAAAGAGGAGGATCCCATCAGCAATCTATAGGCTAGGCCTACTATATTTATTTTTCAACTTTCCTAATATTAAGCACAATGCTTCTCTTAACAACAGGAACCACGGGTAAAGCATCCTCCATTTGCTATTTAAATGCATAAATGACATGTATTTTTTTCTGCTCCTGTTCCGAGACAGGTGCATGATAATGCTGCATTCTAAATCAAAACAAATTTCACACAGATTATTTAGTATATGTAAAGACAAGACTAAATCAAGAACAGTCTGATGGGTGACAATATGAGACTATCACTTGTGAATGATGCCCAGCGTAAGGCAAGAAACAATGCATACCTTTTCTTTGCAACTTTATCAAATTAAGGTCCCACACCTTATGTAACCTATCCCATAGCATATCCAGCAACCTTTTGAGTACTTGCCCACCACTCTAACCACTAGGCTACCTGCCGCCCCAAAAATAGAATAGGTCAACTAGTGTACTATGGGGGATAGTAGATTGACAATAGGCTAGTGCTTTTGTTGTTTGTTAGGCCTACTCATGTCATTGGCTGACGAAAAGTAAATGTGGACAGTTCGTCCAATATATTCAATATGCGCCTCGGAATTGGATAAGGATGCGCACAGTTGTGAAAAAGACCCGATGAGGTGAAGGAGAGCAATGTGAGTGAGAGTTGCTTCAGGGCACGCAGGGAGAAGGGAATTACAATTATTATATTCAGCCCAATGGCACAATGGCCACTGGCCACAAAAGGCACGCATTTTCTTAAGGGGCATTACGGCCACACAAAGGGGATGCTGCCGGGAAATATGAGGCATTATCAAGTGCTTGTCAAATTGTGAAGGAGAGACGAAGTGTGTACAGCCTGCACAAAAAAAACAAAGCAGAGCAAATGCCTTTTAATGAAACATTTTTCAAACCATCATTAGATTAGCGTTATATAGCCTAAGAATGTATTAAAAATCAAATATCACAACTAAAGTTACGCAATAACTCTAAATTGAAGATATAGGAGTACTTGTTTCTTTGTTAACCGGTCAACACAGAATAGCCGCATGTGTGCACTCCCTCAAATAGTTTGGATGGAGTTTTGTTCAATTGTATTCTTCATACTATAAAATCCTGCCATGGAAATCTAGGCAAATCTCATCTGCTAAATAAACTAATGTAGCCCACAACCATATGGCATAGCCAGATCAGGACCTAACATGCTATTCAGTTCCTCTGAAATGTACTTTTCTTCACATCATGCTTTTTTATACTTGTCTAAAATAAATCATACATTTATTGTGATGTACTGTATTACATGGATTTATTAAATGTAGATCTTCCAAAAGTCTGCATCAGTGGTTTGTAGGCTATGTGTGGAAGCCAGGAAATGCTAAATGTGTTTAGGGTAATTAACGGTCAATAACCGTGGGAACGGCAGTTATTTGCTTGACAACCAGTGGCTGAGGGGCGCTAGAGAGCGTGCTATGGAGTAGACGTGGTTTTCTAGAGCTCCTCTCTATTTTGAAACAAATTAGTATTTATCTTAACTTCTCACAACATATAACTTCAAACAAATATGACAAAGGTAAAAGGCAACAAAAAAGGGGGCGCTAAACAAGATCATTTGAATGAGACAGACAACGAACCAATTTCAACGTCGCCGACCCACGAGGAGTTAGCTGAAGAGGCTAGCTTCCAAGAGTTCCCCACAGATCCTACTCAAATTGACATACTGGCTGCCATAAACTCACTAAGCAAGAAGGTGGACACAAGGTTGACTGATATCTCAAAGAGTATTGGGACTTTGGCCGAAACTGTGAAGGCAACTAAGGGAAGGGTGCATGAGGTTGAGCAGACAACAGTCGGTCACGAGGCCAGGCTACAGGACATAGAGAAACAGTGCGCAACGTTAAAAAAACGTCAATCCTTAATCGACCGCGCACACAGATCTCAGGCAACGAAGCCACAATGAATGGCTTCGTTGCCTGAATGGCCACCAAGGCTATTCTTTGTACGGCTGTACTAGTCAAAGGTTCCCCCTGGCTAGTCAAAGGTTCTCCCTTCACTACAATGGAGCCAGAGTGTCTTTCTACCCAGATCTTACCTTGGAGGTGAGGAACCAATGGAAAGAGTATGATGAGGTATGCAACAAATGCAGGGCGGCCAACATCCGATATGGATTCCTCTTCCCAGCCCGGTTTAAGGTGACAGTCGAGGGATCAACACGTACGCTTAACAACCCAAAAGAGGCCGATCTGTTCTTGACAAGCAAGTTCCCTGGCTGAGGATACAGAACGGCTGTGTCAACCGGCTAAATGACCAAATACAGGCCGATCTGTTCTTGACAAGCACGCTCCCTGGCTGAGGATACAGAACGGCTGTGTCAGCCGGCTAAATTACCAAATACAGGCCGATCTGTTCTTGACAAGCTCCCTGGCTGAGGATACAGAACGGCTGTGTCAGCCGGCTAAATGGCCAAATACAGGCCGATCTGTTCTTGACAAGCAAGCTCCCTGGCTGAGGATACAGAACGGCTGTGTCAGCCGGCTAAATGACCAAATACAGGCCGATCTGTTCTTGACAAGCAAGCTCCCTGGCTGAGGATACAGAACGGCTGTGTCAGCCGGCTAAATGGCCAAATACAGGCCGATCTGTTCTTGACAAGCAAGCTCCCTGGCTGAGGATACAGAACGGCTGTGTCAGCCGGCTAAATGGCCAAATACAGGCCAGGAATGTGTTTGAATTTCCAGCCTATGTCTTTTCGATCAGAAGATCAGACATTGGGACTTATATGATTGGTGAGAAGTTGTGGCTAATATAGCATTGTTTAGCACATCATGTTTTAACGCCACTCACCCCCTAACGTGAGAGTTAAGAGTTATTTAATATTAGTTTATATGCGGAGCATCTATAGACGACGAGTTAGTTCAAGCTGTATGTCTAGACACCCTAAGGTTTGTGTGTTAGCCAAGGAGTGCTTCGTTTGGGGAAGTCACTCAGTAAAGGGACGGGAGGGGGGATGGGGTCTGTGTTTTATGTTCACATTTATTAATACCGGTGGCATGACAAGCTCCCGCACGGCGGGACGTTTTTCTTCTGGGTTTTGTATGACAGCAACAATTTGCTCTACAATAAGAAATGCCACATAGTGACAGAGCACAGAGTAGACCAGGTGGAATAAAGATAGTCAGCTGGAACTGTAATGGCTTAGGGCATGTGGTGAAACGAGCTAAGGTTTTTTTCTCATCTTAAATCACTGGGTGCTGACATAGTTCTTCAAGAAACTAATATTAATATTAATTAGAATGTTAAATGCTCCGCTCAGGCCAAGCTACGAGTCGGCTGGATCGGTCAGATATACCCGTCTAACTTTGATGCAAAGCGAGAGGGGTAGTAAACCTGATAAGGAAAAACATTCATTTTGTTTACTCATCCTCGATTTTAGATCCTAGTGGTCGGTGTATTATTGTGGCCGGTACACTGAATTCGAAACCAATAACCTTGGTCAATTTATATGGGCCCAACTTCGATGATCCATGATTTTTTCAAAGGGTAATTAAGGACATACCAAATATCTTGGATATAAGTGTTATTGTGGGAGGTGACTTTAACTGTACGTTAGATCCTCTTTTAGATAAACAGCTATCAAGTTCAACAATCAAATGCCAGTGTCTGTCTAAATACATTGATGATAAACCTTAACATTGTTGATATTTGGAGACTGACGCACCCAACAGACAGGGATTATTCTTTCTTTTCATCAGTTCATAAATCATATTCCACAATTGACTATTTTGTGTTGAACTCCAAACTAATTTCAGCAGCTGAGTCGGTTATCTATCACCCTATTCTAATTGCGGACCACTCTCCTCTGTCCATGGTGCTGAAACTCGACAATATGTCAACAGGTCGGCGACCGTGGTGCTTATACCTGTTGAAAGATGAAGGCTTTTTGTCAGTATTTGAAGGAGCCGATTGCCTTTTTCCTCGGAACTAACGACACGGGGGATGTTGACGACTCCACCCTTTGGGAATCTCTAAAGGCTGTGATTAGAGGTTTCTTATACATCAGAGAGGAAGAAACACGCCAATACTAGGCTGAGAGAAATTGAAAGAGAGGGGAACAGGAGAACGTTTTTAAGACGAATTCCTCTGATAAATTCCTTGTATAAAGTCCTTGAGAAGATCACAAAGTTAAAATATGAATACAATACCATCCTTTCAAACCGGGTGGGCTCTTTACTTGCTAGAACGCAACAAAGTTATTTTGAACTGGGTCACAAACCACATAAATTATTAGCAAGACAACTAAGGCATGTACAGGCATCTAGAGCTATTCACAAAATAAAAGACAAGCAGGGTAAAATAGTAACAGATCTGCAGGATATTAATAAATCCTTTGCGCAGTTTTACTCAGAGCTATACCAATCAAAATACGATGCTACTGATCCACAAACTATGGAACGCTTTCTCGCTGAATGTGAACTTCCTAAACTAGACACGGGGGCAGCTGCTGCACTCGATGCAGGGATCCCTTTAGAGGAAATTAACACAGCGATAGCACCATTTCCAAACAGCAAGGCCCCTGGGCCCGATGGATATGTAATAGAATTCTATAAGAAGTACTGTGCCAGTCTATCTCCACTTATGTTGTGAATGTTTAAACAATCCAAAGAAATGCCAAACCCCCGCAAACACTGTGAGGCTACAATAGCACTGATCTTGAAAAAAGACAGAGATTCCATGGAGATGTCGTCTTATCGCCCCGTGTCGTTACTCCCCATAGAAAACAAGGTGTTGACAAAGATATTGGCAAACCGATTGAAAAAATATATTTCTGACATCATACACCCTGACCAGACAGGTTTTTATCCCGGGCCGACATATATACTACAATTTGAGACGCCTTTTCAACGTAAGGTATCAAGATCATAAGGTTGAGGCAGTGGTAATAGCTCTTGATGCAGAGAAGGCGTTTGATCAGATTGAGTGGAAGTATATGATGTCGGTTCTGGAGCATTTCGGGTTTGGAAAGGAATTTATTAATTGGATAAGAATTATTTATGCACACCCAATGGTGTCCGTGGTAACCAATCAGGAAATGTCACAGTCATTCCGTCCTGTTTAAGGGGTGCCGGCAGGGGTGCCCTATTTCACCTGCTCTCTTCGCTATAGCCATGGAACCCCTTGCTACTCGCAGTCGGGCATGTGCTGATATAGCTTCTGTTAAAATAAAGGACACACAGCACAACATTTCCCTATATGCAGACAATGTTCTTTTGTTTTTGTCCAAGCCTAAAACTTCTATTCCACCCTTACTTAACTTGATGAACACATTTGGCTCCTTCTCTGGCTACAAGATAAACTGTCAAAAAAGTGAGTTGAGGCCAATATCACGGCCTGTGGATATGCAATTTCTGCAATCTACCCCGTTTAGAACAAGTTCACAAGCCTTGACATTGTAGTGACAAGAGACCTTGATCAGCTATTGAACGCGAATTGGGACATGAAAATATATCAGCTTAAACAAAATATATTTTTTGGGGGAAAACTCTGCCTATTTCCTTGGTTGGTCGTATAAACGCTATTAAAATGGTTGTCCTACCCAGGTTTCGTTACCTCTTCCAATGTCAACCCACTTTCATACCACAAAGCTATTTTAAGAAACTGGATTCAATAGTAACTCAATTTTTATGGGATAACAAGGCAGCCAGAATTTCAAAGAAAAATGTATGCAAGTACAAGATAGAGGGGGGCTTTGGCCTTCCTCACTTCAAATTGTATTGGGCTGCTAATCTGAACATTGTGTCTTTCTGGAGGGAAAGTTTACCTGTGATGAGACAGAAGGATATGCCTGCATGGCTTTTGATTGAGCAGGCCTCCTGTCAACGTTCCTCACTCCCTGCACTTGGTAATAGTCCATCATGTGTGAAAAAATCCACTTATGACTCTAACACAGTCATTTGTCATACTCTTAGGATCTGGAAACAGATTAGGTATTTTCTTAACATACCCACTGTTTACATAGACAACCCAATTTGCCTGAGTCATGCTTTCCATTGGATGATGTGGTGTTTTCACAATGGAGGGAGATGGGGCTCACAACAATTGGTAATCTATACATAGATGGTCAGTTAGCTTCATTTCAACAATCACAGGGAAGTTCAACATGCCAACAACACATTTTTTCAGATACCTCCAAATCAGGAATTTCTTAAGGACACATATCCCACAGTGTGGCATGAAGCCAAATAGTCCTACATTAGATAGCCTGATCCTTGTCAAACCCCATTCAAAAGGGTCGGTCTCTAGACTGTATGATGTGCTACAGGCCCACATAGAGGTATCCACAGACACCATTAAAAGGGCTTGGGAACAAGAACTTGGGTCAGAAATCTCAGATGAGGACTGGGTAGAAGCTCTCAGGAATATAAACCACAGTTCAGTGAATGCCAGACACAACCTTGTACAGTTTAAGGTGATACACAGGTTACATTACTCAAAAGTACAACTGCATAAAATATTCCCGGACACCTCACCACTGTGTGAGAGGTGCAAGCAGGATGAGGGGACGTTGACCCACTTATTCTGGACATGCCCTAAGTTACATGCTTACTGGGCTCTCATTTTTGATTACTTATCTAGAGCCTTTGATAGAGTTCTAGCCCCAGACCCATTGACCGCTCTGTTTGGTACAGTTGATGGGAATAACCAGGAAGGGAAAGCTGTCTCTCTTTGTACTCTATTAGCCAAAAGGCTTATATTGCAATTTTGGAAATTGGAGACTGTACCTACCTTGTGGGATTTAGGGAATGTAATACATATGGAAAAGATTCGATACAATACCTCCAATAGAAGTTCAGTGTTTTACAAAATATGGCAGCCGATACTGGATAAATGGGCTAGTCCCGCTTCATAACTGGGTTGACGATCTGCTGCTACTCTGTGCTGTACTCCACTCAATATTTACTACACTGCTTGTAATGACTATATGCTGTCTTCTTATACATGTACCATAGGATTTTGTTTTATTTTGTGTATGTGTGAGTTAAGTTTTGTTTTGTCCTCTAAATTGGCCATCCCATTCAACAGTACAATGAATGTCATTGTTTGTATTGCTGTCTTTAAAAAAAATATATATATATATATATTGGAAATTAATAAACATATTATTAAAAAAATAAAAAGACAATCAACGGCTGACGAAATTTTGTGACCGCCACAGCCCTAATTGTGATGCAATAATTTCCATGGTAATGTAGAATATGAATTAATGATGTGGCTCATGGGACACTTCCTGCTCTTACTTCTTGTACATTCTGAAGGAAAAAGGAAACCGCACACTGCTCTTGATAGTATCACCGATCTTTAATAACTTCCTGTACATTCGCAATGGCTGCCAGTCCAGCCATTATGCCATCATTGACTTGATTGGGGACACCTGTTCTATTTACATGGCAGCCAGGAGTGGGGGAGAGGATACTTTTTTTGTTGTTAGAAAATAAATAATCATATATATTATTATTATTTATTTTTTGCTATTGGAACATTTATTATTGGCTGGCCAATAACCATCATCCAAAATGACGACAGCCCTACTCCTCACCACCATTCTGTCTCATACTCTACTGCTGATAGTGACCTGAAATGTACTAAGCAGACAGGGATACCATATTTACATGTGTTTGAACGTACTGTATGTGTCATGCCAGAACCTATTGTGTCTCCTAATCCCTAGGCTTTAGCTCAGTGGGCTCACATAATCACAGCAGACTCGGGTTTGGGACAGATGGCAGTAGTGAGCTCAGTGACTGAGGTGACTGATGAAAGACCCCTAGCGGGAGAACAGAGGTCACCGCAGTGCTTATTTTCATACCCACTACCCAGAGACGGAATGCATCCCAAATGGCACTCTATCCCCGATATAGTGCACTACCTGGTCAAAAGAAGTTCACTAAATAGGGAAAGGGGTGCCATTTGGGACACAGAAACAGTGTCCCACAGGAGGCATGTCTGTGATGTCTGGGGTTATTTTACAGCCTGCTGAATAAACAATGGACAGGAATGTGTCAAGGCTGTTAAATCTTCTTCTGTTAAATCACTGTCTACGTCTACGAGGACACGCAAACCTCTCAAACCAATATTATATCAAACCAATATGATATCTTGCCCCAGGACACACTTCAGATCAGATAATCATTATTGTCCCTGAGGGGATATTGGTCATGGACATCTTTGTCTCAACCACACAAAAATACATGAATACGAATACAATATTAAAAGAGAAGTTATGTTGTGTTCACTGAAAATAGTTTTAGTGTCCCAGTCTTTCTCCTTCATACAGTATATGAGACCCCGTAGCCCACTTTCTGAGGTGATTGATGGGCTGCCCGCAGCCTGTGAGAGCTCTTCAGACCTATATAGCGCTGTTACACCAGGGGTCAGGCCCCTTGCATGTCTCTGTCCTGTTTGCTCAATATGTGGAGTGGATACACACTCATGTGTAGAACTGTGCACCAGACTGAGTTTTCCCCCCTGCCACTAACCCACTGACTGACAATGGAAGAGTTCAAAGCAGTTGATTTAAATGTGAGAGATATACTATAACTGTACCCTTTTAGCCAGCTAGACGAGACAATATGGACACAGAATAAGTTGTTTGTGGGTCTCCTTTAATGTAATCACACTGATACACTGTGCGACAGCTCTGTACAGTATTAGAGGGAAGGAAAGTTTTACTGGGCACCGTGGCATGAGTGTACTTCCCTCAGGTAAGTAGAGGGAAGGTGGGCCTGTGGGGAGGGACACACTGAGCCCTGTCTCTGTGGTGTACTAGAAGGCTAGGTTTGTTCAGGTGGAGATTTGATGCCTGTTTCCTTCCTCCTCTCAGAAGGGAGGATGGGGTTGGGTACGGCTGGGCTGGCCTGGAGGTGTCTGCCTAGTGGGTCTGGCAGAGTCTGCTGTACACATCCAGTGTTACTGTAACACATGGTCCTGCTAGCCTTCTACTGCTCCACTTGGTCGATAGGACCCTGAAGCATGACTGAAACAGCCCGTGATGGCTCCTTCCTTTATGTCAGTAATATTGTGACACATTTGATAAATGGAGTCAGGTTTTCATGGTAGGCTGCTATGAGTTATTTATACATCTCTTGAAAGCCCTCGGTTCTCCCCTGCAGACGTAGAGTACAGGGCTGTGTGAACACCTCATCTTCTCAGGCTCTCTGGCTCGGACTCCCACCGCTGGGTTAGACCGAGAGTTGGTTCTCCCCTGCAGACGTAGAGTACAGGGCTGTGTGAACACCTCATCTTCTCAGGCTCTCTGGCTCGGACTCCCACAGCTGGGTTAGACAGAGAGTTGGTTCTCCCCTGCAGACGTAGAGTACAGGGCTGTGTGAACACCTCATCTTCTCAGGCTCTCTGGCTCGGACTCCCACAGCTGGGTTAGACCGAGAGTTGGTTCTCCCCTGCAGACGTAGAGTACAGGGCTGTGTGAACACCTCATCTTCTCAGGCTCTCTGGCTCGGACTCCCACAGCTGGGTTAGACCGAGAGTTGGTTCTCCCCTGCAGACGTAGAGTACAGGGCTGTGTGAACACCTCATCTTCTCAGGCTCTCTGGCTCGCACTCCCACAGCTGGGTTAGACCGAGAGTTGGTTCTCCCCTGCAGACGTAGAGTACAGGGCTGTGTGAACACCTCATCTTCTCAGGCTCTCTGGCTCGCAGCTGGGTTAGACCGAGAGTTGGTTCTCCCCTGCAGACGTAGAGTACAGGGCTGTGTGAACACCTCATCTTCTCAGGCTCTCTGGCTCGGACTCCCACAGCTGGGTTAGACCGAGAGTAGAGTGAACACATGCTTTATATCAGCAGGATATTGCACTACAATATATAGGTCTCCTGAAGCCATTTTAACTAAGGACTGTGATCCCCCTCAACCCCCACATCCACCCCACCCTGTGACACACATGTTCACTGTCACGAAAGACCCACATGTGAAGTGTCTATCAGAATATACTGTAACTACATACAATGCTATTCCCCACAGAGTGAAAAGAGGAGAGGAAAAGTGTTTTTTCAATTTCACATCTTTTATTTTCAAATCAGTTTAATGTATTTTTAAAGAAATGCAGTGTCCATAAACAGGTCTTGAGGTATTGAGACATTAGTTGGAGTTGTCAGAGCAGTCAGAGAAGCGCAGGGCATCATCCCTTTTGCTCTTGTCGCCAGCAGCCTCCTGCTTGCCGTACATTGTCTTCTCCATGGTCCTCTTCTTCCCCATGCAGCTAAGAAAGGCACAAGACAAAACGTACCAATCAGTGTGGTCTATTATTACATGTTGCTATGAGATGAACATTTTAACCTTCAATTTCATCTTATATGGAAGTGAGTTCTGGCCCTTATCTATAGTTGACATGATCTATTTTCGGTTCCAAGCACCCTATCATTTAGTTACGCATGAGGCTAAGAGTTGAGACTGACCTGATGAAGTCCTCCATGGCGTCGAGGCGCTGCTCCATGCCCTCCATCCTCAGCAGAACCTTCTCCTGAAGCTCCATCATCAGAACAGCCTTGTTGCTGTCCCCTTTAGCCTGGCACTGGAGCAGACCTCCCTTCCCTTGGCCTTGCCTTGTCCACTTCCTCCTGCTGAGCCACAGGCAAACCAAGCAGATGACCAGAAAGGCCCCCCCGAGGACCAGCATGGTGCAGTCCACTTCAGGCATGGTTATGGAGTCCAGGATGGATGTGTTGTACTCCTCCTTTCTCTCCACCACATGTCTCAACTCATCTGGTGTGATATCCATGCCAACTCTGGACCAGGTTGGGAGTTTGCAGTGCTCCACGCCAATGTCAATGCACACCATCTTGAGAAGAAGTAAGGCCGAACGTGAGGATGAAGTTGCCCCAAATGGATCCTGGGCTTATTTGCTCCTGGGCTCTTTGTAGGTCTAGAGATGTGTCAGTCTGATCCAACTGTGTCTGAGGAACGAATGAAGGCCTGGGAAAGTGTCAGTCTCAGATCACCCTCAGCAGTCCAATTGTGACATAATTTGAGTGTCATTTGACATCATTAGACTGTCATGATGTCACAATCCAACCCTGTCTGAGTATCAGAGCCTGAGCCAATGAAATGCAGCCCCCGACCATCTCAGAAAACCTATTGTGACATCATAAAGCAGTCAAATGACACCTTGAATCATTTTGTGAAAATGGCACCCTTGCATGCACATCAAAACGATTGTAGCAAATATAGTGCCATCTGGAATGATGAATTAAAACTGTCTATTCAAACACGTCTTAAAACAACATAGTCCAACATAGTATAAAATACATCTGGAACTGAAGGGAAGGTTATTAACTCTATTCATACACTGTCTTTCATCTTGCGCACCATTCAGCCTGACTTGTTTGCGCAACATTTTGAAACAGTATGGAAGTAATTTACTGTGCTATGGCTTTAGGAAAACAGCTGTAGAGACTTCATGAAATCATCCATGGCCTGGCTTGAGAACATCTCCTGAGATTGCTCTTGGCTGCTAAGAGAACCCCTTTCGACATGGCCATGGGTATATCCTCCCTTTGACCTGAGTCTCACTGGACAAATGAAAAAGAAAAGTCACACACTCCTCTCTCCTTGCTGAGACCCACTCTACCATATACGATGCACTAGTGCAGCAGCACCCTGTTCAATCTTTGTATCAGCAAGAAAATGCGTGTGTGATCAGATCAGTCAATGCCAAAGGCCTGATCAGTACATGATAATCACGGGGTCAATTCAGAACCATCACCTTCTATCCCACTCAGATTTGTATAGGATTGTTAGAGATTTCTCAGGTCATATGTTGTTGTTTTGAATTGATTCATTGCTCAGTGTTAGAAGTTCTAAGATTCTTTAAAATGCCTGTCATCTTTTCTCATGGCAGCATACTGTAGGTACATGTTATTTTTATTGAGCGAGTGGTGCACTGTTGGGGAACCCTGACCCTTCCAGGATGGTCATCATGCCCTGTCAGAAGTTGTTGTGATTAGACCAGTTCAGTAGGAGGATCTGGTAACACAGAGTTCAGTTCACTGAGAGACAGAGCCAACCGCTGAGAACACAGAGGTCACCTCACTGGTCACTTTACTCTACTGCCGTCAGTGGGCTAAGAACCTGGCCACACAGAGACAGAACCAACCGCTGAGAACACAGAGGTCACCTCACTGGTCACTTTACTCTACTGCTGTCAGTGGGCTAAGAACCCAGCCACACAGAGACAGAAGAAACACATGGAGAATGCACTACATATCCATCTATTCATCAGAAGTTCAGTTCGGTCATCTCCGTCAACATATGAGGTGAGCCCCTATAGACAAACCTTTGGCTCAACCTGTTTTTGAAGGATACAACATTTCTGTGAAGCCGGGACCTGGGCAATCTATCCACCCTGAGTAGCATCCCTCAATTTACATCAGCAGAAGCACCCCACACTGCACCACATTTAAACCCACAGCCTCAGCCAAGTCCTCTCCCACACCTCTCAGGGGAGATATAACCACAGGAGAGGGAGGTGGTGGGCATTCAGCCTAAAGTAGATGCACACACACACACACACAGAGAATAGCTTATGCAACTTTTATATAATGTTGAGTATGCCACAGTTTTTAAAATGAGGATCTTCCAGTTCACTTTCATAGGAGGAATATCTATCGATAGACACTTCAGTGCAGAGGGTGGACACGCAATGTTAGGATGCGATGCTCCATTCTAACCATCATGTACTAAAATGGAATGTCTGAGTATATATTCATAAATAATTATGCCTCCTAGGTAATGAAGTACCTTGCAAAAGTGCACCTAATCTCATTGGTACCTTCATAGCTGAATTCAGATCCATTCCCAAGATACTGTGCACTGACTGACCTCTCCTTCTTTCTCTCCCTCTCTCTCTCTCTCTCTCTCTCTCTCTCTCTCTCTCTCTCTCTCTCTCTCTCTCTCTCTCTCTCCATGTCTCTCCGCCTGCAGACACCCTGTCTGTGTCCAGTAACGATGCCATCCAGCCTGGCACCAGCCACACCCTGGGCTTCCACAGCTCCCCAGGGCCCAAGCGACCGGGCAACACGCTGAGGAAGTGGCTGACCAGCCCAGTGAGGCGCCTGAGCAGCGGCAAGGCCGATGGACACGTCAAGAAGCTGGCCCACAAGCACAAGAAGAACCGCGACGGACGCAACAAGAACGCAGACTCTGCCGGCTCCCAGAAAGACTCGGACGACAATGCCGCCACGCCACAGGACGAGACCATCGAGGAGGTCCGTTCGATTGGTCACCTCTATCACTCATATATCACTTCCTTTCTTTCTCTTTTACATGATCTATTCAACATTAAATCTCTCACTAATTTCCTTCTCTCCTTTCTTTTAAGCTGATTGTGTTCTATGTAGTTGTAAGCTCTGTTGTCGTTGTCCCTCTACAGAGGATGAGGAACGAGGGGCTGAGCAGTGGGACTCTGTCCAAGTCCTCCTCCTCTGGGATGCAGAGCTGTGGGGAGGAGGAGGGAGAGGAGGGGGCTGATTCTGTACCCCTGCCTCCCCCCATGGCCATCCAACAACACAGCCTGCTGCAGGCTGACTCTCAGGACGACAAGGTGAGACAGACACACACACACATACACACACTTAACAGGCCTCCATGATGTTTAGTTAGAGTATATCAAAGAGGGGACAATTGTTTTTCCTGTAAGATATTTTGGAAAATAAAAAGAGACATTGGTAAATCAATGAATGTATTTCTTTTAGACTAGTTTGTCTGAAAAGGTAGATATTTTATACCTATGCAGTTTAGCTTCATTCATTCATCATCACAGAACAGTTATTGTAACTAGAGCGATAGGCGTTTCTTTGACACTAATATCATTTTCTCTTCTTAACTTTGCTTTAACTTTACCATAGCATTATGTTGATTTTTGTTCTGCCTCTGTTTTGTCTCAGTTTCCGTACCTCTCCATGTAACTGCCTACGCTCTAGTCACACTTCCCCAACCAACCAACCAACCAACCAACCAGCCCAGTCTTTATTTTACTTCCCAGCCATCCATCCTGTCATGCTATCTCCTCACCCTCGTACCTCTCCATGTAACTGCCTACGCTCTAGTCACACTCCCCCAACCAACCAACCAACCAACCAACCAACCAACCAGCCCAGTCTTTATTTTACTTCCCAGCCATCCATCCTGTCATGCTATCTCCTCACCCTCGTACCTCTCCATGTAACTGCCTACGCTCTAGTCACAATCCCCCAACCAACCAACCCAGTCTTTATTTTACTTCCCATCCATCCTGTCATGCTATCTCCTCACCCTCGTACCTCTCCATGTAACTGCCTACGCTCTAGTCACACTCCCCCAACCAACCAACCCAGTCTTTATTTTACTTCCCATCCATCCTGCCATGCTATCTCCTCACCCTCGTACCTCTCCATGTAACTGCCTACGCTCTAGTCACACTCCCCCAACCAACCAGCCCAGTCTTTATTTTACTTCCCATCCATCCTGCCATGCTATCTCCTCACCCTCGTACCTCTCCATGTAACTGCCTACGCTCTAGTCACACTCCCCCAACCAACCAGCCCAGTCTTTATTTTACTTCCCATCCATCCTGCCATGCTATCTCCTCACCCTCGTACCTCTCCATGTAACTGCCTACGCTCTAGTCACACTCCCCCAACCAACCAGCCCAGTCTTTATTTTACTTCCCATCCATCCTGCCATGCTATCTCCTCACCCTCGTACCTCTCCATGTAACTGCCTACGCTCTAGTCACACTCCCCCAACCAACCAGCCCAGTCTTTATTTTACTTCCCATCCATCCTGTCATGCTATCTCCTCACCCTCGCTGCCCTATGTTTTTCTAGGACTATTGTTGCGGATGTGACAAATACTCCATTTGCTGTAGTTAGTGAAGTTGGACTAGAACTGACTGACTACCCCTTTAAAGACCTGGCCTTGTTTAGCCTGTTGCTATTGTTTAGCCAGACTAACTGTGCTTGTGACTGGCCTGTTGCCCGGTTTACCCCTGTTGTAATGGAGTATTTAAAAGCACATGTACATTGTTCAGTCATATGCTCCACTGTGGTGCCAGTGCTCAGAAGCTTGCTCCAACCAACCCCAACCCCCACCTCGTCCCCTGTATCCTCCATGCTAGCCTGGCCCCCATTAGACCCTTATTTGGCCCCGATTAGGGAGACCACACCCATTTGGAATGCTGGGCGGTGTCAAAACACGTCAATGGTGAGCTTCTCTAAGAAATGAATGTATGATGCGGTGATGTCATCATGTGCTGTAATATGTAGAAACATATTTAATACAGTGACAAATACTTTACTGAAAATATTAATCAAATGTAGATTGTAAACATCACTGTAAAGAGTAAGATGGTAAGACCCACCCATCCAAATGTTTTTTATATTTTTTAAAACTTAAAACTGTATTTTCGGTTAAGGGCTTGTAAGTAAGCATTTCACTGTAACACCTGTTATATTTGACGCATGTGACAAATAACATTTGATTTGATTTGAATATTAAACCATACACACCTCTCTCTCTTTCTGTCTCACTTTCTCGCTCTCACACTTTCTTTACTTTCTCTGTCTCTCTGTCTCACGCTCTCTCTACTTTCTATGTCTCTCGCTCTCACGCTCTCTCTACTTTCTCTGTCACTCTCTCTCACGCTCTCTCTACTTTCTCTGTCTCTCTCTCTCACGCTCTCTCTACTTTCTCTGTCACTCTCTCTCACGCTCTCTCTACTTTCTCTGTCTCGCTCTCTCACGCTCTCTCTCCTTTGTCTGTCTCTCTCTCACGCTCTCTCTACTTTCTCTGTCTCTCTCTCTCACGCTCTCTCTACTTTCTCTGTCTCTCTCTCTCATGCTCTCTTTCCTTTCTATGTCACTGTCTGTCTCTGTCTTTGTCTCTCTCTGTCACTGTCCCTCTGTCTCTCTCCCTCCCTTGCAGGCGGCCTCTCGTCTATCGGGCCGACCCAGTAGTTCAGAGACACCCAGTGCGGCTGAGCTGGTCAGTGCCATCGAGGAGCTGGTCAAGAGTAAGATGGTAAGACCCAGCTATCCATCTGTCTACCACACCGCTGTCAGTTACGCACACACACGCACAGACACGCCCTGCCAGCTCAGCTCAGGCCAGTCTGGTGCCAGGGTGAATGTGTGACGGTGCCATGGCCCACCAGTCATCTGTGAACCATTTGAGTCACCACACCAACTGACTGCTTCTAGACACAAAACCTGGCATAGCACATTAATGCTGCCAAACTTTGTCACACCCTCACAGCAGCAACACCACTGCTCTCTCTGCTAGCACAGAGATTGTATGGAGAAGCTCTGCTTACTCACTGCATGTGCACAATGAATATACAGTACGTTCTTTCTCTCTCTCTCTCTCTCTCTCTCCCTCTCTCTCTCTCTCTCTCTCTCTCTCTCTCTCTCTCTCTCTCTCTCTCTCTCTCTCTCTCTCTCTCTCTCTCTCTCTCTCTCTCTCTCTCTCTCTCTCTCTCTCTCTCTCTATCTCTATCAGTCCCTGGAGGACCGTCCCAGCTCTCTCTCTGTGGAACAAGGGGACAGCAGCAGCCCCTCCCTCAACCCCTCTGACAACTCCCTCCTGTCCTCCTCCTCCCCCATCGATGAGATGGACGAGCGCAAGTCGGGTTTCCTCAAGAGACGCCAGTGAGTTCAGTTTCACTTCGCAACGTCTCATACGTAGAAATAGAATGACTAGAAGGGTCCTCCTCATTCAAGCCAATGAGGCCGTAATGGGTGGACCGGTGAAGGTCCTTTCTAGTCATTCTATTTCTAGGGTCTCACAGCCTACAATATGCCCTGAGCCATCAGATAAAACTGTCCTGTGGTGGTCAAGCTAAACAATCCTCTCATTGTTTACTTCACCTCTCTCCCCTACAGCTATGTGTTACTGGAGCTGGTGGAGACAGAGAGGGACTACGTGAGAGACCTGGGTTCAGTGGTGGAGGTGAGAACACCTTGTTTCTTATTTTACTGTAGGCCCATAATCATTGACTCACTCCTCTCCATCACACTTTGTTCACGTTCTAGACTTGGTCAAAGTGCTAGGTCCCGTCCACAAAACAATCCCTAATCCTTACGACCCCTAGGTTCTCCATATGAATCTAAATGAGCTGAAGAGGTATAAGCAATATGGTAACAGCTCCACCTTGCCCTCTAAACATAGTGCATATACATATCAGATCAGATCACCACAAGTGCCCTAAGGGGCAGAGGTTGTTTGTGGACAGGGCATTGGAATAGTATTGGCTGAATTTGGTGCTGTGTATAGTCCTGTGGTCACCTGAATGTCTTATCTCCCCTTCAGGGCTACATCAGCAAAATGAAGGAGGATGGCGTGCCAGACGACATGAGGGGAAAAGACAAGATAGTGTTTGGGAATATCCACCAGATCTACGACTGGCATAGAGAGTAAGACGAGAATAGTACCTACCTACAGCACTAGCGTTATTGTTAGATTTACTTTTATATTAGTGTATTTCTCACAATACTCTTCTCTGATTGGCCACAGCTTCTTCCTGGGAGAGCTAGAGAAGTGCCTGGAGGACCCTGATAGGCTGGCTCCCCTGTTCGTCAAACAAGTAAGAGAGATTTGATGGTTTTCATTGGCCAAAATATACCATCAGTAGTGGATGTCACTGTGCTGTGCATCATAACATGGTTAGTGCTAAACCCTAACCTTAACCATAACCCCTAATTTAAATGTGAAATGAAATGGGGTAGGGACATCCCAAGGACCATAATACCACTTTCTCACCATTTCCCTTGTTTTGTTTCCTTGTTTTCCTGCTAGGAGCGACGGTTACACATGTACATTGTGTACTGTCAGAACAAGCCCAAATCAGAGCACATCGTGTCTGAGTACATAGACACTTACTTTGAGGTAAGAATACACACACTCCCTCCACAAATACCCCGCATGTGGGTTTATTCCAGTCTCTCGAACGGAGCACATATTTCATCATAAGAGCCTCATTGTTTCCTGTTCTCATACCTTGTGTTATATTTTTATGCAGTCCTTTGTTTTTACTGTGTGCAAATAAATCTAATGGCTCCCTGTATATTTTAGGAGTTTAAGCAGCGTCTGGGCCACAGACTCCAGATCACTGATCTTCTCATTAAGCCTGTGCAGCGCATCATGAAGTACCAGCTCCTACTGAAGGATTTACTCAAGTTCTCCAAAAAGGCTGCAGTAGATACTACTGAACTGGAGGTAAGAACTACAATCTGGGTTTGATTTGATGGCCTTCCACCCCTAATAACATGGACGAGCATTAATATTGGTCTGGTTTTGTTTTTATCTAAAAGTTATAGTTGTTATAAAGCTGTGATTATGTTTTCTTTCCCTCTAAAATTGTGTTTTCTATCTTCTCTGTTTCTCCCAGAAAGCGGTGGAGGTCATGTGTGTTGTGCCCAAAAGATGCAACGACATGATGAACGTTGGGCGTCTCCAAGGCTTTGACGTAAGACTCACGGGCTTTGTCTTCTTCAGGGAATAGAGAATGTGGTCTTTCAGTTCGATCTGGCTCAGTTTAGAAGGTCACAAATTTTCCAAAATAGATTACTTGAATTTGATTTCAACCGTTAAGTCACATGGATCATATGATAAATGGGAGAAGGGCTTAGGTTTGCTCTCTCTCTCTCTCTCTCTCTCTCTCTCTCTCTCTCTCTCTCTCTCTCTCTCTCTCTCTCTCTCTCTCTCTCTCTCTCTCTCTCTCTGTGTTTTCTGTTTTGCCTGTTTTTTTTTATATCAAACTGACAGTAAAAGTGTGAACAAATTTGATTAGAGTTATTTCCTTTCTGATTCAAAATACAATCTACACAGGACCTTCTAATCAGCAGGTTTGCATGTGTGGGATGGTACTTACCCAGAAATAATTTGATATGGATATAAAACGGCTGCATTGGGCCTTAAACCTTTATTTAACCAGCCAGGCAATACATTGGTATTCCCCCATTCAGGGCAAGATTGTGGCCCAAGGCAGACTGCTGCTCCAGGATACCTTCATGGTATCAGATCAGGACGGGGGGCTTCTCACAAGGATGAAGGAGAGGAGGGTCTTCCTCTTCGAACAGATTGTCATCTTCAGTGAGCCCCTGGACAAGAAGAAAGGCTACTCCCAGCCAGGATACCTCTTCAAGAACAGTGTCAAGGTATGGAGCATCGATCGTGATCATCTCCCTTAATCAATCCACTTAGATCATATTACAGTGGATGTATTTTTTGGGTGTGGACATTACTAGGATAGTAATTGCCCTAAGGGCCAAAATCGTTGGAATAGTTGTCTGATTCTGAAAACACTCCCATCCCCTCCTCTCCCCTGTATCTTGTGTGTGTGTCCAGGTGAGCTGGCTGGGCCTGGAAGAGAGCACAGACGACCCCTGTAAGTTCACCCTGACCTCCCGGTCATCCAGTGGTGGTGTGGAGACCTACGTAATGCACTCAGCCAACCCTGGAGTCAGCCAGATGTGGGTCCACCAGATCACCCAGATCCTGGAGAGCCAGCGCAACTTTCTCAATGGTAAAAAAGACACATCACGGATCATCTGTGTAACTGTGTAGTGATATTATGTTAGCTTCTCCCAGATGATTACAATGTTTCATCTGTCTCCCTGTGTAGTCATCCGCTCCATAGAATGTATCAACATTCTGAGAAAATAAGTGTTTAGAGCACACAATAATATGGACTACAGTATGATGTACTGAAATGCAAAATGCCAAGAATGTTTTTATATTTTTGTTTCATAGCTAGACAGTGTGTACTCATACCACTGAGGTGACTCTTTCTCTCTGCCTCTCTCTCTCTTTGTGTCCCCCAGCACTGACATCCCCTATAGAGTACCAGAGGAACCACGTGGGTGCAAGTGGACCAGGCCTGGGGGCCCCCAGCAACAGCAGTGGCCTGGCAGGAGGCGGCTGCAGCAGCTCAACAGTTGGCCCTGGGAGTAACTCTCTGTGTGGCCCCCAGAGTCGCCGGCCCTCGCGTATCCCCCAGCCCTCCTCGCGTATCCCGCAGCCAGTCCACCACCACCACCCTCCGGGCTCTGACAGCCCGGACAGAACAGCAGGTATGTGGTCCCGACAATCCACCTCCCCCTCCTCCCAGACCCCCTGCCCTCCTGACCATGCAGAGGGGGACCTGGGGCCCCAAGATGTCCCCAAGATGCGAGTGCTGGAGGGTCCCCGGCCCCAAAGCAGAACCAGCAGCAACAGCAATGGCAAGTCCTTGGGCGTTGCTGAGGGCAGCTTCAAGGAGAGCTACCCTGGTGAGGACCCTCAGACTCTCATCCCACGGCTGGCTGTGGCCCCTCTGAATCTTGCTAAGCCTCGGGTAGGGACGGTCTCTCCACTGACCTGTTCCATGAAGGAGGAATTCATCCCGGGCAGCCCAGCCCAGAAAGGCTCCTTTTTCTGGTCCACCGTGGTCCCAGCCTCCCCAGCTAGCCGGCCTGGCTCCTTCTCCTACCACAGTGATAGTGGAGACTCGACCCTGGGCCACAGGGAGAGCCACAGCCACCGCCACTCTACCCACAGCAAGGATATAGACCGCATGAGCACATGCTCCTCCACCAGTGAGCAGTCCGTACAGTCCATGCAGAGCAACGGGGTAAGATCCCTACTCAAGTCCCAGGCTTCTGTCCGGCTTAGTCCCTACTAACCTTACTGGCTGACCAGAAGTTCTCCTAGGTCATCTGAACCACAAGTGCATACTAAACTATCTAAGTACACTAACTTACCTATTTGTGTGAGTTTTCATCCTTCCTGCTGTCTTTCAGACTCTACTAACAGTGTGTTTTTGGTTGGTACAGCAGCTAACTGCTGCAGTAACTCAGCTTGCTGTACGGTATGTTGGTGTCCTCTCCTCTCCCTTGGTAAGTGTTTCCAGTATGACTCTCTGCCTCTGCTTCCCTAACTTCACACACTCAGCTCTGTCTTGGCTCTAACATTTTCGAGACATGACCTGAGTTTTTGCTGTCCCTTTGCTTCAGGCTGTGGTCTGATCTGAAAAACCATCAAGGCATTTACTGGGTTAAATGCAAATGAATGCTGATATAATGGAAGATTGATATTTGACTTCACCTGCCTGCAAGGAGAGGAGCTCTGATGTAAAAATAAACGTTTGCCGTCTCTCCTGTTTTCTCTTAGCTCTTGCTCTTGCTGCTTCGTTTCTGTCTTGGTTCTGTGGGACTGATGACACATCCTTGTTCCCGTTCTCTCCTTGCCTTGCCCCTGAATACATTTGACTCGCACCAAATGCATTTGGCCTCACTTCAAACTTTATTTCAGGCTCTCTCTCCTGAAACTGTTTCCACTCTACTCTCAATGTCTTTGAGAGACACCCACTCCATGTTAACTCTACTCTGTCTTCCTGACTTCTGGATACTTTGTCTTCGCTTCTACAAATGAGATGGTCTAGTTATGAGATATGTAGGAATCAGATGTCACTCTACTTTATGAACCTTTTGTAATGAATGCTTTGAAATTAGTCCTTCTTTGTGTATGAGCTGTAGCATATAAACAGCTGAACAACATGATGCTCATGTGCTGTCAAATCAGTAACATTTGAATTTGTTTAGTCTTTTAGCGTCATTATCACATAATTGTGTCTGTCTGTCTGTCTGTCTCTCTCTCTCATCCACCCCTGCCTCCCCCTCCTCCAGAGTGAAAGCAGTAGCAGCAGCAGCATCAGCACCATGCTGGTGACCCAGGACTACGTGGCCCTGAAGGAGGATGAGATCAGTGTTTCCCAGGGCGAGGTGGTCCAGATGCTGGCCTCCAATCAGCAGAACATGTTCCTGGTGTTCCGGGCTGCCACCGAGCAGGGCCCTGCCGCCGAGGGCTGGATCCCCGGCTACGTACTGGGTCACACCTCCACCATCATCCCCGACCTCCCCGAAGGAACCATCAAGTAAGAGACAGACACTGCTGCTACTCCATGTACCAACTTGAATGAATGAATGAAAAGCTTAATCATCCCAAAGACATTTCCATTTTCAAAACATGAGCTCTGCAATCGTAAAAGTGAAACGGTAGACAAAGATGTAGAAGTCACAAGTTAAACTTTTCTCTTCCTTTCTTCCTTTTTCTTTCTCTCTCTCTTTTCTCCTTTCTTTCTCGTTCTCTTGTCTGGAGCAGAAAGTCATCCTCGTGGCACACAGCACTCCGCATCAGGAGAAAGTCTGAGAAGAGAGACAAGGAGACCAGGAAGGAAAATAAGATAGAAAACGGCTATCGCAAGTCTCAAGACTGTCTGACTAATAAAGTTTCTGTAAAGGTAGAGTTGATTTGATAATCACCTGTATGGCTGTAAGACTTAAAGCCCCTCTACATTAACCTCAGTATGGCTGTAAGACTTAAAGCCCCTCTACATTAACCTCAGTTTCGCTGTAAGACTTAAAGCCCCTCTACGTTAACCTCAGTATGGCTGTAAGACTTAAAGCCCCTCTGCATTAACCTCAGTATGGCTGTTAAAGTCTTAAATTAACCTCAGCCCCTTAAAGCCCCTCTACATTAACCTCAGTATGGCTGTAAGACTTAAAGCCCCTCTGTATTAACCTCAGTATGGCTGTAAGACTTAAAGCCCCTCTGTATTAACCTCAGTATAGCTGTAAGACTTAAAGCCTCTCTACATTAACCTCAGTTTCGCTGTAAGACTTAAAGCCCCTCTACGTTAACCTCAGTATGGCTGTAAGACTTAAAGCCCCTCTACGTTAACCTCAGTATGGCTGTAAGACTTAAAGCCCCTCTAAATTAACCTCAGTATGGCTGTAAGACTTAAAGCCCCTCTACATTAACCTCAGTATGGCTGTAAGACTTAAAGCCCCTCTGTATTAACCTCAGTATGGCTGTAAGACTTAAAGCCCCTCTACATTAACCTCAGTATGGCTGTGAGATCTAAAGCCCCTCTACATTAACCTCAGTATGGCTGTAAGACTTAAAGCCCCTCTACATTAACCTCAGTATGGCTGTAAGTCTTAAAGCCCCTCTACATTAACCTCAGTATGGCTGTGAGATCTAAAGCCCCTCTACATTAACCTCAGTATGGCTGTAAGTCTTAAAGGCCCTCTACATTAACCTCAGTATGGCTGTGAGATCTAAAGCCCCTCTAAATTAACCTCAGTATGGCTGTAAGACTTAAAGCCCCTCTGCATTAACCTCAGTATAGCTGTGAGATCTAAAGCCCCTCTAAATTAACCTCAGTATGGCTGTCAGACTTAAAGCCCCTCTGTATTAACCTCAGTATGGCTGTAAGACTTAAAGCCCCTCTAAATTAACCTCAGTATGGCTGTAAGACTTAAAGCCCCCCTACGTTAACCTCAGTATGGCTGTAAGACTTAAAGCCCCTCTACATTAACCTCAGTATGGCTGTAAGACTTAAAGCCCCTCTGCATTAACCTCAGTATGGCTGTAAGTCTTAAAGCCCCTCTACATTAACCTCAGTATGGCTGTAAGACTTAAAGCCCCTCTGTATTAACCTCAGTATGGCTGTAAGACTTAAAGCCCCTCTGTATTAACCTCAGTATAGCTGTAAGACTTAAAGCCTCTCTACATTAACCTCAGTATGGCTGTAAGACTTAAAGGCCCTCTACATTAACCTCAGTATGGCTGTGAGATCTAAAGCCCCTCTACATTAACCTCAGTATGGCTGTAAGACTTAAAGCCCCTCTAAATTAACCTCAGTATGGCTGTAAGACTTAAAGCCCCTCTACATTAACCTCAGTATGGCTGTGAGATCTAAAGCCCCTCTAAATTAACCTCAGTATGGCTGTAAGACTTAAAGCCCCTCTACATTAACCTCAGTATGGCTGTAAGACTTAAAGGCCCTCTACATTAACCTCAGTATGGCTGTGAGATCTAAAGCCCCTCTACATTAACCTCAGTATGGCTGTAAGACTTAAAGCCCCTCTAAATTAACCTCAGTATGGCTGTAAGACTTAAAGCCCCTCTACATTAACCTCAGTATGGCTGTGAGATCTAAAGCCCCTCTACATTAACCTCAGTATGGCTGTGAGATCTAAAGCCCCTCTAAATTAACCTCAGTATGGCTGTAAGTCTTAAAGCCCCTCTACATTAACCTCAGTATGGCTGTGAGATCTAAAGCCCCTCTACATTAACCTCAGTATGGCTGTAAGACTTAAAGCCCCTCAACGTTAACCTCAGTATGGCTGTAAGTCTTAAAGCCCCTCTACATTAACCTCAGTATGGCTGTGAGATCTAAAGCCCCTCTACATTAACCTCAGTATGGCTGTAAGACTTAAGGCCCCTCTACGTTAACCTCAGTATGGCTGTAAGACTTAAAGCCCCTCTACATTAACCTCAGTATGGCTGTAAGACTTAAAGCCCCTCTACATTAACCTCAGTATGGCTGTAAGACTTAAAGCCCCTCTACATTAACCTCAGTATGGCTGTAAGACTTAAAGCCCCTCTACATTAACCTCAGTATGGCTGTAAGACTTAAAGCCCCTCTACGTTAACCTCAGTATGGCTGTAAGACTAAAAGCCCCTCTACATTAACCTCAGTATGGCTGTAAGACTTAAAGCCCCTCTACATTAACCTCAGTATGGCTGTGAGATCTAAAGCCCCTCTACATTAACCTCAGTATGGCTGTAAGACTTAAAGCCCCTCTACATTAACCTCAGTATGGCTGTGAGATCTAAAGCCCCTCTACATTAACCTCAGTATGGCTGTAAGACTTAAAGCCCCTCTACATTAACCTCAGTATGGCTGTGAGATCTAAAGCCCCTCTACATTAACCTCAGTATGGCTGTAAGACTTAAAGCCCCTCTACATTAACCTCAGTATGGCTGTGAGATCTAAAGCCCCTCTACATTAACCTCAGTATGGCTGTAAGACTTAAAGCCCCTCTACATTAACCTCAGTATGGCTGTGAGATCTAAAGCCCCTCTACATTAACCTCAGTATGGCTGTAAGACTTAAAGCCCCTCTACATTAACCTCAGTATGGCTGTGAGATCTAAAGCCCCTCTACATTAACCTCAGTATGGCTGTAAGACTTAAAGCCCCTCTACATTAACCTCAGTATGGCTGTGAGATCTAAAGCCCCTCTACATTAACCTCAGTATGGCTGTAAGACTTAAAGCCCCTCTACATTAACCTCAGTATGGCTGTGAGATCTAAAGCCCCTCTACATTAACCTCAGTATGGCTGTAAGACTTAAAGCCCCTCTACATTAACCTCAGTATGGCTGTGAGATCTAAAGCCCCTCTACATTAACCTCAGTTTGGCTGTAAGACTTAAAGCCCCTCTACGTTAATCTCAGTATGGCTGTAAGACTTAAAGCCCCTCTACGTTAACCTCAGTATGGCTGTGAGATCTAAAGCCCCTCTACATTAACCTCAGTATGGCTGTAAGATCTAAAGCCCCTCTACATTAACCTAATTTGATGGATTCATGTTGTAATTATTTAATGTATGTGTGGTCAAACTAATTTGGAGAAGAAACATTTGTGTTCATATTTTTTCTTTCAGCTTCTAAACCCCAACTACATCTATGAGGGTATGTATATATTTAAATGCTTTTGCTTGGGCTTTACTATACAGTAAATGAATAACATCTATTTCTTCACATAGTAGGGGTTCAATAAGACAAGTTTGTATTGTATTGTACTGCATGCTTTCTATTGTCTATTGGGTAGCTCAGATGTGGGATTGTGTAGTTTGCATGTAAGTATCCTCCTCCGAGCCAGAGCAGTGTGTAGGGAAAGGAGCCTGTCTCCTGTTTCTGTAGTGTGAGGCAGCTTGAAAAAGAAAGTACACCCAATGGACAGGACGCTAGTATATCGCTAGGCTAGTTACAGTTGAAGTAGGAAGTTTACATACAGTTAGGTTGGAGTCATTAAAACTTATTTTTCAACCACTCCACAAATGTATTGTTAACAAACTATAGTTTTGGCAAGTCGGTCAGGACATCTACTTTGTGCATGACACATCATATTTCCAACAATTGTTAACAGACAGATTATTTCACTTATAATTCACTGTATCACAATTCTAGTGGGTCAGAAGTCTACATACACTAAGTTGACTGTGCCTTTAA
Source organism: Oncorhynchus keta (assembly GCF_023373465.1). Classification (NCBI taxonomy): domain Eukaryota; kingdom Metazoa; phylum Chordata; class Actinopteri; order Salmoniformes; family Salmonidae; genus Oncorhynchus; species Oncorhynchus keta. The sequence goes on along the minus strand of NC_068454.1, from coordinate 66,312,234 downwards.
ACAGCTCGGAAAATTCCAGAAAATTATGTCATTGCTTTAGAAGCTTCTGATAGGCTAATTGACATCATTTGAGTCAATTGGAGGTGTACCTGTGGATGTATTTCAAGGCCTACCTTCAAACTCAGTACCTCTTTGCTTGACATCATGGGAAAATCAAAAGAAATCAGCCAAGACCTCAGAAAAAAAATGGTGGACCTCCACAAGTCTGGTTCATCCTTGGGAGTAATTTTCAAACGCTTGAAGGTACTACATTAATCTGTACAAACAATAGTACGTAAGTATAAACACCATGGGACCACGCAGCCGTCATAACGCTCAGGAAGGAGACGTGTTCTGTCTCCTAGAGATGAACGTAGTTCAGTCCCAGAACAGCAAAGGACCTTGTGAAGATGCTGGAGGAAACAGGTACAAAAGTATCTATATCCACAGTAAAACGAGTCATATATCGACATAACCTGAAAGGCCACTCAGCAAGGAAGAAGCCAGTGCTCCAAAACCGCCATAAAAAAGCCAGACTATGGTTTGCAACTGCACATACTTTTTGGCGAAATATCCTCTGGTCTGATGAAACAAAAATAGAACTGTTTGGCCATGATGACCATCGTTAAGTTTGGAGGAAAAAGGGGGAGGCGTGCAAGCCGAAGAACACCATCCCAACCATGAAGCACGGGGGTGCCAGCCTCATGTTGTGGGGGTGCTTTGCTGCAGGAGGGACTGGTGCACTTCACAAAATATATGGCATCATGAGGGAGGAAAATTATGTGGATATATTGAAGCAACATCTCAAGACATCAGTAGGGAAGTTAAAGCTTGGTCGCAAATGGGTCTTCCAAATGGACAATGACCCCAAGCATACTATAACATTTGTGAGCAGAACTGAAAAGGTGTGTGCGAGTAAGGAGGCCTACTTACCTGACTCCATTACACCAGCTCTGTCAGGAGGAATGGGCCAAAATTCACCCAATTTATTCTGGGAAGCTTGTGGAAAGCTACCCGAAATGTTTGACCCAAGTTAAACAATTTAAAGGCAATGCTACCAAATATTAATTGAGTGTATATAAACTTCTGACCCACTGGAAACTTGATGAAAGAAATAAAATCTGAAATAAATCATTCTCTCTACTATTATTCTAACATTTCACATTCTTAAAATAAAGTGGTAATTCTAACTGACCTAAAACAGGGAATTGTTACAAGGATTAAATGTCAGGAATTGTAAAAAATTTAATTTAATTGTATTTGGCTAAGGTGTATGTTTTTTTATTTTTTTATTTCACCTTTATTTAACCAGGTAGGCTAGTTGAGAACAAGTTCTCATTTGCAACTGCGACCTGGCCAAGATAAAGCATAGCAGTGTGAACAGACAACACAGAGTTACACATGGAGTAAACAATTAACAAGTCAATAACACAGTAGAAAAAAATGGGCAGTCTATATACAATGTGTGCAAAAGGCATGAGGAGGTAGGCGAATAATACAATTTTGCAGATTAACACTGGAGTGATAAACGATCAGATGGTCATGTACAGGTAGAGATATTGGTGTGCAAAAGAGCAGAAAAGTAAATAAAAAAAATAAAAATAATAATAAAAAAACCAGTATGGGAATGAGGTAGGTGAAAATGGGTGTGCTATTTACCTATAGACTATGTACAGCTGCAACGATCGGTTAGCTGCTCGGATAGCTGATGTTTGAAGTTGGTGAGGGAGATAAAAGTCTCCAACTTCCGACTTCAACTGTAGCATGTGACACAGTCAAACTCACATGTTCTCTGTCTGTCTGTCACCTCTGTAGTACCCCCAGAGTTCCTGCTGCCCCTGAGTGATGTGACCTGTGACCTGGGGGAGAGTGTCACTCTGAGGAGTAAGGTCTGTGGAAGACCCAAAGCTTCGGTCACCTGGAGAGGACCTGACCACAGCACTCTGAGCAATGACGGACACTACAGCATCACCTACAGGTACACACCGGCAGTGATGACATTCTAAGTTACATTTTATTCATTTAGTAGATACTCTTCAAGGATCATTGCAACGCGTTAGAATGACTTAGCTGTTGGAAGACAATGTTCTGTTGTAGTTGAATTAAAGTAAATGTTGCTATTGTTGAAACTTACCTTGACTTCCCTTCTCTCATCTGCAGTGACACTGGCGAGGCAACTCTCCTCATCATGGGTGTGTCTGTGGAGGATGACGGGGTGTACACCTGTGTTGCCATCAACGTAGTGGGCAGCATGTCATCCTCCGCCAGCCTCAGAGTCTCAGGTTAGTCACTTTTTAGTTGAGTTGTAGACTCCTGTGGAGATACAGTATATCCTCTATATTCACACTACTTAACACACAGTATATGAATTCTTCAGTACTTTTGCATTTTAACATTCAATGTTTCTGTTTTCCCAGAGGCCTCTGACGATGGGAGTGAAGTGATCTGGAAGAACAACTTTGAGTCCTTCTACACAGAGGTCACAGAACTGGGCAGGGGGAGGTTCTCAGTGGCTAAGCGCTGTGACCAGCGTGGGAGCAAGCGTGCCGTGGCAGCCAAACATGTAAACAAGCGGTTGATGCGACGTGAGCAGGTGCTCCAGGAACTGAGGATACTACAGTGTCTGGAACACCCACACCTGGTCGGCCTGCTGGACACCTTCGAGACAGCCACCAGCTACGTGCTAGTGCTGGAGATGTATGTTAGAAAAACTGTGGATGAGCCCCAAATGGCACCCTATTCCCTATAACTGATCAAAAGTAGTACCCTACAGAGGGATAGATAGCATTTGGGACATATACACTGTATGTATTATGATTATTGAGGAAATTATAATTCCTGAATTGAAATAGAATTGGTTTCCGTTTTGAACAATATATTACTGTATATATTTATTTACTGCGTTGTGCTTTTGAATCATGTTCAAGCAGCCCTCTTGTACATCTACCATATCGGTGGGCTAATGTCTCCCTCTTGTGCTCTGGTGCTTTGTGTCTGCAGGGCTGATCAAGGCCGTCTCCTGGACTACATAGTCAGCTGGGGTAACCTCACTGAAGAGAAGGTGGCCTTGTACCTTAGGGACATTCTAGAAGCTTTACACTACCTGCATAGCTGGAGGATAGCTCACTTGGACTTGAAGGTGAGTCACAAAGACTGTGACATATAGAGCAGGAGTTAAATGTGATTGTGTACTGTATGATGGCTAACTGATTGTTCTTAAGCAAAGGGTAAATTCTTAATCATATTGATCTTTGCGTGTATGTGCGTGGGTATCGGTGTGTATCCCTTTAGCCTGAGAACTTGTTAGTGGAGCAGAACTCTGCCCAGCCCGTGGTCAAGCTGACAGACTTCGGAGACGCCGTCCAGCTGAACAGCGGCCACTACATCCACCCTCTACTGGGCAGCCCAGAGTTCTCAGCCCCAGAGCTGGTGCTGGGCCAGCCCGTCTCCCTAACTTCTGACCTCTGGAGCCTGGGGGTTGTAACATATGTGGTATTGAGCGGGGCATCTCCCTTCCTGGACGAGAGCGCTGAGGAGACATGCCTGAACATCTGTCGTCTGGACTTCAGCTTCCCCCATGACTACTTCCAGGGTGTGAGCCAGGCGGCTAGGGACTTTGTGGGTCTCCTCCTACAGGGCGAGCCGGACCGGAGACCTTCTGCCGCCGATTGCCTTCAGGAGCCCTGGCTGCAGCCGTGGGACTCCCACCAGCAACAAAACCAGCACCCAAGGTGCATCGACACCTCCAGACTCATCTCCTTCATCGAGCGGCGGAAACACCAGAACGACGTTAGGCCCGTGGGCAGCATCAAGACCTTCCTTCACAGCAGACTCCTCAACCAGATATAAGCAGGTTAGAGGACTACAGCACCCAGAAACCACCGAGTCACAATGATGATCTCATCCTCCCTCAGCCAACTACGCCACTTCCTTAGAACTATTTTACCCAGCATCCTGCTGCTGCTGTCTGCTGACGGCTTTGAATATTTGTGACTGAGATATACCCCCCTCCCCCAAGAGATTTAGATACTTCCCTTCCATCCCCACCTTTGTATGGATGATGGCTATATGCCTGCACAAAAGTGAACTATTTGAAAGTATTTCAAACTTGACTAACAGGGAGAACAAAGCTTTCTCGAGAGCCAGTGAGAGCAAGCCTTGTTTGGATAGTATTACAAACCGATACTGTAATATCGGGTTGCTTTTGGTTGAATATAAGAAAATTGTTTTTGTAATGAGAGATTACTTTTTGTAAAGGAAATGTATAGTGAAGAAACATTCTTTATTCATATACCTTTTCAAAAACAAAGGTTATTAAAAAGAATGAAAACAAAAATGAATGCGACATATGAACAAAGCACCACTGACCCACCACAGGGTCGTTGGTTCAGAACACTACTTCTAGAACCAGTTGGAGACCAAACTCATTGTAGTTGTGGTTGATTAACATACAATAAATCGGCAAATGCTTTGTTCTGGCCTTGCTATTGTATGGACCTGTAACAGTTAGTACAATTATGTTATTTTAGTCAGACCTCAGCAGAGAAATAAATAAACAAGCAAAAAGCTATAACACTATTGGAAAAGCTCTTTAGATTTCTGATATATCCGCCTTACTTTGTAAATAATGTGTTCCTGCCTTCATTCTCATTTTGAAGAATTTGTCTCAACCGCTGTTTCATTAGCTGAGTAGTAAGTCCTGCCAATGGAAGAGAGGTGTGATGGAGACCAGCTCCTCCTCATGCCAGTCAAATTACTTAAACCCTCACTACCAGAAATACTTCTAGAAATGCACTCGTATTTTGTGTTCATTTCTCATGTGCAATGTTGCAGCTTTAACATGTATGTAACTATTTCTGAAGACATGTGTTGTACCCGTAATCTAAAAAGGCATGTACGTACCTGGTACTGCAGTAGATGTATGTATTGTGTTGCTATTTTCCGTATTAAGTTCAGTATTAATATCTTGGAAACCTAAAATGCAGGTTTTGCAAATAATGTAAAATAAGAAAAAAGATTTGAATCGATTTTGGCACTTATGCTTTCAGTTTGTCATTGTTTTATTTTTATTTTCTGTAACTATACCAAAGTTAACTGTACTTTGCTCTCTTTAAATGTGTTATATAATGTACCATGTTAAGTTATGAAAACCTTGCTGAACCTAGAGATGTTTACATTGGTTCACAGTGGCTTTATTTATTAGCGTTGTAAGAACGTTGAGTTGTTGTTACTGCTTACCTAATTAACGTTTCAAACTTCACTTCTCACACTGTGCACAAAGTGGTGATTGCTGTGTACGTTTGTTTGACTTTTTAAGTTATGTATTTCGCTAGACATTGTGTTGCAATGATCAACATCTTGGTTTCACTGAAACTTGGGATAGCATTCTTTGCCGAGCCTTTGGTTTGAAGGGGGGGGGGTGCCCACAACATTGCACCAACGTTACAATAATTGTGCATGGACGTTGCGGCGCTATTACCCTAACCTTTATCTGAGAGTGATCATGACCGAGCTGTTTTCAGTCAATTAATCATTGTATGAATTCAAACTGATTTTAAAGTGCCAGTCAATTGATCTGGAGAGGCGGACAAAACAGATGTATTTCCTTTTAAGCTTGAAAAGGTTAGCAGAGTTTCATGTTTATGTCAAGGCAGTAGTCACAGTGATACAATGAATGTGTTTGTTAACCTGTACAGTCCCATTTTGTGTCCTCTTATTTATTCATGTGTAAAGCTGTACAGACATGGACGACGAACATGGGAACCTGGATGTAACCTCCTCATATTTGATACATGCTACGTTATTTTGAATGTTAAATTACTTATTTTTACTTTTGCATGTATATTTCTTTGTACAGAAATTGTTTACACATTACTTGCTGTAAATATTTTATTTAGTCCTCAGTTATTTTGCCATTAAATGTATGGAACATACCCTTGGAAGTTTTTCTAGTATTTATGTATGTACAATGCCTTCAGAAAGTATTCATACCCCATGATTTATTCATGTTATGTTGCAGCCTGAATTCAAAAATCAAGTACAAATATTTTTTTCTCACCCATCTACACACAATACCCCATAATTAGATTTTTTTTTTTTTAATTTGTGCAAATGTATTGAAAATTAAATACAGAAATATCTCATAATTATTCACACCCCTGAGTCAATGCATGTTAGAATCACATTTGTCAGCGATTACAGCTGTGACTCTTTCTGGGTACGTACAATATTTGCCTATGACCAGCATACCCATAACATGATGCAGCCACCAACATGCTTGAAAATATGAAGCGTGGTACTCAGTGATGTGTTGTGTTGGATTTCTTTGGCACATTTTTTGCAGTTTTAATTAAGTGCCTTATTGCAAACTTAATGCATGTTTTGGAGTCATTTTTATTCTATACACTATATCTTTTCATTTAGGTTAGTATTGTGGAGTAACCATCCTCAGTTTTTCCATATCACAGCCATTAAACTCAAACTGTTTTAAAGTCACCACTGGCCTCATGGTGAAATTCCTGAGCGGTTTCCTTCTTCTCTGGCAACTGAGTTAGGAAGGACACCTGTATCTTTGTCGTGACTGGATGTATTGATACAGTATTCAAAGGGTCATTAATAACTTCACCATGATCAAAGGGATATTCCATGTCTGCTTTAGATTTTTTTTTTACCATCTACCGCTAGTTGCCCTTGTTTGCAAGGCATTGTTAAACCTCCCTGGTCTTTGTGGTTGAATCTGTATTTGAAATTCACAGCTTAACTGAGGGACCTTGCATATAATTGTGTGTGCAGTACAGAGATGAGGTAGTCATTCAAAATACATCTAATTGACATGAAGAGAATGAGACTAAGGAACGTGGACCTTTCCATCAGATGGTTTCCATAGGACAAGCAGTTTTCCTTTCGACATAATCTCCTCTACCTCTAAACACCATCATTGCACAAAGAATGAGACCATGCAACGTTTGTGACTTGTTAATAAAATGTTACTACTGAACTTATTTAGGCCTGCCATAACAAAGGGGTTGAAAACTTTATGACTCAAGACATTTCAGCTTTTAATTTTCTATTAATTTGTAAAAATTTGTAAAACAGAATTCCCCTTTGACATTATAAAGGTATTGTGTGTGTAGACCAGTGACACAAAATCTCAATTGAATCTATATTAAATTCAGGCTGAAAAAGTCAGGTGTTGTGAAGGCACTGCATGTGGTGCGGACTTACCTAATTATAACCTTATAAACATATCTGAGATAAACATGGTTGATAACATTATTGTTTGACAGTTGTAGTTGTTGAAGGAAACGGAATAGGTGTGAATGGTGTCCACAATAAGTGGATGTTTCTCATCAGAATCAGATCTCTATCGATGATGAACAAGATATGAGAAACCAGAGTGGGTGTCTGTGATCTTATCTCCAAGGTGCAGGCGTTGTGCAGTCAATTTGCACCACATATTATTCATTCAAATAACCAAACTGTTCTTTCCCCACCCTCTATTTCAACAGGCACTTCAAACCAAGGTCACTCCTGATTTTTAGAATGATTACCGATTCATGTAGGTGTGATGTAATGTACGTTTCCCTTTCAGACCACTCGGACTTAACTATGATGCTTGATGCCGGAAAAGATCATAGATGTTAACCACATCCTCGGATTTGGCTGTTAAGTTCGAGTCATTTTTTTATTAAGTTAAAAAAACTCAGCAGCTGTCAATGAACTATTCATGTCCAAAATCATCATCATTATGAATTGATCTTCAATTATATGTTTCGTTCAGTTAACGTTGCTTATCTTGAAAAAAAAGGAAATTTAACTCAATATTCTTGTAGCAATTTATCAAGTGTGGATGTTTTTTAAGTTGTACATTTGAAGGTTGTTTGGGGACAGGTTCTGTGTTTGTATTTAACTGAGGTATGGCACATGTTCTTATCAGGTGTGAAATCAACAGAGCTGTTTTTAGAGCGAAAGTAGCAGCTGCTTTGCATGCAACCACAGCTCCTGAGCTATCGTGAGCAAGCTCAGGTTATCTTCAGAGATTTTATCTCAGTAGGTAGGCCGAATCCTGTTTTCAATGTTCATGCTCTCAAACGCTCACACTGGCTTCCCCAATAGAGGGCATACTGAGCTGATGTTTAGTGCATCATGACAGTTCTGAACCTTGTGTCAGTCAATTACAGCAAGACGCTCTGGATGCTAACAACATATGGAAATCTTTATCATGTTGTATAGTTGCTGACCATGACCGAAATATACATAAATAAATAAACAAATCAAAATATATTTTATATTTGAGATTCTTCAAAGTAACCACCATTGCCTTGATGACAGCTAAAATCAAATATATTTTTGATTTGTTTAACACATTTTTGGTTACTACATGATTCCATATGCGTTATTTTACAGTTTTGATGTCTTCACTATTATTCTACAATATAGAAAATTGTCAAAATAAAGAAAAACTCTTGAGTAGGTGTGTCCAAACCTTTGACTGCTATTGTAAGTATTCAGACTAGGTCGACCGATTATGATTTTTCAACGCTGATACCGATACCGATTACAGCCAGAGGAGGACAGAACACCCCTCATAGCCTGGTTCCGCTACTGGGTTTCTTCCTAGGTTCTGGCCTTTCTAGGGAGTTTTTCCTAGCCACCGTGCTTCTACACTTGCATTGCTTGCTGTTTGGGGTTTTAGGCTGGGTTTCTGTACAGCACTTTGAGATATCAGCTGATGTAAGAAGGGCTTTATAAATACATTTGCTTTGATTTGATTATTGGTTATTGATTATTGATTTTTTAAATATATATACAATTGAAGTCGGAAGTTTACATACACCTTAGCCAAATACATTTAAACTCAGTTTTTCACCATTTCTGACATTTAATCCTAGTAAAATTCCCTGTCTTAGGCCAGGATCACCACTTTATTTTAAGACTGTCAAATGTCAGAATAATACTAGAGAGAATTATTTATTTCAGCTTTTATTTCTTTCATCACATTCCCAGTGGGTCAGAAGTTTACATACACTCAATTAGTATTTGATAGCATTGCCTTTAAATTGTTTGACTTGGGTCTTGGGATTGAGGTCAGGGCTTTGTGATGGTCACTCCAATACCTTGACTTTGTTGTCCTTAAGCCATTTTGCCACAACTTTGGAAGTATTCTTGGGGTCATTGTCCATTTGGAAGACCCATTTGCGACCAAGCGTTAACTTCCTGACTGATGTCTTGAGATGTTGCTTCAATATAGCCACATACTTTTCTTTCCTCATGATGCTATCTATTTTGTGAAGTGCACCAGTCCCTCCTGCAGCAAAGCACCCCCACAACATGATACTGCTTCAAGGTTGGAATGGTGTTCTTCGGCTTGCAAGCTTCCCCCTTTTTCCTCCAAACATAACGATGGTCTTCATTCTTGGTTTCATCAGATCAGAGAATCTTGTTTCTCATGGTCTGAGAGTCCTTTAGGTGCCTTTTGGCAAATCCCAAGCGGGCTGTCATGTGCCTTTTACAGGCTGGCCACTCTACCTTAAAGGCCTGATTGGTGGAGTGCTGTAGGGATTGTTGTCCTTCTGGAAGGTTCTCCCATTTCCACAGAGGAACTCTGGAGCTCTGTCAGAGTGACCATTGGGTTCTTGGTCACCTCCCTCTGGGAAGAGTCTTGGTGGTTCCAAACTTCTTCCATTTAAGAATGATGGAGGCAATGTGTTCTTGGGGACCTTCAATGCTGAAGACCTATTTTGGTACCCTTCTCCAGATCTGTGCCTCGACACAATCCTGTCTCTGAGCTCCACGGACAATTCCTTCAACCTCATGGCTTGGTTTTTGCTCTGATATGCACTGTCAACTATGGGACCTTATGTAGCAGGTGTGTGCCTTTCCAAATAATGTCCAAGCAACTGAATGTACCACAGGTGGACAAGTTGTAGAAACATCTCAAGGATGATCAATGGAAACAGGATGCACCTGAGCTCAATTTCGAGTCTCTGAATACTTTTTCTGTTTTTCTAAAAACCTGTTTTTGCTTTGCCATTATGAGGTATTGTGTGTAGATTGATGATGGGGGGGAAATGATTTCATACATTTTAGAATAAGGCTGTAATGTAACAAAATTTGGAAAAAGTCAAGGGGTCTGAATATTTTCCGAATGGAACGTATGTGTTGTCATTTGTGTAAAAAGGGGGGCTCCTTTGTCCCGAAATCAAGAATTCAATGGTAAAGACATCCATGCCTGCTGCTTTTCTCAGTGCAAATGTTTTAACAGTATCTAATATTTCTTCTTGGGTGAGCTCTGTTTTTAGTGATAGTTGCTTTACATTTAGTTAGTCTAGCTATAGGATACATCCAACTGTTGTTTATTTCTGATTTATATACATTTTCATAGAAGCTTTTAAAATGATCATGAATTGCAATGTTGTTTCTAATTACTGCTTTTGTATCTTCATCTTTACAAATTATAAGCAGTTTAGCATGTATTCGTTTTGTGAGAGGCGCGACATATTTACCAGGTTTATTTTCCATTAGTTAGTATGCTTTGTTTGAGTCTAACCTGTAGTCGTTGGCTCTCTGTAAAAGTTTATATTCCTGCTTAAATTCAGGAATTGTACTTTCTTCTTTACCTTGTAAAGATTTTTTTATGGGCTTTTTCTAAGATAGTGATTTATTTTTCTTTCCTTTTAATTTTCTAATTCAGATTACATTTTTGCTCATTATGAGATTCTCATTCCCCTAATGTACACCTTTAAAAGGCATTCCAAATTATTTTGGGGGTTGGCTTTTCTCTGTTCTCCATCTCTACCATTGGAGGCTGGTGGGGGCTATGGGAGGGCAGGCCCATTGTAATGGCTGGAATGAAATAAATGGAACGGTATCAAACACATCAAAGACATGGAAACCACATTTTTGACTCCTTTCCATTTATTCCATTACAATGAGTCTGTTTTTATTTTTTGTGTTTACCTATTTAATACATTTTTACATTTCGGGTCCAGAAGATGTGCTCTGTTCATTCTCCTAATTCTATCGCTAAGTGTATTTTCGATTGGTGTAATTAAGCATGATACTGGAGAATTATCCGATATCAGTATATCATAAAAAAATGTATCCAGTAAATTGTTAAGTGCATTTTTGGAAATAAAAATGTAGGAATGGTCTTTTATAGTTGGGAATAGTAATCTCCAGGTGTCCTGTATATTATTTGTGGAGGTGACATTTTTCAATCTCCTTGGAGGCTCTCTAAATTTGCCTTTTTTATTACAATATCTGTCAATCTTATCGAATGTATGACTTTAGGTCAACTGCTAAAATAATAGTTCCTGTCTGGATTTTATCTAATAATAGTGTGAAGTCTATCTAAAAACACCAGATTTGCCCCTGGTGGGATATACAGTACCAGTCAAAAGTTTGGACGCACCAACTCATTCAAGGGTTTTTCTTTATTTTTTCTATTTTCTACATTGTAGAATAATAGTGAAGACATCAAAACTATGAAATAACATGTATGAAATCATGTAGTAATCATGTAGTAACCAAAAAAGTTAAACAAATCAAAATAGATTTTAGATTCTTCAAAGTAGCCACCCTTTGCCTTGATGACTGCTTTGCACAGTCTTGGCATTCTCTCAACCAGCTTCACCTGGAATGCACCTGGAATGATTTTGCAACAGTCTTGAAGGTGTTACCACATATGCTGAGCACTTGTTGGCTGATTTTCAGTCACTCTGCGGTCCAACTCATCCCAAACCATCTCAATTGAGTTGAGGTCGAGTGATTGTGGAGGCCAGGTCATCTGATGCAGAATTCCATTCCTCTCCATTACTCCCCATTACTCTGCAAACCAGATGGGATGGCGTATCGCTGCAAAATACTGTGGTAGCCATGCGTGCCTTGAATTCTAAATAAATCACTAACAGTGTCACCAGCAAAGCATCATCACACCTCCTCCTCCATGCTTCACGGTTTGGAACCACACATCATCCGTTCACCTACTCTGCGTCTCACAAGGACATGGCGGTTGGAACCAAAAATCTAACATTTTGACTCATCAGACTAAAAGACAGATTTCCACCAGTCTAATGTCCATTGTTCATGTCTGGATTCTACATGTTATCATGGTTTTGACGGTAGAAAACGGAGCAATTATCTCCCAATGTGTCCCATCTGTACGTGAATGCGCCAAAAGTCACACAAATTTAAAATGCAATGATATACAACCGATAAAATAAAAACATTGTGTGTGTCCCTCACATGAGTTGTTTTTTATCCTTTTTTTGTACCCGATACCCCCAATTGCACTTTGTGCCCACTCCCATATCCTGTCATGTTGTCTTTCATTGTGATTGTAACACATATACAGGTAGACCAGAGAAGCCACATCACTGATTGGCAATTGACTGGCAACCTTAGAAGCACCTGCTGCTCACTGGTTGTTCATATACAGAAGTTGTTCCTGATTTTTAAAAAATGTTTACCTACACACCGGAGAATGCTGTTAACCCAAAACATCTTTGTATGCTATCCTGATTCAGTAACATGTTCTTAATTTTTAACAAGTCATCTTTATGCGGAATACTTTTGAATGCGGACCCATCACAATTTTTTTCCTTATCTGATGCTTTTTAGTGAAATGTAAATGTATATGTAAATTTCTAGATTTGTCCTTTTTCGTTTAGGGTTCTTTGTTTGTTATCTGTAATTACATTAGCAGTGTCAGATCATGACCTTCCCATAGATTTAAAAGCTCTGCCTGCAATGAGCTCTTTTTGAAGCCAGTTCAGTAATGCTGCTTATTGCAAAACTGTGTAACAATGTTTACTTGGCACAATCCTCTGGCTTTTTGTTCCTTTATTTTCATTATCTATATTCAGCTTACACAAAACCGTCTGGCTGGCTCAACCCCCAAAAAATACCTTGTTGTCAATGATATTGTTAAATGTGCGAAGTTGTGGTTTTATATCGCCAAGCAGGCCTGTCAACAGGAAGAGGTGAACAGCTATCTATCTGTGTGTGTTTAGGTCACTGGGCTGTTTTAGACTGTAGCTACAGTCCTTGTAGTAGGTGAGCCTATTCTAACAGAACTAAGTATACCAAAGGACAGTTAATAATTTCTTCCTTTCAGGGCCAGTCCAGGCATAAGCTACATCAGCGGTCGCTTAGGGACCAAGGCCGCTAGGGGGCCCCCGACCATATATATATATATATATATATATATATATATATATATATATATATAGCATTCAGAAAGCGTCACATCTGACAAAATCTGGCACCCTCCCTACGGTAAAACATGGTCGTGGCAGCATCATGCTGTGGGGATGTTTTCAGCGGCATGGACTGGGAGATTGGATCAGTCAGGGTCGAGGGAAAAATGAACGAAGCAAAGTACAGAGAGATCCTTGATGAAAAGCTGCACCAGACCGCTCAGGTTTAATCGTTCCCTTCCTGCCACAGCTTGGGGTGAAGGTTCACCTTCCAAGAGGACAATGACCCTAAGCACACAACCAAGGAAACACAGGAGTTGCTTCGGGACAAGTCTCAATGTCCTTGAGTGGCCCAGCCAGACTAGAACCCGATTGAACATCTCTGGAGAGACTTGAAAATAGCTGTGCAGCAACGTTCCCCATCCAACCTGACTGAGCTTGAGAGGATCTGCAGAGAAGAATGGGAGAAACTCCCCAAATACAGATGTTCCAAGCTTGTAGTTTCTTACCTAAGAAGACTCAAGGCTGTAATCGCTGCCAAAGTGCTTCAACAAAGCACTGAGTAAAGGGTCTGAATATTTATTTAATTTTGAGATTTTTAAAGCATTTGCCAAAAAAAAAGCTTTGCTTTGTCATTATGGGGTATTGTGTGTAGATTGATGAAGAAACACCCACAATTTAATCCACTTTAGAATATGGCTGTAACGTAACAAAATGTGGAAAAAGTCAAGGGGTCTGAGAGAGAATACAGTAGACGGCACACAGGACATCCTGACAGGAAGTTCTCACGTGCTCTAGGGAGTGCCCATATATGGGCATCCTGTTGTTCGGTTCTCACACTTTAGAGTGAGTGTTAATTTAAGCATATAGTGCATCTGTTGCTTTGAAGCTGTCATGATGATTGAGGTGTAGGGACCTTGTTGAACTGGGGGATGTGTTTGAACATTTCAAAGAGTATGGTCCCCACCCTGTTGTAGTGACCTTAGGGCTGTTGTCTATGAAACAGGAATGTCCGGGGGTATTGGGGGGCAGACGCATTATAAATAAACCCCAGAACACCACAAGCGACCATGATAAACCCCAGAACACTAAACAAGAAATTAAAAATAAATCCAGAGCATTAAACAGCAAATTAAACATGTCTCCTAGGCCAATTGTAGATGTACTTTGTGCCTCGTGTCAAAAACACAATGACAAAAACATGGAGGACATTTTGTGTGAGGCCCCTGAATATTTTAAAGGAGTTTTGAATATGAGCGATGGACATACATGTGTGGGTTACATATTCCAACAGGAGGATTCAACTGTGAAGATTTTCACAGACAGCGGTCACAGCCCCCTTTATCAAACAGAACCCGGGAGTTTTTCTGAGAGAATGGCTTAAGATATGGCTAGCACTATGTCAGATCGAACATGCCCTGAGTGATACATCTCTGCCCCGGCTACGCACTGGAAGAGAATGTGTGCGGGCGCTATGATCGACTCCAAAGTGACAATTTTAGCATGGGCCCAATATGATAGTTCAAATGCTACAAAATCAGTTAGTTATGTATTTTCCAAAGCTTGCAAGGATGTGAATTATTTTATGCCTGTCTTTAGCTTTAAGTGGGGCGATTATCATATATTCCTGGCCCTGATTAAACAGCTGGACAATCTTCTCCAAAATCGTGAACAATTACACCGCTGGGCGCTTCTATCCTTAAGACATACCCAGGGTCTAAAGGCAACACGTTTGATCTATCCAGGGAATTAAAACTTACGGAACATGGAGTGTGCGGGATATCTTGTGAGCAAGAGAGCCTGTCCTGACGACGGTGAATTAGAGACGGATGGGTGTCTGGGCTAACCCTATAGCCTCCCCTTTTTCTGGAAGAAAGGAATAGTAATTATTTTAAAACTAATTATAGCATGTTTTAAAAGGTCTGCACTAAATATTTAGAATTAAATAAAGGGTTTTAAAATTGTATCTCACCTTTTAACGAAAGTCTTTTCTCTGAGAAAATGTTTCAGGAAAGACGCGTGTGTGTGTTTCAAAACAATGGGATTTTCAGAAGGGGTGTGTCTGCAGTTTTTATATGAATACATTCTTTACTACAACAGACAGTTATAAATATAAGCATTTAAATGGTATTAATGTGTATTACTGTGCTGTAATAATATATACAGTGGGGCAAAAAAGTATTTAGTCAGCCACCAATTGTGCAAGTTCTCCCCCTTAAAATGATGAGAGAGGCCTGCAATTTTCATCATATGTACATTTCAACTATGACAGACAAAATAAGAAAAAAAATCCAGGAAATCACATTGTAGGATTTTTTATGAATTTATTTGCAAATTATGGTGGAAAATAAGTATTTGGTCACCTACAAACAAGCAAGATTTCTGGTTCTCACAGATCTGTAACTTCTTCTTTAAGAGGCTCCTCTGTCCTCCACTCGTTACCTGTATTAATGGCACCTGTTTGAACTTGTTATCAGTATAAACGACACCTGTCCACAACCTCAAACAGTCACTTTGGCCAAGACCAAAGAGCTGTCAAAGGACACCAGAAACCAAATTGTAGACCTGCACCAGGCTGGGAAGACTGAATCTGAAATAGGTAAGCAGCTTGGTTTGAATAAATCAACTGTGGGAGCAAATATTAGGAAATGGAAGACATACAAGACCACTGATAATCTCCCTCGATCTGGGGCTCCACGCAAGATCTCCCCCCGTGGGGTCAAAATGATCACAAGAACGGTGAGCAAAAATCCCAGAACCACACGGGGGGACCTAGTGAATGACCTGCAGAGAGCTGGGACCAAAGTAACAAAGCAAAGTAACGTACTACGCCGCCAGGGACTCAAATCCTACAGTACCAGACAAGTCCCCCTGCTTAAGCCAATACATGTCCAAGCCCGTCTGACGTTTGCTAGAGAGCATTTTGATGATCCAGAAGAAGATTGGGACAATGTCATATGGTCAGATGAAACCAAAATATAACTTTTTGGTAAAAACTCAACTCGTCATGTTTGGAGGACAAAGAATGCTGAGTTGCATCCAAAGAACACCATACCTACTGTGAAGCATGGGGTGGAAACATCATGCTTTGGGGCTGTTTTTCTGCAAAGGGACCAGGACGACTGATCCGTGTAAAGGAAAGAATGAATGGGGCCATGTATCGTGAGATTTTGAGTGAAAACCTCCTTCCATCAGCAAGGGCATTGAAGATGAAACGTGGCTGGGTCTTTCAGCATGACAATGATCCCAAACACACCGCTCGGGCAACAAAGGAGTGGCTTCGTAAGAAGCATTTCAAGGTCCTGGAGTGGCCTAGCCAGTCTCCAGATCTCAACCCCATAGAAAATCTTTGGAGGGAGTTGAAAGTCCGTGTTGCCCAGCAACAGCCCCAAAACATCACTGTTCTAGAGGAGATCTGCATGGAGGAATGGGCCAAAATACCAGCAACAGTGTGTGAAAACCTTGTGAAGACCAGTGTCTCAGAAAAAGGCTTTCAGGAAAGACGTGTGTGTGTGCATGTGCGTGTGGGCGTGTGTGTTTCAAAAACAATGTTGGCACTATCGTGTCATTAGCACATAAGCCTCTAAAATCAGACTTTATTTTCCCCCCCGAGGATGTGGGGGCTCAAAAGTCAAACCCCACAACCAGAATAGAATAGGTCGAGACAACCCCCTATGGTTTTAAAACAATGTTTTTTTCTAACCAATACCGGTACTCACGGTTCATTATGCATACTGGGTGTCTCTAAAAACAGCAGGGGTTATTTCCCCCGAGGATGTAGGAAGCAAAAGGCAATCCCACCATCCCGGCATAGAATAGGTCTAGACAACCCCCTAAGCCTTAGCAAAGTTTTTTTTTCGAATCAATACCGGTACTATCGGTTCATTTTGCATACAGGATGTCTCCAAAAAAAACACTAAACACTAAACATAATTCATTCCATACATTCTCAGTCTGTCAGGACACAGCGGCCCATCTGAAAACGATTTCCCTGCGTTTCTGCAAGCCTATACACATGGAGAATTTTGAAGGTGAGGTTGTGAAAATAATATATACAATTTTGGGTGTGTTTGGTATTTTCTGGGAATTGTTTGGTATTACGAAATTACTGCACTGTTGGGAACTATCTCTCACTCTAATATTAAAACGTTGGTATATATGTTTTTACAGATATTCTAAAACGGGTGGACATCGAATTTTCAGGTATGTATTTTAGTCAATTGCATGTATTTTTATAAGTTAAAATGTATATATTTCATATAAATATATGTTAATATTATCAATCATCTATAGGATACCCAACATTTACCCAGTTGCTACCTGGAATCATTTATTTGGATCATCCAACATTAGATGAGAAATCCAAGGTTCAAACCGAGACCGCATCTTCTTAACGCAGCCAGTCCCCATCAAGCTATTTTCCACGTAATGTCACACCCTGACCTTACTATCCTTTGTTTTCTTTATTATTTTGGGTGATGTATGTGTTTTTGTTCCTGTCAAGGGGTTTTGTATGTATATGGGTGTTACTATTCTAGGTGTTATGTATGGTTGCCTAGATTGGTTCTCAATTAGAAGCAGCTGTTTATCGTTGTCTCTGATTGGGAACCATATTTATGCAGCTATATTCCTTGGGAAATTTGTGGGTTGTTGTCTATGGTTGGTTGCTCGTGTGTGTGTGTGTGTGTGTGTGTGTGTGTGTGTGTGTGTGTGTGTGTGTGTGTGTGTGTGTGTGTGTGTGTGTGTGTGTGTGTGTGTGTGTGTGTGTGTGTGTGTGTGTTGTTTCTTCGTTAATAAATAGAATGTATTCACATCACGCTGCACCTTAGTCTCCTCCATTCAAAAAACATGACACGTTAGTCCAAAAATAAAATCCATAATATTTATACATTAAAAACAAAAAGTGTGTACCCTATTTTAAAATATAATCTTGTGTTTACAGAGGACAGCCCCCCCAACCAGGATACATGATGCATTGTGGACTCTGAACGACTTTGGAGGAGTATATGAAACAGTATTTTACCGTTCTATAAGAACGGTTTTACCCGAACTCCGAACACCCCAAGAACCGCAGCTTTAACCAGCAGATAAACACCCCGGAACCTCAAGCCAATCCCTACATAATCTAGCATTTACTGCATAATTTTGGCACAAGTGCATCGCGCAGAATCACAAACCAGAGATAATTTAATGATATATATATATATATATTGTTAATATAATATTAACTGAATGATCTAATACTTTATTTTTAATACCCTATTTTGTATGTATATTTTTCTTTCAGACTCCTCCCAGGCGTATACCGGCACAGAAGGCCCAACACATCGAGAGGACGTGGTTGAGGAGGAATTCGGCACCCAGGACATACTGAGTAAAACTTTGAAATCTGATCATTTCAACACTTTAAATACAATTCTGAGCTAGACGATTTGCTGATGTACGAAGCGACCAGACATCTTCATTACAGCCAGTTCTGAGGTAGAAACCACAGATCCTCACATAGAACAAGATAGGTTTCTCACAGCCTTTCACAGGGCTCTAAAATCCAGAGTGGTTCAGCTACACAAATGTATGGTTTGCTTTACTAAAGTGGCAATACAGTCAAGATCTATCCTTCTGGCATAGAACAATGCCCTGTTTGTTAAACAACAATCAGATTCTTTTAAATGCAAAAACAAGCGCTTAAAAACCCTTTATGTAACATGGATCATTCCAGAATACCACAAGAACACGCATGCTTAATTAACCAAATGAATGAGACAGGGCCAACATCACCCATAATTCTGACAGATGAAAACCTGTTATCGCAAATCCCAGCAGAACTCATATCCTTAATTAATCAAATGAATGAGACAGGGCCGACAGATGAAAACCAGTTATCGCAGATCCTGGTAGAACTCATATCCTTAATTAACCAAATTAATGAGAGCACAAGATCTTGTGGTCCTTCTGTAGCTCAGTTGGTAGAGCATGGCGCTTGTAACGCCAGGGTAGTGGGTTCGATCCCCGGGACCACCCATACGTAGAATGTATGCACACATGACTGACTGTAAGTCGCTTTGGATAAAAGCGTCTGCTAAATGGCATATATATCTTCACACCAGCCCACACACACACCACCTTTAACTCCCATGTCCGAGGAGTCTGAGCAACAATACAATGTTTTTGAGGAATTGGAAAATTGTGTAATAAATCAGTGGCAATGGTATTGATAGAAGTGTTCAGGTTGTGTACCGAAATAAATTCAGCAATACAGAGATTCGACAGTTATTTTAATTTCACATGGATGATTCAGGACCTTGATTATGCTGTTTTTTATGTGATCTTGGATACTCTGAGCAAACTTTTCGAGAGGGCAGCAGATTTAGCCGAACCTTGTGATGTCTTACAGCTTGAAATTTGTGGAGATAACATGCAAAACACTGTCTCTTGTTTTACCCAATGGCGCCGCAGATCTTGAACAATTTATAGCCCTGGTGGAATGACTTGTTCAATCTAATTTATCCATCATAGCTGATAGAACCCTCGAGCTCGTAGTGCAAATCGTACGTCAACCCCTGGGTGGAGCGGGTCAGAGAAGTAAACTTGATAGTCTCATGCAATCAGAAATTATAAACAATAAAAGGGCATATCTCATAAATGTTCACAATCCTGGTAATCAGTTTTGCTTTGCAATAGGCCTAGCACATTTACTCAACCCTGGATGTGCTGATCTAGAGGCTTTACAAAAGGCTAGGGAGCTCCCAAATGCCGTGGGTCTAGGTATACGGGATGCTGTGGCTTTCTCTGACATAGTCAAATTTGAAAAATTTCTGAACATCAAGATTGTGGTTTTGTACCACAGTAGAGCTAATGCAGCTTTTTTGAAATTCCAGAACAAACCACAACCTCATCCTCAGATTTTGTACTTTTATGCGCAAAACGCCCATTATTATGCTATTACCAACATCACAGCGTTTTTAGGAGCGCCATGTGTGTCCATGTCATACAGACTACACCCGAAACGGGGGGCACTCTTGTCGTTATAAATCAAATACAATCAAATAAAATAAAATCAAAATATATTTATATAGCCCTTCGTACATCAGCTGATATCTCAAAGTGCTGTACAGAAACCCAGCCTAAAACCCCAAACAGCAAGCAATGCAGGTGTAGAAGCACGGTGGCTAGGAAAAACTCCCTAGAAAGGCCAAAACCTAGGAAGAAACCTAGAGAGGAACCAGGCTATGTGGGGTGGCCAGTCCTCTTCTGGCTGTGCCGGGTGGAGATTATAACAGAACAACGGCCAAGATGTTCAAATGTTCATAAATGACCAACATGGTCGAATAATAACAAGGCAGAAGAGTTATAACTGTTTAGTATGTCTGGATGAAACATGTCCGATGCAACCCTTAAACCTAACACCTTGTGCGGATTGTCACCGCACATGTCGTTCGGCCTACTGTTACGCAAAACACCAAATTGAAACATGGCACCTCAAGGCATGTAAATCTGTAAGCAGTTGTGACATCAACAAGAAATGTCCAAATGCCACTGCAATTACAACCTTAAAATAGACAGCCCTACACCGAATGTGTGTGGAATCATACATTTCCCAATCTGTAAAGGGCCTTTGAAAAGCAGAGAAGCTGAAGTGGTTCAAGAAATGCCACACAAGTGTTATATTCAGCCCTTGACTGAAGATGAACATTCAGAGAAATATGTGTTTTATGATTTTGAGACTAATCAGCAATCAGGGGTTAATTTGCCTATTTTTGTATCTACCATGACTTTCAAGGGTGAAAAGTGGTCGGCAGAGGCGCCCAATTGTGCACTACTCTTTCTAAAACACTTCAGAAAACCCCAGTACAGAAACTTCACGTTTATAGCTGACAATCTTTTTTTGAACCCCCTGATACAACAAGGCGTTGCACCCAGTATCATAGCGCAAGGTAGTACAATCTTGTGTTTTGTAGACCCCGCCTTCAACCAGAGATACATTGACAGTTTAAGTTTCTTACCCATGAGATTGGCTCAAATTCCTGAGGACTTGGGTCTTGAAAACTCTGTGAAAGGTTGGTTCCCTCATTTCTTCACATCTGAGGAGAATCTACATTATATTGGATCTTATCCCAGCCCCAAAATGTACGGTGTGATCAAATGTCTCCCAAAGAGCGAGAGATTCCTGACATGGTATGAGACAGTATGTCATAGCACCTTTGATTTCCATAAAGAGACGGAGTCCAACTGTGACAATGATGTGGTTATACTTCATGAAGAAAGCCTTAGATTCAGAGAAGAGGTAATCAAAGATGCTGGTATTGACCCCTGGAGTTGTACAACTATTGCATCGGCATGAATGAAAACCTATCGTACACACTTTTTACCTCCAGCATCTATAGCCATTCCATCTCCTGACAACTACCGACGCCAATTCAAGTCATACTCTAGCGGGTATATTCAATGGTTGGAGTACTTGGCCCAGGATAAAAACATTTTTATTCAACATGCTTTGAATAGTGGGGAGAAGGCGTTTGGGCCGTATCACGTAGATGGATACACACCGATTGACGGTGTTGAGACAGTGTGAGTACAACGGGTGTTTCTTCCACGGTTGTAAATCTTGCTTTGTGCCCCATGCCATGTGTGTCCTAACCCAAAAGACTTGTGGGGATATGTACCAGGAGTTCCAAGACAAATTGGAATCTTTACAGGCTACTTATGCGTTGAAAGTGAATGTGATGTGGGAGCATGAGTGGACCGAACTCAAAAAGTCTGATCCTCATGTTCGAGCTTACCAAAGCTTTGACATTACTGTATGTAGCGCAACCCGACGAGACAATAGGATATGTAGATTTTAGATCCCTTTATCCTCATGTAATGAGTTCCTCCTGCTATCCTATGGGGCATCCTGAAATGATTCACTGTGACTTTGACTTACCCCAAAACTATTTTGGTCTGATCAAGGCAACTATTTACCCACCACAGGGTTTGTTTATGCCGGTGTTACCTTACAAGGGACCTCAAGGAAAACTTTTCTTTCCCCTTTGTCGCACCTGCAGCGAAAACAACGACCAGAAAATGGCTTGTGATCATTCAGATTAAGAAGGAGCCCTGACAGGTGTATGGGTCATAGTTGAATTCTCTAAGGCTCTAGAGAAGGGGAATCGTGTGGCCAAAATGGGGGCAAACTTTCCCAGAGAAGCAATATGCTAACAACGTTGATCATTAAAGACCCCAACACATTTTTGGAATTTGTTTTTTCAGACCAATACGAAATTTTAAAATGTTTCATTCTTGAGTCAAGACATTGCCCTGGTGCAATGGAGACGTAACAAGAAGTGGGTTCTACCCCTGGGGAATGTAAATGTGTTTCTTGCAGCATTTACCACTGCCTATGGTCGACTTGAACTGTACACGCTCATGGAACAGATGCAGAGGCGTGTTCTTTATCATGACACAGACTCTGTGGTCTATGTAAGCAAACCAGGTGATTGGAACCCCCCCCTCTTAGCAACTATCTGGGTGGTTTAACAAGTGAACTCGAAGATGGTGTCCATATCACAGAGTGGTCCTCCTGTGGTCCCAAAAGCTATGCTTTTAGGACTAAAGACAAGCACGTGGTGTTTAAAGCCAAAGGCGTGACTCAAAACTATGAAAATGCCCCGCGTGTAAACTTGGAATCAATCAAACGCTTGGGAGAGGGGTTCATAAATGACCGGAATAGTGAATTGGACATTTTGAGCTCCTACAAAAAGATTGTTAGCACTTAAGATATAATGGCTGCTGTAGAAGGTTTTGACCCCAGGTTGCAACTACTGTTTTTGGCCTTTATCGCAGGCCCATCCAATAGTGGTAAAACTTTTTTTGTAAAAAGTATTTTAGAGAATTATTAATATGTATAAACCTGTCCTTGCTTTACTTGGTGCAGAATGTGTTTCACTAAGGTAAAAATAGCCATACCATTAGTTTGAACGCCAATTACATGGTTTTGTTCAAAAACCCTAGAGACAAAATAAACACTCCAGCTACAAATAAACACTCCAGCTCAGCAGATGTAAAACATCCTACTTTATGGAGAGCAATGAGGACGCTACCAACGCGCCATTTATTTAATTGTGGATTTAAAATCAGATACTCCTGAACACCTGAGGCTCCGAAACGGCTTGTTTCCGTGGGAGTGGCCGGCGGTTTACATTCCTAAAAAGTAACCGATATGTCTCTAAAAAGAAATCTGTCGCTTTTGAGAAGCCTAGTTGGAACTACACCTAAAGAACA
Source organism: Oncorhynchus keta (assembly GCF_023373465.1). NCBI lineage: Eukaryota > Metazoa > Chordata > Actinopteri > Salmoniformes > Salmonidae > Oncorhynchus > Oncorhynchus keta. Next base: position 66,288,796 of record NC_068454.1, on the reverse strand, counting down.
GAAGGCCATCTTGGGTCACGGTTCTTCAAATATCATATTATCCCTATGTGAGATTACTTTGAATCTTCTCAAAGGACACATTCCACTCACTCTGACCCAATTAAAAAAAATAGAGACAAAAGACCGCGATCAAACTCTTTGCCAATAAAAGGGCCAAAAGAAAAGACATAAGATACAACAGTCTGGGGTTTTCTTCTATCTTTACTAAGTATAGCCGTGCCCTTCATCACCAGCCTTATTGCTGCCAGACGTGGGGTTGAACACAGAGTGTGAAGGCCAATAAAATGTACTTGGTGCCTCAACAAGAGTTGGATAGACTTAAACAGCAATTACAGGGTCCTGAAAATATCAGACAAACAGCGGAAAATGATTTGGATACGGCCATGAAGGATATTTTGAACCAAAAAGGATTGAACCCCTATGATAAGGTCCAAAAATACACCTCTTGCAAAGGTATTTGGCCTTGGTAAAACAAGGTGAGAGAGAGACCAATCATTTATCGCTTTCCCTACTGGACCCTTTAAAAGATGACGCGCCTAGAGAGCCAAGCCCCTGTAATGCCTGGACCGGCAATCTTACCGGTTGAAGATCAAATGCCTGTTGAAGATAACCTTATGCATGACATGTTGACACATGTTCCGGTATGTAACAGGAAAAACGTTAGATACATTATGAACAAGATAAAAGACTCAAAGGGGGCTGCTACTTGGAATGACAAAGGATAGTTTATCTTTCAGGGTGCTGTTGTCAAGGGTTCTCATAGGATGGACTTGGTTAAAAGTACCACAGCAGCCCACAAGGTTGCTGATGACAGAAGACCTGGCTTCAGTTTCTTAAGGCCCTGGCAATCCTCAACATTCCCCTCTCGGGGATACCAAACGATAAGCTTCGTCAACAGATTCAAACTTTAAAACAAACCTTCAATGAGCTACAGCACCACTAAAGATGTTCTAACAACCCTCCCCCCTTTTGGAAGGACTGATAACTCATTTACACCCCTGAACGTCTCCGGACCTTTTCCTAATCATGATCTCTCAGGGTGGTTAGACTTTTGAATGACTTTTGAATTACTATGATTAAAATCAATACATTTTATTTGAAAAATGATACAATTTAACATTTGTGACATTCTTGAAACATTTGACGTGAGCCTTGATTACAGGGTCTTAAAGGACACATACTTGAACACTTTTGGTATTTTCTAACAAAACAATCTACGACGCTATCATTACTTCTTAAATCATCATTATAAAGAGACATCTTCAAAAGAAACTCCACGGGCTCTTTGGCATAGGTAGAATACACAGTGTTGACCACATGTAGTGGAAAGGTTATCTTGTACTTGTTTGATGCTGTAGTAGATCTTTGATCTATTTTTGGTCAAAAACTGTTTAATAGATTTGGGGAAATGTGAAAATCCGGGGGAAAGCCGTAGGAATCAAAAAGAAGTGGAGATTTTTCTTCCTCCTTCGTCTTCTAATGTCACAGCTAGCCAATGTATTTAACACACACACATGGACGCAGCGGTCTAAGGCACTGCATCTCAGCGCAAGAGGTGTCACTACAGTCCCGTGACACCCGGCATGTGTTTAGGATGGGTATTGACAATTTCAAAAATCCCCAGCATAAAAAAAAAACTTTAATTTTCAACACTTCAATGCAGAGTATGTAGCTCTCTGTCGGGACGGACGTCAGGTCCCTGCTTTCCAACTGCAATTTAATAACAACATATCTGTAGAATCTATTCCTGGCTACCGGGAGGCATCTAAAAGATCTCTCTCTTTACCTATTGTCAGAAATGATTTTGCAGAGGGTTACACATTCTATGCTTATCACCTGATGATGACACCTCAGGAAATCTGTCTGTGGTGTCCCAAGGTAACCTCAGGCAGGAAATCTGTTTCCGTACACCTTAAGCCTGCACAGTCAGCATGATTGTTTATGCATGCTCTGATTCACTCTTGGAAGTGAATGCCCGAAGACAAGTCTTAGTGGTTTATTATTAATCAAGAATCGTTGAGCAAAAACATGAATACCCAAGAGCTAGAAGATCTCATGAGCCGCTTGATTGGAAAACAATTTTTTTCGGAGTGTGGGCTTGTGATGAATTACCTATTGAGAAATGACAGGAGCGACTATTGTAGTAATCATGGCCGAATACCGACCGGGCATGCAGGGCACTTGTCCAAGGGCTCTGACCTCCAGGGGGCCCCCATATTTTTTCTTAGTCATTCTCACTCAGATATCATATTAGCATGGCATAAGTCATTACAAAATGTGTAGAATTGCAGGACATTTGCTTTAAAATGCACTTCTTCTCTCTTCCACATGGCAAAGTGAGTAGAATTGAAAGAAATGTGTTATAAAATTGCAACGTTTTCTTTCTGCCCAATGGCAAAATAGCAGAAGTTGCAACATTTTCTTCACACACCATGGCAGAATGTGTAGAATTGCATGAAATTAACGTTTTTTTTAAATGGCTTCATGTTTTGGGGGCCACTTAAATGTTTTGTTGTGAGGTTTGGGACCTCCAACTAAGTCTCGCTTAGGCCCCCCAACATGCTAGTGCCAGCCCTGTATTGTTTCACTGTAGGTATTAACTGGCTCACTTCAATTGAAAAAAGGTTGGTTTAAGGTTGGTGTGTGTTTCTGTGCAGAGTGCTGTTTTAAGTATTAAATATCATAGCAGGTAAAGCAGACAAATGTGTTATGATCTAAATGTCTTCTGCATCCCCATTATAATGATCAATATAAAACATGTTACAATACTGCAGTGAATCACAATAGGATTACATTTTGTGTACACATTGTAAGGCACCAGCAGTGTCACTCTTTGTGGTGAGATAAGTTGCTAACAGAAGTATGAGATATTGGTCTGTGGTGGCACCATCATTCACATATTCTCTAGCACTGACACATGGGAACATAGAGAAAACATCCAGGTCACTGAGTATATCTTGATTACATTATCTTGGAAGTAATTTAATTTGAACAATTTGCCTCATGCAGGAGGGGATGAAGTTACTGTGATGCATTTATTTACATAGAATAAAAAGTATTACTGTATTTACATATGTGTGCTAGCTGATACATTTTAAAAGAAAAGAGAACTTTTGCAAAATGTGCCAAAAACTTCAAATAGACATACGGTACTAGACAAAATGCTATACAAAGGGAAATGAAATGGTTTGTGAAATGTATAATGATTTTGGGTTGATTTCTGTAAAAATCAACGCCCTGATGGGAAACTGAGTTGAGTGACAATTTCCTGACTTCGCCATGCACCTGGATCAGGGCCTATTATTTTCGGATGATTGTATTTGACACTGGATTTGGTATTTACATATGTATTGGAATGAACAGTACATGTGATGTCTGATGTATTTGTCTTTACAGTTAAGTTGCTGTTCACTCGGCAGTAGACCTCTCATCCACGCTGGTGGTCTGTGAGTAAATAGATCCTGTCCTCGAGGCTCTGAAGTCCCGGGGCAGGTAGTTCTTCATGAACTGACACAGCCTGCAGGGAGCCTTGTTTATCAGTCTTATGAGAGGCCTTCTAAACTTTTTCCCCACAAAAACACAGAGGATGGGATTCAGGCAGCTATGGGAGTAGGCCATGGCCTCTGTGATCTGTAGAGTGAGTCTGATGGCTTTGCTACTCTCACAGCTTGAGTAGACCTCACTTAACTCCAGAATAAACACCACAACCACAATGAGAATGAGTCAGAAGGCTGCTGAGTACTCCATCCTCCAAAAAGCAGGCCATCAATCTGTGTGTAGCAGAACCCCATGATGACGAGGGGGATTAGCAGACCAAGTGTGTTCATTTTGAAAAGGGCAAAAAATCCCCAAGAGTGTCCATCATAGACAGGGTGACAATTTTCTTTCTCATTGTTTTTCTCCACTTTAAGAAACAGAACCTCAGGAAACGAGGCCAGGAATCCAGCCAGCCAGGTCACGACGACAGCGATGGCCCCATACTTCCGTGTTCTGGCTCTCATGGCGTAAACAGCATGGACCTGTCCACATTCATCAGGGTGATGAAGAAGATGCCACTGTAGAAGCCAACGTGGTAGGTGCTGAGGACCACTTTGCACATGATGTCACCAAACACCCACTGGTGTCTAGCGTGGTGGGCCAAGAAAGGCAAGGAGCAGACCAGGAGCAGGTCAGCCAAGTCCAGGTTCAGGAGACACATGTCGGTCATGCTACGTAGTCTCACCCCCAGCAGCATGACCCACAGGACCAGAACGTTCCCCAGAAACCCCAGGGTGAACAAGAGAGAGTACAGCACTGGCAGGAAGCTGGCTCTGTGTGCCTTATACTTGCAAATGCCATCGTCATTGTTATTGTAGTCATATGTGGTACTTCAAATGTGTCTGCAAAATGTGTGCTGTAAAAGATCAGACGATGAGAATGAACCAAGCACCAATGATAAGAATGAACATTCTTAAAGACACAATCTGAATGTTGTGCTAATTATCAAAATGTGGTCCACCAACAGCAATATTTACAGTACAATGGAGTAAATGCACATAGAAATAAAGTATTATGAGAAATATTTCATTTAAAAAAAACATGATTGGACGTTTGGGGCAGAAATATTGTAACACCAATTGCACTCTTTCCTCAAAATGAGTGTTTCTAAAAGTCAAGACATGTTAGACCTTAACTTACCCATATGCATAACTGGATGAGTTCTCATATGCATAACTGGATGAGTTCTCATATGCATAACTGGATGAGTTCTCATATGCATAACTGGATGAGTTCTCATATGCATAACTGGATGAGTTCTCATATGAGTAACTGGATGAATTCCCATTCTCAACCCTCACAGAGCTGAAGGGAATGGTTGTGGTGTTCCCCCTGAAATTCATTACCAATGATTTGAGCTTCTCAATTACATTACATTACATTACATTTAAGTCATTTAGCAGACGCTCTTATCCAGAGCGACTTACAAATTGGTGCATTCACCTTATGACATCCAGTGGAACAGCCACTTTACAATAGTGCATCTAAATATTTTAAGGGGGGTGAGAAGGATTACTTTATCCTATCCTAGGTATTCCTTAAAGAGGTGGGGTTTCAGGTGTCTCCGGAAGGTGGTGATTGACTCCGCTGTCCTGGCGTCGTGAGGGAGTTTGTTCCACCATTGGGGGGCCAGAGCAGCGAACAGTTTTGACTGGGCTGAGCGGGAACTGTACTTCCTCAGTGGTAGGGAGGCGAGCAGGCCAGAGGTGGATGAACGCAGTGCCCTTGTTTGGGTGTAGGGCCTGATCAGAGCCTGGAGGTACTGAGGTGCCGTTCCCCTCACAGCTCCGTAGGCAAGCACCATGGTCTTGTAGCGGATGCGAGCTGGAAGCCAGTGACAGGCGCATGTATCAATGGCCCATTTTGTACAGCATAAAATATGACATTACATTATTTACAGCAATGATGTAATTATTATAAGTTATTATGATAAATGTATTAATTGATGATACTATTAATATTCAAATAGAGCTATTTGTAAAATAAAAAATATAAAGTCCCACCCTGCCGTGGTGTGAACAGGATATCCAGTGATTTTCATCCCTGAAATAAAATGTAACAAATGACCACTGAAATTGTTTTGATTATTCATTGCTAATTACAGGATTGCAATTCATTTTATGAAAGTTGCTTAAAAAGTTATGTAATTTAAAAAAAAAAAAATTATAACTTGAATATTATTAGGCTCAAGTTTGCAGAGACACTATGTTGAAGATTCAAGATACTGTACATCACTATGCACAGCAGAGTAACTTTTGCAAAGCATCCTGAAGCCAACCCTCACATACAGTAAGCATAATATACTCACTGTTAATCTGGGTTGAGTTGTCTGTCTGAGGGTTATACACTCTGGTGTGACAGTAGTTCTGGTGCCTGCAGGGACTCGTAACAAGGTGGGTTATTAAGGGAACCTACGTCTGCAGTTCTTTTTTCTCCAACAGATGTCTTTGGTGGGGGTGGTGTGGGGGTAAATGTGGCCAAACTCTACTGCTATGCTGAGTGCAGATTTAAATCCAAACGGAATGCATTTGTACCTGCACATCCCTGTGCATCATGAATGCTTGGACCACTACAGGAAGCTGGAGGAATCCATGCTGCAGGTTTAGTTTATGGAACACTGTAGACCCTTTTTTAAGATCATGAATGTATTATCTTATTTGAACAGAGGAGTGTCGCTTCTCACAAAGGCTTGATCTGTGCTGCAGACATGTTCACCACCAAGCAGGATATCCTGTAGATGATGCAAACTCATAGAGCTGCTCAAGCAACTGACTTTACTGCGAAGTGGTTAGCTGAAGACTGAACGCACGTTGCGTCATGACTGAGAGATGCATTAGTTCTAGCATCATTGCTAGCATTCAATTGTCTAAATATGGTGACTGCTGATATAATTCTTGTCTTTGAACAATTGAAATAAATTCTATGATGACTAGATTGATATGTGAGTTTTCTGGATCAAAACAATTCTAAGTAAACCTACTGTAGAGAAGATTTGAACCCACGTAATGTACCACGTGATGTAGCAGGATTGTTGTCTGTCTCATCTTTGAATTTAGCATTTTCAACTGAATAAAATATATTGTGGAGCAAACTGGAGTATAGGGGTGTACAGCAGCAGCATAAAATGACAACACAATGCTGAACAAATATGTTTGAGCACAACAAAATTCACAGGTTGATTTATTGAGAAAACCCTCCAGAAAGGAACACAAATACCTACTCAGCCAACAAAAGTTCAAAATAATCCAAAAGGTCAAATTCTTGCCTCGAAGTCCAAGTTCAAATTAATACCAAAACACGTCCTCAATCACAGGACGGTCAAAATTCTACCAAAATAATATTTGGCCAGAAAATGTAGCCAATGAGTAGCCAGATAGCCACTGGTCATCCAGTAGCAGTCCTCTGACCACAACCCTGCTCATGGTTGTGTTTTAATGTTATAACAAAAATGTGTGCATACAATAAGAATGAAAGTTGAGATAATCTCTATGCAAAACATATTGATATTATGCTGTAGCAAAATGTTGTGCAGGCCTGTACTGTACATGAAATACATACATGGGTAATCAAAACATATTGATATTATGCTGTAGCAAAATGTTGTGCAGGCCTGTACTGTACATGAAATACATACATGGGTAATCAAATCATATTGATATTATGCTGTAGCAAAATGTTGTGCAGGCCTGTACTGTACATGAAATACATACATGGGTAATCAAATCATATTGATATTATGCTGTAGCAAAATGTTGTGCAGGCCTGTACTGTACATGAAATACATACATGGGTAATCAAATCATATTGATATTATGCTGTAGCAAAATGTTGTGCAGGCCTGTACTGTACATGAAATACATACATGGGTAATCAAAACATAAACAGCCCATCACCCTTTAGCAAATAGTCAGAGCTCATCAAAATACATTTAAAGTTAAATATTATACAGTTACACTTCATTTATATGCAAGTCTGTGTTCAGAAGAATACTTCATTATTCCATACGAACAGAAATTGGTCTTCTGCTCAATGAAAAGGTGTCAAACAGGTTTTCAGCAGTGGAAGTATTGTCTGTCAGCAGTACAATCACACAGCTGTGTTAGAAGTCTCGTTTTCTGATCCTCTGCTGCTCACCATTGCATGTTTGCTGAGCTTCTCACACAGCGGATATCTGGAGAGCACAGTGCCCAAACACTTTCTGAATTTCTCTCCTACAAAAGCGTAGATGACTGGGTTGACACAGCAGTGAGCCAGAGCTATGGTCTCTGTCACCTCCATAGCTGTATCAAGCTGTGTTGAAGCCTCACAGCTATTCCCAATGTCAAACATCTGAAGGGTCTGGAGGAAAACCACAACGTTGTAAGGGACCCAGGAGACTACAAACACACCCACGATGGCGAATATCAGTTTCATGGCCCTGTCTTTTTTGGAGTTCCTTAACCTCTGTAGTACAGTGAGAATACTGATGTAACAAAAGACCACTATGGGCAGACATAGGACGAGCCCCACTCCGTTTTCACCAAAGTTCCGTAACAACTTCCATGTCTTCTCTGTGTTCTCTGGGTAAATCCGCTGGCAACTTGAACCACTGTCCTCGTCATCCTCCCACACTTCTGCTGCGAAGATAGCTTCAGGGAGAGCAGCGCCGATGGACGCTACCCAGACGATGATGCTCGCCAGCGCTCCGTAGCGCAGCGTCCTGGCCCTCATGGCGGCCACGGCGTGAACGATGGCCAGGTAGCGATCCACACTCATCAGGGTCACAAACAGGATGCTGCTGTAGAAGCCCACTTGGTAGGCACCAGCCATGATCTTACACGGACTGTCCCCTTCAAACACATGACCCTGGGCGTGGTAGGCCCAGAGAGGCAGGGAGAGGGCGAGGAGCAGGTCAGATAGGGCTAGGTTCAGCAGACAGATGTCTGTCATGGTCTTCAGTTTCATGTACTTGAGGAGGACCCAGAGCACCAGACTGTTGCCTGTCAGACCCAGGGTGAACACCAGGTAGAAGAGAATGGGCTGGTAGTTGGACCCTTGGGTTAGACTGGTGCCAGTGCTACAGGGGCTGTTCATGATGCCATAGTAGTCATCGCCACTGTAATCATCTGTGCTGGTGGCCTCGGTTGTATTCATCTTACTGAGGAAAAAAGGATGGTGTGAATTGTTAGTTAACAGTCAATGCTGTATTGTGTGCATCCCATTGTCATGGCCCTAGTAGTAATTTAATAGGATCTCTATGTTATAAACCCCTCATAGTTCCAGAATGGGGTTAAAATGGCAGCCATATTGGTCAAGGAGACATCAGTCTAATTGGAATGAGGCATAATCCTGATTTTACATATGTGGAAATGTGATATCAGAAACGCATGTTCTAGGCATGTGATATTAGAAACGTGTAATATATATATTATCAACCTAAAATATGAGCATATAATTATAAATGTAGTTTATACAGGTTTTATGTCAAGTTTCTGTATAAATTGCCTCTAAAATACACTGAGACCAGCCACCCTGACGGCTGATGAAACCGAGGAGTATTTCTGTCTGTAAAAAAACTCATTCTGATTGGCAGGGCCTGGCTCCCCAGTGGGTGGTCCTAGCTCCCAAGTGGGTGGGCCTATGCCCTCTAAGGCCCACCCATGGTTGCACCCCTGCCCAGTCATGTGAAATCCATTATTTCAATTGACTGATGTCCTTATATGACCTGTAACTCAGTAGAACCATTGAAGTTGTTGCATGTTGCGTCTATCTTTTTGTTCAGTATGTATGTAAACAGACCATAAATGTCACTATAGAGGGTGGTGCGGAAAGCCCAGTACATCACTGGGGCCGAGCTCCCTGCCATCCAGGACCTCAATATGAGGCAATGTGCAAGGAAGGCCCAGAGAATTGTTAGACTCCAGCCACCCAAGCCATAGACTCTTCTCTCTCCTTTCGGCACACCAAGTGGTACCGGAGCAACAAGTCTGACAGCAACAGGCTCCGGAACAGCTTCTATCCCCCAAGCCATAAGACTGCTAAATAGCTAACAAAATGGCTACACAGACTATTTGCATTGACTCTTTTATTTTATTTACATTTTTGCACTGACTCTACACACTCACACACACTCACACTGACCCTCCAACACAAGCACACACACCATTTGCTCACACACACATATAACACGCACACACATTCATACCCACTCTACACACATGCACACACACTCACATAATATCGTCATATACACTGCTGCTACTCTGTTTATCATATATCCTGATGCCTAGTCACCTTACCCCGATACATACATACCTCTACCACTCCAGTATACCTGCACATTGTATACTGTATATGGTATTGGCTCTGACCCTGTATATAGCTGACTTACTTTCTCTTGTTCTTCTTATTTCTATTTCTAGTGTGTTTTTGTTCTACTTTACTTCATGTTATTGTACTACTGGTATCAATTACTGCGTTGTTGGGAAATAGCTTGCAAGAAAGGCATTTCACTGTACTTGTGCACGTGACAATAAAACTTGAAACAGTTTTTGTTTTCTTGGAAAGCTAGGAGTGCTATTATATGATACCATATCTGTACTTGTCACATTTACAACTTGTCTAAGTCCTATCATTAATTGATATCAGCCAGTGTATGGCTGTGTATTGACTGCATTGTTTGAATGGAATTTGAAAAATGTATGGAATCATTCCTCTAAAACTGCTAGCTAGCTAACAAACAAACATACAGTGCAGAAACATTCTTCAAATTCATTATTTTACACAATACCTTATCCACCCTGACCAAAATGACTGACTTTTATCCCATTATTAGAAGGTTAATGTTCAATCTAGTATTCTACTTCCTAATTCTATGCCTTTTTTTCTGAATGGTTACCTGCACACCGCCGAGATTATAAAATCATATGTTACTTCAAATGTTAATTTGTCACTCATCCCCCTACTTACACCATTATAGCATCATACTTGTATTACTTAATACTTTAGCAACATGTAATCTATCAGTTTCCATGGTAACTGTGTTTTAACTAATGATTATTTAAAATAAATTACAATGCTTTCAAATGAATCACAGTGTCACACCCTGATATGAGAGAGGCTTTTTATGTCTCTATTTTGGTTTGGTCAGGGTGTGATTTGGGTGGGCATTCTATGTTTTGTTTTCTATGTTTCTTGATTTCTATGTTTTGGCCGGGTATAGTTCTCAATCAATCAATCAGCTGTCTATCGTTGTCTCTGATTGGGAATCATACTCAGGTAGCCCTTTTTCCTTCCTTTCAGTGTGGGTAGTTAACTTTGTTTGTGGCACTTAGCCCTGTAAGCTTCATGGTTGTTTTGTTGGCGACATTTTAAAATAAAATAAAATGTACACTCACCATGCTGCACTTTGGTCTACTTCCAATGACACCCGTGACACAGAGTGTAATGATAAAGTTTAAAACATGATGACTGATATGAAGAGAAATGTGTCATTCGAAACAACCTGTGGGAATGAACCTACTCTACATACTTGATGGAGATTACAAAGAAACAACCCCTTGTAATACATATTCGGAAAATCTTATGTCGTACAACAAGGCATTTATTACTGTCGTTGTCAAGGTTATGTAAGCTGAAGACTGACATTTTTTGGGTTCAAAGAACAACAGCTACAAAGCCTTGACACACTCATTGTTAATTTTAAAAGTTATTACCCCGTAGGGCCATATTAATGTACTAATACAATGTGTACATTAAAAAATATATATCTAAAAATTAAACATAACATTTTCAAAACCATACTTTTTCCCTCAGAATGTATGTATTGACAGATCCCCAAAAATGATTCAAGCACAGAACAGTAAATGGATCTAAAGACTATTTCTACATGCTCTTTAATCCTAACCAGAATCAAACCACAACCCATATGATCTCACACATCACCAACCACCACCACCTGCTAAATACTGACACCCCCTATTGACAGACCCCATTTTGTAGTTCCTGTGAGGCTAACACCCCTTCAGACTGTCTGTGCCTGCGTTGGCTGTATGTCTATAAGCAGGCTATGATGAAGTGAAAATGTATGTTATTTACCCCAATCTCTTCTTTTCTGATGTACAGATTGAATGCTGTAACCCTCCCTCTGGTGATAACGTGTGTGCTGGTTGAAACAGTGTGGCCGGGAAACTACTCTTAGGTTTTGTCTACTCTATTCTTTTGTACCAATGATTGCAACTTTTTTCTAGTAAGGTGTGCTCCAGATAACTATTTTCTTTGCATTGCTGCATTGAGCAGGCTGAGGTGTGAATATGGGTTTCCTGTAATGGCCCTCTAACTAAATGTATGAGTGTGGGTGAGGGAAACATCACCAAACATACATATATCTGTCACGCATGTAGATGCTGCTTTGAACTGCTTTTCAGATGGAAAGATAGAAATGAAAAATGAATAGAGTACATAACATTTTAAAAGGTGCATTCTGTAACATTCATACATGGAAGTAGTCCTTGTGTGGGTTATGTCTGTAGTAGTAGAAGGAGGTTGATGTTTAGAGAGGTAGGCTGGTAACCGAATGATGGGGAAATCTGGTGGGAGTGTGCCAGCAACCACAGATTTGCTGACATCAGAACCTCATGTGCCGCCTGTAACCGTTGTGCCCTTGAGCAAGTCACTTAATCTTTTACACGATTTAATGGCACTGCTCTGGGCTTTTTCCAGCCTCTTGTGCTTATCTTACAATAGTTTGCTTCCATATTGGATGAGATTTGACAATATGCGTTTCCTAGAAAGTTCTACAAAGCTATTTATGTAGAACTTTCTGGCACACCAGATTTCCCCATCAGCCCTAAGATTCAAACCGGCAACCGTTCGGTTACCAGCCTACCTCTCTAAACCTCAACCTCCTTCTACTACTACAGACATAACCCACACAAGGACTACGAGAAGTAGCTGGCCGTTTACTTCCTTGACACTTCTGAGTCTCACTTCCTTATTTCATGTAAGCTATGTCTAGGCTATGTTCCTGTGTTGTTTTGGTGTGAAGTGATGTCTCTCTGTGCATGTAGACCAAGCTGAATAAGTCAACATCAAGTAAAAGGTACAGGGGAGAAATGTCACCAAACAAGACTTTATTGATATTTTCTAAATGCCCGTTACATACAGAATACCGTATACCATTAACAAACTGTCAAAAGTGTGGTTTGAAATAAAAAAGAAACATGTTATTGAAAAAAATGAAGACAAGGTAATCACAAATCCTATACCGTCATGTATACGCTATATAGTACGTAACATAACATTGTTAAGTGGCAGTGGTTTCATGCCACATACTATTGTGTTGACTATTTACAAACCAGCAGTCTCAGCTTTTTTATTTGTGTATATTTTTTAAACAGACAGCTGTGTAGTGACACTTTTTAGTTCCCCCAAAAAAAACAAACGCAGCGTAGCTTTGTGGTTAGCTTGTTAAAAAGCAGATACCCCAGTCAGGTTTTTGTCACATTCTTAGATGGAAAAAACCCTGTAATATACAAATATAACTAACTATATGTACAGTGCATTTGGAAAGTATTCAGACCCCTTGACTTTTTCCAAATTTTGTTACATTACAGCCTTATTCTAAAATTGATTCAATAGTTTTCCCCCCTCATCAATCTACACACAATACCCAATAATGACGAAGCAAAACTGCTTTTTATTGCAACAAAATACTAAAAGAAATGAAATATCACATTTACATAAGTATTCTGACCCTTTACTCAGTACTTTGTTGAAGAACCTTTGGCAGCGATTACAGCCTAGAGTCTTCTTGGGTATGACGCTATAAGCTTGGCACACCTGTATTTGGGGAGTTTTTCTCATTCTTCTCTGAAGATCCTCTCAAACTGTCAGCTTGGATGTGGAGCGTTGCTGCATAGCTATTTTCAGGTCTATCCAGAGATGTTCAATCGGGTTCAAGTCCGGGTTCTGGCTGGGCCACTGAAGGACATTCAGAGACTTGTCCTGAAGCCACGCCTGCATTTTCTTGACTGTGTACTTGGGGTTGTTGTCCTGTTGGAAGGTGAACCTTTGCCCCAGTCTGAGGTCCTGAGCACTCTGGAGCAGGTTCTCATCAAGGATCTCTCTGTACTCCGTTCATCTTTTCCTTGATCCTGACCAATCTCCCAGTCTCTGCCACTGAAAAACATCCCCACAGCAAGATGCCGCCACTACCATTTTTCGCTGTAGGAATGGTGCCAGGTTTCCTCCAGACGTGATGCTTGAATCTTGGATTCATCAGACCAGAGAATGTTGTTTCTCATGGTCTGAGAGTCTGTCATGTGCCTTTTACTGAGGAGTGGCTTCTGTCTGGCCACTCTACCATAAAGGCCTGATTGGCAGAGTGCTGTAGAGATGGTTGTCCTTCTGGAAGGTTCTTCCATCTCCACATAGGAACTCTGGAGCTCTGTCAGAGTGACAATCGGATTATTGGTCACCTCTCTGACCAAGGCCCTTCTCCCTCGATTGCTCAGTTTGGCCAGGCGGCCAGCTCTAGGAAGAGTCTTGGTGGTTCCAAAGTTCTTCTATTTAAGAATGATGGAGCCACTGTTTTCTTGGGGAACCTTCAATGTTGCAGAACTGTTTTGGTACCCTTCCCCAGATCTGTACCTTGGCACAATCCTGTCCGACCTCATGGCTTGGTTTTTGCTCTGACATGCACTGTCAACTGTGGGACCTTATATAGACAGGCGTGTGCCTTTCCAAATCATGTCGTATCAATTGAATTTACCACAGGGGGACTCCAACCAAGATGTAGAAACATCTCAAGGATGATCAACGGAAACAGGATGCACCTGAGCTCAATTTCGAGCAAAAGGTCTGACTACTTATGTAAATAAGGAAGGGAAAGGGGTCTGAATACTTTCTGAATGCACTGTACATACTGTCATTTTTAAAAACTTTTTTCACACTTCACACAATACCACACGAGGACTCAACTATAACACTCTTTAAAGGTATCTATCAACAAAGGAATTGGAGCATGTAAAGATACAAAAGAGCAACTGATAACTACTGTATCTACTGTAAGCATAGATTCACAGCTAGGGTGGCCACACTTTCAAAGAAATCCTCCTTACATTTGTTTGTAGTTTTTCCTTACATCTTTTACTGTCTTTTCCCTTCTCAAAGTTTGTATATTTGAATTGTGCTTGTATACAAGTCAATCTACATCAATCTTGTAGATGTTATTTCAGAAGACCTGGAATAGACTGAGCTTTTTCGTTCAGACAACTCACTAATATTAGGCCTGGCGAAGCACATTGGCATCCATTTTCTTAGTAACTTCAGGACAAGACTCATGAATTTCTGCCCTACAAAGGCATAGATGATCGGATTCAAACAACAGTGTGTGAACGCTATCACCTCTGTCCACTGCATTGCCAGGTCTATGTTCTTGTGAGTTGTACAGTCCCCAAAATAGCTCTGGGTCTCCAGATAACGCAGGAGAATGACCACATTGTATGGGGTCCAAAAGCAGAAAAAGACCACTACTATGATGATTATCAGTTTGATGGCTTTGTGCTTTTTGGTGGTTTTGATATTGACTAACATCGGAACGATTCTGCAATAGCAGATCACCATGACGGAGAGAGGGAGAAGTAGACCCAAGACATTCATCTCTAAATAAGAAACCTGGCGCCACATGTTACCGTCTGGATACTCTGGTTTACATGTTGTAAGCCCAGACTCATTATTTACTTTGGTGAAGATGATTGTAGGCAGAGAGCTACAGAGACTGAGAGCCCACATGATCAGAGACAGAGTGACCCCTACTCTGACAGATCTGAGCCTGGCCATTTTGTGAGAGTGGACTATGACCACATAGCGATCCACTGTCAAGATCACCATGGAGAAGATGCTGCCATAAAACCCCAGCGTGTACAGTCCGGTTACCAGTCGGCACATAAAGTCCCCCAGGAGCCACTCGGCTGCGGTGGCATAGTGGGACCAGAAAGGCAGAGAGATGACGAAGAAAAGGTCAGACAGTGCCAGATTGAGGAGACAGAGGTCTGTCATGCTTCTGGTCCTCCTACACTTCACCAGGACATAGACCACCAGGCCGTTACCGATGACGCCCACGATGAAGACCAGGCTGTAGAATGTAGGCAGAAACACCCGTCCAAACTCCTTCACATTGGCAGTGTTGCATGGCTGGCCCTCTGATGTATTTAACCCTTCTCCATCATCGTAGTAGGCAGAATAGTTATAATCTGTTGTTGGCTCCATATCCTTGTCTGTAGAAAGACAGAAATAGTATTGTTATCAGTCAAGGTGGTGTGGTTTCATTCAAAATCAACCTGAATTGTCATAGTGGCAATCTGCAGTTGCAAATAAATCTGCAAACAATCTGCAAAAAATAAAAAAGGAGCCACCCTGCCACTGTTTGGTTAAACAGCTGAGGGATGGGGCTGGACAAATGGAACCTACTAATTATAATAATCATTTTGAGGGAAGTGCTTATATTAGTCCTGTTACACACTTGTGGGAATTTACTTGTTCATCTTTGTAATGGAAATGTGTTTCTTGCATATGAAGTTGGGGCGGCAGGTAGCCTAGTGGTTAGAGCGTTGGACTAGTAACAGGAAGGTTGCAAGATCAAATCCCCGAGCTGACAAGGAAAGAATCTGTTATTCTACCCCTGAACAAGGCAGTTAACCCACTGTTCCTAGTCCATCATTGAAAATTAGAAGTTGTTCTTAACTGACTTGCTTAGTTAAATAAAGGTAAAAATCCTGACACACACAGGGAGTGGGGTCATGGCCAGGGTTCAACATTGTCCAGGGCCCCTGGAGCAATTGGGTTTAAGTGCCTTGCGCAATGGCACTGTAATAGATTCTTAACCTTGTTGGCTCCATATTCATATACATACTGTAGCTATGGATGCAAGGACCATCCATGAGATCAATATTATAGTTTAAGCTATACTGTGTTTGTTTACAATTACATTGTTTACAAACAATGGAGTAAAACAATCTTATATTTTAGATTTCTATTGATGTACAACAGCTTATATGAATGATAAATTATACTCTTTACAAATCAATGGTTATATATATAATTAATTTAAATGCAAAAACAATCACAAATTCCACCTTTAAATTGTTCCTTTGAAATATTATTGTTGTACTGAATATTCATCAAACAAACAAAACAACCACAAGCGTCATGCCCATAGGCAGCACAGGGGCACATGCCCTCTTTCCCGATCCCTCAGATTTGTCCTGTTTTATAAAAAATGCAAGCAATTTTTTTGTTAATTTTTTTGTTTGTTTCTCTGTAATACTACTAGCCATCTAGCAATTTTATGAAGTTGGGTTTAGCTAGTCCGGATAGGTTCCCAACCTCATAACTAGCTACCAAGAAGCCATTTCTACCTATCAATCAGGTTAGAGTAGCTTGTCTAACTATCTTAGCTGGCATGTCTTCTGGCAAGGTTGGTAGATTACTAAATGTGCTGAATAAGACTCACATTCATTTACAGATTTTACCCAGATTTGAGCAGAGAAGCATATTTAGTTTGTTATACAGGCTGATCATACAGATTATGGGGCTGCTCTGACACCTTCAGGTGCTTATAGGTGTTCACTACACCGTCAAAGAAATCTAGAAAGTCATAGTCAACCCTGTTCCTGGAGAGCTACTGTAGGAGAGCTACTGTAGGAGAGCTACTGTAGGAGAGCTACTGTAGGAGAGCTACTGTAGGAGAGCTACTGTAGGAGAGCTACTGTAGGAGAGCTACTGTTGGTTTTCACTCCAATCCTAATCCAGGGCACCTGATTCTAATAATTAGCCGGTGGATAAACTGAATTAGGTTAGTTACAACTAGGGTTGTATTGAAAACCTAAAGGAGGGTAGCTCTCCAGGAACAGAGTTGGAGAGTCCTGTAAGTAGTCTATAATTCATATTATATATATTAACAAAAGTGTATTTAAATTGGGGCACAAATTGAGTACGGTAATCCAACGGCTATCTTTTTTAAACTCTATTCATCACTTCAAGTAATTATGTAATTTTTGTTCATTTTTTAATGCTTAAAATAACACAAGCATAAATAATTGTTGTGTTACCTCTTAGAAATAGGTATAGATTTTATATCTACAATAGGTTTCTAGATGTTGACAAAAATTACTCACCAGGTATAATTAATGATCAATTAGCTCTTTGGTGTTTCTTCTCTGAGTCTCTTGAAGATGAATGTATTGTCCTGATATACAATAGCCCATATTACTGCTGCTGCAGTCCTCCACCTCCCTTAGAAGGAGGTACTGTGAAAGTATTATAGTGAAGTTGGGTTTGTTTCATGCTGGTAATTTTAGACTCTGAGGTTTGGTTGTACACTCTTAGAAAAAAAGGTGCTATCTTGAACCGAAAGGGTTCTTCGGCTGTCCCCATTGGAGAACCCTTTTTGATTCTAGGTAGAACCCTTTTTGTTCCAGGTAGAACCTTTTTACTTTCCATATAGGGAACATGGAATTCAAAAGAGTTCCACCTGGAACCAAAAAAACGTTATCCTATGTGGACTGCCAAAACACTTTTGGAACTCTTTTTTTTTTAACGTCAAAGTCAACACATGTCCTGATATGATCACAAGCAAACATTATCTGTTTGTCAGAGAGTAGAGCATGCACTTGTGGGACAAATGGTGTGGAGGGATCCAGAGCCATAGATAGAGATACAGTATATGGCGCTGGAGCAAACCCTCCACCCCAATTTTTGTCTTTTTTTATGTAATATATTCAAAAAAATATCATATGATTGAATTCCATCCATTTTACATGATATGGGGGAAAAAGTCAGCATGAGGCACACCATGAAGTGTGAAATACAGCGAAGTAGACCTTTTTATGTAGCAGTAGAGACTGTATGTAGCCCTTCCTGCAGTCAAATGATCGAGTGGCCTCATGGGTGAAATGTTATTAAAAAGTTTAATAAATTCATAATTAATAAACATTTAAAAATGTAAACACAGAAAATCCGGTGTTTCTATGTCAAATTATTATATTTCAGTCCTCTGTGAAGTATATAAAGTGGAATATTGGGATGCAAACTCAAAATTATAGACACTTCAACTCTATATTTGTATTTTTGTATTTATTATGGATTCCCACCAGCAAAATGAAGGCAGGTCATACCATTTGAAAACATTATAATACATTCACAGGTTTCACAACACACCGTGTGCCCTCAGGCCCCTACTCCACCACTGCCACATATCTACAGTACTAAATCCATGTGTATGTACAGTGTGTATCTATAGTGCGTATGTTATCGTGTGTGTGTGTGTGCATGTGTCTGTGCCAATGTTTGTGTTGCTTCACAGTCCCCGCTGTTCCATAAGTTGTTTTTTTAATCAGTTTTTTTAAATCAAATTTTCCTGCTTGCGTCAGTTACTTGATGTGGAATAGAGTTCCATGTAGTCATGGCTCTATGTAGTACTGTGTGCCTCCCATAGTCTGTTCTGGACTTGGGGACTGTGAAGAGACCGCTTGTGGCATGTCTTGTGGGGTATGCATGGGTGTCCGAGCTGTGTGCCAGTAGTTTAGACAGACAGCTCGGTGCATTCAACATGTCAATACCTCTCATAAATAAAAGTAGTGATGAAGTCAATCGCTCCTCCACTTTCAGCCAGGAGAGATTGACATGCATATTATTAATATTAGTTCTCTGTGTACACATCCCAGCCGTGCTGCCCTGTTCTGAGTCAATTGCAATTTTCCTAAGTCCTTTTTTGTGGTACCTGACCACACGACTGAACAGTAGTCAAGGTGAGACAAAACTTGTTGCTGTAGGATCTGCCTTGTTGATAGTGTTGTTAAGAAGGGGGAGCATCACTTTATTATAGACAGACTTCTCCCCCTTCTTAGCTACTACTGCATCAATATGTTTTGACCATGACAGTTTACAATCCAGGGTTACTGCAAGCAGTTTAGTCATCTCAACTTGCTCAATTTCCACATGATTTATTACAAGATTTAATTGAGGTTTAGGGTTTAGTGTGTGTTTTGTTCCAAATACAATGCTTTTTTTGCCACCCACTGAAACTAACTGCAGCTTCTTGTTGAGTGTTGCAGTCACGTCGAATCACACTACTATCTGATTTGAAGTCACACAGTGACCTCCTGTGGGCAGAGTTTGTGACAACTTCCATCACTATTCATTAATAACAGTGTGATAATTACACCATACATGTCGTTAAGTGAACATGATTTCGTGCAATCCTCAAACAGATCGATCCATATCTGATTTGAAGAATAAAGTCATTCCATCATCTTTGTGCAATGTATCTAACACTAGAATGACATTATTATAAAGTTAGAAATATATTTTCAGTTTCTGTTCATTTGAGTTTTTTATTTGAACAGTGAAATATCAATGTTCTCTATATATTATTTTAAATGTAACCATTGCAACCATTGCAGAAATACTGCAAAGAAGAAGTATTTTGACACAGCTTCCACAACGGGATATGACGTCAAGCATTTCATTAACTGTAAAACCACTCATGTCATCTACAGATTGGAATGTCCACAGTGCAAGGTGTTCTACATTGGCCGGACAAAGAGACGCCTTCAAGACCGCTTAGAGGAACACAAGTACGTCATACGGGTAGGCAATAAAGACTACCCCATGGCAAGGCACTACAAGTCCTTACACCATGGCAACCCTGCCTCCCTACATGCTATGGGTATTGATCATATTCCGGCCTCTATTAGAAAAGGGGGCCGTCTTAAACAGTTAAACCAAAAGGAACGTTTTTGGATTTACAAACTACAGGCCACTAAATACCCTGGTTTAAATGAAGATATGGATTTCTCACCCTTCCTGTAGGGTCGTGATAGGACCATTTGCTGTCATCTAGTGGACATTTTGCTCAATTGCCCTCAGCTATGTTTAGACTGCTGTTGTTCATGTTTGCTGTGTTCTAGTGTACTATGGACTATATTGCCTCCTTATTCTTGACACTTCTCCCAGTCATATTTAAGGTTAGAACTACCTTTCTAGGCGTTCCGGTAGTTCTAGCTTGGAGTTTCATTTTTTGATAACATAGCTACAGTATTTCACTTTTTAATGTGCATAGTATTGCTTACTAGGTGTGTCCAATCAATTTTGTGACCACTCCCTCTTCAAATTAGGGCTAATTGAAAAAGCTGTTCAAAAGAGGACATTGCATTATTTTTTTTGTACTCCCTGACCATGACCAGGCCATGCAGCCGAAACACGTCGGATTTTTAAAAACTTTGTTTCTATTGAACATGCCAAACAAATAAAGGAATTGTAATTAATTATATGAAGAGTGCTTTGGTCCTCCTTTCTTTTTTGTTCTCTAGATATTATTGAATGATCAGCAATTTGTGTAATGTACAGTAAGTGGGCTGTTTGTGGTGCGCAAAGAAAGGGGCGGGGTTTAAGTGAATAAGTTATTGCAAGGGATGCTGGGATCCAGAGTTTAAATTCAAATAGTTGGATTTTCAGTATGATGAAACAGAGTTTTATGGTATTGGCAACTATGAGTTCTTCATTATCGATGCGTTCGCTTAACTCAATAGAAATAACATTTTAATTCATATGCTCACCATGCCCAGATAGTGCCACTTTACAGCCTGCCTACGAAATGGACTCATTCTTTCCACAGTACTACATTAAATTATTCCCAATTTACACCTTTATAGTAGCAGTTTTATTAAATTGATGTATAAACAGCGATCAAAACGTGAATGTGTTTTAAGTTAAATGTGGCTCTCAATAAAAAATATACAAAATTTAAATGAAAACTGTCGCGTTGTGTGCGTCCCAGTCCTACCGCTCGCTCGCCTTCTGGAGCTGGCAGTGAATTCCCAATGAGCATGATTGACGTTAGAGTGCTGACGAAGGCGGGTTTGGACTAGAACAGGGACAACAGGCATATATACACGGATTATTCCAAAATCGCTTTGCAATTACCTGCTATGAGAATATGAAAATGAATTGAAACAATGTTTGAGTCGACGTAAGTACATTATTCTACCTAACACATCCTGAAAGATTATGTGGTTACTTTGTGTCTCTGCGCTGCGACTTTTTGTTGTGTAGACAACTGTTACTATGTTGCAGGACTTTAGTCTGTCAAATTTCAGCAGTCACTTCTGTATGGACCTGTAAATCCTATTTTGCAATTGTTGTGAAACTAATGTGTAATTCTTATTTTTAAATAGCCTAGCCTACTGACATTTTGTTTACTGTATTGTCGCCTAGAAGTCATCAAACAATTCTCAACTATTGTTTCATTAGAAAAATAGCACCCATATTTTGTTTAAGAATGATAAAATAACACTTTTTTGTTTTATCGGTTATTTGGATATCAATGGGCTTACATATCAGTAGAGCTTTGGTGTCCTTGATGACAGGACAAAAGGAACATATTGAGGATAGCCAAGCATTTACCATTGAAGTTGGATATTAGCAAAAACAGTCAGTGCCACATGCAGAAGATGGACTTTGGAGAAGTCAACACAGCCACAAAACCTCCAATAGGGTAAGTGAGGAATTTGAGGTTTCTAATAACTGTTGTTTGTCTTTCCCATTCCAAATATGTATGTGAATAAGTATTGTGTTTGAATAACTGTTTAAACAATCAAATTATCATAATATTGAGGAATGGTGATGGAGACCAACTTGGTCATAAGGTCACTTGACACAAGAGAAACATGGAGAAACATGGAGAAAGTCTATTTTCCACCTAGCACCTGAGTTCCATGAAGCTCATTTGTGATCGGACGGTCAGTCTTTTTTCACCTTTATTTAACTCGGCAAGTCATTTAAGAACACTCTTATTATTATTATTATTATTATTATTTTCAATGACAGCCTAGGAAAAGTGGGTTAACTGCCTTGTTCAGGGGAAGAACAACAGATTTATACCTTGTCAGCTCGGGGATTTGATCTTGCAGTTGCAACCTTTCCGTTACTAGTCCAGGGCTCTAACCACTAGGCTACCTGCCGCCCCCGTTTTACATTCTTACTGTAGCTCTGTCAAATATATACTGAACAAAAATATAAATGCAACAAGCAATGAAACATGGGACCAACACTTTGCATGTTGCATTTATATTCTTGTTCAGTGTGTATACATACATACATACATACATACATACATACATACATACATACATACATACATACATACATACATACATACATACATACATACTTACACACACTAACGTTCAAAAGATTGGGGGCACTTAGAAATGTCCTTGTTTTCCATTAAATGAGTTGCAAAATGAATAGGAACTATAGTCAAGATGTTGACAAGGTTATAAATAATGATTTTTAATTGAAATAATAATTGTCCTTCAAACATTGCTTTCGTCAAAGAATCCTCCATTTGCAGCAATTACAGCCTTGCAGACCTTTGGCATTCCAGTTGTCAATTTGTTGAGGTAATCTGAAGAGATTTCACCCATTCTTCATGAAGCACCTCTCAAAAGTTGGATTGGCTTGATGGGCACTTAAGTACCATACGGTCAAGCTGCTCCAACAGCTCAATAGGGTTGAGATCCGGTGACTGTGCTGGCGACTCCATTATAGACAGAATACCAGCTGACTGCTTCTTCCCTAAATAGTTATTGCATAGATTGGTGCTGTGCTTTGGCTCATTGTTCTGTTGTAGGAGGAAATTGGCTCCAATTAAGCGCCGTCCACAGGGTATGGCAAGGCGTTGCAAAATGGAGTGATAGTCTTCCTTCTTCAAGATCCCTTTTACCCTGTACAAATCTCCCACTTTACTATCACCAAAGCACCCCCAGACCATCACATTGCCTCCACCATGCTTGACAGATTGTGTCAAGCACTCCTTTTCATTTTTTCTGCGTCTCACGAATGTTCTTCTTTGTTATCCGAGAACCTCAAACTTAGATTTGTCTGTCCATAACACTTCTTACCAATCTTCCTCTGTCTAGTGTCTGTTCTTTTGCCCATCTTAATCTTTTCTTTTTATTGGACAGTCTGAGATATGGCTTTTTCGTTGCCATTCTGCCTAGAATGCCAGCATCCCGGAGTCGCCTCTTCACTGTTGACGTTGAGACTGGTGTTTTGCACTAGACACTCTAATGTACTTCTCATTTTGCTCATCTGTGCACCGGGGCCTCCCACTCCTCTTTCTATTCTGGTTAGAGACAGTTTGAGCTGTTCTGTGAAGGGATTAGCACACTGCGTTCTACAAGATCTTCAGTTTCTTGTCAATTTCTCACATGGAATAGCCTTTATTTCTCAGAACAGTTTCAGAAGAAAGTTCTTTGTTTCTGGCCGTTTTGTGCCTGCAATCAAACCCACAAATGCTGATGCTCCAGATACTCAACTGTCACATCTGCTCCTGCAACGCCCTCTACTGCTTATCCTGTGTCTCCTTGACCTGCCGCCACTCCTCCAGTACTCTCTACCTCTCTGTGTGTGTGTGTGTGGAGACAGGTGTGCTGGAGTCAGAGCAGATCCCCACCAGCTGCAACCTGTTCCATAATCAAGACATCTACATATACTCAGCTCTGCCACTTCCACGCTGCCAGATTGTAATCTCTGCTCCTTCTGCCCGCGCTGACTCTGGTCTCTGTCTCCAGTCCCACGTCTTGTCATTCTGCTACTCTGTTCTTGATTCCCCACTCTACTACTACCTTGGATTCCCTCCGGACCTGCTTACCCTGTCTCAAACCCTCTCGATCCAGCCTCAGCCTCCGCACCTGTTTTCCGGCAACCTGCCAGAGCTTCCCCTGACCTGCACTCCACCCCCCGTGTTTCAATAAATACCTTGGTTAAGTCATCCAGTCTCCTCATCTGAGTCTGCTCTTGGGTTCCCCTGTTCCATAACTAGTCTAAAGAAGGCCAGTGTTATTGCTTCTTTAATCAGAACAACAGTTTTCAGCTGTCGTAACATAATTGAAAAAGGGTTTTCTAATGATCAATTAGCCTTTTTAAAATAATAAACTTGGATTAGCTAACACAACATGCCATTGGAACACAGGAGTGATGGTTGCTGATAATGGTACACCTATGTAGATATTCCATAAGAAATCTGTCATTTTCAGCTACAATAGTCATTTACAATATTAACAATGTCCACACTTTATTTCTGATCAATTTGATGTTATTTTAATGTACAAAAATGTGCTTTTCTTTCAAAAACATGGACATTTCTAAGTGACCCCAAACTTTTGAACGTGTGTATATGTATATATGAGGCTATATTCTTTAAAAAATATATATACACTTCATGAATTGTTGTAAGCATAAAACTATTTTTCTCTTCTCTCTTTAGTTGAGGTAGTTGTCAGCAGACAGACACATCAAAAGCCATAGCATACAGTACTGAATGTATTGACTGGCAGAGAATTCCAGTTGAATTCTATAGAAAATACATGTATGACCACTGATTGGAAAACAACTGTGGGCCAGTTCATAACAGAAGCAGTGGCTTTTGTGCAGTGGCTGTTACTGAATGTGTACTGTCTCTGTAGTTCTTTTGTTACCTTTGTTGTTGTTGACTCCACATGCTGCAGCTCCTTCCCATTTGGTGAAGGCAACACAAAACATAATCTCTAAAACTGCTGTGTTGCACTTTCAATCTATCATATTCTACACAATTACATCATACAGTGTAATGCAAATCTTCTTACAGATGTAAATCGAACACTTCAGTACTGGGATTGTTGTATAGTTATTATTCTGTATCTTTTTGTACAGAAACACGTTCTATCCTTCAGACGTCATAATGTGGTAGAATCTATTTACTGGTGTTGTTGTGGGAGGCTGAAGTCCACAACCCTTATTACCTGCAAGTAAACCAAATCCTTTGTATTTTGCACCCATGGTCCTGCATCTCCTCCACCCCGCTGAAGGCTTTTATATAATCACCTCCTATGACATGTTGCAGAAAGCACATGATGAATAGTGGTTATTTAAAGACAGCAGTTGCTGAACATTCCTCTCTGCCCTGCCTGTCCCTCTGGAGACCAATGGTGCCATTTCCTTGGTTGATCTCTTTTTCAAGTGATCACTGGCCAAGAAAAGCAGTAGTTGGGTTGTTCCATCGATTAGGTGCCCTTTGAGTAGTGTAACTTGGCAAAAACATGTATATATTTTTTGACAACATTTATTTTCTGTCGTGAAGAGCACGTGTTTTTAAAAAATAAAGTTGAACGTTTTCCCAACTTAGGGATAGGCGTCCCGTCAACGGGATAGTTGTAAATCATGCAGTGCCATGTGTCACGAGCGCAGATTTGAGAGAAAAAACAAATGTCGGTACATATGTCTTATATCAGCTGAAAGCTTAAATTATTGTTAATATAACTACGCTGTCCAATTTACAATAGGTATTACTGCGAAAAAAATACCATGCTATTGTTTGAGGAGAGCTCCTAACAACAAAACACTTTTTTTCACCGCGATGGGTTTGATAAATTCACCTCCTGAAGGTGAAATGTGTGCTTACATTCTGAAATCTTGCTCTGATTTATCATCCAAAGGGTCCCAGAGATAACATGAAGTGTTGTTTTGTTAGATAAAATCATTTTTCATGTCCTAAAAAGGTCCATATAGCATGCACAATCGATTTTGTGTTTCCACTCATTCAATTTGCAAAGAAAGGAATCTGTGAAAATCTAACCGTAAATGTTGTTTCAACCAGTCAAATCACATTCGTATTTATTCCTCAGAGATCCTAGAACGTAACCAGACTTCACTATATCATTAGGGGTGTAGTATATTCTATAGGACACTAAATTTGGTCAGAGAGCGGCACCTTCATAGCACCCAATGACGTTGGCGGTCTTCACTTGATTGGTGCTTATTTGACAAAGTTACAGTCAATCGGGGTCAAACGAAGCTAGCTAGATGGCCAATGAGCAGGGAAACCCTGTATCTGTCGCAAAATGTAGCCGCTAACCTTGTGCGACAGCAAGCCTTTTCCTTTTGGACAAAAAGTTATAAGAATATGGAGAGTTATGAAAACTGGGTGTTTTGCAAATGTTGAACTTATAATATGGCTACTAATACTAGAAAAGCTCATTCAAAGTCCAAGTATACAGATTTGATGATATTCTTGCAGAAGAATGTAAATGTCTCCTTCACGATTTGCCCGAATGTACCTGTGTGACTTCACACTAAATGTCAAGTAGTTTGCTCATACTTCAAGTTATCCATCTGAAACTTTGCACATACACTGCTGCTGTCTTGTGGACACCATCGGAATTACAAGCAGAGTGATGGCTAGAACTCTTGCATTTCAAAAATGGTTGTATTTTCTTCTACCAGATCTATTGTGTTATATTCTTCTATATTCAATTCACATTTCCACAAACTTCAGTGTTTCCTTTCAAATCGTACCCAGAATATGCATATCCTTGCTTCAGGGCCTGAGCTACAGGCAGTTAGATTTGGGTATATCATTTTAGGCGAAAATTGAAAAAAGGGGGCTATCCCTAAGAAGTTTAAAATAAAGAAATTACTATCAGTGATGCTCCCACATGACATTTTTGGCTGATACCGATATCTAATATTTTCCTTGCCAAAATACCCGATACCGATATATTTAAAAAATGCGGCCTTTTTAAGCATTCTAGTACAGTTAAATAATTGGCACACACACATGGATGCAGCGGTCCAGGGCACTACATCTCAGTGCAAGAGGCGTCACTACAGTCGCTGGTTCGAATCCAGGCTGTATCAAATCCAGCCGTGATTAAGAGTCCCATAGGGCAGCACACAATTGGCCCAGCGTCATCCGTGGTAGGCCATCATTGTAAATGAGAATTTGTTCTTTACTGACTTGCCTAGTTAAATAAAGATTACACACATGCACACCACACTGACCAAAATGTTATTTTGTTGGCATTTACGTATGTCCTCATTACCAGTAAAACATAATCAAAACCTATTTCTTTCACTTACTTGCTGTGCTGTTTCATTATTTGTTTGTTCAGTCGTTTCATTCCCAACCAGGATTTCTATGGAACCCCGTCTGGGTCTTTGCTATGGGACGCTGTTTGGCTCTTGCGTGTCAAAAAATATACTATTTAACACTTTTACGTGTTAAATAACACTATTTGACGTGTCAAATAAGCTTGTTGACCAATCAGGACCTGAATATGACTGCACATCACATAATAATTTAATGGGTTCATACGGCTTTTACGTAGTTATTACACATTGATTACACTATCACTCGTATTTCATATGTCACAACTATACGTATGCTATGATGCTGGTGAAGTTGTCTCATGCACCTGCAGTGCTGGTCATAAAAAAAGCTAGCTAGCTCATGGATGCAAACAATCTGTTTCAGTAGCCATAGTGAGCTAGCTAACTATATAGCTAGGTGTCATCATCTAAAATAAACCTAATTTATAAGACCGTTCTTATTTGATTAATGGTGGTCTGACCCATCTATGTGAAGCTAGCTACAATAATGGACTTTGCGGTTCGCCTTCAACATAAAAGTATGGCATAATTCTAGTATTTCTATTCATTTGCATCACTGTCAATGACAGTTTTATTTTGAAGGCCATCTTCAAATTTCACTATTGTGCCTAATCCTTATTGTGGCTAGCTTCACAACACAGTCCGGTTGAGCCTCACTAGCCAAATGAAGCTAGCTGGCTGCTTATAACTTTAGCTTTGGGCAACAGGGTTAAGTAGCTGGCTAGCTATTTATTTTCATGAAATGAAGTTCAATTTCAATAGGTGAACAACAAGTGGCAACCTAGTTGATACAAGGATTCCTAAATCATTGCTAAGAAGAATGAAAATCACTGCAGTTTCTACTGGTCATTGTTTTCAGGCTGGTTGTATTGGTGCTCGCTAAATACCAAGCAATTAAATGTACAATATCAAACAAGATAATATAAATCATAAGACAGTTATGTATATTCTTCTGTATATCAAATTATATATACATTAACTTAATTTCCTTTAAAGACTCAGACATTCGTTGGAAACTAAATATTGCACAACCTCAGAAGTTGCGGTCGAACAAATGATGCTTTATTACCGACGCAGTATTGTATACACATCGTTCGTGGCTGATATTTGCTTGTTTGCAGACTTTTGTACAGCTTTGACAGTGCTACTGTATCTTTCTTGACACGCAAATACCCAAACGCATTCCATAATATGTATATTGTGAAGCTAATAGCAGTGACACTATTACTGTGTAATTCCAGTAGTGCAACATCTGAAAAATAGTGCACATGGTAGTGTGTACTGGTGCTCGATCAGTTGGCGAAAGCCAACATCACCCATGACAGAGAACGGTTGATTGTCAAGGGCAATGAATTCCATTACCTTGGCTTTAATGGATTTTGCCTCGTCTCGCTGAAATTCTGTTACTCTTTCAAATGACTGCTCGATCCATACAGCAGACATCGTGGGCTAGTTTAGGAATGTTGCGTTGCACGTATAGTGCAAAATGTTACGTGGCGTCATTACGTCATGTACCTACATTTATATAGGTATGCATGACATCGGTTTTGCACATCAGGGCATTAAACTAGACATTGGCCGATACCGATGTTGGCATTTTTAGCTAATATCGTCTGATTCCGAAATATTCACTGATTATATCGTGCAACCCTAATTACTATAGTAAGTAGGCTACCCTGCCTCCCTGATTTAATATAACAGGTTTTTCAAATTCAATATTTGTGCACAATTACTTATTTTGCGTCCCTTTCATATTTTATTTAAATATGAAAGGGACGCAAAAGGCACTCATTTTGGGGAACGACTCACTTATTGGATTGATAATAATTGTTTCCCAATGGAACATGTCAAAGGTAGCACCTTTAGCTGTTGGTAAAATGGTTCTCTTTAGATTACTATGACAACTGCCATTTGTTAGGGTGTTCTACTTTTGTCAGGTAATGTCATCACAGAGGCATTAACAGCTTTATTTTACATGGCAAGAACAAGAAGGAAGGTTTAAAGGGAAACGGAGCCCGTAAAACACTCACAGGGATGGAAGAATGTACCAAATGGCACCCTATTCTCTATAAGAGTATAGTGCACTACTTTTGACTTATGGCTGGGCGATATGGCAAATAAATTATCACGATATCTATATATTTTTTCATTTAATAACGATAATTATCACAATATTAATCAAATAATGTTTAAAAGGTGCATATCTTCTTCAAACTCAAGAATGTCTGAACAAACTGTGTTAGAGCATTGGGCCAGTAACCGAAAGGTTGCTAGATCGAATCCCTGAGCTGACAAGGTAAAAATCTGTTGTTCTACCCCTGAACAAGGCAGTTAAACCACTGTTCCCTGATAGGCCGTCATTGTAAGTAAGAAGTTGTTATTAACTGACTTGCCTAGTTAAATAAAGATTACTTTTTTAAATTATGTGAGCTACACATACAATTATACTTGAAGGAAAATTGTTCCATGTTTGCGGCCAGGGAGCAGGTACAGTTGAAGTTGGAAGTTTACATACACCTGAGCCAAATACATTTAAACTCAGTTTTTCCACAATTCCTGACATTTAATCCTACTAAAGATTCCCTGTTTAGGTCAGTTAGGATCACCACTTTATTTTAAGAATGTGAAATGTCAGAATAAGAGTAGAGAGTGATTTATTTCAGCTTTTATTTCTTTCATCACATTCCCAGTGGGTCAGAAGTTTACATACACTCAATTAGTATTTGGTAGCATTGCCTTTAAATTGTTTAAATTGGGTCAAATGTTTTGGGTAGCCTTCGACAAGCTTCCCACAATACGTTGGGTGAATTTTGGACCATTCCTCCTGACAGAGTCAGGTTTGTAAGTCTCCTTGCTCGCACACACTTTTTCAGTTCTGCTCACAGATGTCCTATAGGTTTGAGGTCAGGGCTTTGTGATGGCCAATCCAGTACCTTGACTTTGTTGTCCTTAAACCATTTTGCCACAACTTTGGATGTATGCTTGGGGTTATTTTCCATTTGGAAGACCCATTTGCGACCAAGCTTTATTTTGACCTATGGTCCCTGTCAAGGGACTAGGGTGCCATTTGGGACACAGTCCACTTCTGAGGAGATGAAATGCTCATTTTTGGTACCTGGGTGACGAGATTTTGAAATCTGAGCAGGCAATTTTAGTGGAGGCTACCAAAGCACGATGTGGTTTCAAAGTGATGAAGGACTTTACCAAATGAAGCCCTGTAAAGGCCAGACAGGCAGATAACTGGCAGTCTGTAATTCATGTCTGAAGCTGTGTATGGACCCTGGTCAAAAGTAGTACACTACATAGGGATTAGAGTGCCATTTGGGACAACTTTCAGACATCCTGAGACGCCAGCCTTTTTAGCTTAGCTAGCCCAGAGAGCCTTGCTCTTCCTAGCCCTGCCCTGCCTTACTGTGCTATAGGACGTTATTGGGAGTTCAACCCTGATCACAACAGTATGTGTTTAACTTTATGTATATTTATTTAGCATATTGTCATGTTGAAGATGACACAATTGCGAAATAGTCCCGCTTACTATTTCAGTGAGTTTCAACCATGTGGATACTCACTGTATATTGTGACATACAGTTACAGTATAACTGCTCTGGAGTTGGCTTAAGTTGATTTGTTTCTCTTTTGTGTGAATTGGAGTATTGTGTGTGTTTTAGGGGCTATGAGCAGTTCCAGTCCCAGGTCTAAAAGGCTAAAGTGTATATACCTAGGCCAACAGTCTTAATTAGCAGTGTGTGTGTGTGTTTACTACTGTAAATGCCTGGGCCTGGTGTTGTTGTCTGAGCTAAGGGACCATCTATAAGCGTGTAGTAATGCGTCTCAGCCCAAATTGTCTCCAGATTGACGTGGGGTTTAGTTTAG
This sequence comes from Oncorhynchus keta, assembly GCF_023373465.1. Taxonomy (NCBI): domain Eukaryota; kingdom Metazoa; phylum Chordata; class Actinopteri; order Salmoniformes; family Salmonidae; genus Oncorhynchus; species Oncorhynchus keta. The sequence continues at coordinate 66,257,416 of NC_068454.1, read as the reverse complement.
GGCTCCCAGTTTCATTTGCCTGCCTCACAAAAGAGTTTGGTGCAATATAGCCTGGAAAATGCAGAATTCCTCAGTTGCATGCAGCTGTAATACCCAATTAACTATCTATTATTGCTTGTAAACATTTGAAATAGATGTTCATATTTTACCGTATGAAGTATATTACAGTCTGTATTTTAACATGTCCTTTTGCTCAAATGCTTTAGTGGCTTTTTGTTGTGGCAGAGTGACTACTCGCAGTGCCTGTTTTGAGTTTACAGTCGATTATATGGACCAAAGATCATCTAAAATCACTGTGCATAAGCCACTGTGCATCTTCACTTTGATTTCACCCTTTGACTGTCAACCATTTCTTGTCTTATCACTATGTTGTCCATGCTTCTCTGTCTGTTCCCTGGTAATGTTACCTAAAATACACTCCCCATTAGCAGTAGAGAGTGTTGTCCCTAAGCACCAGCTACACTCCTTCTTGTCTCCCCAGACCAGACGGGCCTCAGACCAGCTTCAGAGACACACCCAGTGCAGTGGGTTGTATTTTTGGTCAGGTTCAAGTCTTAAAGCTTGTGGTCCACTAACATTTTACTCACTAAGCAGTCCCCTGCCCCACCCTCATTTCCCGTACTTACATTTGTGTGTACAGATGTAGGATCTTAATTTGATCACCCTGTTGCAGGGGGACATTTAAAACATTTTTGTTTCCTTGAGGTTTTAAGTCTTCTCAAGTTTGTAATTTCCTCTTTGAAATGTCAGACTTGATTTTCCCTTACGAAATGTGTGTCAACTCCTACAAAAATGTTAATTCATTATAATCTACATAATAATTCACATTTCCTGTTGCTGCGGGATTATTTTCCTGCTGTAGCGTACTGGCTCATTTATACTGTATCCCTGAAACTATAACCTTGACGTTTCTATTGAGATGGATTGAGGACAGGCATTTCTATTTGTTTTTCAAGAGAAGATCATGTTAAGCTTTTTGCAAGATGACAGAGAAGTGATGTATTGTTGGCGGTGGTATATGGCTGGAAATAACTATTCCTGTTTTACTGGCCATCGGGTTTAAAATGACCTGACTGCCTGGCACTAGTCTTCATACATAGTTCTCTGACTGCCTGGCACTAGTCTTCATACATAGTTCTCTGACTGCCTGGCACTAGTCTTTATAAATAGTTCTCTGACTGCCTGGCACTAGTCTTCATACATAGTTCTCTGACTGCCTGGCACTAGTCTTCATACATAGTTCTCTGACTGCCTGGCACTAGTCTTCATACATAGTTCTCTGACTGCCTGGCACTAGTCTTTATAAATAGTTCTCTGACTGCCTGGCACTAGTCTTTATAAATAGTTCTCTGACTGCCTGGCACTAGTCTTTATAAATAGTTCTCTGACTGCCTGGCACTAGTCTTAATACATAGTTCTCTGACTGCCTGGCACTAGTCTTTATAAATAGTTCTCTGACTGCCTGGCACTAGTCTTCATACATAGTTCTCTGACTGCCTGGCACTAGTCTTTATAAATAGTTCTCTGACTGCCTGGCACTAGTCTTTATAAATAGTTCTATGACTGCCTGGCACTAGTCTTTATAAATAGTTCTGACTGCCACCACACGCAGCAGATTAATTACTTCCATGGACTCTTCAGTGCACATGCTGTGTTGGGACCTGACCGATCTAGTTTTACTATTGTTTACGTAGTTACGACTTGTTTACGCAGTTTTGAAGAGGATATGTTTCAACTTATTGGTAGGTTACATCATAATCATGTACACACACACGTATACCAATTTAGGGAATTGATTGCTTTTAAATGTTATGTAGGTTATTGTAGTCAAGAGGGCAACATTTTTTAAGTGAGTCATTACTCTACAGCAGTCTGCTGACTAGTTGCAGTGTGCTCTAGTGAATTGTGGACATGAGGGGCTGTTTCAACACATGTTGAGCACTAAGCTACAGGACCTATTTTAGGCCACTGTCAGACTGTGTAGTCTTAGGATTGTGTGGTAGGTGGGTTTGTGTTGAAGACTGATCTGTGTCGTGGCCAAAAGATTTTAGAATGACGCATTCATTTCCACAAAGTTTGCTTGCTTCAGTGTCTTTAGATATTTTTGTCAGATGTTACTATGGAATAGTGAAGTATAATTACAAGCATTTCATATGTGTCAAAGGCTTTTATTTACAATTACATGAAGTTAATGCATAGAGTCAATATTTGCAGTGTTGATCCTTCTTTTTCAAGACCTCTGCAATCCGCCCTGGCATGCTGTCAATTAACTTCCGGGCCACATCCTGACTGATGGCAGCCCATTCTTGCATAATCAATGCTTGGAGTTTGTGGGTTTTTGTTTGTTCACCCGCCTCTTGAGGATTGACCACAAGTTCTCATTGAGATTAAGGTCTGGGGAGTTTCCTGGCCATGGGCCTAAAATATCAATGTTTTGTTCCCTGAGCCACTTAGTTATCACTTTTGCCTTATGGCAACGTGCTCCATCATGCTGGAAAAGGCATTGTTCATCACCAAACTGTTCCTGGATGGTTGGGAGAAGTTGCACTCGTTCTTTATTCATGGCTGTGTTCTTAGGCAAAATTGTGAGTGAGCCCACTCCCTTGGCTGAGAAGCAACCCCACACATGAATGGTCTCCGGATGCTTTACTGTTGGCATGACACAGGACTGGTGGTAGCGCTCAACTTGTCTTCTCCGGACAGGCTTTTTTCCGGATGCCCCAAACAATCGGAAAGGGGATTCATCAGAGAAAATGACTTTACCCCAGTCCTCAGCAGTCCAATCCCTGCACTTTTTGCAGAATATCAGTCTGTCCCTGGTGTTTTTCCTGGAGAGAAGTGGCTTCTTTGCTGCCCTTCTTGACACCAGGCCATCCTCAAAGTCTTCGCCTCACTGTGTGTGCAGATGCACTCACACCTGCCTGCTGCCATTCCTGAGCAAGGTCTGTACTGGTGGTGCCCCGATCCCGCAGCTGAATCAACCTTAGGAGACTGTCCTGGCACTTGCTGGACATTCTTGGCCTCCCTGAAGCCTTCTTCACAACAATTGAACCGCTCTCCTTGAAGTTCTTGATGATCCGATAAGTGGTTGATTTAGGTGCAATCTTACTGGCAGCAATATCCTTGCCTGTGAAGCCCTTTTTGTGCATAGCAATGATGACAGCACGTGTTTCCTTGCAGGTAACCATGGTTGACAGAGGAAGAACAATGATTCCAAGTACCACCCTCCTTTTGAAGCTTCCAGTCTGTTATTCAAACTCAATCAGCATGACCGAGTGATCTCCAGCCTTGTCCTCTTCAATACTCAATACTTGTGTTAATGAGAGAATCACTGACATGATGTCAGCTGGTCCTTTTGTGGCAGGGCTGAAATGCAGTGGAAACATATTTTGGGGATTCAGTTCATTTGCATGGCAAAGAGGGACTTTGCAATTAATTGCAATTCATCTGATCATTCTTCATTACATTCTGGAGTATATGCAATTTTCCATCATACAAACTGAGGCAGCAGACTTTGTGAAAATTAATATTTGTGTCATTCTCAAAACTTTTGGCCACGACTCTACAGTACAGTTGAGACAAGCCCCCAAAGACTAGGTTAGGTGTGGTAGTAATCTTGAGTTCATTAATGGCCATGTTCTTATATTGGCTGGTTTGGATGGTTGTGATTGTTATTTCACCTGCACCATCACACTGTGGATGGCAGAGTCTGAGTAAGAGGAAGAGCAGCTGTTGGTTCTAGTGATGCTTTAGGTTATCATACGGTGATGCTAGTACGGACACTAGTTTGCCACTGTTTACAGCTATTTCCCCCTTCACACCTTTACTCCAGTAGCCTCCCCTTATTTAACAAATACCATAATCATATGTTAGTCTCATTCTGTTACTGGAAGTGTCTATGTCTAAAAGAGGAGTGGTATAATATTGTTTCTCTGAGTTCTTCCCTGCAGCAGAGCATTGTTAATTGAGGGAGTATGGAACAAACTAATTGTTATTTCCTGCTGTTCTGTTCCCTCCCTCCCCAGTCCCCGCTGCTCAGTGCTCTACTCCCTGTCCTGTGGGATATTACCCTCCACCAGGGATGGTTTCACACACACAGCAGCTGGTCTAGAGGGCCAGGTTATACAGTATAATCCTGGTCTGCATCTCAAATGGCACACTATTCCCTATATAGTGCACTACTTTTGGCCATGGCCCATAGGGCTCTGGTCAAAAGTAGTGCACTATATACTGTAGGGATGCAGATCTGGTGTATAGGGTAGGCTATACAGTATAGGCTTCTCTTGTTTGCACTGGCATGTGCAATCCTCTAAGATTAGGTTCTGTCTGGGATTGAGAGGGACTGAATCCTGTCCAGATACACGTGGAACACGGTCTCTATTAAAGGGGACAGGTCTTCTCATGACATGGGTCATGGCTAAGTGAGAGTTGTTAGTCTAAGACCATGGTCTGAAGCGGTCAGTGGATTAGAGCAGAGACTTAGTCTGCTTCCCAAATAGCAACCTATTCTCTACATAGTGCCCTACTTTTGATCAAAGCCCTATGGATCCTGGTCAAAAGTTGTGCACTATATAGAAATAGGGTGCCCTTTGGGACACAGATGTATCTGCAGTAATATGGGATGCTAAAGAAATGACCCTATTAACTTAGCACTGCACCATCTGGCTTCAGAGGCTTTGTTTGGTCCACTCAGCCATGTGTCTTATCAGTAAACTATAGTTGTATGTATTTGTTGTGTCAATAGCCTACTTCTGAAATGACTTCAGAACACTGCTGGTGCTCTGTGGTGTTTGCTCTATTTAATAGTTGCATTAAGACATTCCTGAGGTACTTTGAAGTGAGGATGCTTTGTCATTATTTGTTCGCTAGGTAGGCGGCATGCATACACACAAACGGTGTTATATAGCACCTAAAAGGGCTCTTCGGCTGTCCCCATAGGAGAACCCTTTGAAGAACCCTTTTTGGTTCCGGGTTTGAACCCTTTTGGGTTCCATGTAAAACCCTACCCACAGAGGGTTCTACATGGAACCCAAAGGATCCTACCTGGAACCAAAAAACAGCCAAAGAACCCTGTTTTCTAAGAGTGTTTAGTTGAAGTGAATATGTTGGCTGTTTTTTCCTGTGGCTGTAATTACTTATGTGATGTCTCACCACCAGTCATACATAGACCAGGCAGCCCTAATCACCAACCAGTCAGGAGCAGATGACCAGGCCTAGGCACCTAGCTTACATGTCTCTGACTACTGTGAAGGGAAGAGGGGTGGTGTCTGATTTTGTTACAGTACGACAAGTGTTGCCTCTGCCTCTCCCTTAGGTGGATGTCAGAGAGAACGGCAGCCCAGAGATGCTCTTCTCTTATTCATGAATCTCTCTCTTACTGCCAATGAGTAATTGATCCCAGAAGGCACCTGTGTTAGAGCAAGAGGAGCTGAGTTCACTTGTTCCCTCAGAGATGTGGTTACAGTCAGTATAGTCCTGTCCCTCCCAGAACCAGCAGCTTTGGAACAGTCCAAAGCTAGCAGAGCCGGAGTATTCTGAGCATGGTGTGTGGGTGTGTAATGATAGAGCATGGCATTTGGGAAGAGGCTGTGGGGGGCGGGGCAAGAAGTGTCTGATGTTGGAGTACTCTGGACTGCAACGGAATATACCCTGTTACACCCTCTACATATTCTACAACCGAAACACCCACATTACCCTTCATAGTGACTCACCAGCTATCATTGTCCTAAAGGGGACACGTTTTAAATCTATACGCAACAAAAATAATACACCCCAAAAAACTTGAGACACCACGAACCATGACCTAAACATAATGAAAACCGCAAGGCAAATAAACTCAGCAAAAAATGAAATGTCCCTATTTCAGGACCCTGTCTTTCAAAGATAATTCGTAAAAATCCAAATAACTTCACAGATCTTCATTGTAAAGGGTTTAAACACTTTCCCATGCTCAATGAACTATAAATAATTATTGAACATGCACCTGTGGAATGGTTGTTAAGACACTAACAGCTTACAGATGGTAGGCAATTAAGGTCACAGTTATGAAAACTTAGGACACTAAAGAGGCCTTTCTACTGGCTCTGAAAAACACCAAAGGAAAGATGCCCATGGTCCCTGCTCATCTGTGTGAACATGCCTTAGGCATGCTGCAAGGAGGCATGAGGACTGCAGATGTGGGCAGTAAATTGCAATGTCCGTACTGTGAGACGCCTAAGACGGCGCTACAACTGCCCGAGTTAGACCAGGAACGCACATCCCTCCATCAGTGCTCAGACTGTCCGCAATAGGCTGAGAGAGGCTGGACTGAGGGCTTTTAGGCCTGTTGTAAGGCAGGTCCTCACCAGACATCACCGGCAACAACGTCGCCTATGGGCACAAACCCACCGTCGCTGGACCAGACAGGACTGGCAAATAGTGTTCTTCACTGACGAGTCACGGTTTTGTCTCACCAGGGGTGATTGTCAGATTAACTTTTATCGGCGATGGAATGAGCGTTATACCGAGGCCTGTACTCTGGAGTGGGATCGATTTGGAGGTGGAGGGTCCGTCATGGTCTGGGGTGGTGTATCATAGCATCATCGGACTGAGCTTGTTGTCAATGCAGGCAATCTCAACGCTGTGCGTTACAGGGAAGACATCCTCCTCCCTCATGTGGTACTCTTCCTGCAGGCTCATTCTGACATGACCCTCCAGCATGACAATGCCACCAGCCATACTGCTCATTCTGTGCGTAATTTCCTGCAAGACAGGAATATCAGTGTTCTGCCATGGCCAGCGAAGAGCCCCAATCTCAATCCCATTGAGCACGTCTGGGACCTGTTGGATCAGAGGGTGAGGGCTAGGGCCTTTCCCCCCAGAAATGTCCAGGAACTTGCAGGTGCCTTGGTGGGAGAGTGGGGTAACATCTCACAGCAAGAACTGGCAAATCTGGTGCAGTCCATGAGGAGGAGATGCACTGCAGTACTTAATGCAGCTGGTGGCCACATCAGATACTGACTGTTCCTTTTTGATTTTGACCCCCCTTTGTTCAGGGACACATTATTACATTTCCGTTCGTCATATGTCTGTGGAACTTGTTCAGTTTATGTCTCATTTGTTGAACCCTATGTTCATACAAATATTTACACATGTTACGTTTGCTGAAAATAAATGCAGTTGACAGTGAGAGTTTATATGAAAATATTAATTGGCTTATGTTTTCATTTTAAAACCAATACAACCATCATCTACTTCTTGGTACATATTATACAGATTTGACTTTAGGCTACCTGTTGGTGTTTTCCGTGTTACTGTTCTCGGAGAACTGTGTATTGTATTGTAGTAGAGCCAAATAGAGTTTTAAATGGACACTTCAGAGAATTCACTGGCCAGGTTGTTATCATCAGAAAGCCAATGAAGTCCTTGCCATCTCAGCAATAAAACAGGGTGGGCTTTAGTCTACCCTTCGAAGATTGTAATTTGAGAGTGGGGGCATATGCTGAATTAGGAAGCTGCATGCTCTTAGCAACTGCAAACAAATGCCTTTGTGGAGCTCAAATGTCCCCTAGATGCATGTGGGTCATTCACTTTTTGCAGCATATGTCATAAATACCCAGCTGCCACCAAATAGAGAGCAAGTCTCTCTCTCCTAGTGGTGTAAATATAGGTTGCTATGAGAACACCATGGCTCCCAGAGAGCATGCTGCCATTGTTGCTCTGTGGAGTGGCTGAGGGTATTCACTGTCTGTCCTCTGCTCAATAAGGGGGAAACTCAAGTGACAACCGACAAGAATAGCATTGGTTCTAACGTGTGGAAGGGTTAAAGAGCTTCTTAAGGTAGTGTTTTCCCTATATTATTTTAGCAGAGGTGACTCTAAATTGTTGCAACCGCTGCAAAAAATATGAAGTAATTTAGTATACAGTACCAGTCAAAATTTTGGACACACCTACTTATTCCAGGGTTTTCTTTATCTCTACTATTTTCTACATTGTAGAATTACAGTGAACACATCAACTATGAATAACACATGTGGAATGATGTAGTAACCAAAAAAGTGTTAAACAAATTAAAATATAATTGAGATTCTTCAAAGTAGCCACCCTTTGCCTTGATGGAAGCTTTGCACACTTTTGGCATTATCTCAACCAGCTTCACTTTGTTTTGATGGCTTCACTATTATTCTACAATGTTGAAAATAGTACAAATAAACAAAAACCCTTTGAGTAGGTGTGTCCAAACCTTTGACGTGTGTGTGTGTATTAGTTAAAAAATGTTTTGTACTTTACTTTTTACCCCTTTTTCGTGGTATCCAATTGATAGTTAGTCTTGTCCCATTAATTCCCGTATAGACTCGGTAGAGGCGAAGGTCGAGAGACATGCGGCCTCCGAAACACAACCCTGCCTAGCTGCACTGCATCTTGACACACTGCTCACTTAACCCAGAAGCTAGCCACACCAATGTGCCTCCACAGGATTCGCTAGAGCAGGGTAGGACAAGGACATCCCGGCAGGCCAAACCCTCCTCTAACCCGGACGATGCTGGGCCAGTTGTGCCCCGCCTCATCGGTCTCCCGGTCGCAGCCAGCTGCGACACAGCCTGGGATCGAACCCAGGTCTGTAGTGACTCCTCAAGCACTGTGATGCAGTGCCTTAGACCGCTGTGTCACTCAGGAGACTTTATATATATTTCTGCCGCGATTCTGCCGAGTTTTTAAATACATGTAGATCGTCGTCTCAATTACTGGAAGTCTATGGGAACGCTAGTAGCAATCCAGTCTCTCATTGATGTGTGCTGACTCTTTCTCTCAGCACTTGGACACCTTCCAAATGAAGGCAGTTTTTTTCCCCTCAGTCCTTAATCAATAGCTAGTCTGTTGTGGAATTAAAAGATCCCAAATGAGATGGCCAAAGATTTCTAAAACCAGATCAAGCTGCTTTAGCAGACAATAGGCACAATGGGGTGGACTACATAATTACCCAAATAAGTAATTTATTTCCTGATATTTACTTGTTTATTCTCCTATGTCCCTTCATATTATTATTAATACATTTTTAAATAAAATGTTCAATGTATATATTTTGATCAGAACTTTCATATTATTGTATGCTAAGAAAAGCACTAATGTCAGGAAATAGATTATTAAGATTTTCCTTTATCTCACACACAGTACACAAATAGCAGTATGTTCCAATAGGATCCTAGTTCATATGTAGTATAGTATGTAGTTACTAATAATATGCAGGTATTTCATATGCTAATTATGGTCAGTAAAATAAATGTCTGTTGGAGTGAAATGGGTCACTTTTGTTTTATTACTCCGTAGTATGCCTAAATTCACAATTCCTACTTTTTAGAGAATAGTGCACCCATTGTTTGGGGCTAATCCCATTGTGTTGCATAGAACGGGCCATGACAGGTGTTCCAAATGGCACACTATCCACTTTATAGTGCACTACTTTAGATTGTCCAGGGCCTATAGAGCTCTGCTCAAAAGTGATGCACCATGTAAAGATTAGGGTGCCATTTGGGATGCAGCTAGTGTTTCCCCTACCTTCATCTTCTAAAATGACAGGTCGTCATTGTGCGCGCCTCTCTTCATCAGGTCTAAACAGTCTCCTGCTTCTAATACACTACAGTCCCAAACTCTACTAACATATTCCACTATTTTAATAAGACCCAGGGAAGGAAGGAATATTTATATTTCCAGAATTATTTTGTCAGGATAACGTAAGAACCTCATACAGTACAAGCTCTTATCAGTCTTTCCTTGCAGAGTTAGCCAGTGAGTTGTATCTCCCACTGACTCACTGCTTCCTTTATTGTTGTCCAATACAACAGAGAGCATTATTGATATGAACTTGAGCCTGTGGCAGAAAGAGCACAGAGGGGTTGACTTATTCTATCTGGATAGTTGCCTAGAGGGGAGCAGAGCCTTATTTGGGCCTTGGAATGTGAACAGTCCCATGCACACAGAGACTAATCTCGTAATCAGTCTAACACAACACCAGGGTAACAAATTGCCAGGTTATAGAAGTAGTATCTATTCACTGGTTAGCTAGATAACCTACAGCTACTGCAGTTCCTGTGCTGTGGGGCTTGTTGTGATGCTTACACACTCCCACTGGGTCTAAACAGCTAGGTTAGGTTTATAGCAGTAGACGGCCACTCCTCTCAACACCTAGCTGGTTTGTTAGTCACTGGCTACTCCCTACTGTAGTCCCCTGTGCTGTACTGTTGGGGGATGTTGTTGACCATATCATAGTTACACTATGGTTACACTATCTCTGACAATCCCTACTGCAATGTAATCCTACAATAATTACAGCTGTATGTCTTTTTGGGTAAGTCTCTAAGAGCTTTGCACATCTGGACTGTACAATATTTGCCCATTATTCTTTAAAACATTATTCAAATTGCCTGATGAAAATGGCTGTCTAACAATCATCAAGTCTTGCTCTAGATTTCCAAGCTGATTTAAGTCAAAACTGTAACCGGGGTCACTCGGTTACATATAATGTTGTCGTGGTATGCAACTCCAGTGTAGATTTGGGCTACTCCTTGCCAATGACAAGCATACCCATAACATGATGCAGCCACCACCATGCTTGAAAATATGAAGAGTGGTACTCAGTGACGTGTTTGATTTGCCCCAAGCATTACGCTTTGTATTCGGGACAAAAAGTTAATTTATTTGCTCAAAGGGATGTTACATGAAAAAAAAAATGTTTTACACCTCTACCAAACTGTGTCCTTCTTTGCTAGGCATTGAAAAACCTACCTTGTCTTTGTGATTTGTGTCTGTGCTTGAAATTCATTACTCGATTGAGGGACCTTACAGATATGAAATTAAGTTGAACCAACATGGAATAGACACTGAATTGACATTTGTGCCCTGTGGAAAGTTAGTTATAAATCGTCCTCAGATTCTCATCAGATCATCCAAGAAACCTCCAAGGTAACTAGCTAGCTATCTTGTAATCCTGAAAGTATAGCCAACCCTATTATAATTGTTAGCTAAGATACAGTAACGTTAAGCTAGCTAAATTATTTTGAGGGTTCATATAGAATTGGCTGGTGATATCACTGAGCTCAAGAGAAAATGAAACTGTCCTTGATTTACAGATGAGTTTCAAAGGAAGAGAACATAATTACATTTTCATGCATTTTGGATTACAATGTCCTTTTAAAAAGTCACTAGAAGTGACCTTCTTGCAGTCGTTCAACAAAATCTTGTATGTGTTTCCATTGGATTTTGTGTTCAGTTAAAAAAATATCTTGGGTTGATTCCTTTCATAACTGGCCAATGAAGTGGAGAGAGCGGACTGAGTGGTTCTGTGAAAGGTCCATTTGTAACCCAGTCACTGATTATCACTGAGGAAGCTGCACTTACCGCCCAGCTCAGTAACGGAGTTTCCTTCTCTCTTTGGGAGACTCTCTCTTTGCCCGAAAAGGTTCTTTGTGTGTGTGTGTGTGTGTGTGTGTGTGTGTGTGTGTGTGTGTGTGTGTGTGTGTGTGTGTGTGTGTGTGTGTGTGTGTGTGTGTGTGTGTGTGTGTGTGTGTTGGCTGACTCAATGGGTCCTGGGCTGGAGACAAGGGCACACTAAGATCTGTCTTGAGCGGAGATGTGCAAGTTGTTGCCCCAATTTCAAACACACAGGTGCAGTGTCTACCTGACCCATTCATATTGGTATACCACACTACACTGGTTTTGATCAAGAAGTTATTTTCATTTAATCGCCCTCTCTGTAGTGTTTGGAACAATTGTATTTCAATGGTTCAATTGCTCTGTGGCGGTGTATGGATGCCGGACTTAGTTATTAATAATTAATTTAGGTGAGGTTAGAGTCCAAGCACAGTGGTTTGTTGAATGTTCACATGCATGCCTACTCTCCACCTTCAAAGAACAAGGTGTCTTCAAGGCTCCTAGAAGAGACCTTTTCCCTGTAGTCCTTGGGAAGGATTTATAAACATAAACACGGACTGATATACAGAACGCTTAATCGAAAGCCCAAGGACTGACTTGACGTGAGTGGTGCAGATTTATCTCATACTGTTGTTTGCTCAGTAGGGAGAAAGTGTGTAGCTATTCAACATACCTATAAGGGAAAAAGCATGAATCATTGTAAACGGTATATTATAGTCAAGATAATGGTGTGTGCTGAGACAAAGCTACAATTTGTTCCTCTGACACGTGTCAAATACTGTACATAGTCAGGTATAGTGAAAGTTAGGACCACTAATGATTTACATCATCTTCTCTCAAAGTCCTGCTATCAGTGCAGTTAGCGGCATGTATTTTGGTGCAGTGTAGCGGTGCCGCCTGTGCTCAAGAAACGTTGAAAAGGTTTTTTATGCCTCTACTCTAATTTATATATTGAAGCATGAAGCATTATACAGTAAAATGACAGACAATAGAAAAACATTGTAATGCGACAGACATGAGTGTGGATGAATTGCAATGCATGCTGGTTATCTTTATCCTTGTGTGTTTAGATGGTTACATATCTGTACTGTATAAAATAATTGTTCTATTTATTTTCACAAAAGAAACTACAAAACAATATGATAAAAGTTTAAAAGGCAAATGAAAAGAGTGTGCAGGAGGGGTTACAAACCCAAAGGCTTGTGGAGCACCTTTGTTAAAAAAGTATTTATAAAACAAGATAACTGCGTTAAGTTTTTATAATAATGAACAAATCATGATAAGGAAATTCCTTGGTGTCAGATTTGAATGGAACATCACATCAACACGGACCATTGTGACCCTGACAACCAATAAACAACCTTTACATATCTGGAGACAGACTTGCTTTTAAGTAATCTCTCTGAAAGACAACTTGCCATTCAAGTTGCCTCTTGTGTTTGTTGTCACCTATCCCAGCACAAAACGGCAAAGTAGTGCGAAATCTTGTCTATTCTATTTTGCTTTCACCATGACGACCGGACTGCCTTTTCTGGGAGAAAACAACATTCATTTCTCTAGGTTGCCACAATCAGGCCAATCTGCAAATGCCAATTTTGCTCTAAAATATCTGATTGTAAAACTAATCTTAACCCAAAACTTAGCCATACCCCTAACCTTATGCCTTAACTTCTTATGGCTTAGATCCCGCTAACGGGATTGATATGACAACAGGCAGTGAAAGTGCAGGGCGCCAAATTCAAAACAACAGAAATCTCATAATTAAAATTACTCAAACGTACAAGTATTTTACACCATTTTAAAGATAAACTTGTTGTCAATCCCACCACAGTGTCTGATTTCAAAAAGGCTTTACGACAAAAGCACACCAAACGATTATGTTAGGTCTGCACCTAGTCACAGAATAACACAGCCATTTTTGCAGCCAAAGAGAGGAGTCACAAAAAGCAGAAATAGAGATAAAATGAATCACTAACCTTTGATGATCTTCATCAATACATGTATTGTGATCTTCACAATACATGTATGTTTTGTTCGATAAAGTTAATATTTTTATCAAAAAATCTCAGTTTACATTGGTGCTTTACGTTCAGTAATGTTTTGCTTCCAAAACATCCTGTGATTTTGCAGAGAGCCACATCAATTTACAGAAATACTCATAATAAACATTGATAAAAGATACAAGTGTTATGCATGTAACTTTAGATAAAGTTCTCCTTAATGCAACCGCTGTGTCAGATTTCAAAAAAGCTTTACCGAAAAAGCACACCATGCAATAATCTGAGTACAGCGCTCAGACAACAAAACAAGCCATACAGATATCCGCCATGTTGTGGAGTCAACAGAAGTCAGAAATAGCATTATAAATATTCACTTACCTTTGATGATCTTCATCAGAATGCACTCCCAGGAATCCCAGTTCCACAATAAATGTTTGATTTGTTCGATAAAGTCCATAATCTATGTCCAAATACCTCCTTTTTGTTTGCGCGTTTAGTACACAATCCAAACACGGAGCGCGGGCAAGTCCTGGCGAAAGTTCAGATGAAAAGTCATATTGCAGTTCGTAGAAACATGTCAAACGTGAGCATGCATGATCAGCCCATGTCACTCTGGCAGACCTCTGACTCATTCAGCTCTTATTCCCCCCTCCTTCACAGTAGAAGCATCAAACAAGGTTCTAAAGACTGTTGACATCTAGTGGAAGCCTTAGGAAGTGCAATATGACCCCATAGACACTGTATATTCGATAGGCAATGACTTGAAAAACTACAAACCTCAGATTTCCCACTTCCTGGTTGGATTTTTTTCTCAGGTTTTTGCCTGCCATATGAGTTCTGTTATACTCACAGACATCATTCAAACAGTTTTAGAAACTTCAGAGTGTTTTCTATCCAAGTATACTAATACTATGCATATACACTGCTCAAAAAAGTAAAGGGAACACTTAAACAACACAATGTAACTCCAAGTCAATCAAACTTCTGTGAAATCAAACTGCCCACTTAGGAAGCAACACTGATTGACAATAAATTTCACATGCTGTTGTGGAAATGGAATAGACAACAGGTGGAAATTATAGGCAATTAGCAAGACACCCCCAATAAAGGAGTGGTTCTGCAGGTGGTGACCACAGACCACTTCTAAGTTCCTATGCTTCCTGGCTGATGTTTTGGTCACTTTTGAATGCTGGCGGTGCTTTCACTCTAGTGGTAGCATGAGACGGAGTCTACAACCCACACAATTAGCTCAGGTAGTGCAGCTCATCCAGGACGTCACAATAATACGAGCTGTGGCAAGAACGTTTGCTGTGTGTCAGCGTAGTGTCCAGAGCATGGAGGCGCTACCAGGAGACAGGCCAGTACATCAGGACACGTGGAAGAGGCCGTAGGAGGGCAACAACCCAGCAGCAGGACCGCTACCTCCGCCTTTGAGCAAGGAGGAGCAGGAGGAGCACTGCCAGAGCCCTGCAAAATGTCCTCCAGCAGGCCACAAATGTGCATGTGTCTGCTCAAACGGTCAGAAACAGACTTCATGAGGGTGGTATGAGGGCCCGACGTCCACAGATGGGGGTTGTGCTTACAGCCCAACACCGTGCAGGACGTTTGGCATTTGCCAGAGAACACCAAGATTGGCAAATTTGCCACTGGCACCCTGTGCTCTTCACAGATGAAAGCAGGTTCACATTGAGCACATGTGACAGACGTGACAGAGTCTGGAGACGCCGTGGAGAACGTTCTGCTGCTTGCAACATCCTCCAGCATGACCGGTTTGGCGGTGGGTCAGTCATGGTGTGGGGTGGTATTTCTTTGAGGGGCCGCACAGCCCTCCATGTGCTCGCCGGAGGTAGCCTGACTGCCATTAGGTACCGAGATGAGATCCTCAGACCCCTTGTGAGACCATATGCTTGTGCGGTTGGCCCTGTGTTCCTCCTAATGCAAGACAATGCTAGACCTCATGTGGCTGGAGTGTGTCAGCAGTGCCTGCAAGAAGAAAGCAGACCTGAATCCAATTGAGCACATCTGGGATATCATGTCTCGCTCCATCCACCAACGCCACGTTGCACCACAGACTGTCCAGGAGTTGGCGGATGCTTTAGTCCAGGTCTGGGAGGAGATCCCTCAGGAGACCATACGCCACCTCATCAGGAGCATGCCCAGGCGTTGTAGGGAGGTCATACAGGCACATGGAGGCCACACACACTACTGAGCCTCATTTTGACTTGTTTTAAGGACATTACATCAAAGTTGGATCAGCCTGTAGTGTGGTTTTCCACTTTAATTTTGAGTGTGACTCCAAATCCAGACCTCCATGGGTTGATAAATTTGATTTCCATTGATAATTGTTGTGTGATTTTGTTGTCAGCACATTCAACAATGTAAAGAAAAAGTATTTAATAAGAATATTTCATTCATTCAGATCTAGGATGTGTTATTTTAGTGTTCCCTTTATTCTTTTGAGCAGTGTATTAGCAACTGGGCCTGAGTAACAGGCAGTTTACTCTGGGCACCTTATTCATCCAAGCTACTTAATACTGCCCCCAGCCATAAGAAGTGTTTAACCTCTGTCTGTCCCCCAGGAAGAGGATGAAGTCCCGAGCCCCTCCTCCGCCCCCGGCCCCCGAGCCTGCCCCCAGGAGAATCTTCCGTAACGCCGTGCCTGATGGGGGAGGCTCAGCGCAGGGCAGTATGGGCAGCATGGTGATGGACACCAAGGAGAACATGATGAGGACTAGCGTAGACCTCCATATCACTCTGCCTCAAGGCTACCAGACCAGCAGCACAGTGGACGGCAGGTGAGAGGCAACACACGCACACACCAACACATACACACACACGTCACATATGCACACGTACACATTTCCCCTTCGGCCCTCAATTCACAGATTCTGCTATGTATGTGGATGTGGCCCTGTTTGGTATCTGATCAGAGAGGCCTTTTCAAGGTTCCCTCAGTGGCCCAGAATCAGTATGTGAGAAGCTGACCTGCCAGAGCCGCTCTGGCCTTAATGAGGGTCTCTCGCTCTTTCTGCTGGAGCAGTGAGTGAATCAGACCAGGCCATCCAGGACTCCAGCCCTCATGCAGAAAACAAGACAAGGGCCTCTGTTAATGAGTGGCATGTGAGAGTTTCTAAAAGTTTTTTTTTTTTTTGTGAACCAATATTGGACAGTGGTCCCAGGTCTGTCTGAAGTCTTGTTGACTGCTCTGGACAGAAAAAAACATCTGGGATCAGGCTCATACAGTGGTCGTCATCTCTCTCACTTGGGGCCGTCTTTTCCATTGCCTTTTACTCTGAGTGATGCTCTTTGCCAAGTAATTTGGGTAACACTTCATTTGGATAGTCCATCTTTAGACTATCAGTAACATTTCAACTAGCTATCTATACTAAACAAAAATATAAATACAACATGTAAAGTGTGGGTCCCATGTTTCATGAGAAGAAATACAATTAACATTTCTAATACGAACAAAAAGCTTATTACTTTCAAATGTAATGCACAAATTTGTTTACATTACTGTTATTGAACATTTCTCCTTTGCCAAGATAATCCATCCACCTGACAGGTGTGTCATATGAAGAAGCTGATGCTGGGGACAATAAAAGGTCACTTCAGAATGTGTAGTTTTATCACACAATACAATGCCAAAGGTGTCTCAAGCTTTGAGCGAGAGTGCAATTGGCATACTGACTGCAGGAATTTCCACCAGAGCTGTTGCCAGAGAATGTTTATTTCTCTACCATAAGCCACCTCCAATATAGTTTTAGAGAATTTGACAGTACGTCCAACCGGCCTCACAACCGCAGACCAAATGTAACCACGCCTGTCCAGGACCTCCACATCCGGCTTCTTCACCTGCGGGATGGTCTGTGACGAGCCACCCGGACAGCTGATGAGACTGTGGGTTTCATTTATTTAATTTAACTAGGAAAGTCAGTTAAAGAACAAAATCTTATTTACAATGAAGGCCTATCCCGGCCAAACCCTAACCCGGACAACGCTGGGCCAATTGTGTGCCGCCCTATGAGACTCCTAATCACGGCCAGTTGTGATACAGCCTGGAATCATACCAGGGTCTGTAGTGACTCCTCTATCACTGAGATGCAGAGCCTTAGACCGCTGCGCCACTCGGGAGCCCCTTTCGTTTGCACAAACAAAGAATTTCAGCACAAACTGTTAGAAAGCGCCTCGGAGAAGCTCATCTGCGTGGTCCTCATCCTCACCAGGGTCTTGACCTGACTGGTTTTCTGATCCACATCCATTTCCTTATATGAACTGCAACTCAGTAAAATATTTTAAATTGTTGCATTTATATTTTTGTTCAGTATAGATTCACATGTTTACTGAGCACAAATCACATCTCTAGCACTGACCTTAAACCTTATCTTAACCCTAAACTTAACCCTTATTCTTAACCTAACCCTAACCTTAGCATACAGTTGCTTATCAACAGATGGTCACACTATCTGTAGAGCATTTACAGATGAAAAATCTGGACAATCCAAATGAAGTGTGTGTAGCCGTCATTTGATTTATGGGAAATCAGTTTTGCTGTCTAAGTGCATGATAAAGCCCATGGGAGTTTCATCCAGGTGTCATAAATGTCTTGTAATCTCCTGGTTCATGTGTGCAGGAAGCAGTCAGACAACACCCTCTCCATTATGGTGTGTAAGGGTTTTGTCACAGTTGTCACACTGTTTTCATTATGTTAGGGAATACAGATCAATGTGTTGTGTTTCCAGTGTCTTGTCAAAGCCTCATTTGCTAGCTAGATATGTTATTCTAAGAAGAAAGTTGTAGTATAAATTAATACATTGTTATTTTCGAATGAACCGTAACTCCCCATCCTACAGCTAATGTGTAATGCATTATGATGCAGTTGTAAGACTTGTGATGAGAAACCTTTGCCCTGGTATTTGTGTTGGTTGTTCAGAGCAGCCCTTTAGCACTTTGGTCATATGAGCTGTCTTCTCCCAGCAGGCAGTAGAAAGCATCCTTGAGTTTCTCTCTGTCCTGGATTGACAGTTACCCTTTGACACCTCGTCAGTTGATGTTCTGTATTACATGACAGTTCATATGATGCTCAAAAACAGAACATTGTATCAGGATTTATTAAGACATTCTACATTCTCAAGTGAAGGATTTGGGACACTGGCCAGTCGGGCTAGTAGACTGCAATTTTTACTAGCCCAGGTTACATTTTCTAGCCAAATTTGTGACATTTGATATTTGAAATCCAAAATGTCACTTGCCTGATGGGCTAGTTTGGCACATTTTCTACTAGCCCCATCTGCAAAGTACTAGCCTCAGGCTAGCTTAATTTCCATCCCTGCATACATATATTGTAGGTAGATCAGATGGGTAATTTATTGTCAATTGACTAAGGCTAGATTTCCTATCTGTAATTCATTTAACTTTCTAAAACGTCACTAAGTTCAGATCATTAAATCAGCCTTTTATGTACCAATTTGCCTTCTTATCTAATGCTGTAAGCCGAGCGGCATGAGTGCTTGCCTATGCATCACCCAGTGTAATTACAGCTAAAGGAGGTAACCCTATCTGTCAGTCAAGGCACATCCCAAACGGCACCCTATTCCCTATATAGTGCACTACTTTTGACCAGAACCCATAGCGGTCTTGTCAAAAGTAGTGGTCCTTGGTCAAAGAAGTGCTCTAACTAGGGAATAGGGACTTACCTTGGTCTACTTTGTCCCGCTCCGCTCTACTCTACTCTGACGAGCCTATGACTCTACCTCCACCTGGCTTCCTTTCTGTGACTCTTGTGCTGCTTTTGCCTCTCTCTGTGCAGAAAAGCGCTCATGGACCTGTTGGTGGATCTGTGCAGCCGGTACCACCTGAACCCAGCATATCACACCCTGGAGCTGCTGTCCAGCGAGGGCCTGTCCCTAGCCTTCAAACCCAACAGCCTGCTGGGGTCCCTGGACGTTGTTGCCATAAGCATCAGGGAGAAAGTGTTGCAGGACAAAGTGGTGCGGAAACCTCCGCCTAAAGTGCCAGAGGTGAGTACCTACTTATCCTGACCTGATATAGAGGTGTGTGTGTGTTTGTTTGTTACTGAGGATATGTAGCTGCATTGTGTTTGAATAAGCAATTAGCTGTGTTTTATTGTAACCTGATTCATAGTTTTCCTCTGTTTAGTCTTCCATGAATGCACATGTATGTAGCACTTCATGAAGTTATTGGAAACGAGGTTGTTCTGGTCTGGGCATTTTGTTGTTGTAGTGCACGGGTGGGTATCGTTGACTGTTTTGAATAAGATGTTTTCAGCATTCATTGAACCTAACCTTTGACACTTGGGAAAGGTGATGTATGAATCTCTATGTAACCATTGCGATCGCCCTTCTTTACCTTTTGACACTAAATCGTTGCAGCAGGAAAGGCCACAAAACCCCGAAAGGGCTCATGCTAAGGTAGGCAGCAGGTGTTGTAGAGCCAGTCTCTAAACCAGTGGGATTATTACCGGCTTTCGGTGGCTGATTGAGTGTCTTCTCTCTCTGTCTCCAGTGTCTCCTACCTACCTACCTAGCATGTGAATTTTTCATGAGAGCCTTACCTTTAGTTACCATGCATTATTTCTACTCTACTCTCAGGCCTTACTGGCCCTGGTGGCCCTGCTCCCCCTATCTCCCTTTGACCTCCCTTTGGCTGATGGCCATAGTCTGACACTATTTCACTCTGAGTCATCAAAACTGTGGGTAACACTTTACTTAAAACCAACTGGTATAATGCATTATGATGTGCTTGTAATGCATTTTATGACTTGTAATAAGCATGTACAGTATAACCCCTCCTTTGAAACTGAGTGGTGTAAATTTAAGTAAGCATACATAATAATCTATTGATTTCGATGTATGTATTTTTATGTATTCCACTAACATTTGATACATTTTTGCCTAAAAATATGCTTTGATTCTTTTTATAAGTTGCCTCAGTAAGTATTAGCAAAGAGCCACACACAAAAACAGTTGTACTTGTGATTGTTACACACTCTTGACTGGTAAGTGGTTGACATGATGTTTTCGGAAGGAGAGTCTTGAAGTCTGTACATTGTGTACTGGTGTGTGACTGTCATGGCCTCCGTGATAACAGTATCTTTGTTGTATGTCCCAAATGGCACCCTACTTCCTATATAGTGCACTACTTATAGTGCACTACCAGATCCCTATGGGACCTTGTTAAAAGTAGTGCACTATATAGGGAATTGTGTGCCATTTGGGATGCAAGCTGTGTTCTTCATAACAACCACCTCAACCCTCTTAGTGCTTCTTGCACTGTTGTTATGATCCCTCTCTATGGGTACACCAAACACCCTGGGACTGACCAGTCATTGGCTGCCCACACACAGGCCCTCTCTGTCAGGCCTCGACTTGGCTCCCAGCCTCAGTTACCTCAAAGTGCTAGTCTTGAATGACCCCCCAGGTCGGTCAACAAATGTCTACATTCTAAGGGAAAAGCAGCTGAAAGTAAAGCATAACCTCTTTTAAGTGAGGTGGAGTGAAGTTTTTAGTTAATTATGGTTTATCCCACGAGTCTGACACCCACCTTTTGTCTCTCCCTCTCTCTCTCAATATTTCCATGCTAGTTTTTCCCATTGGATGTGTACTGCTGAGACCTTTTACTTTCAAGTCCCATTTAATTACTGAGCTTAGACCTGGGTTCAAATTGTATATTTTTGAGCGTTTGATTGAGCCTGCCTGAAGTGCCAGATCGGCATGATTGCAGACAAGCTCAAGGTCAAACGAATACTATTTGAATCTAGGAGATTCTTTAATGCTCTCTAATACTGCATCCATCCATTGGCACTAAAGTCACTCTGTCTTCCCTGTAAAGAAAACGGTGCGTCTGGTGGTGAACTACCACAGGAGCCAGAAGGCGGTGGTGAGGGTGAGTCCCCTGGTGCCCCTGGAGAGCCTGGTCCCAGCCATCTGTGAGAAGTGTGAGTTTGACCCGTCCCATGTTCTGCTGCTGAAGGACAATGTCAGCAACCACGAGCTGGAGCTGGACAAGTGTCTGAGTGAGCTAGGCATCAGAGAGCTGTACGTACTGGACCAGACTCTTGGTAAATAAACCACCTTATACCCACATCTCCCTCTACCTCTTCCTGTAGAATGGTGACATGTTTCTTGCCAACTCCTATGGTCATCCTATGGTCATTGGTACTACAATGATTATAGGAGTTGACAAGACAGCACAAACAGACCTGGGACCAGGCTACTCCACATCCTCACATGATAACTACAGTGTTAGCCTGGTCCTAGATCAAATCAAGTGTGTAATGTTAAGGAGTTGACATTGTATCAGAAACAGATCTGAGATCAGGCTAACTGTACCAACCTATCTCTGTTAACAAACTGTTACTGTTCCTCTTATTCTTCTCAACCTGTTTAATCGTATATTTAATTTGAGCTCTCTCTGTTGTTTTCTGTCGCGCTTTTAAACCCTGATTGCATCTATAATCAGCACTCACACGTGAGATTATTTTGAATCAAAGTAACATGCATTACTTTCTTACTGCAGCTAGCTACATCTGCGCCTGTAATGTTTACATGGAGTGTAATTCAGTCTGGGCTAGTTCATTTTATCAGGGTGGCGCTGCAGAATAAATAATAAGTGAGCTTGTGTTTACATATTTGGTTAAATGAGCTTCGATAAGCACATGACTTCCAGGGTGTGTACTCTGCCCCCTATGACTCTGCCCTTAGAGAGGCAATATATACGGTTAGTCATTCGAACACTACCTACAAAGCCTAGTGAGACGTACTGATGCTCGAGTTAAACTAGACACAGTTGTCAAACACCATAGTCAGTGTTGTTGATAGTTTCACTGTTTCCCTCTTTTCTGTTAGGGCGGGTGGGGGATTGCATAGCCAAGGACATCGGAAATGCTGCATAGTTTTGATAAAGAGAGAATCTTTTATAGTTAAGGATGGTCTGCATTGTTACGGGCCCTTAATGTTGAAATCCTGTGATTATTTCCAGTTCGTCAACCTAAAATGGCTTCTGCACCTGCTCTAAATTACCCAGGTATTACTGTCTGTATGCTGCTGTATGCTGCTTATTGTTCCCGTCCACAATGCTGTAGTGACATTACCTGTAGCTTAACAGTCACTTGTACAGTCACATTAACCCCGTTTTGCCGTTCCTTTTCTCCTCGTAGGACAAAGCTCGCTTGTTTTGTTTGTTTGTTTTACGTATCTTAAATCAAATTTAAGATACAGTCAATGTTATTTCCCTTTCCTTCTGGCTTACAGTGTGTTATGACTGTTTTGTTAGATTTATTTTCAGAGGTTGAAAAATAGGTGCACTGTCATATTGGAAAAGTTTAGTTGCAGTGCCATCTACTGTTGAAACTGCCTGATTGTAGAAAGAGGCTTGAGTGTGTGTTTATGGAGAATGCTTTTTGTTGTATGCATGCGTTAAACTTTTAATAACTGACATGGCTTGCGTAATGGGGTATAGTAGTATAGTTCTAGCTGTGGTTTATTTCATTCCATTGGTTAATGAATGAACTGCATGAATGAAAGCCTATATTTTTAGCTCAGTGGGCCAACCCTTTCATTTCGGAGTGAACTGAAACCTATTGTCTGTCCATTCATTGTTAGAATACTTCCGTTCCAACACCTCAAGTGTCGGTGGGGCCGAGAAGAAAGGCCTGCTCGGATTCTTAAAGTTCAACAGAAGGAAATCAAAGGTAAGACGGCACAGTTCGCTTGTGTTCCAACAGAGTGACATTTAGCCCATTGGCTTGGCTAACTTAGCACCATAATACCATCTAGAGAATACTACAAGGCACCATGCATAGGCTACTCACTAAGAGTGTGTGTCTGCAGATCAAGTTGACTTTAAACTGCTGACTTACTACTACTATATGTGGAAATGCAGGAAAAGGAAGCATATTTTTTCTGTTTTTGATTGGAATAATTTGGTACTTAAATCTTCTACTTAAATAGCTACTGTTATTCTTGAGCTCAACATGATGGCTTTCCATAAAAATAATTAGTCTTATAGATTTGACTGTCCCTGTGGAAAGGGTTTTTTAACCCTAGAGCTGTAGGAGTACTGCTATCATCTGTCAAATAACTGAAATAACTGCATGTATTGCTTGTATTGTAGTTGCATTCTGATGTATTGCATGTTAGATGTACGTTCCATTTCAGACTGAAGAACAGTCACCTACTATGGACATGGATGGTCTTGATAATAATATTACTCAAAATACTGAAAAACACTACAATGTAAGTACTACTAACCCTCCTCTCCTCCTCCTCCTGAAATGTCTGGGTGTGGTAATTGACATCTTGCATTATATTTTCTTTCAATACTCCAATCTCATTCAATAAGTGCAATCCCATTCATTTTGCAGGAGGATAAATTATGCTTTTGAGTTCTATTCTCTTGTAGATGTTCAAACACCCACCACATTGTAACAGATAGCATTTTATATCCCACAAAAATTAAAACACATGGGTTGCAAAATTCCCATAACATTCCCAAAACCCCCAGTTTTTCCAGAAATCCTGGTTCTACAATTCCAAGAATCAGTTGGGAATAAGCAGGAAATCCAGAACTCTCCAACTAGGATTTCTGGAAAACCTAGGAATTTTGGGAAAGCTACCATTATTTTGCAACCCTACTTTTCAGCCTGTGCCTCCTCCTCTTGATATAGCTGATTTCATGAGAGCTGTTCTGCTTATGTACCACTAGAGGGCAGACTTGACAAGTGTCTTCTGATTCCCCTCAGTCAATTACAATACCTTGACGAATTTAAAGTTTCTGCAGCAAGTCAACCTGAAATAAATTACAGTCTTGAATTATTGCTTAATCTTTGATCAGCTTTACTCAGTGACACACATAATGTATTTAATAGTACATTTGTAATACAATAGTAGTTAGAGCAGTAGGGCCAGTTTCTTGGGAATAGTTTTGTGCATGTGTGCTAAAACATTATATTAGAGCAAACATTGAACAGGCTATCTGTTGGGAAGGTAATTTAATCAGTTTTATACAATTACAGAGGAATCTATTACAGGCAGCCATCTGGGATACCCCTCAAATCAATATGGGTATTTTATTGGATTTCCCATAAGACCTTGGTGGATCTCTCCTGCTCATTTGAGTCAAGCCCCAGGGCGCGCACGCACACACACACCCTCTGTGTCCTCAGTGATTATGTTACACCATCATACTGTACCTGGCTACATTTACTCTGATATCTGGATACCATTATTGGCCGAACAGATGGAAAGATTTGTTGAGGACTGTTCATAACACAGACTGAAGTAGAACAGAATTGCATCTATGATACAGTGTACAGTCCTGCATTGGACAAACTGATGCACCGATATGTTGAAGACTGTGTACATTGTGTATGATCTAAAGGATTGAAAACGAAATTGAGTTTATAAATTTTTTTATTGTACAGAGGACAATAAGGGCGTGTTGCTGCCTCTAAATCATCATAGATGTTCGGTTCTATCTGTCTCTACTCCACTTAAAATGCATTTCCACCTTGGATATGCATGAGTGATAGGCATTGTGGTTAGCTTTCAGATTTCCTCCAGCATGGAATTAAAGATGTTCAGCATGGAATTAAAGATGTTCAGGTAAACTCTTCCCAAACTTTAATAACAAAGAAAGACCCAATAGCTTTTTTGGCTCCGGTCTGTAAATTATTTAATGTTATATAACATTTGCTACGCATTCATGGTAATTCCCTGCATGGAACATTCCGTTCCAACAGCTGAGTACAGCAACAGCACAGATCCCAATTCAAAGTTACCGTAGTCTCTCCCTAAATTTGGAATGTGTGTTTCATAATTGAACATGCAGTGGATGTACTGAGGGACTCTCAGAGAGCCGGAATATTAACAGTTTAGCCACACTCCTCCCTCAAATACACAGGCATTGAGCATGTTGCTCTACCAAGGAGAGGAGTTAACATCGAGATCCTACTACTACAAAGGGAGGCTTACTGGATATCCTATCTAAAAACATTGACCCCACGTGGTCTGAATATTGACTTTGATCTCAGGCCCTTCTTATGAACAATTCTCTCTTTTATGAACAAGTCGTATAATTGTATATATTCTTTGTACAGCTTATCAGCGTACACCTAATATGTTCCCGCTGTTGATGATGATGCTTATTATGCATTAAGGTTGAACCAAAATATTACATGGAAAAAATACAAATGAACAATCATTTATGTTGATGCTAATATTGTGTGCAATATTCAATTATGTTTGCATATGATAACAATAGCCTAATATATTTAATATGCCATAAACAGTTTAACAGTTTCACTCAATTCATTCTAATTAACATATTCATTATGACACACCCCTCACTATTGTCATTGGTTGCACTGTTTGTCTACATAACCTGGTTCAAGTATTCATGACATTACACTGAAGAAGGCACAGTGATGCCGAAACGTTGGTGATTTACCCAATAAATTACTGGGAGTTTATATATGGAGTGTGAGTTATTTTTATAGTTTATTTGCCGTTAGTCAGCACCTCCACACAAAATAATTTTTTCTGGGTGTGTGCCAGCTCATGTTTTTTATTGGCTCTTTCATAATTGAACATGCCGTGGATGTACTGAGGGACTCTGTGAGCTGGAATATTAACAGTTTAGCCACTCTCACTTTCATGTGAGAAGGTCTCCATGAACACATTAGCGCAGTGTGAAAAGTTCATCAGGGGAGGAGAGGGTTGGCCGCGGGCCAGGAATCCCTCCCTAGTCCCTGCTGAACACTGTCTGATTTCTAAAAATGCATTTCGGGCCCTTTCTCTCTAATGGCCTGGGATCAACCGGCAGAAGATTCAGGCTTTGGATTTACTGTAATATTTTCATGTATATGTACAGGAGCCTATATATAGGCAGCATCCAACAAAAGGGAATAGAGTAAAGCTGACTAATGCACTGTGTAAAGTATGCCAGGGCATCTAGCCTTGGGATGCACTTATGCCCATGTATGAATCATGTGGTTCTCTGTAGCTCCGTTGGTAGAGCATGGCGCTTGCTATGCCAGGAGAGTGGGTTTGATTCCTGGGACCAGCCATACGTAAAACGTATGCAAGCATGACTGTAAGTCTCTTTGGATAAAAGCATCTGCTAGATGTTATATTCTTTAGGCAGGAAGATCTAGTAGGTGGGAGAGGCACGTGTCTTAAGATAAGAGAAGATCAAAGTTAAACAGGATGTGAAGGTCATAAAGATGAATGGTGTCGACTTAGTTGATCCAGGCTCTGTGTTCTTAGAGCGGGGCAGCAGTAAATCTACTGCAGGATTCTAAGACTCCAGCTAGGTTTTTATTACATACATATTTTTCTCTTTGCTCTACATTACTGTATAGTAGCTCAGTCTGCTTTTCCAAGCTTATGCAATATGCAAGCATTTTGGCAACTCACATCTCCCTCAAAGCCACACTGCCTCTCCTTAGTAGACTAGAATAGTTTGATTGTGCTTGCCTGGTGTAATGGAACCAATGAAATAGTCCCAAAAGTTCAAACACTGCCCGCCTGGCACTCCAGGCAGACTCAATCAAATTATGAAAAATATTTGAAAGAAAACAAATACTATTTATGCCCAGGTCTGAATACTTTTGAGTGCTTTTCTCTCCCTCCTGCACATTTTCCATTCATTCTCCCCACTGTGAGAAGTGCTTGGTTCACTGATTACCTCTAATGACTAGAACTTAATGTTTTAGTCATTTAAACTTTTTTTCATGACTACTTTGATCCTCTGCCCAGGAATTGTCTGAAATGCTGTGTCATTTTGACCTAATACGCTTTCCTTTCTTTTCTTTAAACCTCCCCACCATCCTTTATAGATGTATATCTTTGTTCCTAGTTGTGCTACAGTACAAAGATACAGAAGCTTATAACGTTTCAGATAGCCTGTACCCAGATCTGTTTGTGCTGTCTTGCCAACTCCTTTTTATGATCACTTGGCACGACATTGACAGTAGGAGTTGGAAAGGCAGTGCTAATAGATCTGGGACCAGGCTAAGTTTCAGATGCTTAGGAAAGCCTTTGATCATTCTTTGATCATCCCCCATTGCTCAGCAGCATCCCTCTCAGACAGACAGATGGTGTATTAGCGAGGCGAAGTAGCTACGGAATGGTAATAAAGCTGACTGCAGCTGTCACAACTGTCACAAAGCATCCTGATTCAGCAGGGATCTGAGAGCCTCCTCTTGCAGACTAGACTGTTGTTTCTTGGAGACAGACCCAACCCTAGGTTTTGCTTTAGCTTAATGTACCACTGCAATAACAGGCCATGATGAAGCTCTGCAGATATTTTACATTCAGTCCTTGGCCCTTGTTAGTCGGAGTCCCAAATGGCACCCTATTCTCTATCTAGTATTATGTGTCCTTGTCAAAAGTAGTGCACAACATAGGGAATAGGGTGCCACTTGGGATCCAGCATTAGTGAATAAAGGGCATGACCCATGCTCACCCTTCAGAACTGGCCCTTGACATTTCCACTGTCTACCATATCAACCTGTGATTTTGGATTTCTGAGACCATTTAGAATTATATGACCTTTAAATGCCACTCAGTTCATATGTAGCTCTGTTCCGTGTGTTTATAATTGTGTACATATGTGTGTGTGTGTGTGTATTTTTATATTCTCTCTCTCACTCCTCCTCCAGGGCCTGTCCACGGTGTCCATCGTGCCCTGTGTGGAGGCGCGGCCCAGCACCCTGGGCCAGTCCCAGTCCGTCATGAACATCTCCAGGATGTCCCCCAGGATAGAGCTTAAGAAGAGGAGGGCCCCCCCGGCCCCCACACCCTGCCAGGGCTGCTACACACTGGAGGCCTACCAGGTGAGAGGGCAACACACACACACACACACACACACACACACACACACACACACACACACACACACACACACACACACACACACACACACACACACACACTTCAGGTCATGGTGACCTGTGTTTATATCAATTATTGCAACATTCGCTAAACATTTCCTTTAATCTCCTTGTGTTATTTGTGGATCTAATAGCAATAGTGGTAGTGTTATTTCTCTTCTCGTGGTGTTGTTTTTGTCACCATGTTTTGTTGGCTCTAATGGGCTTCTCTCCTCCTGTTGGAGCGAATGGGGTTTGTCTGGAACTGTGTGTTGTGGTCATAGTGACCGTTACTAACAGGAACACACTGCTTAATCTGTGAAATGGATTACATTGTAAATGCCACCCTATTCCCTATATAGTGTACTACTTTTACCAGGGTCTATAGTGCTCTGGTTAAAAATAGTGCACTGTGTAGGGAATAGGGTGCCATTTGGACACCGACTCCTGTTGAGAAGCATAAGGTATTCTGTGTACTACTCACGCTGTTCTTCCAATCAGGATTTAATTTGGGGTTATGTTGTCGTGGCTCCCAGGTTTTTTTTCTCTCCGCTGTCTGTTATTATACCCTTTATAGCGACAATTGATATCCTTTCAGACAATTAAATTAAGAGCCACATCAGAAGCGTTCAGTATTGTTTCCCTGACGACAATAAACGCAGCTGATTGATGTGCAGTTGTGTTGTTTTTATGAGGTCTTTTATGGTAGGGTAGCTAGATGTGTTTTCTTTTTACTAAATGTCTTGGTAAATCATGGTATTTCATGAACTTTAACATACTTTTTTAGGGTAGAGTGGTCTGCACGCAGGCAGTCAGGTTGCATGCAGGCAGCTCGAGATGATTTGATTGACAAGTAAAGTGCCTGTTCAGTGGTGCATTGAAGCTATCTCGAGAAGGTTTTCGTGTCGGCATTTAAAAAGCCATAGCGTACCGTTACAGACAAACAAACATGCTGTTGCCGAGGCGCTTTCAAGGCGCCACATTCCATATGTCTGAAAAGGGTATTAGACACTGTTCCGAAACACCACACTGATGACGTCTTTATCAGTCCGTTCACCCAGAGATAAGCAACACTAGCTGTGCCGTGACTCGCTAGCACGGATGAGACAAAGCGTTGTGTTTGGAAGATGGCTGGCTGCATGTTGAGGCACATGGGCCCGATGTATCCTCTTGTGAGGGTTAGACAAGGACAGAGAGATCAGATGAGGACGGAGTGCCTGAGGGATGGGATGGCTGCTCCTAGGTCTCCTTTCCATGAGCCTGAGCTACTGGTAGGATGGCTAGTGTTGTAGTGATGACAATCTGTTCCCCTGCGGTATGACTACACTCTATATAGCAAAAGGTGCTATGTAGAACCTAAAAGGGTTATTTGGCTGTACCCATAGGAGAACCTTCTGAAGAACCCTTTTTGGTTCCAGGTAGAATCATTTTGGTTCCAAAAGGGTTCTCCCAGTCAAATTATCATGGAACCAAAAAGGGTTCTCCCTGAAACCAACCTTTTTTCTAAGAATGTTAAGCTCGGAATTACCAGAGACCTCACGATACGATATTATCACAATGCTTAAGTGCCGATACAATATGTATTGCGACTCTAACGATTGTATATGTATTGCAATTCAATACTGTGATTTTAGATCAAATCATCGTTCCAAATATATTTCTCACCATAT
This sequence comes from Oncorhynchus keta, assembly GCF_023373465.1. Taxonomy (NCBI): domain Eukaryota; kingdom Metazoa; phylum Chordata; class Actinopteri; order Salmoniformes; family Salmonidae; genus Oncorhynchus; species Oncorhynchus keta. Next base: position 66,227,447 of record NC_068454.1, on the reverse strand, counting down.
GTCTGCTGCAGAGGGACAAGAGAGAGACATGATAAAACAAGTTTTGATCAGTCATGGAAATAAAGGAGCTGAAAACAAATTGGCTTCCAATTTAAAAAATAAGATGGAGAACAAGGTATGGAGGAAAATACTGGAGATTTGGTGCAGGTACATCCAACTAGCACAAAAATAATATTGCGATATTGTCAAAAACGATATATCGTCAAAAATAACATCCGATTGGTAACTGTATCAACCCCCCCACCCATCACAAGTTATAACCCTCTATTGATCTCAGTACAGTATCAATTTACAATCAATAGTCAAGCTCAAGGCCTTATTCAATCAAATAGCCAACTGGATTTATCTGGGGTCAAGACAAAAAGAAAACAAGACAAAAAAAAAATGTGTACATCCCAAATTGCACCCTATTCCCTTTATAGTGCTCTGAACCAACTATATTAATTTGGGGACAGGTTGAAAAGCATTAAACATCGATGTCAATTTAGCTAGCTTGCTGTTGCTAGCTAATTTGTCCTGGGATATAAACATTAGGTTGTTATTTTACTTGAAATGCACAAGGTCCTCTACTCTGACAATTAATCCACAGATAAAAGGGTAAAAGTGTGTTTCTAGTAATCTCTCCTCCTTCAGGCTTCCTCTTCTTTTTTGGACTTTATATGGCGGTTGGCAACCAAATTTAATGTGCATTACCACCACCAACTGCACTGGAGTGTGGACCTCAGTTCATTTTTCAATCACCCATGTTCAATCACCCACACATATGCTACTAAAAACCAATGAGGAGATGACCCGTGGGTATATGCTCCTAAAAACCAATGAGATGGGAGAGGTGGGACTTGCAGCACATCACACGTCACAAATAGAACCAAGTTTTATTTTAGCGCCTGGCTACGCAGACGCCCATTGACACGCGTGAACATTGTGCCTGCAATGATTGCAGCGCTTGCACATGTGGCGCGAGCGATGTGGTCAGCATGTAAGAGGTCATGTTTAGAACGCCTTCTATGACATGGCCTAGCCTGTCATCCTGAGCTGTCCGCTTCAGGGTTTGGTAATAGGTTTTACACAGGCAGACAGTAAGCCTGTTTGGCATGCTGGAAAGGTAACATCAGACTCAGGCTTATGCAACAGTAGTCTCTAGTGACAGACAGACTGTTAACATAAACGCTGGTTTTGATTCTGAGATTGCAGTAATAATGCAGCAGTGGATGAGGTGTGTTTTGGTGGCACAATATCAAATATGTATAAGTGGGGTGTCGTGTTTCCAGAGGCAGACAGGCATGAAATCAGCTTGACAGGCTCTTTATGGCAATGTTACTGTACATAGTCAGAGCACAGGTGAGGTTGAGGGTTCAACAAACGAGACAAAAGTTTGCTGTAAAAAAAAATGGAATAATTTCAACAACTATCTCTTGCATGAGATGGCATTAATGAACTCAAAAAATCTAATCAAATGTATTTGTCACATACACATGGATAGCAGATGTTAATGCGAGTGTAGCGAAATGCTTGTGCTTCTAGTTCCGACAAAGCAGTAATAACCAACGAGTAATCTAACCTGATCTAACAATGCCAAAACTACTACCTTATACACACAAGTGTAAAGGGATAAAGAATATGTACATAAAGATATGAATGAGTGATGGTACAGAACAGCATAGGCAAGATGCAGTAGATGGTATCGAGTACAGTATATACATTTGAGATCAGTAATGTAGGGTATGTAAACAAAGTGGCATAGTTTAAAGTGGCTAGTGATACATGTATTACATAAAGATGCAGTAGATGATATAGCATACAGTATATATATATATACATATGAGATGAATAATGTAGGGTATGTAAACATTATAATAAGTAACATTGTTTAAAGTGACTAGTGATATATTTTACATCAATTCCCATCAATTCCCATTATTAAAGTTGCTGGAGTTGAGTCAGTATGTTGGCAGCAGCCACTCAATGTTAGTGGTGACTGTTTAACAGTCTGGCCTTGAGATAGAAGCTGTTTTTCAGTCTCTCAGTCCCTGCTCTGATGCACCTGTACTGACCTCGCCTTCTGGATGATAGCGGGGTGAACAGGCAGTGGCTTGGGTGGTTGTTGTCCTTGATGATCTTTATGGCCTTCCTGTGACATTGGGTGGTGTAGGTGTCTTGGAGGGCAGGTAGTTTTCCCCCCTCCCGGTGATGCGTTGTGCAGACCTCACTACCCTCTGGAGAGCCTTACGGTTGTGGGCGGAGCAGTTGCCGTACCAGGCGGTGATACAGCCCGACACCATGCTCTCGATTGTGCATCTGTAGAAGTTTGTGAGTGCTTTTGGTGACAAGCCGAATTTCTTCAGCCTCCTGTGGTTGAAGAGTCGCTGCTGAGCCTTCTTCACGATGCTGTCTGTGTGGATGGACCAATTCAGTTTGTCTGTGATGTGTACGCCGAGGAACTTAAAACTTACTACCCTCTCCACTACTGTCCCATCGATGTGGATAGGGGGGTGCTCCCTCTGCTGTTTCCTGAAGTCCACAATCATCTCACTTGTTTTGTTGACGTTGAGTGTGAGGTTAATTTCCTGACACCACACTCCGAGGGCCCTCACCTCCTCCCTGTAGGCCGTCTCGTCGTTGTTGGTAATCAAGCCTACCACTGTAGTGTCGTCCGCAAACTTGATGATTGAGTTGGAGGCGTGCATGGCCACGCAGTCGTGGGTGAACAGGGAGTACAGGAGAGGGCTCAGAACGCACCCTTGTGGGGCCCCAGTGTTGAAGATCAGCGGGGTGGAGATGTTGTTACCTATCCTCACCAACTGGGGGCGGCCTGTCAGGAAGTCCAGTACCCAGTTGCACAGGGCAGGGTCAAGACCCAGGGTCTCGAGCTTCATGACAAGTTTGGAGGGTACTATGGTGTTAAATGTTGAGCTGTAGTCGATGAACAGCATTCTCACATAGGTATTCCTCTTGTCCAGATGGGTTAGGGCAGTGTGCAGTGTGGTTGAGATTGCATCGTCTGTGGATCTATTTGGGCGGTAAGCAAATTGGAGTGGGTCTAGGGTGTCAGGTAGGGTGGAGGTGATATGGTCCTTGACTAGTCTCTCAAAGCACTTCATGATGACGGAAGTGAGTGCTACGGGGCGGTAGTCGTTTAGCTCAGTTACCTTAGCTTTCTTGGGAACAGGACCAATGGTGGCCCTCTTGAAGCATGTGGGAACAGCAGACTGGGATAAGGATTGATTGAATATGTCCGTAAACACAGCAGCCAGCTGGTCTGCGCATGCTCTGAGGGCGCGGCTGGGGATGCCGTCTGGGCCTGCAGCCTTGAGAGGGTTAACACGTTTAAATGTTTTACTCACGTCGGCTGCAGTGAAGGAGAGTACGCATGTTTTGGTTGCGGGCCGTGTCAGTGGCACTGTATTGTCCTCAAAGCAGGCAAAAAAAAACCTCAGAAGACCACTGAAAGGGAAGGGGGTTAGGTTAGAATAGTGATTGGTCTAAGAGACTTGGAGCCTACTATAGGAACACAGTGTTGTACATGATCATTATAGTCAGTACACGCTCAACACATTTCTAATAGACATATATGGTTCCCTTTTTGGGGGCTTCAATCTGCTCACTCCAGGGTAGGGTTGCAAAATTCCAGTAACTTTCCAAAATAGCCAGGTTTTCAGAAATCCTATTTGGAGAATTCCAGATTCCTTGTTCCTTTTTTTTCACCTGATGCTGGGAATCTTCCAACCAGGATTTCTGGGAAACCTGGGAATCTTGGGAAAGTCACCAGGATTTTCCAATCATACTGTAAGGAGTGTTATTCTTCTATGAATCTCGGTAGTTGACCTGATCTGTTCTCAAGTATTTAAGTCAACGGTACAAATGTCATGGAGCCTACTGAATATACTCTGTTTTTCTCTGCAACATGGCTCTTAGTGATGTTGATATATCGACTCCTGGCTTTGCTTTCAGGGTGGACCTGCCAAGCAGCCCCTGAGCAGTACAGTCTGAGGCAGCATCCCTATTTGTCCTGGTCAAAAGTAGTGCACTATATAAGGAATATGGTACCATTTGGGACGTAACCTCAGACTCCATCCCATCAGGGGGATAGCTGGCAGCACAGGCTAAGTGTGATTGATTGAGATGGCTAGCATTACCTGCATAACCCATTCCTTAGGGAGATGTCATCATCTGAACCAAGAGGGGTTTAGTCTTTCATAGCAATCCGTCATTGGCTTTTTGTACTGCAGCGATTTTAATCCACTTTAATGTAGCCTACCGTTTTAATCTGTTTTAGCAAGATACAAGTTGTCTGTTTACAATTTTGCAAGGTTTGGATATTTCTACATTGGGCTGATGGTACCATTCTCAGTAATAGTTGTGGTCCTTTTATTTATTTTTATTGAATTTGTGGGGAATCCTCCATGAATGTTTTAATCAGTAGTGTTTTAAAATGTTCCACATTCTGTAAGGTCACACTTTTTGAAGGTCACACATGATTCCTTTAAGAGGAAGCTTGTGATCTGAGTCATATGTTTGCAATCCCTCAGTCAGGCCTACACGATTGCTACACAAGTAAACCATGTGGCTGCAGAACACTGAGTTAGAGTGAGAATGGTTGGTGTGGAAGCCTTAACTTACTCAACGCCTCTCTGAATTGGACTATTCAAGGGGCCTGCCTTGGTTTTTCAGTCCATCTGCTGACAACCTCTATTTCCTTTGTAAATTATATTCTATCACTTAAGGCCATGCAGTTTATTTTAGGTTGTGTTGTTTCACCTCATGCAAACTTGCTAGTGTATGTATTAGGCAACACTGTGGATGTTTCAGTGGGACAGGCTCTGCTGTGGAACAGTGTGATTTTAAAATAAGTGGCAAACAGAAGCATGGGCAGCTCTAATAGTTTTGAGTGCAGATTTAGAGTGTGTCCCATATGGCACCCCATTCCCTATATAGTACACTACTTTTGACCAGAGCCCTGTGTTTCCCAACCCTGGTTCTCGAGTACCCCCAACAGTACACACTTTTTATTGTAACCCTGGACAAGCACACCGGATTCAACTTGTCAAATAATCATCAAGACCTCAATGAGTTGAATGAAGTGTGTTTGTCCAGGGCTACAATGAAAAAGTGTTCTGTTGGGGGTACTTGAGAACCAGGGTTGGGAAACACTGATATAGGGGATAGGGTTCCATTTGGGAGTCTCTCTGTCATGCTTCTTTCCTCTTTATACCAAGGAAGAAAACGTTGTGTTCTCAGGAACAAAGGAAGAGGCCCCTAATGCCAAAACAAACAGCCCACTGGAACTGTGTAGTCTACCATCTCTCTCTCTCTCTGTGTGTGTGTGTGTGTGTGTGTGTGTGTGTGTGTGTGTGTGTGTGTGTGTGTGTGTGTGTGTGTGTGTGTGTGTGTGTGTGTGTGTGTGTGTGTGTGTGTGTGTGTGTGTGTGTGTGTGTGTGTGTGTGTGTGTGTGTGTGTGTGTGTGTCAATCTAATGAAGTAGTGGTGGCGTCTTCTCACAGAAATGTTGTGGGGAATGTTGTTTTTTCACCATGTTATGTTGGCTCTAATGAGCTTCTCTCCTCCTGTTGGAGATAATGGGGCTTCTCTCCTCCTGTTGGAGACAATGGGGCTTCTGTCCTCCTGTTGGAGACAATGGGGCTTCTCTCCTCCTGTTGGAGACAATGGGGCTTCTCTCCTCCTGTTGGAGACAATGGGGCTTCTCTCCTCCTGTTGGAGACAATGGGGCTTCTCTCCTCCTGTTGGAGACAATGGGGCTTCTCTCCTCCTGTTGGAGACGATGGGGCTTCTCTCCTCCTGTTGGAGACGATGGGGCTTCTCTCCTCCTGTTGGAGACGATGGGGCTTCTCTCCTGTTGGAGACGATGGGGCTTCTCTCCTCCTGTTGGAGACGATGGGGCTTCTCTCCTCCTGTTGGAGACGATGGGGCTTCTCTCCTCCTGTTGGAGACAATGGGGCTTCTCTCCTCCTGTTGGAGACAATGGGGCTTCTCTCCTCCTGTTGGAGACAATGGGGCTTCTCTCCTCCTGTTGGAGATAAGGTGGCTTGTTTGGAGCTGTGTTTTGTGTTTCTGTTCACATTTAAATAATTATTATTTCCAAATCTCAGTCTCACAGTTAAGTTTTTGAAATAATTGTTTTGTACCTAAAAGAAAGACAAAAAACCTATCGTTGTTGTGGTTTTATGTTGGAATGTAATCTTAACTTTAGCAGACAAAGTCATATCCAGCACTGATAAAGATATAATGGAATATTTTCACTACAGTTGGCAGAGTAGTCCACACTTTGTCTACAGTGGTACATTGGCTCTCTATTTGAAGTGGACTTATGCCATGAGCACTGATATACTTTTACTTTCAAATGTGTGTATGTGTGTGCATGTACTTGTGTGCACGTACTTACAGATGTGTGTGTAAGCAAGCGTGCCCGTTTTTCTGTGTGTGTGTGTGTGTGTGTGTGTGTGTGTGTGTGTGTGTGTGTGTGTGTGTGTGTGTGTGTGTGTGTGGTCTGACCATAAAGAGCCTCTAAATTCACTGTGCCAGCTCTGGAGTGGTGTGCTGTGTTGAGTAATTCAAAAGCTGGAGCTTTGGCAGCCAGGGGACTGAGCCTGCATCCCCCTATTCACATAATAGTGCACTACTTTTGACCAGGGCCCATAGAGCTTTAGTCTAACGTAGTGCACTATGGATCCCTTTTGGGACATAGACCAAGTCAACCATTAAGGAGTGAGCTAGCATTCCTGCAGGATTAGGGGGTAGAAAAGCTATAGAAATATTTGACTGAATGACAGCATTGAATGGCAGCACATCAATGTATAGTCAATGTGATTTGATACAGTCTGTGATATAGAGTTAGTAGAGCTGGGAGATGGGTTGTGCAAGTGGTAGGTAGGCAAGTCTGACTGGGTGAGAGAGTGCACAGCAGTTTGGGCATGGCTCATGGAAAATCACCTCGGGCTCGAAATTGCGATGAAAGTAGCAACAAGCCATAAATGATTTGTCAAAACTTTTTTTTATTTATTCCTTGAACGTGGTTGAAGTAAGTCAGAATGTCCTTTTTTATTTTTATATTCTAAGAAAAGGCATGTGGTGTTTCTCTGGGAATGAGTCATTGTGGTTGGAACGCTGTGTTACTTACTGCCTGCCACCTTGCACTTCTTTACAGAGGTAGAGATGCGTAAACTCCCTGAACTGTGTATGCACCTCCACCAACTCCACCATCACACCACCGTTCATACTTGTCGGTCTCTGGCATACCATAGCATGTGGGGCAAAGTTGAAGCTGTAATGGAGGACTGACTGGGATATGAAGATGGATGTGCGTGTGTACGTATGTGTGCATGACCATGTGGGTGCACGTGTGTGACTGATTGGCTGCTCTTCAGAGTGAAAGACAATACAGTGCAGCTGAACGAAGCGACGGCGTCCTCTCACAGGCTGTAATCAGGCCATTCTCTATGAGTGCTCCATACTACAGTTGTACTGGAGTGTAAACATACCAAGGGAATTGATTGTGTTGCTCAGCTATGGATTACTGTTTAAAGTGGCGTGGTGTGCTTTGGGATTTAGAGGAGCCAATTTAAGTCTGGGGAACATGTACATAAGATTGGCCAAATGGAGACCAAAGCTTCCCTTGCTTAGTATATTTAATAACCCTGCATGGCAATGGTTTAGCTCCCGTCTAAATCTGATATATATGTTGGAAGCATAACGCCTGCAATATAAACCATTTGCACACACACTTCAGAGAGTGATGAATATTTCTCATTGGACCATACGTTTACTGGATAGTTTTGAGACGGTGAGTTGTCAGGTCAACTTTGTGGATCTAATGGAACATGTAAGATGAGGAAGCATGGGGAGTTACAGTCTGTCAGTGTTGGAGGGAATAGTAATACCAGGGTAATGGCTGTCTGTCTCTGCCATGAAGATAGAGGGCTCTGGATGACTACTTTACAATGGAGGTAGCCCTCAATGGGTATAGCCATGCTGTCACACAGGATGCCATTTGGAAGGATAGAACGTGTGCTGTCTTTCCATATCTATTTTTTTTATTTCACCTTTATTTAACCAGGTAGGCTAGTTGAGAACAAGTTCTCATTTGCAACTGCGACCTGGCCAAGATAATGGTCTCTGTACTGGAGGTCTCTGTACTGGAGGCCTGGGTCATTGAGTTCATAAACAGCTCACCAGTTGACATGCAGACCGATGACAGTATTAGTACAGACGGTTTGTAGCAGGGGGACAATTTGTCAAAGAGCGACGGAAGCGCTGACCCATTTTTTTCAAATTTGAGTTACATTTTTTACTTCACCTTTGTACCATATTTGCACGTTGCACACACACAAATAGAGTTGAGGCTGATGAAAATATATGGTAATTTTGTTCTTTACTAATTTGATCGGTGCTGTCACACACATTAAATATTTAGACATCAAAGTTCACCCTTGCGTAGATGATATGTGCAACCATAGAAAAGGTGAGGAACGCCTTTGAAGAGGTTTACTCCCAACGCCAACACCTTTTTGTTCAATGTAAGGCTTTAGGTCATTGAGTTCATAAACAGCTCACCAGTTGACATGCAGACAGTTTGTAGCAGGGGGAACATTTGTCAAAGATATAAGGAGGTGTTGACCCATTTTAATTAGGTCTGGGAATTGCCAGGGACCTCATGATACGTTATTATCACGATACGTAGGTGCCGATACGATATGTATTGCAATTCTCACTGTGGTTGCAGAATTTATCACATCATGATTCTATAGTATTGCGAATTGATGTTCACTATGTCTGCTGCAGAGAGACAAGAGAGCATGAGAAAATGTTTTTATCAGGCATGGAAATAAAAGTGCTGAAAACATGTTGACTCACTATTTAAAAAGAAGATGGAGAACATCCGCCGTTTTGGCGCAGGTACAGCCGACTAGCGCACGCTAACGCTACCTAGCAACAACATTTATATATATATATATATATATATATACACACTACCGTTCGGAAGTTTGTGTTCACTTAGAAATGTCCTTGTTTTTGAAAGAAAATGACATTTTTGGTCCATTTAAAATAACATATTGATCAGAAATACAGTGTAGACATTGTTCATGTTGTAAATGACTATTGTAGCTGGAAACGTCTGATTTTTAATGGAATATCTACATAGGCGTACAGAGGCCCACAATCAGCAACCATCACTCCTGTGTTCCAATTGCACGTTGTGTTAGCTAATCCAGGTTTATCAATTTAAAAGGCTATTTGATCATTAAAAAACCCTTTTGCAATTATGTTAGCACAGCTGAAAACTGTTGTCCTGATTAAAGAAGCAATAAAACAGACCTTCTTTAGACTAGGTGAGTATCTGGAGCATCAACATTTGTGGGTTCAATTACAGGCTCAAAATGGCCATAAACAAAGAACTTTATTCTGAAACTTGTCAGTATATTCTTATTTTGAGAAATGAAGGCTATTCCATGCGAGAAATTGCCAAGAAACTGAAGAGCTCATACAACGCTGTGTACTACTCCCGTTACAGAACAGTGCAAACTGGCTCTAACCAGAAAGAAAGAAAGAGGAGAGGGAGGTCCCGGTGCACAACTGAGCAAGAGGAAAAGTACATTAGAGTGTCTAGTTTGAGAAACAGACGCCTCACAAGTCCTCAACTGGCAGCTTCATTAAATAGTATCCTCAAAACACCCGTCTCAACATCAACAGTGAAGAGGCGACTCCGGGATGCTGGCCTTCTAGGCAGATTGGTGTGGTTGGCTTCCGGGTTAAGTGGGGCATTGTGTCCAGAAGCAATGTGGCTTGGTTGGGTTATGTTTCAGAGGATGCACGGCTCTTGACCTTCGCCTCTCCCGAGTCCATACGGGAGTTGCAGCGATGAGACAAGACTGTAACTACCAATTGGATACCACGAAATTGGTGAGAAAAAGGGCAAAAAAATTTAGTTAATGTGTTGTATTGGATTTGTCCCAAACATAACATTTTGTATTCAGGGGCAGAAAGTTAATCACTATTTTAGAATTGAAGTTTTAATGTTGCTTTGCCACATTTTCTGACATATTACTTTATTGCCTTGTTGAAATCAGAATGCGTGTTATGAAATATTTGTATTCTGTAATGGCTTCCTTCTTTTCAACCTGTAAACTAGAATAGTATTGTGGAGTAACTACAATGTTCTTTATCCATCCTCAGTTTTCTCCTATCACAACTATTTTGAGATGAGGCTTATGCGCCCAAACTCACACAACACCTTTTTTGATCAATGTAAAGCTTTATGTCACGCACAACATTACGGTCAAATAAGATTCACGGGCAACAAAGAAAACACCAGGTAATAAAAAACCTATGGGTCATGTTCAATTCTGATCTAAATTTCGAATCACACATTAAGAATGTAACCAAAATAGCTTTTTACCACCTGAGGAACATTGCTAAAGGTGCGACCGTTTCTATCTCAGGCTGATACAGAGAGACTCATCCATACTTTTGTTACAAGCAGCTTGACTACTGTAATGCTCTCCTGTCTGGTCTGGCTAAGAAAGTCACTGGTCAACTGCAAAACATACAGAATGCTGCAACATGGGTACTGCCCAAGACCAGACGGAGAGCCCACATTACACCTGTTTTAAAGTCTCTGCCTCTGAGCTTTAGAATTCATTTTAATATTCTTCTATTGGTTTTTAAATCAATCCATGATTGTGCACCTCGGTACATTTTATTTTGTTTAAATTTTTTTATTTTTTACCTTTATTTAACCAGGCAAGTCAGTTAAGAACATATTGTTATTTTCAATGACGGCCTGGGAACAGTGTTCAGGGGCAGATTTGTACCTTGTCAGCTCGGGGGTTTGAACTCACAACCTTGCGGTTACTAGTCCAACGCTCTAACCACTAGGCTACGCTGCCACCCCGTCAGACATGCTTTTGAGTTATCTACCCAGTAGGTCCCTCAGGTCCTCTGGCACTGGCCTTTTAACTATCCCAAAGCCTAGGACCAAGAGGCATGGAGCGGTAGCCTTTACTATGCCACCAGCCTCTGGAATAGCCTGATAGAGAACATGAAGTGGGCTGAAACTGTGGACATATTTAAAAGAGATCTTAAAACACACATTAAACACACCTTTTCCTTAGGATGCTTTTTTTAGTGTTTCAGTTTTTATTGTTCTTTAGTTTCTATCCACTTATGTTTGTTGTGTAGTAAATATTTGTTTTTATTTTCATAGTTTTTTCATAGTTTTTTCCTGTGAAGTGCCCTGTGTTGCAGTCATGTCTGAAATGTGCTATATAAATAAAGCTTGATTGATTTGATTCCCATGAAAAGATTTGAAATGGCTACCAAAAATGTTTGAAAGTGTTTTTATGTCCATGCCTCAAGGATCAGAGGATATATTGAGATTAAATGAGTCACATATTGTTTTGTTGTATAAGGCAGCAATGATATGTAACTTTTTGGCAACCTGACCAAATTCACATAGAAATGTTAGTTATGTCATTCTCATTGAAAGCAAGTCTAATAAGCATTTGATCTGTTCTATGTGCTCTATTTCTATGCTTCCCATTCTTAAGTTGTTTTTGCATCTTTTACTTTGGGTTTTGTACACCAGCTTCAAACTGCTGGAAATACAATATTTTGGGTTATGGAAAAGATATTTCACATCGGTTTAGATGGTACAATGATTGCCTGTTTTGTAACATAAATTGAAATTAGGTGAACTATTAGAATTTTAGCAACCAGAAAATGGCGGTGCAATTTTGCACGGTGCACCTTTTAATAATGATAATGAGCAGTGAAGATGTCCAAGAATAAATTATTTATAGGGTATATTGTCATGGCTAGGGGGAGTTGTTAAGCCCATGACTCATTCTGTCTCTCTCTCTCTCGCTCTCTCTCAGGGGGCTCCTGACTCAGAGAGTACACTGAGGAAGAGGAAGGCCCCGGCACCCCCTCCTACCCCTGCTACCTCTGTCACCCCAGCTCCTAGCACCCCAGCACCTCTCACCTCTGTCCAGATGGCCCCCTCTCCCTCCCCAGCCCCCAGCTCGCCTACCCCCAGCTTGCCTGCGGAGGAGGACTCTGGCTCTGAGCTGAGCAATGGGTCTGTCTACAGCAGTAGCAGTAGTGGGGTCGCCGCCGGCACCTCTGTCGCTGACACCTCAATGGCCGACTCTGACTCCGCCTCCAGCAGGGCTGATGTGTCCAAGCTCGGCCCTGATTCCACCCCCATCAACATTGCTGCCATGGCTGACTCCTCCCAAGACTCCGCCCCCAGCGAGGTTGACACCAGCCCCAGGAGCAAGACTATGGTCAATGTCGCCCCTACCAGCAAGGTTGAAAAGGTTGACTCCGCCCCCAGGAGCAGCACTGACAAGGCCAAGCCCGCCCCCGACTCGTCCCGCAGCAACACACCGGAGGAGACCAGAGGAGAGTCCGCTCTTGGCCTGAAACTAGACGAGAAAGAGAACAACAGACACAGTGCCATGGGTCAGTATCATCAGTACACATATAGTCAATGTAAAGAGGCTGATTGAGTTCTCTCCCGTCAACCCGCAGGCTGTTCCAGTCAGTGTTCAGAGGTAGATGAAGGGACAGAACGTGCTTTGCACCATGTTGAGCACTGACTCACAAGATGTTTGTCATAGCAGTCATATAACAGTGTAACAACCCTGGCCTAGGTAGGCTCCTTAATGATCTCACCCAAATGGTTTAACCCAATTGGAGAACACCCTCAAGGATTGCTTCCGCTTTTCACTATAATGGGTTCCCCTGAACCTGAACTGAGTCACTGGTGGTAGACATGATACCTGTACAGTCATTTAGCCAGTAGGGACCCAAGGCAGCATAAACCTTTTTTAAACTATGTCACACGACAGGAGTTGGCCGGGATTTCAGTGCTGCAGATTTGATTGAATGCCTTACGTTTTGTACAATCTTTCCTCAGTAAACCAGGTGAAATAGCATTGCTATTAGGCTCGCTATTTGTATTGATGCACTGTACTGTAGAATATGACATTTCTCCAGCCTAAAATAATCCCTGTCCTACCTAATCTAACAAGGGAACAACATGCACATGACTAGATTTATATCGATTGCTTTACCCTCCATGTCTTTTCTTGAAACTAGTTGAAGTGGACCAGATTTATTTAGCTTGGAGAGGTTGAGGGATGAAGTGTTTAGTGCAGTGGATGCACTTAAAGCAGACAGCTCTGAGGAGTTGATTTATAGACCTGGGTGTGCCTCCCTCCCCTCTGCTACTCCCAAGACACTATGCAGAACAAATAGACTTCTGCTGGGAAGACCCTGTCAGATCCACAGACCTTTCTAATAGACTTCTGCTGGGAAGACCCTGTCAGATCCACAGACCTTTCTAATAGACTTCTGCTGGGAAGACCCTGTCAGATCCACAGACCTTTCTAATAGACTTCTGCTGGGAAGACCCTGTCAGATCCACAGACCTTTCTAATAGACTTCTGCTGGGAAGACCCTGTCAGATCCACAGACCTTTCTAATAGACTTCTGCTGGGAAGACCCTGTCAGATCCACAGACCTTTCTAATAGACTTCTGCTGGGAAGACCCTGTCAGATCCACAGACCTTTCTAATAGACTTCTGCTGGGAAGACCCTGTCAGATCCACAGACCTTTCTAATAGACTTCTGCTGGGAAGACCCTGTCAGATCCACAGACCTTTCTAATAGACTTCTGCTGGGAAGACCCTGTCAGATCCACAGACCTTTCTAATAGACTTCTGCTGGGAAGACCCTGTCAGATCCACAGACCTTTCACAGACCTTTCTAATAGACTTCTGCTGGGAAGACCCTGTCAGATCCACAGACCTTTCTAATAGACTTCTGCTGGGAAGACCCTGTCAGATCCACAGACCTTTCTAATAGACTTCTGCTGGGAAGACCCTGTCAGATCCACAGACCTTTCTAATAGACTTCTGCTGGAAAGACCCTGTCAGATCCACAGACCTTTCTAATAGACTTCTGCTGGGAAGACCCTGTCAGATCCACAGACCTTTCAAATAGACTTCTGACTGACTTCTGGAAGACCCTGTCAGATCCACAGACCTTTCTAATAGACTTCTGAAGACCCTTCAGATGACTGACTTCTGGAAGACCCTGTCAGATCCACAGACCTTTCTAATAGACTTCTGCTGGGAAGACCCTGTCAGATCCACAGACCTTTCTAATAGACTTCTGCTGGGAAGACCCTGTCAGATCCACAGACCTTTCTAATAGACTTCTGCTGGGAAGACCCTGTCAGATCCACAGACCTTTCTAATAGACTTCTGCTGGGAAGACCCTGTCAGATCCACAGACCTTTCTAATAGACTTCTGCTGGGAAGACCCTGTCAGACCGACAGACCTTTCTAATAGACTTCTGCTGGGAAGACCCTGTCAGATCCACAGACCTTTCTAATAGACTTCTGCTGGGAAGACCCTGTCAGATCCACAGACCTTTCTAATAGACTTCTGCTGGGAAGACCCTGTCAGACCCACAGACCTTTCTAATAGACTTCTGCTGGGAAGACCCTGTCAGACCGACAGACCTATCTATTGCTCACAAGGCAGAACAACTAGACTTCCCCAAAACATAACAAAACAAATCATTATGTTCTGATCTGAAGTTGTATATTTATGGGTTGTACATCATCGGTTGTACAGTCTGGAAAATAAATAGATGACATGCATCAATTAGGGATGATGTACTACAGGGATTTTAGATGTTTCCCCTTATTTAACCCCTGTGGGCTAAAGATAATCATTGTTTATGTTCTATAATGTATGTGAGCGCAGTTGTTTCCTGCCTCCAACTATGTGGAGAGAAAGAACCTCTATTGGCTCTGTTTGCAGGAATAGTGCAACCCAGATATCTCTCTACTCTCTCACATGGCACACTGCTCCTCTGTGCTCTTTTCCTCTTTTCGTCTGTTCTCTTTTCGTCTGTTCTCTTGTCCTCTTTTCGTCTGCTCTCGCTCTCGCTCTCGCTCTGGCTCTGCTCTGCTTCTTCTCTCTCACATCATAGTGAAAAAACAGTCCCTCAACCCAATTTTAAATGTTTGGCTCAGGCACAGAGGCTCTATTTCTAATAGGTGGTTTTTCGATTGTTGATTCTCATCTTAAAATACATTTTCTGTCTGGAAAAAAACTGAGATTTCAACCCACTCAATTGGGGCTGTTTCAATCAATCCACCCACCGTGTGTGTGTGTGTGTGTGTGTGTGTGTGTGTGTGTGTGTGTGTGTGTGTGTGTGTGTGTGTGTGTGTGTGTGTGTGTGTGTGTGTGTGTGTGTGTGTGTGTGTGTGTGTGTGTGTGTGTGTGTGTGTGTGTGTGTGTGTGTGTGTGTGTGCGCGTGCGCATGTCCCCTCAGTGTTTATAAAGGTCCTGCAGATCATCTGTTAGCCTCTGAAGGGTGTGTTTCTTACCCCACGTCTTACGTTATCTTCAGTGCTGACAATAGGGATTCTCTCATCTTAATCTGCTGTGTGCGTTTAAGTCCCATAGCTAGGTACATATTTTTGTGGCGCTAGCTGTCACACCTGGAACTCAGTCAATCATCTAAAGGGGCTGAGGCACAGAGTCAGTCACTCCCACGGCCAGCTCTACTCCTTGCAGTCCATCAGCTGCTGAGTAAGGGATGCGTGAGGCATACGTTGACATATTGCTCACATCGCTCAGCACTGGCTGCCATTACATCAGCCTGTTACTGGTTTTATCCCAAATGGCACCCTATTCCCTTATAGGGCACTATTTATGACAAGAGCCCTATGGGCCCAGGTCAAAAGTAGTGCACTATATAGGAAATAGGGTGCTATTTAGGACTAACACACAGTTACACTCCCATGGCAGGCCGTTCAGCTCCAGTCCACCCATTGCCATGAGTATTTCTGTCAGATTTCTCTGAATGTTTCTGAGTTTATTGCCGCTGTGTGCTCATACTATGTATGTGATCACTGATATGAGTCAAATCAGACTCCCTTTTAATATGGAAATCCAAGATGACAATATTCTGAAAATCTAAAGTTGACTAATTGTGATTATACACTTCTACATAAAACACCAGATATGGAGATTCTTGTTTTGTCAAGTGGCCTACTGTTCTGAAACCCCCTGGATGTTTCGATTGATGCAACAGTCAGCGTTTGAGCTGGCCACACTGTTTTTTCACAGAGACATTTTGCACAAACACAGTCCTTACAAGGTTATGTCCTGAATGTGACCAGTTTATTTTTGGATGCAATGTTCAGATATTCACAGAAGTAGCGACAGCATAACACAATCATGCAATGTATGTGTGTTGGGGCGGCAGGGTAGCCTAGTGGTTAGAGCATTGGACTAGCATTGGACTAGTAACCGGAAGGTTGCAAGTTCAAATCCCTGAGCTGACAAGGTACAAATCTGTCGTTCTGCCCCTGAACAGGCAGTTAACCCACTGTTCCTAGGCCGTCATTGAAAATAAGAATTTGTTCTTAACTGACTTGCCTTTTTAAATAAAGGTAAAAAAAAAAAAAAAACGGAAAATGTAGGCTACATTAGTCCTAGTGCTAACAGAGGAAAGATTTGACGTAACACAAGCAGTCATATTTAGCTAACAGAAATCACAATGTGAATTGGAACCCCCTAGAAATAACTATTTACAATTCATCACATCAAGGGTGAGCTCACCATTGATCTAAATAATTGAGTAAAACGCTTTCTAAAAATCTAATGTAATCCAACGATGGGTAGTGTGTGCACACCACACTGTTTTGTTTTTTCGTCAACCAAAGATAATAAGAGGAGGCAAGAAGAGTTTGGTCTGTTTGCAGTATGCATGTTGAAGGGGTTATGTTGTCTATGGTCATTCACTTCCCTTCATTCAATTCCAGAAGTTTACTCGAAAGATTTGTGAAACATTCCTTCTCCTCATTATAACATATTTTGTCTGACAGATGTTTACGTGACACCCAGAATGCATTGTATAATGTCAACAAACATGGCATCACACATAGCTGGCAAATAGCTTAGCATTAGCTCATCATAATCAGTACAACCTTCAAAAAAGTATTTTACATACATCAAAGGTGTCCATTACAATCTATGCAATAATCAGAATGCATTACTTGTCACCAATACTTGAAAACATGAATAAAACTGTAAATACATTATGCTCAATACATACATACTGTATGCTGCAGTAGAAAAGACAACACGATATACAGAAAATAAGGCACTTACTTTGATAGGAACGCACACATGTCCAAAGTTATTATTTGTAAGGAAAATAACAATGAAGGCAATGCGAGCGCCAGCCAGGAAATGTGCCAGGGAGAAAACGTTTGTGTAAGACTGCGCAAATATCTGCATATTTGATCTGTGGAAACACTGGGGAGGTGCTTGGGCTCTCCTCGAAGAGAGAGTTTTGTCCGGCTCAGTAAAGCCTCAAACATTGAAATGGGCTACTTTTATGTGAATTAATGAGGCGGCGGAACACACCTCAACTCAAACTGTTGTTAGAAAATACTTTTAAATTGACAAGTTGAAACAGCCTATAGATAATTAGCAGGCAGTGTGCGTTAACTGTCCTGTTGCGCATCAATCATATTTTGGAACAGTGCATTCTAACGTCGGGTGCATAACAAATCACGCTGGGGCGACCGTTAGAGATATTTGGAACTCACGGGTGAAAAGGTTAAAACTGCAACATTTTCTCTCAGCCTCATGGCAAAATGTGAACAACGGCATGAGATTATCTATCAAGCAGCAACATTTTTCTCTGACCCATGACAAAAAGTGTGGAATTGCAGGAAATTAGCTTTAGAATTGCAACATATTCTCAGACTCATGACAAAATGTGTAGAATAGCTTTACAAAGCGTGTTGAAATGCAGGAAGTTAGCTGTTTTCCTAAAAAACGAATCCGTTTTTCTAAAACGGGCCCCAAATGGGGTAGTCCGGCCCTGGCCTGGAGTGTTTTGTGAAGCTCCATTTCTATCTCCCTTAGCTGGAGTCTGGGGCATAGAGTCTGATGTGATCTCTGCTCTACTCTGTTTAAGGGGCTCTAATTAGAGACTCTGATCAGCAAGAACACAATTGCCACTGAGAAGCTTCCTTTCAAGCGAGTAGCTTTACTGTACTTTCCCCACATACATTAAGCATTATAAGCAGCTTTCAGTAATTTGTTAATGTAGCCATTCATTGATTAACTTGTGTATTTTGTTTATTGTTTAATGTTTTCAAAAAAAGTAATTTCATTCTGCACAGTATGATGAACAAAGGCAATATTATTTTTAACCGTTTTATTTTATTTGAATGATCATACAGAACTTGTGTTTTTCAATGAAACTTTCTCAAGCCGATTGATTTCCCCCATTATAACACCCAGTGTTGCTGCATCCTTCCTTTTCTTTAGGTGCTGAGCGTCCAGTGCCACTCAAACCTCTGCGAACCCCAGTACGGGAGCTCCCCCAGTTAGTCATCCCCTCACCCCCGCCGTACCCTCCCCCTCCCTCAGACCCAGACTCCCCCGATGCCTCACCAGAGAACCACATGGAGGAGGCCCCTCAGTGTAGGTCTTTCATCCCAGCTGACCTCTACTATTGGGCTGCCTTTCCCTCCGGCAGCCAGCCACTCTCCTTCCAACCTTCATGTCTTCTTCTAACTCCTCTCCTTTTTCAGTGCCGCTTCCCTCCCTGAACTTCATAGTTGTTGTTGAATGTCCCGTGTGGCTCAGTTGGTAGAGCATGGTGCTTGCAATGCCAAGGTTGTGGGTTTGAGTCCCAGAGGGGACCAGTCAAATCAAATCAAATCAAATTTATTTATATAGCCCTTCGTACATCAGCTGATATCTCAAAGTGCTGTACAGAAACCCAGCCTAAAACCCCAAACAGCAAACAATGCAGGTGTAAAAGCACGGTGGCTAGGAAAAACTCCCTAGAAAGGCCAAAACCTAGGAAGAAACCTAGAGAGGAACCGGGCTATGTGGGGTGGCCAGTCCTCTTCTGGCTGTGCCGGGTAGAGATTATAACAGAACATGACCAAGATGTTCAAATGTTCATAAATGACAAGCATGGTCGAATAATAATAAGGCAGAACAGTTGAAACTGGAGCAGCAGCACAGTCAGGTGGACTGGGGACAGCAAGGAGCCATCATGTCAGGTAGTCCTGGGGCACGGTCCTAGGGCTCAGGTCCTCCGAGAGAGAGAAAGAAAGAGAGAATTAGAGAGAGCATATGTGGGGTGGCCAGTCCTCTTCTGGCTGTGCCGGGTGGAGATTATAACAGAACGTGGCCAAGATGTTCAAATGTTCATAAATGACCAGCATGGTTGAATAATAGTAAGGCAGAACAGTTGAAACTGGAGCAGCAGCATGGCCAGGTGGACTGGGGACAGCAAGGAGTCCTCATGTCAGGTAGTCCTGGGACATGGTCCTAGGGCCCAGGCCAGTACCATGTACTGTAAGTTGCTCTGGTTCAGAGCTTCTGCTAAATGACTAACATGTTGAAATCAATCTCTGTGTGTATCACAGTTTTCCCTCTTAATGTGTAGTCCAGCTCATGTGGACATTCTATCCAGGCTTTCCACGTGGTTCATCTCCTTTGCAGTCAGTTAAACAGTTATGAGGCCGCCTTTATAACAGACAGGCTGATAGGCAAGCTGAGCCCAATGCTGAAAGTCAGTTGTGACAGTAAAGTTCCTTGTATCCCAAATGGTACCCTATTCTCTATATAATGCTCTTCTTTTGACCAGGGCCTATAGGGCACTATATAGGGAATAGTGTGCCATTTAAGACGCAACGTTAATCAACCTGTGAGGTTTTCATCCCATGTTTTTTTAATCTCCTGCTGTCTGTAAAGGGCTGTGATTTTATGTTTCTGTTGTCGGCCTGCGATAACAGCAACTTCTTTCTCCAGGGCTCCAGAACACCTTTATCTATCCTGTCCTAGTTCTATCTTATGTCTTCTTTTCCTTCTCTCTGCCTCTCCCCTCCACAGTCTACTGCTGTGCCCCTGTCCGTTTCCCGTTCTCCAAGCCTCGGTGAACAGACAGACAGACAGACTTCTCTGGCCTGCCATCCTCTCACTGTCTTCCCCTCCTCCCTCACTTCTTCTACACCTTCGTCTCTTCGTGCTGGACCTCTGCTCCTTCCATCCTTCTTATTCTGTTCTTAGAACTGCCCCTTGAACTGACTTTCTTTCCCATCTCTGCGCTTTCAAATCCCTCTATTGTGGAATGGGGCTTCCTTTTCCTTGTGTTTGTGGCTTGTTTTTATAAATGTCTGTATATACAGTATAAACTATACGCCGTTTTGTATTTCAGCTAGTTATACAGTGGTTGGTACAGTAGAGAACTAAGAGGAGATTGATGTGTGAGGGCTGATGGGGACAGGAATGTGTGTGTTCAGTAGGCTGTTTAAGTGCAGATGAGATAGCCATACATGTATTGAGCGTGGGTGGAGTGATTGATGGAGACATTTTGAAATGAGGGTATAAGGAAAGTCATACGATATCTCCAAATCAATGATTTGATGGTGGTGGTATAGATTTCTATATTATTGCTTAGTGTTTTTAATGGTTAGTATCTAGAAACCAGGCTGTTTTTTCTCTGCATGCTGATTGGTTGTCTCCATTAAGGAGTGACCAATAAATCAATTACACTTTTTATGTGGAGGGTTCATCCTTTTTTTGAGATGAACTCCTGGGACATTGGTTAGGATTAGTGGGTTTGTGAGAAGCAGCTTCACTGCGACAACATATCAGTGGTGAGAAGTTATGATAGCTATATAGAAGACACTCTTGTTTACATGTTTTTAGCTTTTAAGTTGGATGTGTGAGTGAGTGAAATAAATAACTATTCTGTATTGGCCTATCCAGATATTCAGCCCTCCTTTAAGTGCCTTTGTCAATATCAGCATACATATGGGTTTTGAATTGTTATATTGTACAAAAAAGCACTTTAAAAACGTGTTTATCATCACAAGTGCAAAATTAGCATGACAGATCATTGACATCAAGGATTTCCTTGAAATGGACAAGCATGAAAACATTAATATTTTATCATTTCATTTAACATTAAAGACTTTAAAGACCACTTGTTTATTGAGGCCATGAGGAAATTATTTATTTTGTTCTGTGTGTGCTGGTAATGTGGCTTAGTGTGTTTCAGTATGTTGTGGAAAGAGAGATGATAGATGTCTATGACTGGATGTGGGTGAGATTGTTACTGGCACAGAGAGAGAGTTACTGACTTGGTTTGTGCATGGTTTGGGTTTATGTGATGGGAGCAAGCATGAGTTCATTGTTTGTGTAAGATTTTGTTTTGGATAGGGATATACTGTGCATGTGCTTGAGGTTGTGTGCCAGAGTGTTTTTGGCTGTTTTGGGTAAAGTCAGTGTGTGTCTGGTGATTAGGGAGAGTGTGTGTGTGCTGGCTGTGGTCGCAGCTGGCATGACTAAGCCAGTGCTGGGAAAGGGTTGGGAAGGCCACTGTGTGAGTCACTGGATCTCCAGGAACAGGCTGTCTTCACCATTACAGCTCTACCTGAAGTTGACAGGCCCAGCTCTCTCTCTTTCTCTTTCTCTTTCTCTCTTTCTCTCTTTCTCTCTCTCTCTCTCTCACTCACTCACTCACTCACTCACTCACTCACTCACTCACTCACTCACTCACTCACTCACTCACTCACATATTGGAGCCAAGGTCACTCAGGGGTTAGGGGGCTTTAAATCATCTCTCTAACAACTTCTCAGTGATATGCTCTGCATGTTGGCTGGATAATACTGTAAACCTAAGAAATGGAATATACATCAATGCTCCTGCTTTTGGCTTGATGATAAGTGAGACGTTATACAATCTAAATGTTTTGCTCCAAAGCCAAGTGGGAGACCATTGGACTACGGTATATGATGCAACATGTCAATATCGTTCATGGCAAATACTGAGTACAGGATCATAAGGTATGTTTAAGCCTGCCCATCAGCGTAGAGGTTTCATTGAGCCACAAGTGTGTGTGTGTGTGTCTCCGAATGTCTAGCTAACATTGTATAATAATATTTCTCTCACTCTTCACTGCATCCCTCCTTTCTCATGCACATTCTGTTGCTGTGAACTGTTCTTCTCAATAGACCACAGATAACATGAACTATATTAGCTTATTTTGATTCATTATACAGCTTTCTTCTCAGTCGATAATACTGATAATAATACTGATGATTGTTGTTGATGATGATCATGTCTACCACCCCTCTACCCGGACCCCAGCTTGGCTGCACTCTCGGCAGCTCTCTGTGGCAGGACCCCAGACCCCAGACACAGAGGAAGAGGAGACTTTATCTATGGGCAGCAGTGGCAGCTTCCAGGATCAGGGCTATGCAGCCTCCGAGGGCATGGCTGAGGACTCTGGCCTGGTCAGCTCCCCCTCGGCCTCCGACACCACTCACCCTACCTCCCCTGACGGGAGCCTCTCCCTGGACTCTTCTGGCTCCTCTCACCCCATGATCCATCCCCTCACCAAGGACTGTTCTAGTGATAGTGACGAGGGCTGTGCCACGTGGGGCTCCAGACACAGGTACTCTAACTGTATTGCCACTCACCTGCTCTGCTCACTGCGTTATCATGGCAATGTTCAGGGTGCACATTTAGCACTGCTTTTCAATTATTCATTCTTAGTTATCCTACCCGTATGCACTTACTACTACTAGTTGCAGACCCTAGCTGAAGCTGCTTTTCTCATTGGAAGGTTACCTAGTCTTAGATGGCCCAGTCAACCAACGAGTCAGATCCTCCCTATGATTTACCAACTCCCTCCTCGTTCCCAGTTCTCAGTTCTGCCTCGCGTCTCTCACTATTTAGTCAGCTATCTCACGTCTCGCACATTTCTGCACCGGCTTGTTTTTAAAGGCCTGTTTTACTGCGCCAACAGTGCTTCTTGACTGAGTCACTGCAGTCAACATGTGTTGAAGCTAAGGGGCTACCTTCCAAAGTCTGCAGCGTCACTTAAATCTGCTGGCCTCTAAAGTGAGAGCTCTGGGGTTTTTCTCAGGAAAATAGGCTTTACCTAGTATGCAGGAGGAGGGTTTTCTTTGGCTTGGCCAAGAAGAGCAGGGATATAACCCCCATGCCTTTTTTTAGTTGAGAAAATAAACACATGAATAAAACAGAGGAATGCTCGTGGACATCTTGAACTAAGTGTGAAAGAAATATAAACTCAAACACAAGTACTATGAATAAATATTTCAAGGGCAGCAGACTCCACCATCATCTAAATGTAACTTTCACATTTTTGAGTTAACTTGAGTTCTCCTTTTATGCTACCTGCAGAACAGTTCAAAACTTAACTTGTATTACCCCCCTCCCCCCTTAGACACAGCAGTGATATCAGCCGCAACGACAAAGCAGGTAAAACAAAGGGCATCTATGACGAGGACCCAGAGCTCACCACTCAGTTCAACCAGACTCTGGCTGATCTGGATGCTGATCTAGCAGGTGAGCTTTTAGTAGAACACAAATTCAAAGAAATCATGTTTTATTGTCCATCAAATGCACATGAATGACATACTGGAGACATCCTGGAAACCACAATGGATGCACAGGAATGAAAATACATATTTAAATAAAATCTAATATATATAAATATATATAATATATAATTAAATTAAATAAATATTTGTTGTATAGTCAGTAAGGAGGCCTGCTAACACATGTATTTTCATTTGTCCATGTCCACTAGATATAAGTCGCATAGATGCGGTTTCAGTGCAAGAGCACCCCTACGTGATGTCCACTGAGAGCAATGACATCCCCGTGTCTGTGGTGGATATGGAGGTCCCGGTCACAGCCATAGATGAAGTCCTGGAGGGCTACGAGACACAGAGCATGACGGATTACCAAGCCACACTGATGAGTAGCTCTCAAACAACAGACAATAAAGACCTGAACCACAGTCATCATCATTCAAGTGTTGGTGGCATACAGAACAAAAACAACAACGCCTGTACGTCTGACGGCTCCAGCAAAGTCAGCTCTGCTCAACCACAGCCCGCGCAGCGCCTCAAATCACCAGGGAAGAAGCTTGCCAATGGCACCACGGGGAAAGACCATACAGCAGTGGTCTCTAAGACTAACGTAGAAGTTCAAAGATGGGAGTCCACTGAGGGATCTGAGAGGAAAGTCTCACCTGTCAACAGCTCTCTCGCTGTCCCGAAGAGCCATTCCAAGTCCCCTGAGGAAGAGTTTCCTACCTATAGAGGGCACACTGCCTCACAGTCACAAATGAATATCACCTGTAGCCCAGTCTCTCGATTCGGTATGAAGACATTCACTATCGTCCCTCCCAAGCCATTAGTTGCAACCCAGCCTCAAAAGCCAGCAGAGGCCACGGCCACGGCCACTCTGACAGCAGGTGCCATTAGAATTGACGATCAGGGTAACATGGTCAAAGTGCCCATCGCCCGAAACAAGTTTGGCGGTTCCTCTGAGTCTGGAATCAACAAAGATGACTCCGTCTCACCACTCCTGGGGAAAGCCAAAGCCTTCTGGAGCTCCACAGAGAAGCAGGACACTTCTGCACCTTCGGTCCCCACTAGTAGAGGGCCTGTCCCTTTCACAAAGACCCAAAGCCCAGAGCCTGAGGTCCCTAAAACCACCCCACGGGTCGCAGCCTCTGACCCACCTGCAGCCAAGGCAACACCTAAGGCCTCTGAACCTGTAGCCAAGATGACACCTAAGGAAACATGCAAAGATGTTGAGGTAACAAAGGACGTCTCACAGGAAGCAGAGGGCAAGGCCCCAGTTCCAGTTTCAGAGATGCCTGTGCAGCAGCAGCAGCCTATGAAATTCAACACTGGTATTCTCCAAGATCAGAAAAGAAACCTTTCTTTCCTCAAGCCGTCCAGGAGAACATCCAGTCAGTATGTAGCTTCTGCCATTGCAAAATACGCTGTGAAGCCCACCATGGCCAAAGCTGACAACATCCAAGAAGTAACAGCAGAGTTGTCTGTCCCCGTGAGAAAGCCACCTGGCAGTTACGGCTATCAGAAAGAGGGTCGATCCTTTCATGTAAATCCACAGCGGTCCTCTGGTACATCTACTACAGTGAAGAAGGAGAGCAGCTCTGGGTCTGGATCCGATCACGCCGGTGCTAAATGTTACCCTGACTACCTCTCAGCAGAGAAACAGGTGGTCTCTGGTGAGTCGATGCAAGGAGTGGACCGGAGTGGTTATAGGAGCAGTTCTACCCTGCGAGGTGGAGGAGGGAGCTCCAAGTCACTGGACTCTGATACAGTGTCCAATAACACTAAGCAGCATGGTTCCAACAGTCCCAGACAGCAGACACCAATTACACCTCCACCACCAGCACCACAATCCGCCACTAAACAGGTACCTGCCATCTCCAAGCCATCGCAGGGTCCACCACCTGCACAGAGCAGATCAGAGACAGTAGGTCCAAAAGGTAATCCAGCCCTGGCAAAGAAGCCTGAACCACCGCGATTCGCTGCAGCTGCTGCCAGCAACGACCTCCCAGAGCCCCAGCAGGTCAGTCTGTTTGGGCCGGTGAAGAAGTTCAAGCCTGTGATCATGAAGTCGGTCCAGATGGACACGTCGCTACACACCACTCTGATGTCTGCCATCCAGTGTGGGGATGGGAAGGAGAGGCTCAGAAAGGTGAGATAGAGAGACTGTCACGCTAACTTCACAAAGATCACTGTTTGTTTAGTTTTTTAAGTGGAAGTCTACAGCTACTTATAATGGGTGTAATGTAGGGATTTGGTTTCTATTTTCCCTGTCGGACTAGATATCGGACTCAAGTGCAAGCAGCACTTTGAAGAAATCGTCCTTTGTCGAGGAAGAGAATGAGCGATGTGCGCTACTGGCAGCCATTAGAGGCCAAAGTAACTCTGCAGGGCTAAGGAAGGTAAGCTATAGCCAAGAGCCAGACGGGGTTGTGCATTGGTTTTGCAATGTCTTGACGTAGCACAGGGGATCTGTTACATGTCACTGAATAGCTCATTTCAGGAGAACAAGCAGCACGATGTTTATTATATTTGAGTCTATTTGCGTTCCTCTTGAATGTGATGTGGTTTGTTTTCATGTAAGGACCATGGTGAAATGAGAGGAGGAAATGTGTAGTTGTGAGGGAGGCCCGATGTGGTGAGCTCTAGAATGTTCCTGCCCAGCTCACCAGCAGGAATCTCAGAAATGTGCATTACTAAATCAGGTTCTCAGGGCAATAACGTGGAATTTAGGTTTGATTAAAAAAAGAATGGAATGTTTGATGGGAGTTCTTGATTATTTTCCTTAGCTACCTGTTAAATTCAGTTGGTGGAGCTAAAGTAGATCCAGGCTAGCGACAGCTTAACTTAGAGAAAAGCTGTTTGAAATGCCTTTTAACCTTTGTTTCGCTGCCTAGTAAACCACTGGGGTTAACAAGGTATAAGAGGGAAGTTGTGTGTGTGCGTGCGTGCGTGCGTGCATGTGGAAGCAGCCATCAAGTGGGTCTATGTATCTGGACTGCCATTGTTCCCCTCTCTACGCTCCACAGACCATATCCCAGGCTGCAGAGGAACTTGACAAGTTCAGGAAGACTGAGGAGGAGAACAGAGCTCTGTGTGATTCCTTCCCTGCCATGCCTCCCCCTCCTCCATTTGTGCCTCCGCCACCTCCACCCCCCTCTATGCTCCCTCCTCCTGCCCCTCCTTCCACTCAGCCCAAGCCCACTATGATGGGGCAGCCCCCGGGGGCTGGGGGGAATCCCGCTCTGGCCCGGGATGCAATGCTGGAGGCCATCCGATCTGGCTCTGCAGCTGAGCGCCTGAAGAAGGTAGAGTATCTTCTGTACTGCAGGATACCACACTAATAATACATTAGCAACACCACAAAAGAGGGAGACCGTTATTGGGAGCGAGTTTAGTCATCAAGTTACAGGTTGTCAATTCCACGTTTTCAGATAGAGCAAATGGAGGTGATCATAAATGACCTTTTGTGCATGCACTCACATGGGAACTCACCAGCCAGGCGACTACCCACCATTCCTCACCTAGTATTACCTTGTCTTTTGTTGCAACATGTCTGTGACAGGAACAAACAACTCCTGGGAGACATTCTGTGCTAGCTGGAGACCAAGATTCCATCACGTAGTTCCACAGTCTGTGGGGCTGTGCAGCTTGAGCAATGTATTGTTCCTTTAGATTAACCAATGAGACAAATACAATAAAAACACTTCCATTCTTCACAAAATAGTCTACTTCTTGCATGATCTGAACTCTTATCTTTAACTCAATGTCAGGCATTTTTTAATTGGTACAAAAATAACACTGGTTTTCATGTTTCATCTATTTTATTCAGGTCAATGCCCCCACAAAAACAGTCCAAGTGAACGGTAGACTTGGTACTATACAAGCAGCATCATCGCTCTCACAAGGACAATAAAGGATCTTCCAGAATGATTCCAGAACATCTTGCAGTCTGATTAGAATCGTCATAGGCAGCCAAATAATATATGTTATCTTTCACCTTAATTTAACATTGTCCTTGTATATGTATCCAGTTATTTGTACTTTAATAGTTGCAATAATTGGAAAGATTAATCAATGTACAAAAGCATGTGCCAATAATTTTTGTTGCTTTGGAATATTTATTAGCTGCTCTTGCTGATGATAATAATCTTAGGACGTAATTTGTTATTTTATTTTTTAAAACTTTTTAATACTTGTCCACATGGAATTGATGCCTCATGCTGTCTTACTGTCAGTGTTATATTTGATTATTACATAGTATATATTCCATGTCGTAGGATACAGTGGATCAGACTCCTTGATATAGTGCAATGAGTAACACCGGCCAAGGATGACAAAATTTGGCTCCAAGGGACTCTCCTCTCCAGATGGTATGTATCCTAAATAGTACACTATTGACCAAAGCCCGATGGGCCCTGGACAAAAGTAGTGCACTATATAAGGAATAGGGTACCATTTCGAATTCATTCCAGGTAATTTTGCAAAGCTCTGGGTATTTAGATCTCGTCTATGCTGTTGTTCAACCTTTACAGGTTTTTATTCTTTGATTTATAATGCCTCTTAATATATTTATTTTAATCTTCAGAGAAAAGATTACTAACATGTCAAGAAAGGATATTACAAAATCATTTTTGAAGCATTTCTGTTTGTGTAACTATTGGTGAATAATATCACCATGACTTAGTAAAATAGTTTACTAATCAATATATATATGAGTAACGAACAAGAGTATGGGCTTTTACTCCATTTTCAGGAAAAAAAGTCTGACTATTTGCTATGATTTTGTTTATTTAATCACAAAGTGTTCTATGTTGTTTGCATGGGGCTCCAATGTACAGCTTTATGTTGTTATATTCAATAGTAGATCTGATGTGCAGTACTGTACATGAGCTTGTCTCTCTAGATGTTTTATGGCATTACTATTGTAGTTGAAAGAAAGCTAAAGTGAATATTATAATATTTTATAAATGAAGTACTATCAATATTGATCAGAACGACTATGATAGACTTAAAGGGCCACCCAGTGTAAAGCATGAAAATAGGGACCACAAGATTCTAGACGGGTCTGTCAAAAGATGGATTCATAGGTTGTCCAGTTCCTTAAAATTCAGTTTAGATGTTTACTTATGTTCTAGATCAGGGGTATTCAACTCTTACCCTACGAGGTCTGGAGACTGCGGGTTTTCTGTGTTACCTGATAATGAACTGCACCCACCTAGTGTCCCAGGTCTAAATCAGTCACTGATTAGAGAGGAACAATGGAAAAAAACAAAGGAACTGTCTTTGAGGTCCTGAGTTGAGTTTGAGGCTAGAATGTTGTATATTTTGTAAACTACAGATCAATTATTACATGAATAAACTGTTGTTAAAATTGGAAATTAAACAGAATAATATGAATCCAATAAAATTGAATTTTATAAGCTGTTGCTTTTTTGTGTTTTTGGAAGAATTTCATATTTGATTTGATCTGCATTTTTTTCAATAAATGATTTTTGTAACCATGCAACAGTTTTTTTTCTTCTGTACATTGATTATGAATACTGTCTGAAGGTGCTCTTGAAATTACACTGTAGCTATAATGTAAGTACAGTGTAACTACTTGCAGTAACCCTAATCCAAACTAGGATTGGGGTTGCACATTTTGGGGAATATTCAGAGGTGGAAATTTTCCGTGGGAATTAACGGGAATATATTGGAATTAATGGAAATATATGCAAATTAATAGTATTATATATTTATCATATCATATGGAGACAAACATAAACCTTATCATAAGTATACATAATTGCAAATTATTAAATATTTCCAAAAGAAATGTAAATAACTCATTTGAACTTGAATTAAATCAGTTGTCTCTTCACATGGGATGAATTCACTGACCAACAAAAGAAAGAGAATATTGAATGTTATCTCCCCAAAACGTTTTCAACATGTAACGGCGTTCGTCTGTTGAAAGAGAAGCGGACCAAAATGCGGCGTGGTGGTTACTCACGTTCTTTAATGAAAAAATGTACGATACATTAAATAACCAAATATACAAAACAACAAACGGACCGTGAAAATCTATACAGCCTATCTTGTGACAACAAACACAGAGACGGGAACAATCACCCACAAACACACAGTGAAACCCAGGCTACCTAAATATGGTTCCCGATCAGAGACAACGAGAATCACCTGACTCATTGAGAACCGCCTCAGGCAGCCATAGACTATGCTCGACAACCCTACTCAACCACAATCCCAATACCTACTAAACCCCCAAATACAAAAACACACCACAAAATAAACCCATGTCACACCCTGGCCTGACCAAATAATTAACAAAAACACAAAATACTAAGACCAAGGCGTGACAGAAACCCCCCCCCCAGGTGTGGACTCCCGGCCGCACACCTAAACCCATAGGGGAGGGTCCGTCTGTCCACGGTGGCGGCTCCGGCTCGGGACGTGGACCCCACTCCAACCAAGTCTTAGTCCCCCTGTAACGCGTCCTTTGATTGGCGACCCTCGCCGCCGACCTTGGCCTAATAAACCTCACCAAGGACCCCACTGGACTGAGGGGCAGCTCGGGACTGAGGTGGAAGCTCGGGACTGAGGTGGAAGCTCGGGACTGAGGTGGAAGCTCGGGACTGAGGGGAAGCTCGGGACTGAGGGGAAGCTCGGGACTGAGGGGAAGCTCGGGACTGAGGGGAAGCTCAGCACTGAGAGGAAGCTCGGCACTGAGGGGAAGCTCGGCACTGAGGGGAAGCCCAGTACTGAGAGGAAGCCCAGTACTGAGAGGAAGCCCAGTACTGAGAGGAAGCTCAGGCAGGTAGTTGGATCCGGCAGATCCTGGCTGATTGGCGGATCTAGAAGAGTCTGGCTGATTGGCAGATCTGGAGGAGTCTGGTTGACTGGCAGGTCTGGAAGAGTCTGGCTGACTGGCAGGTCTGGAAGAGTCTGGCTGACTGGCAGGTCTGGAAGAGTCTGGCTGACTGGCAGGTCTGGAAGAGTCTGGCTGACTGGCAGGTCTGGAAGAGTCTGGCTGACTGGCAGATCTGGAAGAGTCTGGCTGACTAGCAGATCTGTAAGAGTCTGGCTGACTAGCAGATCTGTAAGAGTCTGGCTGACTGGCAGATCTGGAAGAGTCTGACTGACTGGCAGATCTGGCTGTTCCATGTAGACTGGCAGATCTGGCTGTTCCATGTAGACTGACAGCTCTGGCTGCTCCATGCAGACTGACAGCTCTGGCTGCTCCATGCAGACTGACAGCTCTGGCTGCTCCATGCAGACTGACAGCTCTGGCTGCTCCATGCAGACTGACAGCTCAGGCTGCTCCATGCAGGCTGGCAGTTCAGGCTGCTCCATGCAGGCTGGCAGCGCTGAACATGCGGAAGACTCCGGCAGCGCAGGAGAGGAGGAAAGCTCTGGCTGCGCTAAACAGACGGGAGACTCCGGCAGCGCAGGAGAGGAGGAAAGCGCTGGCTGCGCTGAACAGGCGGGAGGCTCCGGCAGCGCTAAACAGGTGGGAGACTCCGACAGCACTGGAAAGGAGAAAGGCTCTGGCTGCGCTGAACAGGCGAGGCGCACTGAAGGCCTGGTGCGTGGTGCTGGAACTGGTGGTACTGGACCGAGGACACTCACAGGAAGCCTGGTGCGGGGAGCTGCCACCGGAGGACTGGTGTGTGAAGGTGGCACAGGATGGACTGGACCGTGAAGATGTACTGGAGAGCCTGAGAGCAGGGCTGGCACAGGACGTGCAAGGCTAGGTAGGTACACAGGAGGCCTAGTGCGTGAGGCTGGCACAATTTTCACCAGCCGACTAACACGCACCTCAGGACGAGTATGGAGCGCTGACCCAGGTGCCATTAAATCCCCGACACGCTCCGTCGGGCGAATATCGTATTTAAAGCACCAAACGAGCAACTCCCTCATTACTCTCTCCTCCACTTTCCCCATTAACTCCTTCACAGTCTCTGCTTCGCTCACCTCTAACACCGGCTCTGGTTCTGGTCTCCTTCTTGGCTCCTCACGATAAACAGGGGGGATTGGCTCAGGTCTGAACCCTGACTCTGCCACACTCTCCCTGAGCCCCCAATACATTTTTGGGGCTGACTTTCGGGGTTTCCTTGCCAACCGTGTTCCCTCGTAACGTCGGCTCCTCTCTCCGGCTGCCTCTGCTTGTCTCTCCATCTCCATTCTCCTATAACCCTCTTCGCACTGCTCCAGCGAATCCCAGGCGGGCTCCGGCACTCTCTCTGGGTCGACCGCCCACCTGTCTATTTCCTCCCAAGTAGTGTAGTCCCGATATTGTTGCTCCTGCTGCCGCTGTTGCTTCTCCTCATACCGGCGCCTCTCAGCTCTCTCCGCCTCCAGTTCTTCTTTGGGGCGGCGATATTCTCCAGGCTGATCCCAGGGTCCTTCTCCGAACAATTCATCCTCCCATGTCCAGAAGTCCTGTAATCGCTGCTCCTCACGATAAACAGGGGGAGTTGGCTCAGGTCTGAACCCTGACTCTGCCACACTCTCCCTGAGCCCCCCCCCCCAATACATTTTTGGGGCTGACTTTCGGGTTTCCTTGCCAACCGTGTTCCCTCGTAACGTCGGCTCCTCTCTCCGGCTGCCTCTGCTCTCCTAAGTGCCTCCACCTGTTCCCATGGGAGGCGATCTCTTCCAGCCAGTATCTCCTCCCAAGTGTAACAACCCTTGCCATCCAAAACGTCTTCCCATGTCCATTCCTCCTTTCGCTGCTTCTGCTGTCGCTGCCTGTCACCACGCTGCTTGGTCCAGGTGTGGTGGGTGATTCTGTAACGGCGTTCGTCTGTTGAAAGAGAAGCGGACCAAAATGCGGCGTGGTGGTTACTCACGTTCTTTAATGACAAAATGTACGATACATTAAATAACCAAATATACAAAACAACAAACGGAACGTGAAAATCTATACAGCCTATCTTGTGACAACAAACACAAAGACAGGAACAATCACCCACAAACACACAGTGAAACCCAGGCTACCTAAATATGGTTCCCGATCAGAGACAACGAGAATCACCTGACTCTGATTGAGAACCGCCTCAGGCAGCCATAGACTATGCTCGACAACCCTACTCAACACAATCCCAATACCTACTAAACCCCAAATACAAAAACACACCACAAAATAAACCCATGTCACACCCTGGCCTGACCAAATAAATAACAAAAACACAAAATACTAAGACCAAGGCGTGACACAACATTCATCTAGAAACGAAAGGTTTGGTTGTCTTCCTCTCAGGCTTCCATGTCTTCTCTCTGGACCTCATCAATGTCCACCTCTTGAACATCAGACTCTGAGGCCTCATCTTCACTGTCATTTTCCAAACTTGTTGTGGATGGCTCGTTGTCAGGCTCAAAAAGCCTCAAATTTGCCTGGATGGCCAACAATTTTTCAACCCTTGTATTGGTCAGTCTGTTGCGTGCTTTGGTGTGTGTGTTCCCAAAAAGGACCAGTTGCTCTCCGAGGTGACTGATGTTGGTGGGATTTGGAGGAGGATGGAGGCAACAGGGGAAAGAGCCTCAGATCCACAAAGTCCCTTCCATCAGTTGGCTGTTGAGATATGTTGGCACGACTGCCATATTGCATCTCCATCCCAAATGCCTTGCTTGGAAGTGTACTTCGCTAGACTGCCAAGAACCTTGCCCTCATCCAGGCCAAGGTTGCGAAACATGGTAGTGATGACACCATAGACCTTGTTGATCTCTGCACCAGACAGGATGCTCTTGCCAAGATACTTGGGGTCCAACATGTACGCTGCGGTGTGTTTGGGCTTCAGGCAGAAGTCTTCGCGCTTTTTATGTATTTCAGAACTGCAGTTTCCTCTGCTTGAAGCAACAGTGAAGTGGGCAGGGCAGTACGGATTTCTTCTCTTACATCTGCAAGCAGAGTCTGAACTTCAGACAAGATGGCATCGTCTCCCTCAATCTGTGCAATGGCAACTGCTATAGGTTTCAGGAGTTTCAGGCTGCTTACCACTGTCTCCCAAAATGCATCATCGAGGATCATCCTTTTGATGGGGCTGTCCATATCGGCAGACTGTGATATGGCCATTTCTTGTAGAGACTCTTTCCCCTCCAGGAGACTGTCAAACATGATGACAACACTACCCCAACGGGTGTTATTGGACAGCTTCAATGTGGTGCTCTTATTCTTCTCACTTTGCTTAGTGAGGTAGATTGCTGCTAAAGCTTGAAATACCTTTGTAGAGTATATCCATAGTTTTCAGTGCCATGATGTGCATGAGGAGCAGATTCAATGCATGAGCAGCACGACCAATGGGTGTAATGTGAGGGTAGGACTCCTCCACTTTAGACCAAGCAGCCTTGATGTTCACAGCATTGTCTGTCACCAGTGCAAATTCCTTCTGTGGTCCAAGGTCATTAATGACTGCCTTCAGCTCATCTGCAATGTAGAGACCGGTGAGTCTGTTGTCCCGTGTCTGTGGTCATGTAGAATACTGGTTGAGGGATGGAGATGATGTAGTTAATTATTCATTGCCCACGAACATTCGACCACCCATTTCTCTATGATTTGCTTGACCTTCACTTGAACTCTGTTGAACTCTGCAACCAGCAAATGAGTAGATAAAGCATGTCTGGTTGGAGGGATGTATGCTGGGCAAAGAACATTCAGAAATCTATTCCAATACACATTTCCTGTGAGCATCAGAGGTGAACCAGTTGCGTACACAGCTCAAGCAAGACATTCATCAGCATTTCTCTAACTACGTTCCTCCATTGAGTCAAAAAACATCTGATTCTAGGAGGACCATGAGCTGTTGTTATTGATAAGGTATCTGATTCATCATTTTCACCTCGAATAGAAGTAGAGGGACTTTTGTCAGAGGTTGCTTGATGTGAGTGCTGAGAGAACTTTATGCACTTGGCCAGATGATTCTGCATCTTTGTTGCATTCTCCACATATGATTTGGCACAGTATTTGCAAATGTACACAGCTTTTCCATCTACATTAGCTGCGGTGAAATGTCTCCACACATCAAATAGTGCTCGTGGCATTTTCCTGTAAAGAAAAAAATTGTAAAAAAAATACAAGTACAATTCCATGTACAGATAAATAGATAAGCAGTTAGATTAAACAACACCTTTAAGATAAATGTTTTAAAATGAAACAGTTGAATTAACACTCCTCAGATAGCAGGCTCAATCAAGCTAAAACCCACATGGTAGCAAAAACTAACAGAAATTGTTAACAAGTTAGAAATGATTTAAACACACTTTGCTGTAGGCGACTACTTACTAGTTAACAAAAAATATGTATGTCATATAAAATATATTTACCCCACCCAGTATTGCATTCAAAACTTACCAGAAAGCATGTAGTCATTGGCTCAGACAGTGTAGTAGTGTGGGCTCAATAGCATCTCATTAGTGTGCAAGATCTTGAGAATCAGCTGGACATGTGATGGAAGAGTGCACTGTGCATGCAGAGGGTTGCAATTCCATTGAACTGGGGATAGTTTAACCAAAATATGTCACAACAACTAGAATTGTCTTATGTGTATCCCACAAAAAAGTACTGTTATAAGTCTACTTTTAAAAATTAATTTAAGCAAAATTCTCCAAATTCCAGGGCTTAACTTCCCATGGAACATTTCTGTAAATTTACAAGAAAGTTTCTGACCCTTTGCAACCCTAATCCTAACCATATCCCTCACCCTAATCCTAAATACAGTGTAAGTACAATGTAACAATGAGCTTGAACTCTGAACAATGAACTCTGCAGGGGAACATTATGTGTGTATATGTACAGTTGAAGTCGGAAGTTTACATACACCTTAGCCAAATACATTTAAACTTCACAATTCCTGACATTTAATCCTACTACAAATTCCCTGTCTTAGGTCACTTAGGATCACCACTTTTATTTTAAGATTTCAGCATTTATTTATTTCATCTCATTCCCAGTGGGTCAGAGGTTTACACACACTCAATTAGTATTTAGTAGCAATTGCCTTTAAATTGTTCAACTTGGGTCAAACATTTCAGGTAGCCTTCCACAAGCGTCCCACAATAAGTTGGTTGAATTTTGGGCCATTCCTCCTGACAGGGCTGGTGTAACTGAGTCAGGTTTGTAGGCCTCCTTGCTCGCACACACACATTTTCTATAGGATTGAGGTCAGGACTTTGTGATGGCCACTCCAATACCTTGACTTTGTTGCCCGTAAGCCATTTTGCCACAACTTTGGAAGTTTGCTTGGGGTCATTGTCCATTTGGAAGACCCATTTGCGACCAAGCTTTAACATCCTGTCTGATGTCTTGAGATGTTGCTTCAATATATCCAGATAATTTTCCATCCTCATGAAGCCATCTAGTTTGAAGTGCACCAGTCCCTCCTGCAGCAAAGCACCCCCACAACATGATGCTGCCACCCCTGTGCTTCACGGTTGGGATGGTGTTCTTCGGCTTGCAAGCCTCCCCCTTTTTCCTCCAAACATAATGATGGTCATTATGGCCAAACAGTTCTATTTTTGTTTCATCAGACCAGAGGACATTTCTCCAAAAAGTACCCATGTGCAGTTGCAAACCGTAGTCTGGCTTTTTAATGGCGGTTTTGGAGCAGTGGCTTGTTCCTTGCTGAGTGGCCTTTCAGGTTATGTCGATATAGGACTTGTTTTACTGTGGATATAGATACTTTTATTACACCTGTTTCCTCCAGAATCTTCACAAGTTCCTTTGCTGTTGTTCTGGGATTCATTTGCACTTTTTGCACCAATGTACGTTCATCTCTAGGAGACAGAATGCGTCTCCTTACTGAGCGGAATGATGGCTGCGTGGTTCCATGGTGTTTATACTCGCGTACTATTGTTTGTACAGATGAACATGGTATCTTCAGGCGTTTGTAAATTGCTCCCAAGGATGAATCAGACATGTGGTCTACAATTTTTTTTTCTGAGGTCTTGGCTGATTTCTTTTGATTTTCCCATGATGTCAAGCAAAGAGGCACTGAGTTTGAAGGTAGGTCTTGAAATACATCCACAGGTACACCTCCAATTGACTCAAATGATGTCTATGAGCCTATCAGAAGCTTCTAAAGCCTTGACATCATTTTATGGAATTTTTCAAGCTGTTCAAATGCACAGTCAACTTAGTGTATGTAAACTTTTGACCCACTGGAATAGTGATACAGTCAATTAGAAGTGAAATAATCTGTCTGTAAACAATTGTTGGAAAAATGACTTGTGTCATGCACAAAGTAGATGCCCTAACCGACTTGCAAAACTATAGTTTGTTAACAAGAAATTTGTGGAGTGGTTGTGAAATGAGTTTTAATGTCCCCAACCTAAGTGTATGTAAACTTCCGACTTCAACTGTATGTATTGATCGTTTGGTAGTGTAGCAAGCTGTTGAGTCATGGTGCAGCTAATCTAACATGCAGTAGATGTGTTTCTCATTTGGTTGTTGGCTGTGGTTATTGTTGTCCTTTTGAAATCTGGAAGCCAAACAGACCTCTTTCTTATGATGCCACCAGGCTTACATGTTGTTTTGAGAGGATTGCCACATCAGAGCTCTCCCAACTATTCCAAGCTACTATGAACCATGACTCATCATGTGGACATAACTGACATGTAACTTTACCTAAACTGTATTCCCTGACCCTACGTTTAGGTTTCCCCAAAAATCCTATACATGGCCTCCTGGGCCCTAACCTTTCAACGTTTGCAGATCTGAACAGTCTGGATAGGTATAATCAGGTGGTGGTTTATTACACTATATTGATTCCATCTACACAGTTAGGGCCAAGGGGAATGGGTTAGTGAGAGAACTGAGATCGACAATGGGACCACAATGTCCCCTCGCTTCAGCTTCACAGGCTCCCTGCTATGCCTTGCCTGAATCGATCTCTCAAAGGCCAGGCAGGCCCACAAAAAGTAGGTGATCTGGGGATTGGGTTTCTGTGTCTGTCTGCCATGCGATCCAGATTTCACTATCTACAGAGAGAGAAAGTATGTTTCCCAAATGGCACCCTATTCCCTGTATAGTAAACTACTACCCTATGGGCCCTGGTTAAAAGTAGTGCTCTGTAAAGGGAATAGGGTGTAATTTGGGACGCTGCCAGAGAGTGTAATCCTCTCCACACTGTTGGTCTGTAAATTCCTGCTGACCCACAGGCCCTCTGTCGGTCAGAATTCCTGCTCATTTGTGGCCATTCTGTCTTACGAAACTAACTGCAGAAAGACAGAGTGCTTGGTTGGTTCCAAGCCAACCGCCGCCACAACCTTTAATGCAGAAAAACAAATCTCTTTCTAAATCAAGACTTACTGGCAGCTCATGACACAGCATAGAAGAAGGTAGTGGTTAACTCACAGCATTCATGGTTGAGAAGGATGATGGCTATCAATACTTTGTTTTAACACCATTTCCATGTGTTACTTTTGCAAATAAGATTCCTGCAATATCACATTTTATTTATCACGTACACAGTTTTCATCAGGTATCAAATTTGCAGCGAAATGCCTGAACATCCTTGTAATTAAAAACTTGGGAAGAGCAAATGCAACCATTTTCACATCAGCCTCGGCTCCCAAGATTGGCCAAAGTGAAAGCCTGTGACAGAGGTTATGTTCACATGGGCCTAATGCATGAATAATGTTACAGGGAGGAGATCTGATCCAAAGTGTGACTTGATGTTGTATGTGTACAATGCCCTTTTATATTGTAGGGTGTTTGGCAGGGTCGCCACTGTTGTTCTTTTCACCCAGATACTGCAGGTCCGGGACGGGTCCTTTGTCTTCCCCGCCCTGTCATTAGGCAGGCTCAACTGGGGAAAGTTCCAGACTTACAACCTTTTGCACTACAGACTCTTTGAATGATTTCCAATTTTTCAAGTTCATGCAGTAAATCATATTTTAGGTGTCTTACTAGAATAATCAGATTGATAAATCACATACTGTGGCATATTAAGAGCACAATGGCCACATTTGCACAATTATATGAAGGAAATTATACTCGCCACAAAGGTTAGTGCGGTAACATGTAACCCCCGTAGGCCTATTGCATGTAACCCCCGTAGGCCTATTGCATGTAACCCCCGTAGGCCTATTGCATGTAACCCCCGTAGGCCTATTGCATGTAACCCCCGTAGACCTATTGCATGTAACCCCCGTAGGCCTATTGCATGTAACCCCCGTAGGCCTATTGCATGTAACCCCCGTAGGCCTATTGCATGTAACCCCCGTAGGCCTATTGCATGTAACCCCCGTAGACCTATTGCATGTAACCCCCGTAGGCCTATTGCATGTAACCCCCGTAGGCCTATTGCATGTAACCCCCGTAGACCTATTGCGTGTAACCCCCGTAGACCTATTGCATGTAACCCCCGTAGACCTATTGCATGTAACCCCCGTAGGCCTATTGCATGTAACCCCCGTAGGCCTATTGCATGTAACCCCCGTAGGCCTATTGCATGTAACCCCCCTATTGCATGTGAGACCTATTGCATGTAACCCCGTAGGCCTATTGCATGTGACCCCCGTAGGCCTATTGCGTGTAACCCCGTGACCTATTGCGTGTAACCCCGTAGACCTATTGCATGTAACCCCGTAGACCTATTGCATGTGACCCCCGTGGCCTATTGCATGTAACCCCGTAGACCTATTGCGTGTAACCCCGTAACCCCCCGTAGGCCTATTGCATGTAACCCCGTAGACCTATTGCATGTGACCCCGTGACCCCCCCGTAGGCCTATTGCATGTAACCCCGCATAGGCCTATTGCGTGTAACCCCGTAGACCTATTGCGTGTAACCCCCATAGGCCTATTGCATGTAACCCCGTAGGCCTATTGTAGACCTATTGCATGTGACCCCGTAGGCCTATTGCATGTAACCCCGTAGGCCTATTGCGTGTAACCCCGTAGACCTATTGCATGTAACCCCGTAGGCCTATTGCATGTAACCCCGTAGGCCTATTGCATATAACCCCGTAGACCTATTGCATGTGACCCCGTAGGCCTATTGCATGTAACCCCGTAGACCTATTGCGTGTAACCCCGTAGGCCTATTGCATGTAACCCCGTAGACCTATTGCGTGTAACCCCCGTAGGCCTATTGCATGTAACCCCCGTAGGCCTATTGCATGTAACCCCCGTAGGCCTATTGCATGTAACCCCCGTAGGCCTATTGCATGTAACCCCGTAGACCTATTGCATGTAACCCCCGTAGGCCTATTGCATGTAACCCCCGTAGACCTATTGCATGTAACCCCCGTAGGCCTATTACATGTAACCCCCGTAGGCCTATTGCATGTAACCCCCGTAGGCCTATTGCATGTAACCCCCGTAGGCCTATTGCATGTAACCCCCGTAGGCCTATTGCATGTAACCCCCGTACATAGTGCTTAGAGGAGGAAATACAAAAACACTGCATATGAGTAGGGAAAGGTAACTACAGAGCATTGAACTCTTGATTAAACTTTTATGCAACGGGGCCAATAGGAGATTATGAAATTGAAAAACAACTGTACATTTTGTAGTGTACCCCAAAATCCTACAGTTCCATATGATTTGATGTAATTATATGGTGTATGCTTACTTCCGACTCATTGATTTACAGTAGCTTGATGTAATAATGATATATGCCTTTTAGCAGATGCTTTTATCCAAAGAGGCTACAGTTATGTGTGCATACATTTTTACATATGTGTGGTCCAGGGAATCAAACCCACAACCCTAGTGGTGCAAGCGCCACACTCTACCAACTGAGCCATACAGGACCACTATGTAAGTATCATTTAGATTTACAGTTTGAAAAGCTACAAAATAGTGACACAATGGACCGAAATAAGGTTAGGCCAAAGGGCTGGAACTGAAATAGAACCTGAGCAATACTGTCAACTTTCCAGGGTCCCTGCTCCACTTCTTAGCACCCACATGCTCCATGCTTCTTAGCACCCACTTACTCCAGGCTGAGACCTGAGATCCCGGGGCCTGTTTACATGGGAATGAGCATGGGGCTGTATCTACTGATTTTGGGAGAAGTTTGCTGTGTATGGAAGTGTCTATTTTTGCAGCTGCGTGCTATGTCTGCAGACAGGACTTTTCAGCATGTCTCTCTCCCCCTCCCCCCTTCACACACACACGCACTACATGTTAATGTTTTGAAATGTATGTCAATTGTAAAGTATTTTATCAATAAAGTATGTTTCGTTATGTGTCGTATCCCAGTAAGACTAGCTGTCGCCATTGGCATCGGCTAATGGGGATCTTAATAACTCAAATAAAATCTCTCTCAATTCAAGGGGCTTTATTGATATGGGAAACATATGTCTATATTGCCAAAGTAAGTGAAATAGATAATACACAAAAGTGAAATAAAAATACAAATGCTCTCTCTCGCTCTCTCTCGCTCTCTCTCTCGCTCTCTCTCTCTCTCTCGCTCTCTCGCTCTCTCTCGCTCTCGCTTTCTCTTTCTCTTTCTCTCAATGGTCTTTAACATTGCCAAAGCAAGTGAAGTAGATAATATACAAAAGTGAAATAAACAATACAAATTATCAGTAAACATTACACTCACCGAAGTTCCAAAAGAATAAAGACATTACATATATATACACTGTGGTAACGATGTGCAAATGGTTAAAGTACATAAGGGAAAATAAATAAACATAAATATAGGTTGTATTTACACTGGTGTTTGTTCTTTACTGGCTGCCCTTTTCTTGTGGCAACAGATCACAAATCTTGCTGCTGTGATGGCACACTGGTATTACCCCAGTAGATATGGGAGTTTATCAAAATCAGGTTTGTTTTCAAATTCTTTGTGGATCTGTGTAATCTGAGGGAAATATGTGTCTCTAATGTGGTCATGAGGTTAGGAAGTGCAGCTCAGTTGCAGCTCATTTTGTGGGCAGTGTGCACATAGCCTGTTTTCTCTTGAAAGCCAGGCCTCTCTACGGCGGCCTTTCTCAATAGCAAGGCTATTGACAAACTCACTGAGTCTGTACATAGTCAAAGCTTTCCTTACGTTTGGGTCAGTCACAGTGGTCAGGTATTCTGCCACTCTGTACTCTCTGTTAATCTGTACTTAAAAAAAAACTGCACTGTTGGTTACTGGTAAGTAAGCATTTCTCTGGTAAGTAAGCATTTCTCTGTACCGTCTACACCTGTTGTATTCGGCGCATGTTAATTTTTTCCAATGTGTTAATTCTATTCAATGTGTCAAGTAATTATATTTTTGTTTTCTCATGATTTGTTTGTGTTTGTGAACAGAGCCCCAGGACAAGCTCTCTCTCTCTCTCTGTTCAGTTGATGAGTCTACTGAATTTTCCTCTCGAATTCAGAGACATGAGGCGATGTGGGCGGAGTCAGCCGAGAGGGGAGGGAGGAGTTGTTTCGTGTGTGTTGAGGAGTCAGCTGAGAAATAAACTGCTAGCTGCTTGTCCTCATTGGGAATGTTGACCACTGGAGCGTCTTGAGCAAGAAAAGCATAGCTGTTGCGCTAGCAACGGTCTTCCCAT
This sequence comes from Oncorhynchus keta, assembly GCF_023373465.1. Classification (NCBI taxonomy): domain Eukaryota; kingdom Metazoa; phylum Chordata; class Actinopteri; order Salmoniformes; family Salmonidae; genus Oncorhynchus; species Oncorhynchus keta. Next base: position 66,185,473 of record NC_068454.1, on the reverse strand, counting down.
CCCAAGTGCAAGGCTGTCTGATTGCTCTTGTTTTATTTGCTACAGAGGCCTGTCAATAAGGTGAGTGTATTATTCCAATATCAAGGGAGTCTTGTGTTATTTGAAATATGGTGTAATTGTATGCATCTTTCTTGACTTTCTAGGGAGCAGCAAGCAAAGTTTAGTGTAGCTAGCTGGCTAGTGCCTCTGGGTGTAAAATGCTGTCGGTGAGACTGGAACACAGCGCAGCGTGGCTAGTAGCGTGAGGCTCTGTCTTTCACGAAAGTGTGAGGAGGGTTTTGATGTGGATAGCTGTTAGAACTTGTTTAGCAAATGAATGTAATTTGTTGTCCAAAACATAGGTTAACATTGTTAATCACAAATGTGCCAGTTACTAAATAACCTGAGTTTAATATAGCCACATGTCTACCCAGCGCTATCGGGACTGCATGCAGGCAGATAAACTGTGTTCGTGTAGGGACATGGTTGAAAGAATTATGATCTCCTGTATTGGGGCAACTAAAGCTTACTAAACTACTATAGTTGGGTAGATAAAAGTACCAATCCAGAGGGGTATCAATAAGTTATCCAGCTAACTTTGATTAAAACGAAACTAACTTGATTTTCTGGTTCATTAAGAAATGTGTTTTTGGTTGCTGAGTCAATTAGACCATGCCCATTTCAAGCGTATCTTAAAATATATATATGTATATATTTCAAAATATTTAGCCAATTAAGTTAGCTGGCTCATTGATCCTGTTTTGTAGTATACCCCTCCGATAGGCCTCAATATATAAAAAAGATTTTGTGTGTCGTCTCGGCTTTCTGACTGTTTACTGTGCTGGCTTGTTTACAGATATTGCATAGCTGCTTACTATTCAACTACCAACCAGGCGCAGGCCCTGCCTGTCCTATACGTTCTACCATTTTCACCGGTCCGGTTAGTCTTATCCCATGGCTTCATTTGCTTTGGGGGTGGGGTGAAAGGCGTTTTTCCAGGCAGCTAGCTACTCGTGTACAGAACCTTGGATGGTGGTTGGCTTCTACAGCCCCTTTCTATACAGTATACTTATAGTAGGCTTATTCAGAGGCTAAGTATTTACGTTCTAACTGGATGGGACATCAGGGATGGATTTTGGCAGGGATGTTATAAAATAAAACGAATGTTATGCTGTAGATGTGATATGTGATCATATTAGTAATCCAAAACAACATATTTGTTTGACTTAATGCTGATTCAGCAGAATTACCCAGCAGTGTACTACTGTACAGCTCAACTAAGAACTATAGTTGGTGAGAACCATAATAATATATCGATTAATCATAATGGCATAGTACGTTTTGGGAACAATCCCTATCCCCTTCCACTAAACTACATTTTTATTATACCTTTAAAATGCCATTACTAATGTAGGCCTACTATGTAACATGTTCATACAACATTCTTACTACTTGTGTAATTACAGCATCACTACACTGGTATAACAGCAACTTAATAGAAATTGTTACTAATATAAAGTGTCACCAACTCGTTTTAAATTCACACCCTCTGCTACAATCTAGCTATTTCAAGTCTGTGTTCTGTAAGCGACTGACATGATGGGGCATGAGTTTAGGAGGCCGAAGACAGACAGCTCGCTCAGAGCTGCTGAGCTCACATATTTTACATATGCAACCTGTCTTGCCATGGCGGTTCAAGTCTCTTCTCTGGAAGAGTCTGACTAACAAATTGCTTTGTTGGATCATATCCTATTGGCATTTCATTTGTTCTACCAATCTATTCCATTCATCATACAAGCCGTTCATTCAGTGAATATAAGCAGGCCTATTAGCTTGTTGGTTTAGTTTATTATCGGGATGGAAAGTGAAAGGGATAGGCCAAGTTCACTCAAATGGCAAATTTCCTTGTTGAGAGCTGTCCAAACTTTCAATCTGAAGAGGCCTTGCAGACATATAAATTGTACTTCCACATACATTTTATATTATGATTATGTTCTCTGTCATAGTGGTGATCTCTCTCACCCAGGCCCTAGCATTCCATTAGGCCTTGCGCCAGTCGTATAACCCTCGCTATTCAGTGCCAATACCCCTTCTTGATGGCTGGTCATGGCACTTTTTCCTGAAGTCTGGGATGCAGAGTCAGAGTTTTGGCCTAAATCAATGACACCAAATACTAGGTTATGTCCTGTTATTGCCCAAGTTATTTCTCTCATCAGTTATGAGCACATCTGATGTTGACACACCTCCTGTATTCTGTCTTAATAAATTAGAGTAACTCATTTCAAACAGAATTTTGGTCTGTGGGTGTGGCGGTAGGTGCTGTTTGGAAACAGGTAGCTGAATCATGAGAAAAACTGGACATGTGGACAGGTGTCAATGGTTGTACAAAGCAATAAAACACTTCCGAAGAACCCCAAGGCTTGTAGATGAACAAAGTTGTAATGTCTTTATTAGATTACTTGGTAGCAGGACAAGATGAAAAAGCTTTGCAGGCAGCTAGAGAAGGCTTAGTTTGTCTGTGTCACTTACCTTTCATTTAAATGTAATCATTTTTTTTATCTAGCTACCTCAGTTATAGCTAAGTAATTACATTCTGCTTACTAAAGTAGTCTGTAATTGATTTACAGAAGGGCAACTTAATATATTTTAGCTTACTGGTCCTATAAATACTTGCCATCATCCACCCATGATTACCCAGAAGGCAGAATGATGCAATGGTTGTCTAACCAACCAACCACAGCACGGTGGATTCAATTTCTCAATGTCTGGAGCTGGTCCAAATCTGTTTGAAACCTGAGAAGCAGGAATGCTGTATTTTCTAAAGCAGGTAACTGAACACCCCTGCTAGTTTGTTTGTGTGCAGGAAGAACAGAGAGAGTGGTGCAGAATGATGGCGATGTTCCAGAAAATGTCACTCAGCCTCTACGAGCTGGAATCTGTGCTGTAAAATCTAAAACAAACCAGGGTTAGTGGGCTTGGCGAGATGTATTCATGAAAACAAAAGGGTTTTGAGTGACATTCTTCCCCGGTGAAACTTCAGAACAATAGAGGCATTTTGTGCTCTTGAATTTTATCGCTGTGCCTGGACATCATTAGTATTTTCTTCTCATTTACATTACATTTAAGTCATTTAGCAGACGCTCTTATCCAGAGAGTTTAATGGTTCATTTGGATTTATCTGTACATCGTTTCTCATATTATCAGTACATATTTCACCAAACCTATAAGTGATGAGCACTTGGAGAAATCTATTTCAATGATTTATAACAAACAGTATGTAGGGCTCTATAAAACATGGGTTGCGGACAATGCGAATGGAATCACAGAATCCAGATATTAAAACGGAATTCAACAATATACGTTTTTTGTTGAACTTCGTAGGAAATCAACTAAATGTATTTAACCAATTGGAAAATGCATTAATTTGCTCAAGTTAATCATAAGATATGAACAAAATGCATACGTAGCATTTTATTCTAAAATAAAAACAACATATGCATTTTCCCACCAGAGATGGGCTTCCATCAAATTGAACTGTTAGCTGGCAGATACAGTGTGGGTAGGTAGGTTAGAATGACATTTAGGGCATAATATCATTTTGTATTTGCCTGAAGAGGCAGTTAACCCACTGTTCCTAGGCCGTCATTGAAAATAAGAATTTGTTCTTAACTGACTTGCCTAGTTAAATAAAGGTCAAATAAAAACGGCAACCAAGCATCAAGCTCATCAGCCTAATAAACGGCATGCTTTCCCCAAGTCATAGTGGGAGGACCACATAACATATCATCACGTGACTCCAAGTTTTCATCGATTTGATGGTTATTATAGCAATAAAGACGTTTCCACCACCATTTCTCGCATAATACATTTTACCAACACAAAAAGTTCCCATATTGTCTAGTGTATTTTGCTTTGTCAACATTTTGAAAGTTTAACAACAAATGTGCTTTTTCCATCAGGTCTGTTTATCCGACATGTACTCTACTTGCACAAAAAAGGTTGGATAGAAACCTGGTTAGTGACTTGTACTTTGCTGCAACTTTCTGAAATGGCACAGGAATGCCCCTGTCTGTGTGTGTGTGCGATATGTCCATTTGTCTAGTCTACACTTTGTGTAGCTGTTAGCAATAATGCTAATGATAGTCAGTAGATGGAAAGGCTTTCCCAAAAACCTTATCAGTTAAATGTTAACTACAAAGCCTACACCCACCTGGCAGAATGATATCATGATTATTTGCATCAATCCAGCTGCCATTTCTTTTGCAAACTGCTTTGTTTTGTAAAATCAAAATCACACGAGCGCAACAGAAACACCGCTAATCAAACAATGGTCTCTGTCTGGTGTGCACTTGAATTAAAGGGTAACTACACACAATAATCTCAATTTCTTAGACTTTTCCCAGACCTCCAAAGTGGCCTCCTGATGTGATGTAGCCCTTTACACTCGTACCGTATACAGGTTGAAAATGGCAGATTTGGGCACTGATGAACACCTACATTTGAACGCAGTGGCTGTACAGTAACAAGCTATACATGATCTCAATGGTTTGCTGCAAACTGTTCACTTTCAATTGCTACCATGGATATGCATATGCTTTTCATATTTCTTCTGGAACAAACATTTCAATTTAGCCATATCCATGTAGGCCAATTCCCATGAGTGTCAAGGGTTTAGCATTGTTGTGGACTTAGAACATCCTATTTTGTGGTGATTTTGAGAGTGAAAACGTTTTTGTTGTTGTTGGAAAAACCGAAACCTGGAAAAACAAAACTGAGAAGTTTTAATTTGGGTGAAAAACGAAATGCAATTGGGCACAGAATACACCAGATGTTATAAGGCCCTACTGTCATAGGGATAGGGGGTTTCTGGTCAAATTAAGTTTGTCTAGGGGGGTTTGTGTTGAAAATTACTAAGACCATAGATACAGCAAGCCTATGAAGCCTCACAAAGCCTAAATTCCCCATTGTTATACCATGTTTATTACATAACTCAATGTAGGCTATTCAATGTTAGTTAGAAACTCTCATATGTCCAGATGATCAGTCTGATCCATTGTACAGGAGCCTAAATAATAATTTATTCTATTTACACTTCTTGATCTTATTTAAACTTTTTGAATAACACGTCCCTTAGATGAAAGCTTGAGTTCTTAGTTGAATAAAAACTAAAATAGCCTAGCCATAGCCCACCCTGGCAGCAGGCTTGTGCACAAACATAACATCTCCCTCCCATCCAAGCCATTCATTATGCACATTGCATAAGGTCATTTCTCCCAGCCGGCCCAATGAAATCCTCATCCAATTAGCGATTGTCCATGTCTCCCAAAGCCTTTCTCAGACTTCTGCTGTTCAAGCCCTCCACGATGACATCAGGCTCTCTCTTATAACCTTCTTTACGCTGCTGGCCCGAAATAATGAAGCTGCCATTTAATGAAGAATCAACATGTGAAACAAGCACATCTACTGAGGTGTGACAACAATCTGAACCATCCACTGATAAAATAGTCAGCCATGACAGAGATGGCAGTGTTCATTTGGAACTCAGTCCAGTAAATTAAAACCTGTGCTGTACTACAGACAGTCAGAAGAAACTTATTGGAGAAGTAGGTACTTATTTATGCTCTTCAGTCTTTTCATATGCATTCATTTGCTTATTACTTCAAATTACTACATTCTTCAACTATGCTCAATTGCTTGTATTGTCTATGGATTACTGTGTAATTGCTATTTGATTACTGTGTATTGTGCAATTTTACAGATTTAAAGGGATGACTTACTCCTCTCAGGACCCTTATCTTATCAAGTTGTGGAATCTGGCTGGATTTTCTTATCTAGTCTACCATGCACAACAAATGAAATGTTGCAAAAATACTTGCATTCCAGTAGTTATCATCCCTTCAAGACACGTCTCTCAGCAAACTGCAAACTGTTTTCTTAGTTCAGTGCTTCTACCCTAAAAACAGGCTACATTGTCACCTTACTGTAGAGAGGCAGGCAGTCCCAAACCAAAATCTTCCTTAAATGATGAATTTTGCATGACGGTGCGCCTTCCAGCGACATTGGACTACTCTGTTCTGGCTTGACTTCAGATTTCTAAATGGTGTTCCATGTACAGCTTGAAATACTGCTGGAAAATACAAGGCTACATCTCTTCTTCAGTTGTTTGCGCCTAAACCTCTTGTCATTTGCCCTGATCAATGTGGACATGATGATGTAGGTTAGTGATAAGACAGATGCCCAGGAACCCTGAAGAACAGCATCTTGTATGCTGTTTGGCGCTTCCTACCATTGCAGCAGTCTCCTCAATCCTGAGTCTGTGCATGTGAGTGTCAGTTGGATGTTACATATGTCATTTAGGTGTGAGAATGAAACAATGGGGTTTTGGGAGGGAGGAGGTATGTTCAGTTGAGATTCACACGCTGCTCTTGCAACCGTCACTGCTTGGAGGCGGGACATTTTTTTAAACTGTGCGAGCTCTTGTTGGCGTTTGGATGGGTCACAATGTGGCCCTTAATAGGGCTGGCACAATTACCATGTAATAGTGTAACTGACGATTTATGGATGAAGACCTTCACGAAAATAAAATAAACGTCATAAACGTTTCAATTATTATTATTATTATTATTGCAGTGCATTCGGATTACAGTGCATTTGGAAATAATTCAGTATTCAGATCCCTTGACTTTGAATAAAAAATGGAAATATCACATTTATTTAAGTATTCAGACCCTTTACTCAGTACTTTGTTGAAGCACCTTTGGCAGCGATTACAGCCTCTGGTCTTCTTGGGTATGACGCTACAAGCTTGGCACACCTGCCTTTGGGGAATTTCTCCCATTCTTCTCTGCAGATACTCTCATGCTCTGTCAGGTTGGATGGGTAGTGTCGCTGCACAGCTATTTTCAGGTCTCTCCAGGGATGTCTGATCGGGTTCAAGTCTAGGCTCGGGCTGGGCCACTCAAGGACATTGAGACTTGCGGTTGTTGTCCTGTTGGAAGGTGAACCGTTGCCCCAGTCTGTGGTCCTGAGCGCTCTGGAGCAGGTTTTCATGAAGAATCTCTCTTTACTTTGCTCCATTCGTCTTTCCTTCGATCCTGACTAGTCTACCAGTCCCTGCCGCAGAAAAAGATCCCCACGGCATGATGCTGCCACAACCATTCTTCACCATAGGGATGGTGCCAGGTTTCTTTCAGACGTGATGCTTGGCCAAAGAGTTCAATCTTGGTTTCATCAGACCAGAGAATCTTGTTCCTCATGGTCTGAGTCATTTAGGTGCTTTTTGGAAAACTCAAAGTGGGCTGTCATGTGCCTTTTACTGAGGAGTGGCTTCTGTCTACCATCTGGAAGCTACTCCCTTCACAGAGAAACTCTGGAGCTCTTTCAGAGTGACTATTGGGTTCTTGGTCACCTCCCTGACCAAGGCCCATCTCCTCCAATAGCTTAGTTTGGCCGGGCTGCCAGCTTGGTGGTTCCAAAATTATGGAGGCCACTGTGTTCTTGGGGATCTTCAATGCTGCAGACATTTTTTGGTGTCCTTCCCCAGATCTGTGCCTCGACACAATCCTGTCTCGGAGCTCTGCGGACAGTCCCTTTGACCTCATGGCTTGGATTTCGCTCTGACATGCACAGTCAACTGTGGGACTTAATATAGACCGGTGTGTGTCTTTCCATGTCCAATCAATTGATTCTACCACAGGTGGACTCCAAGTTGTAGAAACATCTCAAGGATGATCAAGGGAAACAGGATGCACCTGAGCTCAATTTCGAGTCTCATAGTAAAGTATCTGAATACTTATGTAAATAAGGTATATGTTTTTTATTTGTAATAAATTTGCAAAAATGTCTAAAAACCTGTTTTCCCTTTGCCCTTCAAATAAAATAAAATCAAAAGTTATTTGTCACTTGCGCTGAATACAACATGTGTAGGTAGACCTTACTGTGAAATGCTTACTTACAAGTTCTTAACCAACAGTGCAGTTTAAGAAAGAGTTAAGAAAATATTTACCAAATAAACTAAAGTAAAAAAAATATAAAAAGTAACACAATAAAATAACAATAACAAGGCTATATATAGGGGTACCGGTACTGAGTCGATGTGCGGGGGTACAGGCTAGTCGAGGTAATTTGTACATGTAGGTAGGGGTGAAATGACTATGCATATATAAATAACAGTGAGTGGCAGCAGTGTACAAAACAAATGAGGGGGGGTTGAGGAGCCTTTTGGTCTTAGACTTGGTGCTCCGGTACCACTTGCCGTGCGGTAGCAGAGAAGGCAGTCTATGACTTGGGTGACTGGAGTCTCTGACAATTTTTGGGGTTTTCCTCTGACACCGCCTGGTATATAGGTCCTGGATGACAGGAAGTTTGGCCACAGTGGTGTATTGGGCCATACGCACTACCCACTGTAGTGCCTTGCGGTCAGATGCCGAGCAGTTGCCATACCAGGCGCGGTGATGCATCCGGTCAGGATGCTCTCGGTGGTGTAGCTGTAGAACTTTTTGAAGATCTGGGACCCATGCCAAGTCTTTTCAGTCTCCTGAGGGGGAAAAGGTGTTGTCATGCCCTCTTAACGACTGTCTTGGTGTGTTTGGATCATGATAGTTCGTTAGTGATGTAGACACGAAGGAACATGAAACTCTCAACCCGCTCCACTACAGCCATGTTGATGTTAGTGGGGGCCTGTTCGGCCCGCCTTTTCTTGTAGTCCACGATCAGCTCCTTTGTCTTGCTCACATTAAGGGAGAGGTTGTTGTCCTGGCACCACCCTGCCAGGTCTCTGACCTCCTCCCTATAGGCTGTTTCATCGTTGTAGGTGACCACTGTTGAGTCGTCAGCAAACTTAATGATTGTGTTGGAGTCGTGTTTGGCCACGCAGTCTTGGGTGAACAGGGAGTATGGGAAGGGGACTAAGTACACACCCCTGAGGGGCTCCGGCCGCAGTCCCAGCTCCCCTCCCCAGATCCAGCATCTCCAGCCTAGTCCCAGCCCCAGCCCAACCCCTCAAGCCCCAGATTCCCTGTAGCTTCAGCCCAGCTCCCCTCCCAGGCAGCTCAGTTCCCCAGCCCCAGCTCTCTTCCAGCCCAGCTCCCGTTTCCCTCATAGCCCAAGCAGCTCAGCTCCACAGCTGAACAGGCCAGAGCTGCACATTCCAATGCCCCGGGCCGCACACTGCCCGAGGGCCTTCTTTCATCACCACTCTTTGGCCTACAAATCAGTGCATACCATTCAGGGCATTGCTCTTTTTTTATCCAATAGCCTATGTGGAAAGAATTTGCTCCCAGCATTCCAGAGGACTGCAGTGAGCTTCATCCAGCGATCATGTGGTGTGGTATGGAGGGGATGATCTGCAGGCAGGCGGTGTGGGCGGTAGGCAGTGTAGCAGGCTGGCAGTGTGGCAGGCAGTGTAGCAGACAGGCAGTGTAGTAGGTTGGTATGCAGACAGTAAAGCAGGCAGGCAACGTAACAGCCTGCAAGACCGGGTTTCACCTGCTCAGGTGGAAGCTGGCCTACTTATGCTCTTTAAGGCACAATCTGAGATATGTCCTGCTGTTCAATCAATGGGCTGAAACACAGATTGTGGCTTTAAGGTGGCCAAAATGCAGGGTCACGTACTTTACTATTTGTTCAACATACAGTGAAGCTTTTTGTTTTCTTTGGAGAAACAATGCCACTAGAAGATTGTCACACTCTTGAGGGTTACCACCCAGCATGTGGCTTTCAATGCGTAGTAGTATTAATCCTTTATCCTTTGATGGACCTTGAGGACACCATTATTCTTTGCATTTGAGAACCAAGCCCTATCAGTGGTTGTGCTTGAGCTGTTTTTCAAGACAGAAGTACAGAGTTAGGTTATTTCATATCAATGTTTCTTTAAAAAAAGAAGACATGAATGCAATTCAACTTCAATTGATCTTCAGTTTGATCATAGTCACACTATTTTTGTCCAAATACTTAGACTGTAAGAGACACCTGTGAGGTGTTTGTGTTTTTTCTATTTCAAGTTTACACATCTAGGCCTAAATGCCCATTTCAAAGTTTTCTCCAACGTCCACAGGCCTACCTCACAGATCTCAGGCAGTATGCATAGTGCTGTAAACGTACTGGGTAGTAATGACTAGACTGACTTGTGTACGATTCTGCTGCACAGGTTGCTGTTATGATTCTGGATGGACAGAACTATAAATAGCCCTACTATTTTGAAGTGTGCCCCAATTTGGAAGGGAGGGGAATGTATAGCCCTGTGAATGCTATGCAGTTGGGCAGTGTGAGGAGAGGAGGGAACACAAGCAGGTCCCAGAGAACCCAACCCACCAACTCCATTTACAAGGAAATATTTGGCAGCCTGAGCCATAAGAAGTTTATAGATTTCTGCTTTACTTCAATTATTTGGCCCAGAAAGATGAGGTTAAAAGTTTAGTGTTTCCCACCCACACTGTATATAATGGAATGTGGGCCTATTCAAGAGAATGTGTTAGCAGTTTTCTACTTCCATGAAGTTTAGGCACTTGTTTAGGACCATATATATATTTTACATTCAATTTGCTCAAGTATCAATTTTAAACTGTTCTGTTTACCCTATGTTAAGTTTAGCCTTATGTTATGCATATCATTAGGGTGTTTGTAGTTGATGGAGGCCTTTGTACATATTTTTTACCTCGATGTTTGAGGCCTATAGGCTATTTGATACCAGTGTAGGTCTTAATGAAATGATTTGGTGTTCCATTCCTTCATTCAGTCCGTGTTAATGGAAGCAATGATGTTGACGACACTGTTTGTAAATCTGTGCTCGATTAAGACGCTTGTTAACCAAGAGAGATTCCATCCTGCATGGAATCACAGCCACTGACTGACCAATCAGTTAGTGTGACGGCTCCTTTAACGCCCATCTCTGGTCCCAGCCTGGGCCTTAAAACCAGCAGCGACATGCAAAAGAGGAGATGAGATCTCTTCTCTTCAGGGAAATGTTGGTTCAGTTTCAATTAGGCTTTACTTTAAATAGCCAGCGCTCATGGTGATCCCAAGCCTGGGCTTTGCCTCTGTTCTGGTGCGAATCACTGCAGGATATTAAAGCTTTCCCCTCACGGTGTAAGCACACATGAAGTTCTTACTGTATTGTACCAGGCAAAGCAAGCCATCCCAACACCATATGACTGTCAATGTGTGGTTGAAATCTAGAACGTAAAGAATCAGCACACATGAACTTGTTACTGTACCGTAATGACCAAGCAAAGCAAGCCATCCCAGAGCCTGCCACAGTAGGGCTACTGCATAGTTCCAATTAGAGGTCGACCGATTACCTATTTAAATCGCCCAATTTTATATATATATATATATATATTTTTTTGATTGTTGTAATAATGACAATTACAACAATACTGAATGTACACTTTTATTTTAACTTAATATAATACATCAATAAAAAATAAATAATGAAACATGTTCAATTTGGTTTAAATAATGCAAAAACAAAGTGTTGGAGAAGAAAGTAAAAGTGCAATATGTGCCATGTAAAAAAGCTAACGTTTAAGTTCCTTGCTCAGAACATATGAAAGCTGGTGGTTCCTTTTAACATGAGTCTTCAATATTCCCAGGTGAGAAGTTTTAGGTTCTAGTTATTATAGGACCTTTGACTATTGGATGTTCTTATAGGCACTATAGTATTGCCAGCCTAATCTCGGGAGTTGATAGGCTTGAACAGCGCAATGCTTGAAGCACAGCGAAGAGCTGCTGGCAAATGCAGGAAAGTGCTTTTTGAATGAATGCTTACGAGCCTGCTGCTGCCTACCACCGCTCAGTCAGACTGCTCTATCAAATATCAAATCATAGACTTAATTATAATATAATAACACACAGAAATACGAGCCTTAGGTCATTAATATGGTCAAATCTGGAAACTATCATTTTGAAAACAAAGCATTTATTCTTTCAGTGAAATACGGAACCGTATTCCGTATTTTATCTAACGGGTGGCATCCCAAAGTGTAAATATTGCTTTTACATTGCAGAACCTTCAATGTTATGTCATAATTATGTACAATTCTGCCAAATTAATTACGGTCTTTGTTAGGAAGAAATGGTCTTCACACAGTTCGCAACGAGCCAGGCGGCCCAAACTGCTGCATATACCCTGACTCTGCTTGCACAGAACGCAAGAGAAGTGACACAATTTTCCTAGTTAAAATAAATTCATGTTAGCAGGCAATATTAACTAAATATGCAGGTTTAAAAATATTTAGTTGTGTATTGATTTTGTGTGTATTGATTGGTGCAACAACAGTGCTTTTTTCGCGAATGCATCATCCGTTTGGCGAAGTAGGCTGTGATTCGATGATAAATTAACAGGCACCACATCGATTATATGCAACGCAGGACAAGCTGGATAAACTAGTAATATAAAAAAAAATATATATATGCCATTTAGCAGACGCTTTTATCCAAAGCGACTTACAGTCATGTGTGCATACATTCTACGTATGGGTGGTCCCGGGAATCGAACCCACTACCCTGGCGTTACAAGCGCCATGCTCTACCAACTGAGCTACAGAAGAACCACGTGTAGTTAACTAGTGATTATGTTAAGATTGATTGTTTTTTACAAGATACGTTTAATGCTAGCTAGCAACTAGTCAGCCTGCCACGCAGTCTCCTCGTGGAGTGCAATGTAATCGGCCATAATCGGCGTCCAAAACGACGATTACCGACTGTTATGAAAACGGAATCGGCCCTAATTAATCGGCCATTCCGATTAATAGATTGACCTCTAGTTCCAATATAGCACATGAAGAATGAATCCCAATGAAATACATGCAGTCAGCTCTCATCATAACATCAAGGACCAAGTACAGTCGAGTAGTTATGTTGTTGATAGGTGCCCCTTTTCCACCGTATGTTGAGATGACATTGTCACAACATAGTTGTACCGTCACGTACAGTATAGACCTACCGTTGTTCTCTAGCTCTGTGTGACGAGACAGGCAAAGACAACAGAAGGAGTTAACTGCAAGAGAAACATGAGCATAGCCCGAGGAATAGACCTCAAACCTCTGACTGCACCCCTCCCTCCCTCCCTGGCATGGAGAAATGTTGACTTGAAATCCCACAAGCAGACAGAGGAAATGTGTCTTGTTGAATAAGAGCCCAGTGGAGAAGGAGAACCCCTTACTTTAATAGTTAAGGCTAAATGTTAGCATGCTCTCTCTCTCTCAACTCTCACACGGCTGTAATAATTAAGCCTAGCTGTGATGAAGATGTCCATTGTTAAGGCTCGGTTTGAAGTTACATTCTTCGTTCATGCAAGCTTGAGCAACAATCTCTCTAATTAGTACAGACGCGTACAGTACCAGTGGCACACGGTGCTCTAAAGTCCCCAGCCTTTCTAGTTGATCTATGCTTTGGGGCTAATTGCTCCGTTAAGGTCACAGTTAATCATATTTCACTTTTCTGTTCAAGTGGAATGAGTGAAATCACACACACACACACACAGAATGACTTTGATTCTGAAAAGGAATGATTAAACATAGGTATATGTTTTTTGTCAATTTGTCCAATTATGGCAATTAACCCCCAAGGCACTTGTCATAAGAGTACACTGGAATGTTCTGATTTTATTAATGGAGGTAAGCCCTTCCAGCCATATCTCACAGCAAATAGTGTTTATCACACATAGTGTGCCTCTCCTCTCAGACCAGCTTTATGATGAGGGCTTTACTGTTAAGTGTCATAGGCGAAGGGCAAGAGATCAATGTTTCTTCTGTTCTCAAGATCACCCGTACAGTCGTACAGTACAGTATGAATTATACATCCGTGGGGCTACACACACAGACCGGGACTGAGACACACATAGCAGTTCAAAGTGCGGTGCGTACACACAGAGCACACACACAGAGGACACACACCCACACACTAATTACAAGTGAGCCCATTCAGTGGTTCTATTGATCCAAGTGCCAAGCTCTTTATTGTAGATAAACTCATGAGTGGATCATTATTTGCATGTTAAAAACTTTGTTCATGCTGTGCTTTCTCAACAAATTGGAAACTAAGACAGTTACTCAGAACTTTTAATGTAATTTATGTCCAATCAGCTTTTTGTATTTTGTGGATAATTCATATTTTGTTATCAGGTTTGGCGGACTGTAATGCTGAAATTACACAGTTATTTAATTCTGAGGAACTTGGAGGAACTGTTGTAAACTCTAAATCATTGTTTGGGATACAACAATATTTTAATTTAAATGTTTGCCTAGTGGAAGTTTGCTTTGACTATGGCGATGATGTATATTCAAGAAATCTCTGCTACCTCACCCTACTAAGCCTGTTTCTCTAAGGTTTTCTATGTAAGTCAGAACCCGAGGAGAAGATTTTGCTATGTTCGTTTGTCAATCTCAGAGAGAGGCAGCATGAGGAAAAAAGCTCATGGAATCTGCCCATTACTTTTCTGTTGAAACTAGTGGCAGGGGCCTCCGCGACCCAGTGGAACAGACATCTTTTTCAAGGAACACAAACTGTTCAGTTAGTTCCAGTCAGCATCAAGGCCTGGGCCTGCCTGGCTCTAGTTCTCTATCCGATGAGAGGGGAAGGCAGAACTGGTACTGAATGAAAATGCTGTGCTACTGTATTTCCCCTGCTGATAAATTAACAGCAGATACCTACTAACAAAAGCAGGTCTCTCTCTCGTCTCTGACGATGGTCCACCTGATCTATGGCCACCATGACATCCTTCAGGGGCTTCCTCTAATTTTGTTGTGGAGCAGGAAAGAGTAGGAGTGTTGCTGCTGCTGGCTGTGAAACTTGTGGCCAGCTTTTACTTTCTTATGTAATCAGGATGGGAAATAGCACTGTAACAGTACCAGGCAACCTGAAAATCCTGTGAATTCCTGAAAATAGTCCATTACTACATGGCATGGGACATAGCCCGATAGAAGTATTTCTGAAATATCATCAAAAGGGTTTCACTCAGAGCCATCTACATTGAGTGTACAAAACATTAGGAACACATGCTCTTTCCATGACAAACTGACCAGGTGAACGCTATGATCCCTTATTGATGTCACTTGTTAAATCCACAGCTGCGTACCCCCTCTAGAACCAGGGTCAGCGCACTCTCAAATGTAGTTTTTTTGCCATCATTGTAAGCCTGCCACACAAACAGTATACAATACATTTATTAAACATACGATTGAGTGTGAGTTTTTGTCACAACCCAGCTCTTGGGAAGTGACAAAGAGCTCTTTTATGACCAGGGCACAAATAATAATATAGTAATAATTAGGGATGCGCGATATATCGGATGTCTAGTTTAACGCTGATGTGCAAAACCGATGTCAAAGCTGACGCGCACACCTATATCACGTACATGATGTAATGATGCCACGTAAAATGTTGCTCTATACATGCAACACAGCATTCCTTAACTAGCCCACAATGTCTGCTGTGTGGATTGAGTGTCAACAAGTCGAGCAGTCATTTGAAAGAGTAACAAATTTCAGCGAGACAACTCAAAGGAGAGATCCATTAAAGCTAAGATAGTCGAATTCATTGCCCTTGACAATCAACCGTTCTCCGTCGTGGGTGATGTTGGCTTTTGCCGACCGGTCGAGCACCGGTACACACTACCATGTAGTGTTTGTATATTTGTCAGATGTTGCCCTGCCGGAGTTACACAGTAAATGCGTCACTCTATTAGCGTCACAAAATACATACTATGGAACGCCGTTTGGGTCTTTGCGTGTCAAAAAAGATACAGTAGCACTGTCAAAGCTGTAGAAAAAAGATACAGTAGCACTGTCAAAGCTGTAGAAAAAAGATGTGTTTACATTACTGCGTTGGTAATAAAGCGTCATTTGTTTGACGGCAACTTCTGGGGTAGCAAGCTTTGGCTTGGTATCTAGCTAGCACCAATAAAATCAGCCTGAAAACAATGACCAGTAGAAACTGCAGTGATTTTCATTATTCTTAGCAATGATTTAGGAATCCTTGTATTAACTAGGTTGCCACTTGTTGTTCACCTATTGAAATTGAACTTCAGTTCATGAAAATAAATAGTATTTTATCACCTACCAACCAGTAAGAATTCCAGCTCTCACAGACCTGTTTTTCTTTAAGAAGCCCCCCCCCTGTTCTCCACTCATTCATTACATGTATTAACTGCACCTGTTTGAACTCGTTATCTGTATAAAATACACCTGCCCACACACTCAATCAAACAGACTCCAACCTCTCCACAATGGCCAAGACCAGCGAGCTGTGTAAGGACATCAGGGATAAAATTGTAGACCTGCACAAGGCTGGGATGGGCTACAGGACAATAGGCAAGCAGCTTGGTCAGAAGGCAACAGCTGTTGGCGCAATTATTAGAAAATGGAATTAGTTCAAGATGACGGTCAATCACCCTCGGTCTGGGGCTCCATGCAAGATCTCACCTCGTGGGGCATCAATGATCATGAGGAAGGTGAGGGATCAGCCCAGAACTACACGGCAGGACCTGGTCAATGACCTGAAGAGAGCTGGGACCACAGTCTCAAAAAAAAACATTAGTAACACACTACGCCGTCATGGATTAAAATCCTGCAGCGCACGCAAGGTCCCCCTGCTCAAGCCAGCACATGTCCAGCCCATCTGAAGTTTGCCAATAACCATCTGGATGATCTAGAGGAGGAATGGGAGAAGGTCATGAGGTCTGATGAGACAAAAATAGAGCTTTTTGGTCGAAACTCCACTCGCCGTGTTTGGAGGAAGAAGAAGGATGAGTACAACCCCAAGAACACCATCCCAACCGTGAAGCATGGAGGTGGAAACATCATTCTTTGGGGATGCTTTTCTGCAAAGGGCACAGGACGACTGCACCGCATTGAGGGGAGGATGGATGGGGCCATGTATCGCGAGATCTTGGCCAACAACCTCCTTCCCTCAGTAAGAGCATTGAAGATGGGTTGTGGCTGGGTCTTCCAGCATGACAACGACTCGAAACACACAGCCAGGGCAACTAAGGAGTGGCTCCGTAACAAGCATCTCAAGGTCCTGGAGTGGCCTAGCCAGTCTCCAGACCTGAACCCAATAGAAAATCTTTGGAGGGAACTGAAAGTCCGTATTGCCCAGTGGCAGCCTCGAAACCTGAAGGATCTGGAGACGGTCTGTATGGAGGAGTGGGCCAAAATCCCTGCTGCAGTGTGTGCAAACCTGGTCAAGAACTACAGGAAACATATGTTCTCTGTAATTGCAAACAAAGGTTTCTGTTCCAAATATTAAGTTCTGCTTTTCTGATGTATCAAATACTTATGTCATGCAATAAAATGCAAATGAATTACTTAAAAATCATACAATGTGATTTTCTGGATTTTTGTTTTAGATTCCGTCTCTCACAGTTGAAGTGTACCTATGATAAAATGTACAAACCTCTTGTAAGTAGGAAAACCTGCAAAATTGGCAGTGTATCAAATATTTGTTCTCCCCACTGTACGTAAATGCAAACAAAATTACTTTTTGGTGTTTGTTTGTGTGTGTGTGTGTGTGTGTGTGTGTGTGTGTGTGTGTGTGTGTGTGTGTGTGTGTGTGTGTGACCTTTATTTAACAAGTCAGTTAAGAACACATTTTTATTTACATTGACGGCCTACCCCGGCCAAATCCTGACTACGCTGGGCCAATTGTGCGCCGTCCTATGGGACTCCCAATCACGACCGGATGTGGTACAGCCTGGATTTGAACCAGGGACTCGAGTCACTCCTCTTGCACTGAGATGCAGTGCCTTAGACCGCTGCGTCCATGTGTGTGTCTTAACTATTTAACTATACTAGAATGCTTAGAAGTCCGCTAAAATGTTAAATATCAGATATCGGTATCGACCAAAAATGTCATATCTGTGCATCACTAATAATAATCAATAATTTTGCTCTTTATTTAGCCATCTTACAGATAAAACCATATTTATTCATAAAAAAACGTGAATAACTCACCACAGGTTAATCAGAAGGGTGTGCTTGAAAGGATGCACAGAACTCTGCAATGTTGGGTTGTATTGGAGAGAGTCTCAGTCTTAAATCATTTTCCACACACAGTCTGTGCCTGTATTTAGTTTTCATGCTTGTGAGGGCCGAGAATCCACTCTCACATAGGTACGTGGTTGCAAAGGGCATCAGTGTCTTAACCTGTTATGTCGACACCCTACTTTTTCGAACATTCTGTTAAAAATCGCGCAACATTTCAGCGCCCTGCTACTCAGGCCAGGAATATAGTATATGCATATGATTAGTATGTGTGGATAGAAAACACTCAGACGTTTATAAAACTGGTTAAAACACGGCTGTGACTATAACAGAACGTGCGTTTCATCGAATAGTGCAGGAAAATCTGATCACTGAAAATGGAAATAAATATCCTTACGCTACTTCCAGGAATTGTTCAAAGTGAACCGAATTAAATGAGGCCAAGGTTGCAGTGCCTACAGCTTCCACACGATGTGTAGAGTCTTGTCATTTGATTCAGCTTTGATTCTTGGTCAAACCGAATCAAGGGAACCGATTCCCTCCGGTCTCCGACCGGATGTTTTGGTCGAGCTCTCTCCAGACATTTTTTCGAGACGAATACCTATAGACTTTACATCGCCTCCTGATGAATTGTATCACTTATTAACGTGTACTAATACCTAAAGTTGCATTACAAAAGTATTTCGAAGTGTTTTGTGAAAGTTTATCGTCGACTTTTTGAATTTAAAAAAATGACGTTACGTTATGAAACGCTATTTTTTTCCGTTTATCACACAGTCTTCATAGATCGATATCTAGGCTATATATGGACCGATTTAATCGAAAAAAAGACCCAATAGTGATTATGGGACATCTAGGAGTGCCAACAAAGAAGATGGTCAAAGGTAATGAATGTTTTATATTTTATTGTGCGGTTTGTGTAGCGCCGAATATGCTAATTATTTTGTTTACGTCCCCTGCGGGTCTTTTGGGGTGTTACATGCTATCAGATAATAGCTTCTCATGCTTTCGCCAAAAAGCATTTAAAAAATGTGACTTGTTGCCTGGATTCACAACGAGTGTAGCTTTAATTCAATACCCTGCATGTGTATTTTAATGAACGTTTGAGTTTTAACTAATACTATTAGCATTTAGCGTAGCGCATTTGCATTTCCAGAGCTCTAGATGGGACGCCTGCGTGCCAGGTAGGAGCAAGAGGTAACAGCTCGATTTGCCAAAGGAAGAAACTCTGAGCGCAGCCCTTTGCAGAAATCTGGCAGTGGCTTCTGATTAAATGATATTTTCACAGAACTGCCTGATGCAATTTTGATGAGGCTCTCTTGTTCAGATATCGATAAGTGGACTGGAGGCAGGGCATGAAAGGGATAACGGATCCAGTTGCTTGTGTCGTCCGTTTCGGGAAAGTACTTTTCGGGAATGTACCCAGCTCACTCAGGTGCTTCACTATATCACATTTGACATTGTCTGTAACCTTGAGTTCATTTGCACACAAAAAATCAAACAGTGATGGAAAGACCTGTGTGTTGTCCTTGTTAATGCAGACAGAGAAGAGCTCCAACTTCTTAATCATAGCCTCAATTTTCTGCCGCACATTGAATAAACAGCTGAAGTCGGAAGTACATACACCGTAGCCAAATATATTTAAACTCAGTTTTTCACAATTCCAGGCATTTAATCCTTGAAAAAATTCCCTGTTTTAGGTCAGTTAGAATCACCACTTTATTTTAAGAATGTGAAATGTCAGAATAATAGTATAGAGAATGATTTATTTCAGCTTTCATCACATTCCCAGTGGGTCAGAAGTTTACATACACTCAATTAGTATTTGGTAGCATTGCCTTTAAATTGTTTAACTTGGGTCAAACGTTTCGGGTAGCCTTCCACAAGCTTCCCACAATAAGTTGGGTGAATTTTGGCCCATTCCTCCCGACAGAGCTGGTATAACTGACTCAGTTTTGTAGGCCTCCTTGCTCGCACACAGTTTTTAAGTTTTGCCCACAAATGTTCTAATGGATTGAGGTTAGGGCTTTGAGATGGCCACTCCAATACCTTGACTTTGTTGTCCTTAAGCCATTTTGCCACAACGTTGGAAGTATGCTTGGGGTCATTGTCCGTTTGGAAGACCTATTAGCAACCAAAATTTAACTTCCTGACTGATGTCTTGAGATGTTGCTTCAATATATCCATATTATTTTCTTTCCTCATGATGCCATCTATTTTGTGAAGTGCACCAGTCCCTCCTGCAGCAAAGCACCCCCACAACATGATGCTGCCACCCCTGTGCTTCACGGTTGGGATGGTGTTCTTCGGCTTGCAAGGGTCCCTCTTTTTCCTCCAAACATGACGATGGTCATTATGGCCAAACAGTTCTATTTTTGTTTCATCAGACCAGAGGACATTTCTCCAGAAAGTATGATCTTTGTCCCCATGTGCAGTTGCAAACCATAGTCTGTCTTTTTTATGGCGGTTATGGAGCAGTGGCTTTTTCCTTGCTGAGCGGCCTTTCAGGTTATGTCGATATAGGACACGTTTTACTGTGGATATAGATACTTTTGTACCTGTTTCTTCACAAGGTCCTTTGCTGTTGTTCTGGGATTGATTTTGCACTTTTCGCACCAACACATCTCCTTCCTGGACGGTATGACGGCTGTTTGGTCCCATGGTGTTTATACTTGCGTACAATTGTTTGTAATAGAAATTGGAAATTGCTCCCAAGGATGAACCAGACTTGTGGAGGTCTACAATTTTTTTTCTGAGGTATTGGCTGATTTCTTTCGATTTTCCCATGATGTCAAGCAAAGAGGCACTGAGTTTGAAGGTAGGCCTTGAAATACATCCACAGGTACACCTCCAATTGATTCAAATGATGTAAATTAGAAGAAGCTTCTGAGGCCAATACATTTTATGGAATTTTCCAAGCTGTTTAAAGGCACAGTCAACTTAGTTTATGTAAACTTCTGACCCACTGGAATTGTGATACAGTGAATTAGAAGTGAAACAATCTGTCTGTAAATAATTGTTGGAAAAATTACTTGTGTTATGCACAAAGTAGATATCCTAACTGACTTGCCAAAACTATAGTTTGTTAACAATAAATGTGTGGAGTGGTTGTTAACGAGTTTTAATGACTCCAACCTAAGTGTATGGAAACCTCCGACTTCAACTGTAGTTGCGGAGAGTCCCTGTAATCGTAGATTCAGATCATTCAGGCGAGAAAACATCACCCAGATAGGCCAGTCGTGTGAGAAACTCATCATCATGCAAGAGGTCAGACAAGGGAAAATGATGGCCAGTGAAGAAAACGTTAAGCTCGTCTCTCAATGAAAGAAAAACGTGTCAATACTCTGCCCCTTGATAACCAGCGCACTTCTGTATGTTGTAAAAGCATTACATGATTGCTGCCCATATCACTGCATAATGCATTAAATACACAAGAGTTCAGGGGCCTTGTTTTAATAAAGTTAACCATTTTCACTCGTGTCCAAATCTTCTTTCAAGCTGTCAGGCATTCCCTTGGCAGCAAGAGACTCTCGTGGATGCTGCAGTGTACCCGAGTGGCGTTGGGAGCAACTGCTTAAACGCGTGTTACCACTCCACTATGTCGCCCTGTCATGGCTTTTGCGCCATCAGTACGGATACCAACACATCTTGACCAGCAAAGTCCATTTGATGTCACAAAATATCCTCTCATGTCCTGGTTTCCAGTGGTTTGCAGAAGAGGATGTCTTCTTTAATTGACCCCCCATAAACGTAAAGGACATATACCAGTAACTGTTCCAGGCCAGCGATGTCTGTTGACTCCAGCTGCAATGCATATAATTTACTGGCTTGTGTGCGAAGCAGTAATTGTTTCAAAACATCTCCTGCCATGTCACTGATGCTTGAAACAGTGCTGCGTTTTTCACGCTTAACAGTTTCCTGTGTTTATCAAGAATGGCCCACCACCCAAAGGACATCCGGCCAACTTGCCACAACTATGGGGACCATTGGAGTCAACATGGGCCAGCATCCCTGTGGAATGCTTTCAACACGTTGTAGTCCATACCCCGACGAATTGAGGCTGTTCTTAGGGCAAAAGGGGGTGCAACTCAATATTAGGAAGGTGTTCCTAAAGTTTTGTCCTCCCAGTGTATATGTCCAAACTCGTAAAATCTATGGTTCTGGTCTAACTGTACATGTATGAAAACGTTTTGTAAGGTAATTGTGGTTTGAGTTGGGGGGGACCTCCTAAAGGGCATTCAGCTCCATTCAGTGAGAAACTGTGCTAGGCCTAAGCCTGCAGATGACTGTGTCATGTAAATGGCCTGTATTTCAGGGGAAATATTTACAAGTGTTCGTATTTGTACATGTAGGCTTTCAATAGGTTAATAGGATACTGCCTTTAAGATGTTCAAATATACCAAAGGTCCAACTTGTTGTTGAACTTTCTCCTGTCTTGACCCAGGGATTGGATGAGGCTTTAGCTACATGTCAACACTCACAGGAAGCACCAGCAAAGTATTGGCTGTAGGGCTTTGGAATAACAGCATCATTGTGCCAGTTGCTGTTTCTGTTTCTCATAAGTTTTAAAATGTGATCTTGTCTGACTGACCAGGATTCTCAGACAGTGGTTGCAACAAAATACTTCATAATCTGATCTGCACCAACTTTGACCTTTTGTATCTGTTTTCATCTGGGTTCTAATTATCAACACCATCAACCAGGCCGGGTGATAAAGGTGGTCAATTGTAGTCTATAAACCTCTTGAGAATGATTAGAAAAGCAACATAAAAGCTTGTTTAAGTGAGGATGTTCACTGTAGGTTTAATTTCCACACACCACATGAGCACAGTAGTTTCAACTTAGAACTTCTGAACAATCATACCATAGCCTTTAACTAAGACCTGTGCTGTTTGCTGCTAGAAGCTGTTCACTGTTTAGGCTAGTGTTTACTGACCTGTAGAACTACATTCAGCAAAAAAAGAAATGTCCCTTTTTCAGGACCCTGTCTTCGAAAGATAATTCGTAAAAATCCAAATAACTTCACAGATCTTCATTGTAAAGGGTTTAAACACTGTTTCTCATGCTTGTTCAATGAACCACAAACAAATAATGAACATGCACCTGTGGAACGGTTGTTAAGACACTAACAGCTTACAGACGATAGGCAATTAACATAGGACACTAAAGAGGCCTTTCTACTGACTCTGAAAAACACCAAAAGACAGATGCCCAGGGTCCCTGCTCATCTGCGTGAACATGCCTTAGGAGGCATGTGCTGCAAGGAGGCATGAGGACTGCAGATGTGGCCAGGGGAATAACTTGCAATGTCCGTACTGTGAGACGCCTAAGGCAGCACTACAGGGAGACAGGACGGACAGCTGATCGTCCTCGCAGTGGCAGACCACATGTAAGAACACCTGCACAGGCTCGGTACATCCGAACATCACACCTGCAGGACAGGTACAGGATGGCAACAACAACTGCCCAAGTTCATCCAGGAACGCACAATCCCTCCATCAGTGTTCAGACTGTCTGTCCATTATAGGCTGAGAGAGGCTGGACTGAGGGCTTGTAGGCCTTGTTGTAAGGCAGGTCCTCACCAGACATTACCGGCAACAACGTCGCCCATGGGCACAAACCCACCGTCGCTGGACCAGACAGGACTGGCAAAAAGTTATCTCCACTGACGAGTCATGGTTTTGTCTCACCAGCGGTGATGGTCGGATTCACGTTATCGTCGAAGGAATGAGCGTTACACCGATGCTTGTACTCTGGAGCGGGATCAATTTGGAGGTGGAGGGTCCGACGTGGTCTGGGGCGGTGTGTCACAGCATCATCGGACTGAGCTTGTTGTCATTGCAAGCAATCTCAACACTGTGCGTTACAGGGAAGACATCCTCATCCCTCATGTGGTACCCTTCCTGTAGGCTCATCCTGACATGACCCTCCAGCATGACAATGCCACCAGCCATACTGCTCGTTCTGTGAGTGATTTCCTGCAAGACAGGAATATCAGTGTTCTGCCATGGCCAGCGTCTGGGACCTGTTGGATCGGAGGGTGAGGGCTAGGGACATTCCCCCCAAAAATGTCAGGGAACTTGCAGGTAAGGTGCCTTGGTGGAAGAGTGGGCAAATCCGATGCAGTCCATGAAGAGGAGATGCACTACTTAATGCAGCTGGTAGTACTTAATGTATCTGGTGGACACACCAGATACTGACTGTTACCCCCCTCCTTTGTTCAGGGACACATTATTCCATTTCTGTTAGTCACATGTCTGTGGAACTTGTTCAGTTTATGTCTCAGTTGTTAAATCTTGTTATGTTCATACAAATATTTACACATGTTAAGTTTGCTGAAAATAAACGCAGTCGACAGTGAGAGGACGTTTCTTTTTTTGCTGAGTTTATGTGGGTTAAGATGTGCTCTGTGCTATATTAGTGTCCACTGTTCTGAAGCATTTTAGTTTAATTAACGTCAGTCATGAAGCTACACACTGAAGAAGGATGTTAACCCAAAACGTATGTGTATGCTATCCTTGATGCAGTACAAATAATTGTAAAAGATCATCAAAAACGTTTTTACTGTGGATGCTTTAGCTACATTTTTGCATGTGTAGTTTCATGAATCTCTCCTGTTTTCTTTTACAGGTTCTTGCACCATCTATCAAAAGTGAATGGGAAAACCCGAAGAACAGAGATTGAGAAATAGCTTCATAGCATGGCTGTGGCCGGATGTCCAGATTATTTTCTACACCATCCAAATTATCAGGTAAATAATGCATGTCTTTCACTAGACGTTGTGTACCATCTGTATTTCAGTACATTGACCTCTTTGTCTTTGTTCTTGAGTGTTCATGTGTAGATTTCAAATGTTTTCATGTGCCAGAGATATCAATTCATTTGGAATAGCAATTACGAATGTTACAATTGCTTTCATTTACTACTGTGATGTTTTCTGTTAAAACCTTTGGCTTAGACCATAGTTTAACCACACCATCTATAAGACCTAGCTTCAAAAATGATTTGTTTTCTTTCAGTAACTTTGAGCGTTTACTTGAGCCTGGCTGCAGTGCCAGTTGGGCGGGGTTTTCACTTTTGTGAGTATTCCATTGGTACTTTTTCACAAGGCAAGTTCAAGCAAGCACAGCTAAAGTGTTAAAAGGATTTGAAATACTATTTGAACCCAGGTCTGACATATTTTATAAGCTCTTTATTAGCTGTGGTAATATTCTAGTGTTTGCTGAAGCAGCACCATTTGGGATTTGTAACTCTTATTTACACAAGTCATAAACGTAAAAATAAGAATAATAAAACGCTCTATATGCATCTAACATATGGACCTGTATATAAAACTATACATGGAGTGGTTAGGAAAAGACTGTTTGAACACTCCCAGTTCCCCTGCTATAAGCCCTCCCTCACCCTAGAGCCAGAGCTGAGGGAAGGCGGGAGAGAGAAGTAAAAACCAGAGCCCCACTCTCTCAGCTGGGCCGTAACAAAAAAACCTTGCTGTGAATGTACCTGTCATGGCCAATAGATTTAGTGGCAGAGCATGAATGAAAACAGAAGAGCCAATGAATGGCAGTGGCATGGACGCACATTCCTTTGGGCTGAATACATTGATGGTGATTCACATGGTGCCTGGCCCAGCATGGGGAATCTGGACCCGACGTAAGACCGTCAGCAGTGGTCTCAATCAATGGATTAACCGGATTGTTTTCACCTTTTTGTTTTTACATTGTCTGTTTCCACGTGCAGCAGTTCAACCCCAGTCCAGTGGGAAATAGACTATCAATCAGCCTGGTCACCCGCCCTGTAGAGGAGAGTTCAACCCATCCAGCCCTAAAGGGCTATTTAGGAAGCCTGTGCTGTGGGGATTTTAGCTTGTCATCCACCACCCACCCTCTCCCTTGGGCTTTCATTGTGGTTAAGGCTAAAGAATAGAATATGAATAGGCTATGTCCACTTTTCTAGTATAAGACACACTCGTTTAGTCATGCAGCTAAACACAAAGTATCTCAACTAGCTTAACAGTTCCTAGAAGTAGCTATCCTATGCATCTGATCTCTTCCTCGATGGGCTCATTCACACTGTCAGTTTTTTAATTGGTAAATAATGGGTAGAAACAGCTTCTTTATCCTGGGGTTATATAACTAGTAAATGTTATGGGATTCTGGGCTCAGCTCCAAGGCGGTGTTGGAGAGGGAGCGAGAGAGAGCTGGGTGAACTGACTGGAGGTTTGCCACAGCACTCCAGGGTTGGACTATTGAACTGGATTTTATATGGAAGGAATTGTCTCAGTTTTTGTACTTTCAATTAGAGCTGGACCAAAATCCATATCGCAATAAATTGCATGAATTGATGCAATAACGATAAATAGAACTCTACATTTTTTAAATCCTTTAAACTACTACTAGTATGATGGATTTTGTCCCATTAAAAATCTCCCATATTAGGAAACGTATATAATTTCAAACTTCACATTTAGTAGTATAGTAGTATAGGCTACTTACAGTAAATGAACGATATCAGGCAGAAGTGATGGATCATTTCCGGTTTATCGTCCCAGCTCTACTTTCAATTAAACACTGTGTGAAAGGTCAGGTGTTTGTAGTCCTGTTATGAGTTTGTGCTTATGGTCTGGGATGCCAGTGAAGGAGAATTGTATATTCTGACTCATGTTCACTAGTCACCAAACAGAAGAAAATGGTCAGAAACATTGAGGGTCTGGACACAAACGTTTAATTTTCTGTTGCAAAAAGTTTTCAAGCGTTTTACGTTGCGTGCCCTAATGAACAGAAGTCTGGTTTTTCTTTGTTTGGTAGATCTGGAGGGTCGCATCATGTTTCCGTGTTGGGTCAGTCATTGATGGATCGATAGACTTCTGTCATCAAAGATGGTACAGTATATAATAGTGCAGTACAAACAGTGTGGTCTGAAATGATTGACACCCTTGATAAAGATGAGCAAAAATGACTGTTAAAAATAAATAATTAAAATACTAAACTATATTGTAGGGGGAAATTATATTATTTTGTACTAATACGATTGCTCAAATAAGAAGATTTTGTTAACAAATAATAATTTTGACACCCCTGAAGATTATTCTAAATACAGTAGCAATGACTACGTCAAGCTTGTGACTCTACAAAGTTGTTGGATACATTTGCAGTTTATTTTGGTTGTGTTTCAGATCATTTTGTGCCCAATAGAAATTAATGGTAAATAATGTATTGTTTCATTTTGGAGGCACTTTTATTGCAAATAAGAATAGAAAATGTTTCTAAACACTTCTACATTAATGTGGATGCTACCATGATTACGGATAATCCTGAATGAATTGTGAATAATGATGAGTGATAAAGTTACAGAAGGTCAAAGATCACAGCTTGACATAGTCATTGCGTGCTAGGAATATGGGACCAAATACAACACGTTTGATTACTTTATTTGTAAGAATCTTTAGGGTTGTCAAAAATTTTGCCCCCATAATTGATGACTTGTTCAACAAAATCTCTTTCTCTGAGCAATTGAATTAGTATAAAATAATAAAATGTCCCCATTTTTTGGAACATACAATGTAGCTCAGTATTTAAATGATTTATTTTCTATTATTTTATTTGATCATCTTTATCAAGGGTGCCAATAATTTGGGACCCCACTGTAATTGATGTAGGCCACCGTGTAGGGTTATGATCTTTAACAGTTCATGGACACATGGATTGCCTTCTCGCTCTTGGTTTGCTTCTAATAGGTCTTTGGGTCACAGTGTCTGTCGAGTTAACTTTATTGATCCCCGGAGGGGTGACTGGGTTTTGCCACCAGTGCCAGACATACAAAGCCAGTGAGACAGTTACGTGAAGGTTCACTGGCGGTGCCAGACATACAAAGCCAGTGAGACAGTTACGTGAAGGTTCACTGGCGGTGCCAGACATACAAAGCCAGTGAGACAGTTACGTGAAGGTTCACTGGCGGTGCCGGACATACAAAGCCAGTGAGACAGTTACGTGAAGGTTCACTGGCGGTGCCAGACATACAAAGCCAGTGAGACAGTTACGTGAAGGTTCACTGGCAGGGCCAGACATACAAAGCCAGTGAGACAGTTACGTGAAGGTTCACTGGCGGTGCCAGACATACAAAGCCAGTGAGACAGTTACGTGAAGGTTCACTGGCGGTGCCAGACATACAAAGCCAGTGAGACAATTACGTGAAGGTTCACTGGCAGGGCCAGACATACAAAGCCAGTGAGACAGTTACGTGAAGGTTCACTGGCGGTGCCAGACATACAAAGCCAGTGAGACAGTTACGTGAAGGTTCACTGGCGGTGCCAAACATACAAAGCCAGTGAGACATTTACGTGAAGGTTCACTGGCAGGGCCAGACATACAAAGCCAGTGAGACAGTTACGTGAAGGTTCACTGGCGGTGCCAGACATACAAAGCCAGTGAGACAATTACGTGAAGGTTCACTGGCAGGGCCAGACATACAAAGCCAGTGAGACAGTTACGTGAAGGTTCACTGGCGGTGCCAGACATTTTTCACCGGGGAAGTTTTTTTAAAGGAAGGACTGTCCAGCCAGCGATCCCAGTTGATTGGTGTTTATTCTGACCATAGACACAAGGAACCACATTAGATGGCTGTAGATTTGTGATTCCTCGCTTGCATGTCAATATCAGACGGGGTATTTTGTGATAAAACATCATAATAACAAAACAAAAAAACAATAAATATAAGTACCTGACAATAGACACAAGGAAGCACATTAGATGTGCAGGACAATTGTATGTTGATGCTTGTAGTGTTGTGATTTGTCTGTTAGCATGGAAATAACATACCGTTACAATTAGAGCATGCTAGCTAACTCGCTCTTACAGCGAATACATACAAAAGCACATCCCAGGATGCCCCCAATATCTAACAGGCACCGTACACATTTATACATCAAGACATGTCATGTACTTAGTGAACTCGTACACATTGTAAATATGGAAATAGAATACAGTATTTCAGGACGTGACCTACCAATTGCCTGTCAATATCAGACTGGGAAGAATTTACGTTCGTGATCTCCCGCTATCTGAAAGCATAACCAATGGTATCTACCTATCGATATGTAAATTCAACCAACCAATGGGAATACATAAACATTGAATACATATTTCTGCAGTGTCAAGTGGAAACATAACTAACCCTGTTACACAAGCAAAATACACTTGACTTTCAATACATCCTCAAAAACGTTCATAATGTTACCTGAGAAGATCCTATATATGAGGGGATACATTCCATAGCTTACTATTATTGTAGCCAGGCTGCCTTGCTAGATACTAGCTCGTTTTTACAACTCTGCAACAAGTCAAGTGTAACAATTTTGAAACTGTCTGTCTGTTGGTCATACGTTCTCCATGGTGATCTCTCTGCTCTTGTCCGCCTGTAACCGCTGTCCTAGTAAACAGTCCAACCTGGTCTCTCAAAAGGTGAAATGCTTTTACAGGTTGAGGGGCTTAATATGATAGTAGAAACAAGATCATAGGTCCATCACAGCCTAATCCAGCCTTCCAGGAATCTAAACTCAGACCATCTCCTGTGCATGAGGCACTTTGAGGGTGCTACACACCGTTAATCATGTTAGAGTTCAAAGCCACAGAGACGCTCTGACTATTGTAACATATGTCCACTACTCGAAAACAGCCAATGCAATGAGGTTCGTAAATATGTAATAATGAACCATCGGACTATGGCTGCTACACAGCTGTGGACTTAGTATTGAGCTCAGGAGTCTGTGTTAAATAGTATTGTGGTTAGTTTAATGTTTTAGTGTACTGAATAGACTAGGCATATTCCTTGGAAACAGAGGTTGGCCTACTTGCTAAAGTAGTTTCCATTTGTCAAGATGGCTTACTGTTTCAGTTTATACTGACTGTAAAGTGTAAATAGGATTCCGTGCAGGCCTAAACTCTGAAGAAAATAAGTGACATTTAAAGATGCACTATGCAGAAATTGCTCCACCATTTCCTGGTTGCTACAAAGGGTACCACTTTACTTGACACCCAGCATCATAACACGTAATGACACGGTCATAACCATGTCATAACAGCTGACATAACTTGTTATAATATGGTCATAACACTGTCATGACACATATTTAGACCTGTTGTGACATATATTGTGTTATATTTTGGCTGGTTATGACACCTACATACAGTGTGTCAAAACCTACCACACACGGCAAAACATTCCATTACACCATAACTTACATGTCAACATTATGTTTATGCTATATATATTTTTTATTTTATTTAAAATTGACAATTAAAATTAAGTGATTGTTATTGTGCACATATTGATGTCAGACATGCACCTACACCAATGCTGTGTTGCTGATGACTGGAATGAATGCAGCAGCAGATTTCAGGAGCAGGACAAGACACCCTCTTTTTGACTGATATACGGGCATGTACGGCATTATTATGATGTTCATAATGCTTCTTGACAGTGTCATAACATGTATTTACTTAGTCCAGTTGACCCAGGATTGCCATAATGCTTCATGACAGTGTCATAAAGTGTATTTACTTAGTCCAGTTGACCCAGGATGGCCATAATGCTTCATGACAGTGTCATAAAGTGTATTTTCTTAGTCCAGTTGACCCAGGATGGCCATAATGCTTCATGACAGTGTCATAAAGTGTATTTTCTTAGTCCAGTTGACCCAGGATGGCCATAATGCTTCATGACAGTGTCATAAAGTGTATTTTCTTAGTCCAGTTGACCCAGGATGGCCATAATGCTTCATGACAGTGTCATAAAGTGTATTGTCTTAGTCCAGTTGACGCAGGATGGCCATAATGCTTCTTGACAGTGTCATAACATGTATTTTCTTAGTCCAGTTTACCCAGGATGGCCATAATGCTTCATGACAGTGTTATTAAAAATATGATGAGAAAGCATGACTGTAAAGAATTCATTATAACAACTAAGGATTTAAGAAACAAACTTTCAAACGAAAGGAAACTTCTTGAAAGGGAAAAACTCATTTGAATTTTGACACTTTTATGTATCATTTGGTCGGCAGCTATGTTGACTCTGTTTGTGTCCCGAATGGCATCCTATCCCCCATGTAGTGCACTACTTTTGACCAGGGCCCATGGGGCTCTGGTCAAAATAAGTGCACTACGTAGTGAATACCATGCCATTTGGGACACAGACTGGCTTCACGCTGCTGTAGCCATTAAAGCTGATCTTATTCCCTGAAACACATCAGTCTTTGCAGAGCAGTGCATTTTTCGCCTTGAGTTTTATAGGTGTTTTTAGAGTGAATGAAGTGGGGATTTTTCTGGCAGAAGCATGTGGTTTCCTGTTCCTGGAAGTCAAGCTTTTTTGTTCTGGTTTTTCTTGGAAGTAAATAGGGAGATTAAAAAATCTGGTTCTTTTACTTTATTTTTGAGACACTGACCGACAGGAAAGGTTTGGGTTGAGCTGCGTTTGTTGAATCAGGATGCATTTTAGGCATCTAGTGGGTTACATGACAAATGTGCCCTGACTTGTAAAAGAAGGTCAGTGTTTCAAAGCCTCTCTCTCTCTCTACCAGAGAAACCCCAGAGGAAACCGTAGGCTTATCTACATAAACATACAGCAATAAAATCTGCTATTTAAATTGGTATTTGACTTTACCATGATGTTGCAGGGCTAAGTATCCTACTGAATTAGGCTACTAGACTATGAGTTTGACGTCATCTAGCAGTAGAGTAGGCCATTTCACCCTAGCCTCTAATCCACAATAGATCCATGCACTTGTATTTAGGTTAGCATGCAATGAAATGTAACTCTATGACAATTGGACCACTTATTGTTTTTATTCAGGAGAGTTAAACAATGTGACTTTTGAACGTAACAGAATGACCAATGGAAGTTCAAGGTGGGAGAAATTGTGATCTTTTCTGGAATGTGAAGTAGCATTTAAATGATCCTTAGAGTGAGGATTATGCTTCTTTTTTAGTGCGCTAACATTTAGGAAATGCCTCATGACTGTTAGTAATGCACTATGCAAAACCACAACATCAGTTATTGAGGAAAGTGAACCAGTGTTGAGTATCATGAATACCCTACCAGAGTAGAACCTAGGCCTAAACATGAATAGGCCCCGACTTGTTCAGTGAGGTAGCCCTGCATGTGGAAAGAGGCGGTGTTTATTTTATATTGTAGTGGGTGTACTGGGTGTGTTAGTGCCGGACGATGGCAATACAGGAATGACGTACAGTAGCCTACTGCATGTACTTAACAGCTGTTAGGTTATTCTATATCCACCCATTACGGTGGAAACATATAATAGGCCACGCCTACTCTCATTCTCGTTCTCTCACTCCTTGTGTCTTCAAAGAGACAGCAGCACAGTGTGGAAAGTCCAAATTGAACTCATGATCTTTTTACTTAATTATGTAGGCTAATAAGGAACTCAAATTGCTCTCAGGGTGTTTAAGAACATTCTATTCTAACAGACTAGCCTTGACGAGGACTGTCAGCAAATCAATCGTTTTTATCGCATACAACACAACAGTTATTTTTTAAACCGAAAGCATAGTGCTTCTTCTTAGCAAAGCCCCATGAAGGACCCATGTATGATTATTTTGTCAGGCACTCCCCTTTCAACACCGCAACCCTAACATTCGTCTTGTCTTGACCTTGTTCAAACCCCTAACCTCAGCCTGAACCATACCACTGTCCCTGTTCTTAACCCTTAACCCTGACCTTATCTTGGAACCTACCGTAGTCCTGGTCCCATATCTGCCTTATATCTGCCCCTTTTTATAAACCTGACCCCAACTTTACTATGACCCCTCTCTACGCACTAACCCTAGCCTACGTTTGAGTTTGTGGCAGAGTAGATCATAGAAAAATATGAGTTATTTCTATGGTGTAGAATGTAGGTGGCCATGTTTTGAGATAGCATCACTAAAACAAAGTGTTGTAGTTGTACTTTATCTAACGCTATAAACCCAACATATAGTGGTTAGGTCAATAGCTTCTTCTCGGAGTGTCTGAATTGAGCAGGTGTTCGTTTCCAACCCCATGTTAATATAGAGTAGTAATACTGCTGGAAGACTTGGCTGAGAAGAATTATCCTGTGGAAGCCAACAAAACGTTGTCCTAGTCCTATTAAAACCTTTCGGAGCATGATACCAGCGTGCAGCTTTGGGTGGGGCTCACTGGAGCTGAACCCTGGGCTCGCTGGGACTGGCATACATGGTTGGCCCCATCCCAGTAAGAATGTCACTGGCTTCAGCCATTTGGGGGGTGGGAGTCAGTCGGGGCTGGGTGGGTGGGATCAGTCACGCTCTGGTAGCTGGACCTTTAGCCCTGTCTAGTCTGGTGGTGTCGACCATGTCCAGACACTTTGCACTGGGATTAGTTTGGAGTCAGGAGGACGAGACTGGAGAGGGCCACCACTATACTGCTGCTGCTTTTTCTCAGTGAGTTGATTTAGATCGTATTAAAAACCGGTTTGAGTTTGAAAGGGTTATTTTTACGCGGCCTAACTAAGATTGTGTAGAGTTTATTTATTGAAGTGGGCTCCTTGAAGTTGTGAATCATACTTACCAAGGGTCAACCATGAAAACCGGTGTTCAAAATTATGAAAGAATGTTCGAGCCTCTTCAATTTCACAACAAAACCATTTTATAAATCATATTACCTCTCTCACTGAGGCATTATAACAGCTACAGCTTTTTCTGCCGTATCAAGAGGTCTTGGTGGTGTGTGTGTCAGTGTGTGTGTCAGTGTGTGTGTCAGTGTGTGTGTCTGTGTGTGTGTCTGTGTGTATGTCTGTGTGTGTGTCTGTGTGTGTGTGTGTGTGTGTGTGTGTCAGTGTGTGTGTCAGTGTGTGTGTCAGTGTGTGTGTCTGTGTGTGTGTCTGTGTGTGTGTCTGTGTGTATGTCTGTGTGTGTGTGTGTGTGTATGTGTGTGTGTGTG
Organism: Oncorhynchus keta; assembly: GCF_023373465.1. NCBI lineage: Eukaryota > Metazoa > Chordata > Actinopteri > Salmoniformes > Salmonidae > Oncorhynchus > Oncorhynchus keta. The sequence continues at coordinate 66,151,562 of NC_068454.1, read as the reverse complement.
CGTGTCTGTGTGTGTGTCTGTGTGTGTGTCAGTGTGTGTGTCTTTGTGTGTGTCTGTGTGTGTGTCTGTGTGTATGTCTGTGTGTGTGTGTGTGCGTGTCTGTGTGTGTGTCTGTGTGTGTGTCAGTGTGTGTGTGTCTGTGTGTGTGTCTGTGTGTATGTCTGTGTGTATGTCTGTGTGTGTGTGTGCGTGCGTGCGTGCGTGTGAGAGCATCCTAGCAAGCCAAACACAGAAGTCCACCACAGTACATTCTGTTCCCGCAGCATGCTGTGAGTGCTCCAATCAGTGCTGGCATTATGGATCTCCCACACTTATTTTGTAGTGATTTATTATTCTTTTAATTGTTTTTGTCCAAGAAGACACAGTGTTCTCTGGGAGCATGTGTTTCTGTGGGAAGCCCTCTAATCGTGAGTTCTCTGCTACTCGCTGTTTAGGCCTACATCTGAGGCAGAACAAAGCAATAAGGAAAACAACTAGCCTTGCTATAAAGAAAACAACTAGCCTTGCTATAAAGAAAACAACTAGCCTTGCTATAAAGAAAACAACTAGCCTTGCTATAAAGAAAACAACTAGCCTATCTACCGAACAACTAGCATAAACACCGGGGAGAACTCTGAACATTCGCTGTCAACGCTGTGGTTCACCCGGCCGATCGCTTTTCACACCTGTACTATCTCCTCTGGACACCGTTCTACTGAACACATTCAATGCCTGCATTAATATCCTATAGACCGAAAAACGAGTCCTTCTGCTGTGGACTAACAGGGAAAGCAGACCGGACGAGTTTTGTGCGCAAGTGTTACAATATAAATGAACGTGTCCATGTTATTCACTCATTTTATCCATGCACATCAACGAGTGCCTGTGTTGCCGAATGCTAAAATACGCGCGGCAATCTTCTCATTGGTTTTCACAAGCATACAAAGCATACATGCTTGAAAGATGAAAGAGGAGAGTTAATCAACGATAACTAACTAAAACTAACTAGGCTTCCCCTTTTATCTGTGGATTAATCATCGGAGAATATAAACACACGATTTTGTATGACTCCTGATCAAAACTTTACAAAGATCCAGCAAAAAAAGGACCATATGCATTTCAGGTTAAATAACAACCCCAATGTTCATCTCCTAGGACCAACTAGCTAGCAACAGCTTACTGCCACAGTAACTGCTTTCTAGGCCTCGACTGAAGACAACAGCTTACTGCCACAGTAACTGCTTTCTAGGCCTCGACTGAAGACAACAGCTTACTGCCACAGTAACTGCTTTCTAGGCCTCGACTGAAGACAACAGCTTACTGCCACAGTAACTGCTTTCTAGGCCTCGACTGAAGACAACAGCTTACTGCCACAGTAACTGCTTCCTAGGCCTCGACGTTAGACAACAGCTTACTGCCACAGTAACTGCTTTCTAGGCATCGACTGAAGACAACAGCTTACTGCCACAGTAACTGCTTTCTAGGCCTCGACTGAAGACAACAGCTTACTGCCACAGTAACTGCTTCCTAGGCCTCGACGTTAGACAACAGCTTACTGCCACAGTAACTGCTTTCTAGGCCTCGACTGAAGACAACAGCTTACTGCCACAGTAACTGCTTCCTAGGCCTCGACGTTAGACAACAGCTTACTGCCACAGTAACTGCTTCCTAGGCCTCGACTGAAGACAACAGCTTACTGCCACAGTAACTGCTTTCTAGGCCTCGACTGAAGACAACAGCTTACTGCCACAGTAACTGCTTTCTAGGCCTCGACTGAAGACAACAGCTTACTGCCACAGTAACTGCTTTCTAGGCCTCGAATGAAGACAACAGCTTACTGCAACAGTAACTGCTTTCTAGGCCTCGACTGAAGACAACAGCTTACTGCCACAGTAACTGCTTTCTAGGCCTCGACTGAAGACAACAGCTTACTGCCACAGTAACTGCTTCCTAGGCCTCGACGTTAGACAACAGCTTACTGCCACAGTAACTGCTTCCTAGGCCTCGACTGAAGACAACAGCTTACTGCCACAGTAACTGCTTCCTAGGCCTCGACTGAAGACAACAGCTTACTGCCACAGTAACTGCTTCCTAGGCCTCGACGTTAGACAACAGCTTACTGCCACAGTAACTGCTTCCTAGGCCTCGACTGAAGACAACAGCTTACTGCCACAGTAACTGCTTTCTAGGCCTCGACTGAAGACAACAGCTTACTGCCACAGTAACTGCTTTCTAGGCCTCGACTGAAGACAACAGCTTACTGCCACAGTAACTGCTTTCTAGGCCTCGAATGAAGACAACAGCTTACTGCCACAGTAACTGCTTTCTAGGCCTCGACTGAAGACAACAGCTTACTGCCACAGTAACTGCTTTCTAGGCCTCGACTGAAGACAACAGCTTACTGCCACAGTAACTGCTTCCTAGGCCTCGACGTTAGACAACAGCTTACTGCCACAGTAACTGCTTCCTAGGCCTCGACGTTAGACAACAGCTTACTGCCACAGTAACTGCTTTCTAGGCCTCGACTGAAGACAACAGCTTACTGCCACAGTAACTGCTTCCTAGGCCTCGACTGAAGACAACAGCTTACTGCCACAGTAACTGCTTTCTAGGCCTCGACTGAAGACAACAGCTTACTGCCACAGTAACTGCTTTCTAGGCCTCGACTGAAGACAACAGCTTACTGCCACAGTAACAGCTTCCTAGGCCTCGACTGAAGACAACAGCTTACTGCCACAGTAACTGCTTCCTAGGCCTCGACTGAAGACAACAGCTTACTGCCACAGTAACTGCTTCCTAGGCCTCGACTGAAGACAACAGCTTACTGCCACAGTAACTGCTTTCTAGGCCTCGACTGAAGACAACAGCTTACTGCCACAGTAACAGCTTCCTAGGCCTCGACTGAAGACAACAGCTTACTGCCACAGTAACTGCTTCCTAGGCCTCGACTGAAGACAACAGCTTACTGCCACAGTAACTGCTTCCTAGGCCTCGACTGAAGACAACAGCTTACTGCCACAGTAACTGCTTCCTAGGCCTCGACTGAAGATAACTGCTTACTCCCACAGTAACTGGGAGGCTCCCGAGTGGCGCAGTGGTCTAATGCACTGCATCTCAGTGCTAGAGGCTGTGATTAGGAGTCCTATAGGGCGGTGCACAATTGGCCCAGCATTGTCTGGGTTTGGCCGGGGTAGGCCGTCATTGTAAATAAGAATTTGTTCTTAACTGTCTTGCCTAGTTAAATAAAAACTGCTTCCTAGGCCTTGACTGCAGACAACAGTTTACTGCAACAGTAACTGCTTCCAAGCCCTCGAATGAAGACAACTGCTTACTGCAACAGTAACTGCTACCCAGGCCTTGACTGAAGACAGCTTAGTATGTAGTCTTCTTACTCAATCTAGAAGCTGGTTCTAGTTCATTAGTCTCTTTGCCATAATCTCATATCCAGCCTAAAACATGGGGTGGTTGGGTGGAAGAAGAGGCAACTTGGTATGTTGCCTCTTTATGGTAGTGCCCTGCGCTGCTCTGAGGGGATGCTCTGGTTTAGAAAGGCAGGAGAAGAGCCTGTACACACACATACACGCGCGCTTGGGCGTACACGCACTGCAATGAGATTGTGTTTTTTTTTTAACCTCATGATTGACCAGATTGATACTGCATATAGATAGACAAAGACAAACCCAGTGTTATGATGTGATGCTGAAGTTGTGAATAAACTCTTTTGGCATGACTGCTATGTTGGCTTTTTTCTCAGCAGGACAATGTGGACCGAGCCTCCAATCACAGACCAGCAGATCTAATTGGGCCGAGTTTCCAGAAGTCAACCAATCGGAACTCTCCAAACCATCAAGGTTGGTGTTCTTAGAATGTCAGTACTTAGAAAATGGAAATATTCATTTGATAATTGTGTCACTGCTCAAATTATTTGACAGATGTAGACTAGTTATATGGTGTAAGTGTTTATGGTCTGTCAGTACATTTAGTAGGATGTAATTTATTTGAGGCTGCATAATTGACCTCAGAAAACAAAGACAACTGTTTAATAATAATAATCACCGTTTTTTGCTCTGAGAATACTAACGTCACTAACAAGATTCTGTTCTGAAATGCAGCCTATTTGTATTGGAATTGCAGCTTCAGACGATCCTTATCACATTGTTAATTCTCAGATCTGAGATTTGCGCTTCTCATTTTCTGTATTACAGTTTGTGTGTGTGTGTGTGTGTGTCTTTTCAGTGTTTGTGTGTGCATGCGCGCACGCTTTGATATGGGTGGGGGGTTACTATTGACGCGTTTTATGGCAGAGGGCTCCGTCGCTCATTAAGTTCAGATTAGGATGTATATTCTGGGGCTCTTCCGCTGTAAACATTTCAGCAGTTCAAAGAGTGATTTGTAAAGACATGGGGTGCCATTATAATTAAGCTTTCAATCTAATTGTGCTATACAAATTCCATCCATGATAATCGGAGCATGAGATTTACGCACACTATTGCCCCAGCATGGGATGTAAAGCTTGAAGGTTTTTGAACTGTCTGGTAGTGGATGAGAAAGCTTGGTGCTGTCGTGGAAATAAATGGAGCAGAAATTAGATTTGACATTTTTTTTACTATCAAGGGAGAGCACTGCACTGGAATTTATGACTGGGAAAACAGATAATAATTTTCACAGTGATTCAAATGATAAATGATCTATAATAATATGAGAGTTTGGGTAAAAAAGAAAAGAATGCTAGAAAATAATGCTTTGTAAAAAATATATTTGCCACAAAATGTTTAATATGTGCGAAGACCTCCCTCCCTCCATAATATGAAGATCAGATTGAGGGAATAAATGAATTAATCATGGATTGCATTGATAACCATTGTATACTTAAAAGGCAACTGTTCATTGTTTAAACCGTTGAAACTATACATTTCAACATTGGTCAATATTATTGATATAGAACCTTTGTTAACACAGTGTCTAATATCCATATAGGGATGGGCATTTACATTTGTTTTTTTAAATTGTTCGAGTATCAAATAAAAGACAAACTAGTTTTTCAACCACTCCACAAATTTCTTGTTGACAAACTATAGTTTGGCAAGTTGGTAAGGACATCTACTGTGTGCATGACACAAGTAATTTTTCCAACAATTGTTTACAGACAGATTATTTCACTTATAAATCACTGTATCACAATTCCAGTAAGTCAGAAGTTTACATACACTAAGATGACTGTGCCTTTAAACAGCTTGGAAAATTCCAGAAAATGTCTTGGCTTTAGAAGCTTCTGAAAGGCTAATTTACATAATTTGAGTCAATTGGAGGTGTGTACCTGTGGATGTATTCCAAGGCCTACCTTCAAACTCAGTGCCTCTTTGCTTGACATCATGGGAAAATCAGCCAAGACATGAGAAAAACTATTGTAGACCTCCACAAGTCTGGTTCATCCTTGGGAGCAATTTCCATACGCCTGAAGGTACCACGTTCATCTGTACAAACAATAGTATGCAAGTATAAACACCATGGGTTCACGCAGCCGTCATACCACTCAGGAAGGAGGCACGTTCTGTCTCCTAGAGATGAACGTACTTTGGTGCAAAAGGTTAAAATCAATCCCAGAACAACAGCAAAGGACCCTGTGAAGATGCTGGAGGAAACAGGTACAAATGTATCTTTTTCCACCAGTAAAACGAGTTCAATATCAACATAACCTGAAAGGCCACTCAGTAAGGAAGAAGCCACTGCTCCATAACCGCCATAAAAAAGACCGACTACGGTTTGCAACTGCACATAGGGACAAATATTTTACTGTTTGGAGTAATGTCCTCTGGTCTGATGAAACAAAAATAGAACTGTTTGGCCATAAAGAGCATCATTATGTTTGGAGGAAAAAGGGGACGCTTGCAAGCCGAAGAACACCATCCCAACCGTGAAGCACGGGGTGGCAGCATCATGTTGTAGGGGTGCTTTGCTGCAGAAGGGACTGGTACACTTCACAAAATAGATGGCACCATGGGGGGGGGGGATTATGTGGATAGATTGAAGCAACATCTCAAGACATCAGTCAGGAAGTTAAAGCTTGGTCGCAAATGGGTCTTCCAAATGGAAAATGACACCAAGCAAGGAGGCCTACAAATCCGACTCAGTTACATCAGCTCTGTCAGGAGGAATGGGCCACAATTCAAACTTGTGGAAGGCTACCCCGAAACATTTGACCCAAGCTAAATAATTTAAAGGCAATGCTACCAAATACTAATTGAGTGTATGTAAACTTCAGGAAATGTGATGAAAGAAATAAAAGCTGAAATAAATCATTCTTTCTACTATTATTCTGACATTTCACATTCTTAAAATTAAGTGGTGATCCTAACTCACCTAAAACAGGGAATTCTTACTAGGATTAAATGTCAGTAATTGTGAAAAACTGAGTTTAAATGTATGTGTAACATACAGTGCCAAATTTATCAAAACGATTACAGATAAAACATTCTAATTTCTAAATTGCCCCATATACAGTACCAGTCAGTACCAGTAAAATAAAAAAAAATTAAAAACTATTTTCTACATTGTAGAATAATATTGAAGACTATGAAATAACACATATGGAATAATGTGGTAACCAAAAAAGTGTTAAACAAACCAAACTATATTTTAGATCCTTCAAAGTAGCCATCTTTTGCTTTGATGACATTTTTGCACACTCTTGGCATTCTCTCAACCTGCTTCACCTGGAATGCTTTTCCAACAGTCTTGAAGGAGTTCCCACATATGCTGAGCACTTGTTGGCTGCTTTTCCTTCACTCTGCGGTCCAACTCATCCCAAACCATCTCAATTGGGTTGAGGTTGGGTGATTGTGGAGGCCAGGTCATCTGATGCAGCACTCCATCACTCTCCTTCTTGGTCAATTAGCCCTTACACAGCCTGGAGGTGTGTTGGGTCATTGTCCAGTTGAAAGCAAATGATAGTCCCACTTACACAAACCAGATGGGATGGCATATCGCTGCATAATGCTGTGGTAGCCAAGTGTGCCTGGAATTCTAAATAAATCAGACAGATAGTGTCACCAGCAATGCACCATCACACCTCCTCCTCCAAGCTTCACGGTGGAAACCACACATGCAGAGGTCATCCGTTCACCTACCCTGCATCTCACAAAGACACGGCGGTTGCAACAAATTATCTTACATTTGGACTCATCAGACCAAAGGACAGATTTCCACCGGTCTAATGTCCATTGCTCGTGTTTCTTGGTCCAAGCAAGTCTCTTCTTGTTATTGGTGTCCTTTAGTAGTTGTTTCTTTGCAGCAATTTGAACAAGAAGGCCTGATTCACACAGTCTCCTCTGAACAGTTGATGTTGGGATGTTTCTGTTACTTGAACTCTGAAGCATTTATTTGGGTTGCAATTTATGAGGCTGGTAACTCTAATGAACTTATCCTCTGCATCAGAGGTAACTCTGGGTCTTCCTTTCCTGTGAGGGTCCTTATGAGAGCCAGTTTCATCATAGCGCTTGATGGTTTTTGCGACTGCACTTGAAGAAACTTTAAAATTTCTTGAAATTTTCAGTGTTGACTGACCTTCATGTCTTTAAGTAATGATGGACAGCCCTTTCTCTTTGCTTATTTGAGCTGTTCTTGCCAAAGACTTGGTCTTTTACCAAATCTTCTGTATACCACCCCTACCCTGTCACAACACAACTGATTGGCTCAAAAGCATTAAGAAGGAAACATTTCCACAAATGTACTTTTAACAAGGCACACCTGTTAATTGAAATGCATTCCAGGTGACTACCTCATGAAGCTGGTTGAGAGGATGCCAAGAGTGTGCAAAGCTGTCATCAAGGCAAAAGGTGGCCACTTTAAAGAGTCTCATCTCAAATATGTATATGGTAGGCTCGTGTCTCTGGGCAACTCACGGCTGTGCTTGCCTTTGTAGTTTGTAATAGTTTGCAAGCACTGCCACATTCGACGAGCGTCGGAGCCGGTGTAGTATGATTCAGTCTTCGCCCTGTATTGACGCTTTGCCTGTTTGATGGTTCGTCGCAAGGCATAGCGGGATTTCTTGTAAGCTTCCGGGTTAGAGTCCCGCACCTTGAAAGCGGCAGCTCTACCCTTTAGCTCAGTGCGGATGTTGCCTGTAATCCATGGCTTCTGGTTGGGGTATTATGTACTGTCACTGTGAGGACGATGTCCTCGATGCACTTATTGATAAAGCCAGTGACTGATATGGTTGATTCCTCAATATCATCGGAAGAATCCCGGAACATGTTCCAGTCTGTGATGGCAAAACAGTCCTGTAGTTTAGCATCTGCTTCCTCTGACCATGTTTTTATAGACCGAGCCACTGGTGCTTCCTGCTTGAATTTTTGCTTGTAAGCAGGAATCAGGAGGGTAGAGTTGTGGTCACATTTACCAGATGGAGGGCGAGGGAGAACTTTGTACGCGTCTCTGTGTGTGGAGTACAGATGATCTAGAATTTTTTCCCTCTGGTTGCACATTTAACATGTTGATAGAGATTTGGTAGAACTGATTTAAGTTTCCCTGCATTTAACTCTCCGGCCACTTGGAGCGCCACCTCTGGGTGAGTGGTTTGCTTATTTCCTTATACAGCTGACTGAGTGTGGTCTTAGTGCCAGCATCTGTGGTGGTAAATAAACAGCCACAAAAAGTATAGCTGAGAACTCTAGGCAAGTAGTGTGGCCTGCAATTTATCACAATATACTCTACTTCATGCGAGCAAAATCTAGAGACTTCCTTAGATTTCGTGCACCAGCTGTTGTTTACAAATATGCACAGACCCCCCCCCCCTCGTCTTTCCAGAGTGTGCTGTTCTATCCTGCTGGTGCAGCGTGTATCCCGCTAGCTGAATATCCATGTAGTCATTCAGCCACGATTCCGTGAAACATAGGATATTACAGTTTTTGATGTCCTGTTGGTAGGATATTCGTGATCGTACCTCGTCTAATTTATTGTCCATTGATTGCACATTGGCGAGTAATATTGACGGCAGCTTTCCCACTCGCCTTCTGCGGGTCCTGGCGAGGCAGAGACGTGCCTAACGCTTTGTTGCCACACAGTATTAGACTATTTTTTTTGCCTCTGTTTAGAGATCAAGTTTTGACATCAGTTCCAGTATTTGAGTACTCAATTACTCATGCTCATCCCTAAATCCATAGCACAATGTTTATGACATCAAAGCTCATACATATTTCTGGAACATATTTCTGGTGCCTTGACATTGTTGTAGTGCTATAATCCTCTGTGAAATTCCGATCTCTTTTTCCACAAAACCCACACTTGTGCTTATAGGATTTTAATAGAGCTGAGGGCTAAGACCTACTTTGTGTGTTTGTCATAAACCTTATTGGTGCTTAGGCAGAAAGAACAAGTCTTTTGTTGGAACGGCACCCTGAATAATGAGATATTTCAGGAATGAGAAGGATTGAAGCAGTTTGTTATAGGTAAAAGGACAGATATAATTAGTCAACACACACTAATGTACTGTACAAATGACCCGGGTATGTCATGACATGTTCTTATGAGATGTTATAACATTGTTGTGCTAAGAAATGTCTTGATGTCAAGGTGCAGTTTTGTTGACATGGCTAAATCCTTTCGCAGATAATTAAGTACGTTTGTAGCGAGAATTATTACAAGGCCGAAATGAGGTGAAAGATTATTTGGGTTTTGTGCTGGCACTGTGTGTGTGGGGGTGTGGGGGTGTATCATGGTGTTGTGCTGTTAATGGAACTACAGGTTTTAAGTCTCTGGTGTGGTAGTTTTGCCATTATTTCTTGTGTCCTATTTACCAGTCCAGTAGTAGTCTAGTATTCGTTGCCTTTGCAGTCTGCCTTTAGTTCAGTGTTGTTGCTTTAACTATTTGACTTACTATTTCCTGTGTTCATACATAGGCTACACTGAAGGCCAGGTGTGGTCGCTGAAGGGTTAATATGAGATCTTTATCATACAGAACTGTGGTATGTAAGCAGTGAATAATGTGTTTGGGCTCCATTCTTAAAGAAACCTCATGGGACGCTCCCCTTCAAAATGATTGGTTCCTCCTCTCTCTCCCATACATTCCCATGAGTGGGGCTGGGCAGGTGGGAGAGAGATTAGCAGGAGATATCAAATAAACACTGCTGCCTACATCCCAAATGACACCCTATTTCCCATTTAGTGCACTACTTTTGACCGGAGCCTTATGGGCACTGCTCTGGTCAAAAGTAGTGCACCATTTAGGGGATAAAGTGACCTGTGGCCCTTGGTCTAAAGTAGTGCACTATAAGGATAGGGTGCCATTTGGGACATAGCTACTGCTGCTGCTACCCTGGCTAGGCTGTTTGTGAGCAGCAGGATCTCATCCTCATTCTCCACCCACTTGGTCACTCCCCACTCCCTGTCATGGATTGAACAATGGTGGGCACTCCCTCTCCAGCCAATCTTTACACCAATGCAATGCTTTAAAATCCTTGACGGGAAATGTGCAAGTTCACACTTTGGGAGAAGTGTGGAGAGTCGCGATGCAGCCTTCAGCTATTGCAAAAGGAGATAAGTCATGGTGGAGTGCAGGAGGCTGGGGTTATGTCCCAAATGGCACCCTATTCCCTATGTAATGCACTATAGGGCTCATAAGGCTCTGGTCAAAAGTAGTGCACTATTAAGGGAATAGAGAGCCATTTGGGACTGAATATGGAGGACATACATAACTGTAGGCTGAGGCTGAATCTCAGGGGCCCCTCAGCAGGGTTGTTGTGATCCAGACATGGCAGGCCCAGGGAGGAGTTTAGGCTAGGCCTGGCAAGGCATTCTTCTCTAGGTCCCACCCCCCACCACAAACACTTCATTTGGATTTCTTTCTCTCACTTCTATGAGGCCTTAACAACATCAACTTAGTGAATAATGTTAAAAGGGCCAGAAATAATTAGACACCTGTGATAATCTGAAGTACCCAAAAATGGCCACTAGATGTCTTGCGATAGTTTACATAAAATCCTTGAAAGATGCCAACATTCTGGTAGTTTACTGGTAAACTTAGAAAGTTTCCAGTAATATACTCTCCTTTTGCAAACCTAGGCTGAAGCATAGGGCTGTACTCAAAATGGCACCCTCTTTCCTATATAGTATACTACTTTTGACCAGAGCCCTATGGACCATAGTGTGCCATTTGGGACGAACAAGACTGATGGCAGGTTGGATGGGGAGCGTTGCTGCACAGCTATTTTCAGGTTTCTCCAGAGATGTTTGATTGGGTTCAAGTCTGGGCTCTGGCTGGGCCACTCAAGGACATTCAGAGATTTGTCCCGACGCCACTTCTACGTTGTCTTGGCTGTGTGCTTAGGGCCGTTGTCCTGTTGGAAGGTGAACCTTCGCTCTAGTCTGAGGTCCTGAGCACTCTGGAGCAGGCTTTCATTAAGGATTTCTCTGTACTTTGCACCGTTCATCTTTCAGGCCAAAGAGTTTAATCTTGCTTCTCATGTTCTGAGAGTCCTTTAGGTGCCTTTTGGCAAACTCCAAAGAGGCGGTCACGTGCCTTTTACTGAGGACTGTCTTCCGTCAGGTCACTCTACCATAAAGGCCTGATTGTTGGAGTGCTGCAGAGATGGTTGTCCTTCTGAAAGGTTCTTCCATCTCCCAATAGGAACTTTGGAGCTCTGTCAGAGTGACCATTGGGTTCTTGGTCACCTCCCTGACCTAGGCCCTTCTCCCCTGCTCAGTTTGGCCAGGCGGCCAGCTCTAGGAAGAATCTCGGTGGTTCCAAACTTCTTCCCTTTCAGAATGATGGAGGCCACCGTGTTCTTGGGGACTTTCAATGCTGCATAAATTTTTTGGTACCCTTCCCTGTGCTTCGACACAATCCTGTCTCAGAGCTCTACGGACAATTCCTTCGACCTCATGGCTTGATTTTTCCTTTGACATGCACTGTAAACTGTGGGACCTTATATAGACAGGTGTGGGCCTTTCCAAATAATGTCCATTCAATTTAATTTACCTCAGGTGGACTCCAATCAAGTTGTAGAAACATATTAAGGATGATCAATGGAAACAGGATGCACCTAAGCTCAATTTTGAGTCTCAAAGGGTCTGAATACTCATGTAAACAAAGTATTTCTGTTTTAATTTTTTTAAAATAAATTTGCAAAAATGTTGTTTAAAAAAATAATGTTTTTGCTTTGTCATTATGGGGTATTGTGTGTAGATTGATGAGGATTTATTTTTATTTAATCAATTTTAGAGTAAGGCTGTAATGTAACAAAATGTGGAAAAAGGGAAGGGTTCTGAATAAATTCAGAATGCACTGTATGCTTGGAACATCAAATCGCAATACATTTCCCAATATCGAATCACAATACATATAGAATCAGCACTTAAGTATTGTGATCATATCATATTGTGAGGTCCCTGGCAATTCCCAGCCCTAGTTTATACTACTTAATATCTTTCAAATTATGTGTCTGTTATTTAATAGTTTTAATATATGATCACTCAGAAACATTTGCACAAAATATTTTTTTGCTCTCAAATGTATATCCCTGTTAATGAGTATTTCTCTTCTGCCAAGTTAATCAATCCACCGGACAGGTGTGGCATAACAAGAAACTGATTAAACAGCATGATTGTTAAACTGGTGCACCTTGTGCTGGGGACAACAAAAAGCCACTCTATAATGTGCAGTTTTGTCACACAACTTAATGCCACAGATGTCTGAAGTCTTGAGGGAACTTGCAATTGGCATGCTGACTGCAGGAATGTCCACCAGAGCTGTTGCCAGAGAATTTAATGTTCATAATTTCTCCACCATAAGCTGCCTCCATCATTTTATATAATTTGGAAGTATGTCCAACTGGCCTCATAACCACAGACCATGTGTATGGCGTCGTATGGGCGAGCGGTTTTCTGATGTCAACGTTGTGAACAGAGTGCCCTATGGTTGCGGTGGGGTTATGGTATGGGCAGACATAAGCTACGGAGAATGAACACAATTGCATTTTATCAAAGGCATTCTGAATGCACAGAAATACCAAAAGATGCATATCTGTATTCCCATTCATGTGAAATCCATAGATTAGGGCCTAATGAATTGATTTCAATTGACTGATTTCCTCATATGATTGGTAACTCAGTAAAATCTTTGAATTGTTGCATGTTGCGTTTATATTTCTGTTCAGTAGAATTTATATTTAACGGCATTGTCAATGCGCCAGAAGTTGAAAGACAACAGCAACAAAATGACTGAGCCCTTATTTCCAGGCTACATACAGTGTAAGGTGTATGCCAGGATATTTCATGCTGAAAACCTCATAGTGAATACCATTGGTGTTTAATAAGTTGATGGTTTAAATTTAGGATAATGTTTTACAGTTTCTTCATTTTTAAAGGTCATCTTATTTGATTATATGATCAATTGTATATGTGGTAAGGCCAGTGTCCTTTGTGCCTCACTTGGCAGAGCATGGCACTTGCAATGACAGGGTTGTGGGTTGAATTCCCACAGGGGACCAGTATGAAAATGTAAGCACTCACTACTGTAAGTTGCTCTGGATGAAAGTGTCTGCTAAATGACTAAAAAAATGTAACGTAAAAAGATAATTAGACATCTGAGATAATTAGAGACCTGTGATAATCTGAAGTGCACAGCCACTAGATGTCTTGTGACTGAGTACATAAAATCCTTGAAAGATACTAACATTCTGGTAGTTCACTGGTCAACAGTAATATAACCTACGGCTGAAGCATAGGGCTGTACTCCAAACGGCACCCTCTTCCCTATATAGTGTACTACTTTTTACCAGAGCCCTATGGGCCGGGCCATAGGGTGCCATTTGGGGCTAACAAGACTGATGGAAGTGTGGGTGTATCTGCCCCAGCCCCAAACCCAGGCAGGCACAGTCGATAGGTAATAAACCCTATCAATGGTTCCAATGCGCTCCAATAATACACTTTCTAGTTGAGAAGTTAACTTGTATTTCAAGTATCAAAGTCCTGTTCCAAAAGTTCTTTCTTTAGGGAGGCAGGTACCATAGTGGTTAGAGCTTTGGGCCAATAACTGGTAAGGTTGCTGGATTGAATCCCCGAGCTGACAAGGTTCAAATCTGTCATTCTTCCTCTGAACAAGACAGTTAACCCGATAGGCCGTCATTGTAAATACGAATTTGTTCTTAACTGACTTGCCTAGTTAAATAAAGGTTGAAACAAATGATGCTTTGTTGAGAGTCATAGGCCCTGGCTTGTAGCCCTGGCTGGCACTCAGGTTTAGATGAAATCTGGAACAGGCAATATCCAATCACGCATTCCTCAGATGAAAGACGTGATGAGGAGGGTGGTTCTTTTGAGATTATGGTAGCTGATGTAAATTAAGTACGCTGATTTAAACTGATTAAGTGTTCCCCAAGAACAGGCTCTTCTGCTCATTCTGATTGGGCTTTGTCAGAGTGACCATTATTGTTTTTTGTATTGTGACCATTATTGTTTTTTGTACAATTCTGATTGGGCCACTGTCCTCAGTGGGTGTGTACTGGCACTCCGTATTGTCCCAGTATTGTCCTAGACACTGTAGAACCACCCTGTACAGTTAAGACTGTATCTGTGTGAACCGTGAAAGAATGGGTCCACTGATTCCTTTCACATGGGCCATTTTTCCCTGTGTTGTCTTCCTATCGTCCGGTCTCCTCGTCACATCCCAAGGACGCTGTGCCATTTCCCGACTTCCAGCCATGCCAGCTCCCCTCTGTTTTCTACACATTTGAATGCTAATTGACAGTGGCTGGTTAGAGGGACTGGGCTACATTGTCAACACATCACTTTTATCAAAGTACTTTTTGATTTGTTATCCCGAACTCCTGATAAGAGCAACTAAACTATCACACATATTATTTCCCTTTAGTTTAGTAGGTGTGTGTGTAGCAGCAGTACATTGGGAAAGGGCAGGGGGGAAATTTGGTCGAGACGACGCCACTCATAATTAATTCAGATAGGAAGATTATAATAAATACATACATTCCTGGGTGGTTGTAAAGAAAAGCCATAAGGAATTTGGTCCATATAATGGTCTGCTAAGCATCGGAAACATCCCAAACAGCTTTTATGGTGTCATCACCAGGGCGTGCCATCCTTTTCCCCTTTACAAATTAACAATAGACAGTGAAAAGGGAAGCTTCGGTTGTTGAAGCAGACAAGCTGGAATGGTGAGAGAAAGTGGGGGAACCATTCCGTCGCGATGGAGGGCTTTATGCTAACCGCTATGCCCCGCCACCAGCCAGCCCCGGTTTGGCCCCTACAGTACTGACAAAGTGTGTCCCAACTGGCACCCTATTGCCTAGGTAATGCACCCTATTTCCTATGTAGTGCTCTACTTTTGACCAGAGCCCTATGGCCTCTGGTCAAAAGTAGTGTTCTATATAGGGAATACAAACAGGACAGACAAACAGGACCGGTCCTGAATAAGACAGACAATAACATGAATAGGGATCTATCTGGGACTTGCTGTTGTCTCACTGAGAGACAGTGAGGGGCTGTCAGAGTTACAGTTTGATTGACGCTGTTCTAGACTGACTGAGCATATTTTTAGTTGTAGTAGGAGTATGACATGGGTTCAATTAGTATTTGTTTTCTTTCAACTACTTTGAGCGTTTGAATGGGCAGGGTTTGCACTTTTGGGACTATTGCATTGGTTCTAGGCAACCTTGTACTGGGCAGCCTCAGTCAAGGGCAACTAAAGTTTTTGACAGAAAACAAATACCATTTGATCCCAGGATAGTATGTAGGCTATTATATTATTTTATACAAATAATTATTGTTTTTTGTACAATTAGATCTTTTTTTTGACAATACAAAACATACACATACAAACGACAGCATTCAAACACACACAAACATCATCCTTCACCGACCCACCTGCTCACACCCCCATCTCCAGAGCCCACATCACTCTCTGCCACATGGCCTCACACTGCACCATTTTGTTTCTCTCTGTCGCCCACACACTTTCAACATTTACACAATAAAGCATTTGACCTTTCCATTCTGTTAACAATTGAGGATTGGTTGATTTCCAGTTTTAAGTGTACATTTTTTCAAGATGATTGACGATGAAAGTATCGTCCAACCCATTGGGTATCTCACTGCACCCTCATATTCCATGTCTTTAAATATGCAGCCAGACGGATTAAAAGTACTTTTATATTGTAATACTTCTGACAGACAACTTTCTAACTCCACCCATAACTTTTGGACTTTATAACATTCCCAGAAGGCATAGATTACTGAGTCATTATTCGTTTTATACTTAAGACATGACTCTGTGACTCTGCCATTGAGGTGTAGAATTTGGGAATTTTGTCTCTTGTATAATAAATTATATACTTTAGTTTATACTGGATTAAGCATGCATTTTTGTTAACTGTAATTCCGTTAGTTTACGTTCCAACATTCCCTCCATCTTACACCAATATGTGTTATTTTTAAGTCATGGTTTTAATAGTTGATATATTTTTTTCTAAGAGGCTATTATATTGTAATGTATTATTGAGCCATATCAAAACAAGCCTGAAACCTGAACGAGATGTTCTCAGTCCAAAATGTCAATTCTGCCGATCGATTTAATCAAGAGTGTAAGACAACTGCTCTTAATAAGGTATTCAGCGTTCAGATTGCGTGACAGCCATTTAAGGTTATTGAACAGCGCCCTCTCTCTCTCTTTCTCCTTGCCTCTGCATGAGACGGATCTCTAGACTAGCGAGACAATTTTATGTCAGGTTAGTGTTAGCCACTGGCACTGGAGGGAGTTGTATAATTCCTTTTCCTAGAATTCCTTTTCCTGGTAGATCTCACTGCAAGGCCAGATGTAATTGTGGTCACAACATCATTTAGACAGTCCAGTCTCTCTAGCCTAATTCAGGAACTACTTGAAATGTAAAAAAGATGCATCATTTGAGAAAACATGAGCAGGTGCCCTATAACAGACATTAATGGAAGTTATTATTAGATATTATAAGCTGGGTGGTTCGAGCCATGAATGCTGATTGACTGACAGCCGTGGTATATCAGACGGTATACCACAGGAATGACAAAACATTTATTTTTACTACTAATTTATTTGTACTACTAATTACGTTGGTAACCAGTTTATAATAGCAATAAGGCACCTCGGTTTTGTGGTATATAGCCAATATACCATGGCTAAGGGCTGTATCCAGGCACTTGTCGTGCTAAGAACATCCCTTAGGCATGGTATATTGGCTATATACCACACCCCCACGTTTCCTTATTGCTTAAGTGTCTAAACCTTCATGTGCTCCCCTGACCCTGCATCTACCTTCTGACGGACCAGACCTTCTACGCCTGACCTTGGCTCTATTCCAGACATACTTCTATTAGCCTTGTGCCCCTCTAGCATCTGCTGTTCCTGAACTCGAGCATCCTGTTCCTCATGCTTCATAACCATCCTGTCACTGGCTGTGCTTGTCTTGTTAATAATAATATTACATGGGACTTATACAGTCTTTTCAACGCCCCAAAGTCTCTGAAAGGTCGCTTTGTTGTCCATATGCTTCATCCTCATCCTGTCGCTTTCCATCCCATCTTAACCTTCAATCCCTGGCTCTGCTAGCCTTGTCCATGTGCTTCATCCCCATCCTGTCGCTTTCCATCCCATCTTAACCTTCAATCCCTGGCTCTGCTAGCCTTGTCCATGTGCTTCATCCCCATCCTGTCGCTTTCCATCCCATCTTAACCTTCAATCCCTGGCTCTGCTAGCCTTGTCCATGTGCTTCATCCCCATCCTGTCGCTTTCCATCCCATCTTAACCTTCAATCCCTGGCTCTGCTAGCCTTGTCCATGTGCTTCATCCCCATCCTGTCGCTTTCCATCCCATCTTAACCTTCAATCCCTGGCTCTGCTAGCCTTGTCCATGTGCTTCATCCCCATCCTGTCGCTTTCCATCCCATCTTAACCTTCAATCCCTGGCTCTGCTAGCCTTGTCCATGTGCTTCATCCCCATCCTGTCGCTTTCCATCCCATCTTAACCTTCAATCCCTGGCTCTGCTAGCCTTGTCCATGTGCTTCATCCCCATTCCATTCTTGGCTTTGCCTGTTGTCCCATCCTGTCTCTGTCTGGCCTTTCCTTGTTGTCCTTGTGCTCCAGAGCCAAAGGTAATTGATGAGCGCTGCTGTCTGCTCTCGTGATATTTTAAGAGTGTCTAATTTATGGCAGTAATATTGTAGGGCTAGGCCTGCTGTGACTGTTGCTTGTTTGATGGACATAAATAAAGATGTTTATGTCCCTAAAACTTCTGCCAAGCTCCACTAGTGCAATTTTTCTATTCTCTAAACACAGTGTCAAAGACAAATAATCCTGACCCTGTTGGGTGTGTGTGCATGAGTTTTTACCTGTCACAGTTCTAGCTAATAAATTGGGCCATAAGCTTATTGTTGACAATCTAGTTTGGCTATTATCCAACCACGGCCCCAAATATCTTGATCGGATTGGATCTTCGTTCTAGAGTTTCACCCCCACATGTAACGCATGTAGACAACCTGCCTGACTACTTAGGTATAAGTAACTAAATGTTCTCTTGTTACAAAACACATGAATACTATTCACCTAACACAAAGCTATTTTGGCCCATACAGTACACTTATGTAGCCTACTTGTGTCTTTAACTCTCCGGGATCTTTTAGAGAAGGGGCTTACCTCACTGACTGTTAATACTGACAGATTAGGCACCTGTGATACAGCTGGTTAGGGGACACCTTTTCAGGAAAGGTTCCTCAAAAGGCATAGGTTAGTCTGCCTGTCTGTCAGCTGCAGTGGGGGGGGTAGCACCTGCATCACTGGGTCAGCATAGGTTGTGGGGAGATACTGGGGACTGTTCTCAATGGCTCATTATTTGTTTGAATATTAGGCTATAGTTAGGCTATGGTTCGTTATGAAGGAATTATAAGAGTATTAATGTATTTTAATACTATTTAGGCTTGCAAATCCATAGTATGTAAATCGATGCCATGATGCAACATTTAGAAAATGTGGTGTGCCCTATTGCACATGCTATGGATTTCACCATTCAAAGTGATTGATTAAAACCACAACATAGAATAAATGAATGAAGAATTGCGTTGGTCTTTCTACTTACCTCGGCCCAGCCAGGTAACAATAGCATACAGTGCAGAACATTCTAATTGCCACAGTGGACATCCAAAGCCCTGAATTGCACGGTAGAGTTTGAGCAGCATCTAGTGGTGAAATAAGTAACTGCAGTATAGCAATGGTGAATAAAAGGGGAAACTTGAGAAAATATCAGTAGTTTTCTATTACTGGCTGTTCATTGTCTCAGAGATAATGATTATTAGGAGATGACATGCCCTGCAGACACTCCCCCACAGTAATGAAACTAACGTCCCCAAATGGCACCCTATTCCTTACCTTGTGAACTATATAGGGAATAGGGTGCCATTTGGGACATAACTCTGAACTGTCAAAACTTCCATCCACCATTGACTCACTGGGAGTGACCTCTGTGCCTCTTAACCAATGGCCTGGGTTGATCTCTTCCCCTGAGGCCAGTAGTGATTATGCTGAAGGATGGGATTATTGAGACTACAGGTCTCGGCTTGTTCTTTAGTCTTCCCCAGAGATACAGAGAGCCTTGATAACATGAACATGTAGTTAACGTAGGGAGTGTTTCAACAGGTGAATTAGCTTCACTGCCTGACAGGTTGGTAATGATGATTAAGCTATGTCATGTTAGGGTTTTTGTGTGTGTGCAGCTACACTGCAAAACCGGTTGGTGATGACAGGTGTGCATGAAGTATTGAGAGAAGTAGATTCTTACACATGTAACCTACATGCAGGAATAAAGCACGTGAACAGTAGAGGTCAACCTGGTGCCGTAGAGATGTTTGGGATGTGCATATGATATAACACACACACACACACACACACACACACACACACACACACACACACACACACACACACACACACACACACACACACACACACACACACGCACTTTGTGTCTGTCTCTGAATATCACACACACACAGACTCTCTCTCTCTCCTGTCTCTCTCTCCCTCCTCCCCCTACAGAAGATGATGTGGACCTGGAGGCGCTGGTGAATGACATGAACTCCTCGTTCGAGAGCCTGTACTCCACATGCAGCAGCGTGCAGTCTGAGTCGGTTCCCCTCCTGCAGCACAACGGCCAGGTGCATGTGCACCGCAACCACCACCGCAGTGCCCCCATGCCCCCCCACACCCACACCTCCGCCAGCGAGCTGCAGCACAGCCCCACCTCCCCCAAACAGAGACTCCGACGCTCCCAGCCCATGCACATCCTCGCCGTCAGGTATGTCTACTGTGTTGGCACGAACACGAACACACACACACACACGCACACACACACACACACACACACACACACACACACACACACACACACACACACACACACACACACACACACACACACACACACACACACACACACAGCACTTACTGGACACAGTTCTGTGTCTGGCATGCTGTTGGTGAGCACCCACACACAACACACCCACACCTGATAGATAAAAGTCCTCTATCAATCAATCAAATGTATTTATAAAGCCCTTCTTACATCAGCTGATGTCACAAAGTGCTGTACAGAAACAAGGGACCATGTTATCATGGTCCATTTAAACAATGTACATCTAAACAAGGGACCATGTTCTCATGGTCCATCTAAACAATGTACATCTAAACAATGTACATCTAAACAAGTTCTCAGTATGCTCTGTGAGGACAGGTATATATGCTTATTATAGTTCATAGTTTTGCCTATCTGCAATCTCTGTGTGACCCATTCTCTCCATCACTTTCCCCTTGTCCTAACATAGTTTAGCAGAGGGGGAGACCAAGTTAAAATTCTCTTTAATTCTAGAAACCGGGTGTCAACTGCTCCCATAAGCTGAGAGGAACTTTTATTCACCTCTGGTCTTAATGAAATCTAAAATGGTCTGTCAGAGTTATAGCATCCATTATTTTGGATCCCTAGAGAAAGTTTGGCACTGGCTGGTAATGAGATGTATCGTTGGTGCATTCTGTCAGCTTGAAATGATACGGTTCAGTTTATTATTCAGTCCTGACCTCCGAATAGCACCCTGCTCCTGCCTCACATGGAACTGCATCAAACACTTCTCCTTTTGAACTCCCCTCCCCGCCTGGGTTTGGAGAACGTGTAGAGAGATGCTAATGATGGCTATCTGCCTGGCTGCTGCAGTTCACTTCAGATGCTAGTCATCTGATAAAGCCAAGCCAAACTCTAGTCTCTTTCTGATTGACAGTCAGGGGTTGCATCCCAAATGGCATCATATTCCCTACATAGTGTACTACTTTTGACCAGGTCAAAAGCAATGCACTATAATTGGAATAATAGGATGCCATTGGGGGCACAGCCCTAGTCGGTTTCTTATTTACAGGCAGACAGTGAAGGAACAGGCTGTTGCTCTTGCAGCAGGTCATGAAATGGGCACTTTCCTCTAGAAACTGCATGAAATAATGGTTTGATGAATATTGCATGTAATTAGTAGCTCCTCAAACGCTGGCAGTCTTCCTGTGGTGTGGCAGAAAGAATAAGCTCACAGTGCAGTGATCAGAGAGTAATGGGCATGAGGCCCCGGCTCGACAGCAGTCTCACTCACTGTGAAACCGTGGATTATTCATTATTCATACTCAGCCACAAAGCATTGGGTTTATATTAGGGGAGACTGTCCTCGTGTTCTCATGATCTGCATTCATCTACTTCATAACAGCTTTTTCAGTCTGTCTGTGTGTGTCTGTCCCCCACTTTGTTAATGTCCATCCCTGAATGTTGTGATTCTCAGGAGACTGCAGGAAGAAGAGCAGCAGCTCCGGACGTCCTCTCTGCCAGCCATCCCCAACCCCTTTCCCGAGCTCTCCGGCTCTCCTGTCCTCAGCCCTGGGTCCTTACCTCCGTGTCAGCCCTCAGGCACATACGTAAGTCAGAGACCCTTCTCTTCACTCCTTACTATGATAGCTTAGCTAACCATGAAGATTGTTCTTGAAAATGGCCACTAAAGTATGGTGTCGTACATCCTACAGTACCACAGCAGTTTGGTTTATTTCTCCCACGGTCATTATCTCTCATCAGAATCAGTGTTTCCCTTATATCCATTTAGCAGTGGCAGGTTGCCTCTGCTGAATCGTTGCCGCCACTCCAAAATACAGTACCAGTCAAAAGTTTGGACACACCTACTCATTCAAGGGTTTTTCTTTAGTTTTACTATTTTCTGCATTGTAGAATAATAGT
Organism: Oncorhynchus keta; assembly: GCF_023373465.1. NCBI lineage: Eukaryota > Metazoa > Chordata > Actinopteri > Salmoniformes > Salmonidae > Oncorhynchus > Oncorhynchus keta. Next base: position 66,129,297 of record NC_068454.1, on the reverse strand, counting down.
GAAGACATCAAAACTATGAAATAATACATGGAACCATGTAGTAACCAAAAACGTGTTTAGTCAATCAAAATAGATTTAGATTATTCAAAGTAGCCACCATTTGCCTTAATTTCACATTTGCACACTCTTGGCATTCTCTCAACCAGCTTCATGAGGTAGTCACATGGAATGCATTTAAATTAACAGGTGTGCCTTGTTAAAAGTTAATTTGTGGGATTTATTTCCTTCTTAATGCGTTTAATCAGTTGAGTTGTGACATGGTAGGGGTGGGATACAGAAGATGTTTGGTAAAAGACCAAGTCCATATTATGGCAAGAACAGCTAAAATAAGTATAAAGAGAAACGACAGTCCATAATTACTTTAAGTCATGAAGGTCAGTCAATCTGGAACATTTCCATAACTTTGAAAGATTCTTCAAGTGCAGTCGTAAAAACCGTCAAGCGCAATATTAAAACGGTCTTTCATGAGAACCGCCACAGGAAAGGAAGACACAGAGTTACCTCTGCTGCAGAGGAGAAGTAAGTTCATTAGTGTTAACTGCACCTTAGATTGTAGCCCAAATAAATGCTTCACAGAGTTCCAGTAACAGACTACTAAAGGGCACCATTAAGAAGAACATAATTGCTTGGGCCAAGAAACACCTTTGGTCTGATTATTTTAGATTTTTGGTTCCAACCGCCGTGTCTTTGTTAGACACAGAGGAGGTGAACAGATTCTCTGCATGTGTGGTTCCCACCGTGAAGCAAGGAGGAGGAGGTGCTTTGCTGGTGACTGTGATTTATTTAGAATTCAAGGCACACTTAACCAGTATGGCTACCACAGCATTCTGCAGCGATACGCCATCCCATCTGGTGTAAGGGTTATTTGACCAAGAATGAAGGTGATGGAGTGCTGCATTAGATGACCTGGCCTCCACAATCACCCGACTTCAACCCAATTGAAATGGTTTGGGATAAGTTTGACCACAGAGTGAAGGAAAAGCAGCCAACAAGTGCTCAGCATATGTGGGAACTTCTTCAAGACTATTGGGGCGGCAGGGTAGCCTAGTGGTTAGTTAGAGTGTTGGACTAGTAACCGAAAGGTTGCAAGTTCAAATCCCCGAGCTGACAAGGTACAATTCTGTCGTTCTGCCCCTGAACAGGCAGTTAACCCACTGTTCCTAGGCCATCATTGAAAATAAGAATTTGTTCTTAACTGACTTGCCTAGTTAAATAAAGGTTTAAGAAAATTATTGGAAAAGCATTCCTCCTGAAGCTGGATGCCAGAATGCCAAGAGTGTGCAAAGCTGTCATCAAGGCAAAGGGTGGCTACTTTGAAGAATCTAAAATCTAAAGTATATTTTGATTTGTTTAACGTGTTTTTTGTTACTACATTATTCCATAGTTTTGATGTCTTCACTATTATTCTACAATATAGAAAATAGTAAAAGAAAAACCCTTGAATGAGTAGTTGTGTCCAAACTTCTGAATGCATTTAACATTACATTTAAGTCATTTAGCAGACGCTCTTATCCAGAGCGACTTACAAATTGAATGGTACTGTAACGGCTGTTGGTGGAAGAAGGTGAGGACCAAAGCGCAATGTGTTCATGTTATTTTATTGACACTGAACACTAAATACAAAAATAACAAAGGGAATAACCAAAACAGTTCTGTCTGGTGCAGAGACAAAAACAGAAAACAACTACCCACAAAAACCCAGTGGGAAAAAGCTACCTAAGTATGGTTCTCAATCAGAGACAACGATAGACTGATTGAGAACCACACCCGGCCAAACAACAAAGAAATACAAAACATAGAAAATGAACATAGAATGCCCACCCTCGTCACACCCTGGACTAACCAAAATAGAGAATAAAATCCTCTCTATGGCCAGGGCGTGACAGGTATTTTATATGTTTTTTAGTTTTATTAAAAACACATTTTCAGGATGTTAAAAAGTTTTCAGTGTAAACTTAAACGACTAAAACAAGATATAAAGTATGTAGAAAAGGTAATGGAGCTATATGTTTTTAAATGAGATCATCTTTGAGAACTACAATCACCAAAATAAAAACTAGACAGGGAGAATCTAAAATTCAAAAAATGTCATGTCATGGGTCCCCATAGATTTTTTAATAATGTTTGAGTCACTCAGATAACATAAGAACATGACATAAGCCATGGCAAAATGTGTAGAATTGCAGGAAACTAGCTTTAAAACGGCAACATTTTGTTTCTGCGGCCAAGAGGACGGCGTTTAAATGTTCGGTTGGGGACCATGCCATTGCCAACGCCGACTACCCCCAGTTGAAAGAAATGGGAAGGATGCGGTGAACTCTTTGCTGGAAGAGAGTCACTCTTAGTCATTACTATAGCAGAGCCAAGATTACTGTAAAAGGGATGTATATTTTGAATAAATATGTCCCTGGCTAATCCTGACTTGACTTTTATGGCTCTGGGGATCAGAGCCTGTATTAGCAGACTCTGGGTTCAAAGTGTATTCATTTTCTTTTCAAATACTTTCAGCTGCTTGATAGAGCTTGCCTGGTTCAATGGAACCCGTGGAAAATGCAAGCCACGCCAATCTGGCACTTCAGACAGGCTCAATTAAAGTATTTGACAGAAGACACGTACTATTTGAACCCAGGCCTGTTCTGTAAGAACTGGCAGCATGAGCTGTAGTCTGTAGATGCAGGGATGTGGAGATGGAAAATAAGCATATATTTATTTGGTTCTATGTACCTTTGGCTAGAACATGCAGTGTTTGTAAAGCAGTTCTAAAGCATGGTTTTCCGGCTTGGGATTGGCCCACTATACTGAGATAAAGGCATGTTGCCTAAAAACCTTTGCATAGTGTGTGTGTGTGTGTGTGTGTGTGTGTGTGTGTGTGTGTGTGTGTGTGTGTGTGTGTGTGTGTGTGTGTGTGTGTGTGTGTGTGTGTGTGTGTGTGTGTGTGTGTGTGTGTGTGTGTGTGTGTGTGTGTGTGTGTGTGTGTGAGGCTGAGGGTCATAGAGATGAGCCCTGCTCCACAGCTGGCTCTGCTTTTCTCTCCCAGCATGCAGTGTCTGCCCTCTAGAATCGGCTCTGTCTGTACGTCCATCTTTCTGCCTGCCTGCATGCCGACCCTGGAGGCCTGGCTGGCTGGCGGAGTAGGGCCGGTGAGAAGTTTAGCTGTTTACAGAATTTTCCAACCTCTGGGCGCTTTCTGACAGGCTCTCATTCCTCTTCCCCAGCCCCCGCGCATCGGAGGCATGCGAACGCTGCGCTGCCGGCTGGCCTGTCAGGGATCACTGCGCAGTCTGTTACACGATGCCTATATGATTTTCATTTGCCTCCCCCCAAAGTATCAGTCAATGACCTAGCTCTCTCTCTCACTCTCTCTGTGTCTCACCCTAGCTGTGCTCTTAAATGGTAGTGTTAACAAATAACTGACTTGTTTCGTTCTGGACGGACGGATGTTCACTGGCTGGTTTTGACAACCCTGGTGGCGTAGGGTCTTTCATGATCTGTTAACTGGGCTGAAGATGGAGGGTCTTGACCAACCAGTAGTCACTATACTAACTGATCCTGATGCTGCCCGCCTGACTGACCTGGACACACTGTCCCTAGTGTTGTGTCTTCAACTGATCTGGACACAATGATCTCTGTAATTAGTGGACGTATGCTGATCTGATGTGAGTTGTCCATGGGTTGGCATTGGTTGGACAGAAGCTGCAGATCTGAATGTACTGTCTGTACCTTGAGCGCCCTCCGTCCCAGTCCTGTCTGTCTGTCCGTCTCTGTCTGTCATGTCTGCTCTGTAGTAAGTCATCAGTCCTAAGAGGCAGCAGGATGGATGCGAACCACATAACTGGCTCTCACAGCACAGAGTCCAAGGGCATCCATCACCATGCAGTCAGACTCTGGGTTCTAGCCCATACCACACACCATCAGGGACAAGTCTAAGCACGCCAGCGACACAACTGTGCTGCAGCTCTATTACTGGGTTAATAAACTGCACTGTCATGCCTGGTGCCTAGTCCTCCTTAGCTTAGCCTCCTTTCTGTTTCTATTAGACTGTTGTTATGTTGACACACCGGTGACACAGGTTCCCCTCCCGCTCCCATCCCCTCTCTCCGCCTCTTCCCTTGTGTGCAACGCTTTATCCTTTGAAATGTTTCTGTGAACTCAGCAGCTGGCACACACGCTGAAAGGAGAAGCGGAGTAGGAGTGTGTGGAGAGAGAGACGAGCAATATGGTTAATAGCCTCTGAGCTCCTTACTGTAGCGATGCATATTTACACATGGTGAGGTAAGAGGCTTGGAAAAGCAGCCACTTAGTTAGTGAGTGACATTGGTGACATACTGGGAGAACTTGACATTGGTGGCATTGTGGGTGAACTAGACGTTGGTGGCATAGTGGGTGAACTAGACGTTGGTGGCATAGTGGGTGAACTAGACGTTGGTGGCATAGAGGGTGAACTTGACATTGGTGGCATAGAGGGTGAACTTGACATTGGTGGCATAGAGGGAGAACTTGATATTGGTGGCATAGAGGGTGAACTTGACATTGGTGGCATAGTGGGTGAACTTGACATTGGTGGCATAGAGGGTGAACTTGACATTGGTGGCATAGAGGGTGAACTTGACATTGGTGGCATAGAGGGTGAACTTGATATTGGTGGCATAGAGGGTGAACTTGATATTGGTGGCATAGAGGGTGAACTTGACATTGGTGGCATAGAGGGTGAACTTGACATTGGTGGCATAGAGGGTGAACTTGATATTGGTGGCATAGAGGGTGAACTTGACATTGGTGGCATAGAGGGTGAACTTGATATTGGTGGCATAGAGGGTGAACTTGACATTGGTGGCATAGAGGGTGAACTTGATATTGGTGGCATAGAGGGTGAACTTGACATTGGTGGCATAGTGGGTGAACTTGACATTGGTGGCATAGTGGGAGAACTTGATATTGGTGGCATAGTGGGTGAACTTGACATTGGTGGCATAGTGGGAGAACTTGATATTGGTGGCATAGAGGGTGAACTTGACATTGGTGGCATAGTGGGTGAACTTGACATTGGTGGCATAGTGGGAGAACTTGATATTGGTGGCATAGTGGGTGAACTTGACATTGGTGGCATAGTGGGAGAACTTGATATTGGTGGCATAGTGGGAGAACTTGATATTGGTGGCATAGTGGGAGAACTTGATATTGGTGGCTTGATATTGGTGGCATAGGGAGAACTTGACATTGGTGGCATAGAGGGTGAACTTGATATTGGTGGCATAGTGGGAGAACTTGATATTGGTGGCATAGTGGGAGAACTTGACATTGGTGGCATATTGGTGGCATAGAGGGTGAACTTGATATTGGTGGCATAGAGGGGTGAACTTGATATTGGTGGCATAGAGGGTGAACTTGATATTGGTGGCATAGTGGGTGAACTTGACATTGGTGGCATAGAGGGTGAACTTGATATTGGTGGCATAGAGGGTGAACTTGATATTGGTGGCATAGAGGGTGAACTTGATATTGGTGGCATAGTGGGAGAACTTGATATTGGTGGCATAGTGGGTGAACTTGACATTGGTGGCATAGTGGGTGAACTTGACATTGGTGGCATAGTGGGAGAACTTGACATTGGTGGCATAGTGGGTGAACTTGACATTGGTGGCATTGAGTAGTGGGAGAACTTGATATTGGGAGAACTTGATATTGGTGGCATAGTGGGTGAACTTGACATTGGTGGCATAGTGGGTGAACTTGACATTGGTGGCATAGGGGAGAACTTGATATTGGTGGCATAGAACTTGAATTGGTGGCATAGTGGGAGAACTTGACATTGGTGGCATAGTGGGAGAACTTGATATTGGTGGCATAGTGGGAGAACTTGATATTGGTGGCATAGTGGGTGAGAATTGGTGGCATTGGTGGCATAGTGGGAGAACTTGATATTGGTGGCATAGTGGGAGAACTTGACATTGGTGGCATAGTGGGTGAACTTGATATTGGTGGCATAGTGGGAGAACTTGATATTGGTGGCATAGTGGGAGAACTTGACATTGGTGGCATAGAGGGTGAACTTGATATTGGTGGCATAGAGGGTGAACTTGATATTGGTGGCATAGTGGCATAGAGAACTTGACATTGGTGGCATAGTGGGTGAACTTGATATTGGTGGCATAGTGGCTTGATATTGGTGGCATAGTGGGAGAACTTGATATTGGTGGCATAGTGGGAGAACATTGGTGGCGTAGAGGGTGAACTATTGGTGGCATAGTGGGAGAACTTGATATTGGTGGCATAGGGGAGAACTTGACATTGGTGGCATAGAGGGGTGAACTTGATATTGGTGGCATAGAACTTGATATTGGTGGCATAGTGGGTGAACTTGACATTGGTGGCATAGAGGGTGAACTTGATATTGGTGGCATAGAGGGTGAACTTGATATTGGTGGCATAGAGGGTGAACTTGATATTGGTGGCATAGTGGGAGAACTTGACATTGGTGGCATAGACATTGGTGGCATAGTGGGTGAACTTGACATTGGTGGCATAGTGGGTGAACTTGACATTGGTGGCATAGTGGGAGAACTTGACATTGGTGGCATAGTGGGTGAACTTGACATTGGTGGCATAGTGGGTGAACTTGACATTGGTGGCATAGTGGGAGAACTTGACATGATATTGGTGGCATAGTGGGAGAACTTGACATTGGTGGCATAGTGGGAGAACTTGATATTGGGCATGGCATAGTGGGAGAACTTGACATTGGTGGCATAGTGGATATTGGTGGCATAGAACTTGATATTGGTGGCATAGTGGGAGAACTTGACATTGGTGAGAATTGGTGGCATAGAGGGTGAACTTGATTGGTGGCATAGTGGGAGAACTTGACATTGGTGGCATAGTGGGTGAACTTGATATTGGTGGCATAGTGGGTGAACATTGGTGGCATATTGGTGGGAGAACTTGATATTGGTGGCATAGTGGGTGAACTTGACATTGGTGGCATAGAGGGTGAACTTGACATTGGTGGCATAGTGGGTGAACTTGACATTGGTGGCATAGTGGGAGAACTTGATATTGGTGGCAGTGGGAGAACTTGATATTGGTGGCATAGTGGGTGAACTTGACATTGGTGGCATAGTGGGAGAACTTGATATTGGTGGCATAGTGGGTGAACTTGACATTGGTGGCATAGTGGGTGAACTTGACATTGGTGGCATAGTGGGAGAACTTGATATTGGTGGCATAGTGGGAGAACTTGACATTGGTGGCATAGTGGGTGAACTTGATATTGGTGGCATAGTGGGAGAACTTGACATTGGTGGCATAGTGGGAGAACTTGACATTGGTGGCATATTGGTGGCAGTGGGTGAACTTGACATAGTGGGAGAACTTGATATTGGTGGCATAGTGGGTGAACTTGACATTGGTGGTGGCATAGAGGGTGAACTTGACATTGGTGGCATAGTGGGTGAACTTGACATAGTGGGTGAACTTGACATTGGTGGCATAGTTGACATTGGTGGCATAGTGGGTGAACTTGACATTGGTGGCATAGAAACTTGATATTGGTGGCATAGTGGGAGAACTTGATATTGGTGGCATAGTGGGAGAACTTGACATTGGTGGCATAGTGGGTGAACTTGACATTGGTGGCATAGTGGGAGAACTTGACATTGGTGGCATAGTGGGAGAACTTGACATTGGTGGCATAGTGGGTGAACTTGACATTGGTGGCATAGTGGGAGAACTTGACATTGGTGGCATAGTGGGAGAACTTGACATTGGTGGCATAGTGGGAGAACTTGACATTGGTGGCATAGTGGGAGAACTTGACATTGGTGGCATAGTGGGAGAACTTGACATTGGTGGCATAGTGGGAGAACTTGATATTGGTGGCATAGTGGGAGAACTTGATATTGGTGGCATAGTGGGAGAACTTGATATTGGTGGCATAGTGGGAGAACTTGATATTGGTGGCATAGTGGGAGAACTTGATATTGGTGGCATAGTGGGAGAACTTGATATTGGTGGCATAGTGGGAGAACTTGATATTGGTGGCATAGTGGGAGAACTTGATATTGGTGGCATAGTGGGTGAACTTGACATTGGTGGCATAGTGGGTGAACTTGACATTGGTAGCATAGTGGGAGAACTTGATATTGGTGGCATAGTGGGTGAACTTGACATTGCGAAAGGAGTCTCCACTTAATGTCATTCACATTGCTTGGATTCACATGAACAGTAATGGCTGTGTATGGACTGTAATAATTGGCTAATTAGAACATAGCATTAATATAATGTGCATAATTGTAAATGTTGTAAATTCCATGGCAGAGCATATGGGGCCACTCATCAATGTCACAGTAAACTCACTACATGTTAGTAGGGATGTGCAGCATTCTATCACCTGAGCATCATACTTGGCTGCTGGGGATTCAGGAATGCCCGAGTTTGGGTCAGAGTTCACCTTTTTCCACTGTAAATAACATGTTGGTATTTTGCTGATGTTGGCTCGTCTGAGTGTTTAGGTTAATTGCGTTGGAACACAATTTCAGGTTAATGTGTTCTGCAGCGCTGAGTTGGAGATCAAAGTGACCAGTGCCAGAAATGTGCTGCCTTGCTTCTAGACTAGAGGGAGTCTGTTTTAACAGGCTCTTAAACCACACCAAGAGTGAAGCAGCACATCCCAGATCCCACAGCGGGCTGACTTAGTGGACAGGCCAAATGGCACCCTATTTCCTAAAAAGCGCACTACTTTTGATCAGGGCCCATAGAAAGAAAAGTTGTGCACTATGTAGGGAATAGTCCCATTTAGAGTCCCATTTAGAACTTAGGCAAAGTATCATGTAATCACGGCCCATAATTGTTCAGAGCCCCGTGTATTGAAGCAATGCATGCTTATTGTTTCTCCTTCCCAAAGAATGTTCCCAAATGGAACATAGAAGGATTACAAGGGACCAGTCAGCACTTGGCGTTCTGTGCTGCTGCTGGGAGAGAACATTCCTCCTGCAACTGCTTTTAGGACTTTCAGCTGGCTCGGCTCTGACGAGATCTTTCTCAACCTCCCAAAGAGAATTGTTTGGGTTCAATTTAATTAATTGAGGCACGTTGCAGGCAGAGGTACTGGAGAGGAGAGGCTGCTGTACTGTAGCTGAGTATCTAATGACATTGTGTGGGTGAAGTAAGTATGCTGTTCACTTGCAGGTCTTAAATTGGTGCCTGCATACGTGTGTGTGTGTACGTGTGTGTCCGCAAAGCCAGCGTATCTGTGTGTATCTATGTGTTGCACGCTGACTGGCAGCACTCTTGAGATACAAATTGCAACTGTGTTGTTAACAAATGCTTGTTGGAGGCGTGCCAGGGAGCTTGTGGTTTATTCTGGAACATCTCATGTGTCAGGCCATTTTTAACCCTCCACTTACCCAGCAAGACAAGCCTCGACCTGCTGCTTGGATTACTTGGCCAGTGCACCAGTCATACCGTGACAAATATCTGTGACTGTTTTATCGACAGCCCTGGCTTGTCCTGCTTTGTGTGTTACGTTCTGGGGAACCGAGAGACGCTGTGCTACGCTATATTAGGCTAGGCAAAGGGTATTTAAATCTTACCCGAGGTCCGGACTACTGCTTCAGCCAAACGTTATGCCACGCCTATGGATGTTCATTTATTTTCTGCAATGAGTCCCTCCCCGTTCGTCTCTGATTGGTCCAGAAACCGATCGGTTGGGCCTGAGCCAGAACACGGTTTGTAAATTCGTAATTGGCTTTGATACTCTGATTGGTTAGAGATGATCCAATCAATGATGACGTTGTTTTTTTGTAACGCTCCTCGTCACCACAAACTATTTAAATGATGACAGTCTCAGACTAAAGTATGTAGCAAACGACAGAGCAGCGGAATAATTTAGTGTGAGTTGTCAAGCTAGACGACTGCTGGTTTTCTGTTCTATGTACCTGATAATTAATTGCACCAACATGGTGTCCCAGGTTTAAATCAGTCCCAGATTAGGGGGGAAGAATGATATGCTTTAAAGTCCAGATATGAATTTGAGGGGCTAGTCTATGCTAGACCATGCTAGTATAGGCTATGCTAACTGCTATGATGTAAGCTTACCTGGACAAACTCTCTGGCTGTGGTCCCACATTGGGTGAAGGACATTAAGGTCCCTCACTCTGTACACTGAGCCTGTCAGGTCACAGGTGAAACTAAGTAATAAACCCATTTTCTATGTGCTGATGAGGTCAAATGGTCAACATGTATGTACAGGCGATGTTGGGTCACTCATAGGCAAGCGCTAACTCAACTTCTATGAGGGAAGTTGACATAAAAGTGGATTTTCTTCATGCTGCTAAATGCCTTGGTTGATTTGTGCTGTTCTTTTCTTTATTACGTAAATAAGAATGGAAGGTTATAGGTCGACACCTTCATGTTCCTTTGTGTTTTATGTCTCTTATTTTGAGACTGCTAGACGATACTCTGGTTAGCCGTGTCATGTTAGCTTTACAAGCCATAACCATTCCCTCACTTAGTACAGGCCTGTTCATTACTATAGCACAGGGATCATCAACTAGATTCAACCGTGGGTCGATTTTTTTCTCTCATCACTAAGCTTAGGACCCTGGGACTGAACACCTCCCTCTGCAACAGGATCCTAGACTTCCTGACGGGTCGCCCGAGGGGGTGAGGGGAGACAACACATCCGCCACACTAACCCTCAACACGTGGCCCCTCAGGGGTGTGTGCTTAGTCCCCTCCTGGACTCCCTGTTCACCTATGATTGTGTGTCCACGCATGACTTGCAACATTATCACTAAGTTTGGCGACACGACGGTGGTAGGCTTGATCACCGACAATGATGAGACAGCCTATAGGAATGCAACAACCTCTCCCTCAACATCAGGAAGACAAAGGAGCTGACCGTGGAGAGCCGAGCACGCCCCCCGTTCGCCCCCGCTGTAGTAGAGCGGGTCGAGAGCTTCAAGTTCCTCTGTGTCCACATCACTAAGGATCTATCATGATCCAAACACACCAACACAGTTGTGAAGAGGGCACGACAACGCCTCTTCCCCTCAGGAGGCTGAAAAGATTTGGCATGGGCTCTCAGATCCTCAAAAAGTTCTGCAACTGCACCATTGAGAGCATCTTGACTGGCTGCATCACTGCTTGCTATGGCAACTGCTTGGCATCCGACCGGAAGGCGCTACAGAGGGTAGTGCATACTGCCCAGTACATCACTGGTGCCGAGCTCCCTGCCATCCAGGACCTCTATACCATGCAGTATCAGAGGAAGGCCCTAAAAATTGTCAGACTCAAGCCACCCCAAGCCATAAGACTGCTAAATAGTTAGTCCGGGTATCATTTGGTTAACAATTTAACTATCTACATTGACCCTTTCTGCACTAAATGTTTTGATTCACATATACTGCTGCTACTGTTTACTATCTGCATATGTCACAGTTTTAGTCTGAGAAAATGATACAATAGCCATCTATATATAGTGTGTGTTTAGCCTATATTGAACGTGTGAGTAAATGTAAATGTAAAAGAGCAGTTGATTCATCATTGCATGACTTTACTGGAGGGAATGTGAACTGCCCTGCTCTGTGTCCAGGATGGAGGCTTGACAGGGTGGAATGTGTTGCTGCAAGCTGTTAGTTCATCTGGCCCGAGTAGAGTGTCTCAGCGGGCCCGCAAAGCTTCAGCTGGACTCATGTAGGTCATGGTGACTGCATGGAATCCTCCACTGCAGGGCAGAGCAGGCCTCTCTCCGTCACAACTCTCTTGCTCTCTAAACTGAGAAGAGGACAGCTTCTCTCACTCTCAACTCTCACTCTCAACTTTCTGCTTTTCTCTCTGCCCTGCTGTTTCTCTTCCTCCCTCTCTCTCAACTCTATCTCTCTCTGCCTCTCCCTCAACTCTCTCTCATACAGGAAAGTAGGACAGCTCAGATTTCTCTCAAGTGGAACTTGTGTTCACAGAGAGAGGAGGGAAAAGAGAGGGGGAAAGAAAGGGGGAGAGAGTGAGAGATGGAGACACAAGGAAAGTGCTTTCTGTAAACAGGAAAAAAGAGATGCAACAATACTCCCACACTCTCAGCATATACATTCAATTAATCTCTAACTTGTTCAATTTTGAAAAGGCAACCATTGGAGGAAATGCAGAAAGACAACTGGCTTAATTCAAATAGCAGTAATGACTGTACGTCCATAGTAGAGAGCAGAGCAGCGCCATTGGAATGGGGCCTGATCTCGCGTTCTCTCCAGAAACACCTAATTATACTGGAACACAATGTACAGCTATGTTAAATCTCTGAAATCAAATCTCTCTCACCGTTTCTCAGCACTCACCTTTAATTTAATAAACGGATTATGCTGCTGACTTCTTGTATTGTAGTAGGCCTGTACCAGAGCAGAGCATTATTGAGTCTGAGTGAGCTGGTACCGTGTGTGTGTGTGTGTGTGTGTGTGTGTGTGTGTGTGTGTGTGTGTGTGTGTGTGTGTGTGTGTGTGTGTGTGTGTGTGTGTGTGTGTGTGTGTGTGTGTGTGTGTGTGTGTGTGTGTGTGTCACCACCAGCAGCTAGCTGGCCTTTGCCTGGCCTTACAGCTTGGGTGAACAGTGCAAGTAGAAGTACAGTGAGTGCAGCTTGCGGGCGGCTGATTTTATTGTGTAGTCAAAATTGAATGATGTCATCCTTTTGTGAGTGCCCATTGGCAGTCCCTGAGTCCCGTAAGGGGACAATGATCTGCGGTGCGGTGGCCTGAAAGGGTGCTACCCAGGCCCCTGCTGTGCAATTAACCAGTCTGCTCTTATTGGAGAAATATTTGGCTCCTCTCTGGATTGATCTCAGTAGGGAGCCGCAGGGAAAGATCTCGGCCATTCAAAGGGAATTGTTGGGGTTGGAGGCAGGGGCCGATGGGATGTGTGTGGCAGGGAGGAGGTATGGGAGCTCCAGGCTCTGCTCAGGGGGGATTCTTCCCAGAGGAATGCACAGAGCTGATGGATCAGCCTCTATTTGATCTATATATAGACACCAACCGTGGGTCTTTTTGCTTGTGGTTTGTTCTGGTGGCTAAGGAACTGAGGGATTGTTTGGTTTTGGGGGTGGGTTCCATAATGGTAGCTTGTTGAGTTTTAGTTAATGAGTCAAGTTGTTCTGCATTTTTGGAACATATGCTGATATCTGGAACCACCGGGAAAAAAATGAAATGTATACGGTTAGTCATATATTATAACTTATTATAACCTAAACTTTGTTTTCCAAAGAGAGTCGTTTTTTCATCATGCCCTTTGAGCCAATAGACTGACTGTCTTTGACTGGGCTGCCCTGTACTGTACTCTGTACTCCCATTGCTAACTTTTGTTATATCAATGGGATAGGGTTGAGTTTCAGCCATGAGCTGGGTGGTTTGCATGTGGGAGTTCGATGGGGATGAGTAGTCACTGTGGCCTAGATGTTAACCACAGTATGGCGTTAGTTCATCCACATCTCTCCACTTCTGAAAGTATAAAAGTACTGTTTTAACTGGCCCCAGCATCTGCTGAACGTGCATGATCAAATCAAATCAAATGTATTTATATAGCCCTTTGTACATCAGCTGATATCTCAAAGTGCTGTACAGAAACCCAGCCTAAAACCCCAAACAGCATGCAATGCAGGTGAAGAAAAAGGAAGGAAAAACTCCCTAGAAAGGCCAAAACTTAGGAAGAGGTTTTGGCAATTTTATTTTACCTTTATTTAACTAGGCAAGTCAGTTAAGAACAAATTCTTATTTTCAATGACGGCCTAGGAACAGTGGGTTAACTGCCTGCAGAACGACAGATGTGTACCTTGTCAGCTCGGGGGTTTGAACTTGCAACCTTCCGGTTACTAGTCCAACACTCTAACCACTAGGCGACCCTGCCGCCCTGGCTATGAGGGGTGGACAGTTCTCTTCTGGCTGTGCCGGGTGGAGATGTCAGTTTGCTTTTCATAGCCAATCATTAAGAGTATCTCTACCACTCCTGCTGTCTCTAGAGAGTTGAAAACAGCAGGTCTGGGACAGGTAGCACGTCCAGTGAACAGGTCAGGATTCCATAGCCGCAGGCAGAACAGTTTAAACTGGAGCAGCAGCACGGCCAGGTGGACTGGGGACAGCAAGGAGTCATCATGCCAGGTAGTCCTGAGGCATGGTCCTTGGGCTCAGGTCCTCCGAGAGAGAGAAAGAAAGAGAGAGAATTAGAGAGAGCATACTTAGATTCACACAGGACACCGGATAAGACAGGAGAAGTACTCCAGATTTAACAAACTGACCCTAGCCCCCCGACACATAAACTACTGCAGCATAAATACTGGAGGCTGAGACAGGAGGGGTCAGGAGACACTGTGGCACCATCCGATGATACAGGGCCAAACAGGAAGGATATAACCCCACCCACTTTGCCAAAGCACAGCCCTCACACCACTAGAGGGATATCGTCAACCACCAACTTACCATCCTGAGACAAGGATAGTATTTCAAAACCTTACAAATCATCTGTATTATATATTCTGTCATTTTATTGTTCTGTACCTAGCTCACTAACTGCGTGGGATGGAGAGTGCATTGTACATGACTTGTTATTGTGCATCTGAAAGCCCCCATTTTAGTCCTTGGCCAAAGTTTTGGTCATTTTTCTTCTATAGTGAGCCTGGATAAATCCTAATTTGACAACAAGGATTGGTTCATGTCCACCTCATGAGTCAGCAGTATTTACGTAGCCTTCCCTTTACAGGCCGACTCAGCCCAGCACTTCCCCCTGGGCGAGCAGACTGCAGGCAGCGAGTGCATCTCAGGACATGGCAAGCTCCTCTGAAAGTCTATTGTCTTTATTCCACAAGGTTTTGTCTCACATTCTCATTAGTGGATGTCAATGGCCACTGCAGTTCAGAGACCACACAGTACATTTGGCTTCATTAAAGAGGTACTTGTAAACGGGACTGGTTTGTTGGTGGGTTGCAGAGAGGGGGCGAGACCACCACTCAGTCGACCGCTAGCCAACACGGTTTAATCAATGGCTGTTCTTTTGGGGGATCAGAGAGTCGAGCCACTTCTTTGGTTTTGGTTTTTAATAATTTAGGGAGATAATGGAGTTAGCCTACAGAGAAGCACTAGATTTAGAACCGCCTCCTTAGAGATTTAATTGAACTTTTTCTTATGTATAAGATTTAAGGTATTCAATTGTATGTCCGGGAAGATACCAGTATCACGATACTCGTCAGTGTCGTGGCAAGGAAACAAAATACAAACTTCCTTAGAAAAGCAACCCTAATGTTGGAAACAAAGCTATAGCACACAATGTATTACATACAGCAGGATTTTAAAGATCCAAATAGTTTGGTCTGGTTCGTGTTTTCATTTTTGCCATGGAAATATTGAGATACTGTTATCGTCACAGCCCTATTCAATTGGTTCCACCACTTATTCTTTGCCTCTTATGTCATAGCCAATAAAATGTTGTTATATCGCCTGGTACAGTAGGCTATATTAAATATTAAATATAAAATGCCTCTCAAAGAGATCAGGTCAGATGTTTCCATCAGAAGAATTACTCATAGAAATAGAATGAACAGAATAGTATTGGATCCTCTAACTTTGGCAATTTCACTGGTAAACTCATAGGTGCACTATGTTCTACGTATTCTAATTATATGGAATGACCACTACTACCCCACTGTAGCCTGCCTACTGAAGAACCCAATTGCATGAGTCCCAATTGGCACCATTTACAGTACTTAGCATGGTAAAACCTATTCAGTGGTGCCCCTCTATATTACTTCACCATTCCTTTCCGGTGTGGGATATAAGTAGAGAGGACCTGATGTCACCACAACCTTATAGATTTATACTGCAGTCCATATTATACCGACCCTAAGAGGCTAGTAACCAGTATTGACCAGTAATCTAGAGTTTTTAACACAATCCCTGATGTAAATGTTGTGCTTTTAATGCACTAATGTGTGTGTGACATTGCATGTGTGTGTGTGTGTGTTTATGAGAGAATGAGAGTGGCTGAAGAGGGACATTGCCTGTGTGTGTGTGTGTGTGTAGCTTGGGGCTCTCAGCAGCTTGTCCCTGGGTAATTACATCACAAGTCCTGAGTCATCCTGGAGGCCCACCACTGAATGAGAATAGTGTTCAGAAAGAACCGGAAGACAACCCAGCTCGCTCTCTCTCCCTCCCCCTCCCTCTTTCTCTCTCTCCCTGTCTTTCTCTTTCCTT
The DNA here is from genome assembly GCF_023373465.1 of Oncorhynchus keta. Lineage (NCBI taxonomy): Eukaryota > Metazoa > Chordata > Actinopteri > Salmoniformes > Salmonidae > Oncorhynchus > Oncorhynchus keta. Next base: position 66,113,080 of record NC_068454.1, on the reverse strand, counting down.
CTCTGCCTCTCTCTTTCTCCCTCCCCTCTCTTCCCCTTCCTCCCTTTCATTTTCCCTCTCTTTCTCCCCTCCCTCCATCCCCCTCACTCTTTCTTCCCCCCCTCTCTCTTTATCACCTCACACACAAGGAAATCTTTTCTCTTTTAGAAAAAAGAAGTGGAGTAGGTCAAGGAAGTGTGCCGTGTCTCCTCAGTCCTCATCACTCACTTGAATGTCTTTCTGTTCCTTTCATCACATTGGGATGCAATGTTGGATTGAAACATTTTTCACTTAGAGGTTGAGAGGTTATGTTCCTGCTCTTGTTCGGTTAAGTTAGGACCATGTGCTCCAATTCTCTACCCCCTGAAGTGTGTACTTGTTGACTCCTCTGCACACATGTCAAAGCACGTGACTCCTCTCCTCATAATATCCAGTACAGTATGTATTCTAGGATAATAATATGATGTAACAGTGATGTAATAGGCGTAGTGGTGTAGGGCTGGTTGTGCTATCTCATTCCACATAAGGAGTGTTAGCTGCTGGCAGTGGTAGTGTGTCCTGTTGTGGTTCAGCATGGTAGGTATGTGACATGGGGTTTTCCCCACTGATTCACCAGGCAGGCCAGTAGTGAGGTAGTGATAAGTCAATGAGGAGAGGGGTGTGGCTGCAGGGACTACTGGAAGCCTAGTATAGTGGCATGTACACTACACATAGCCCTACTACTACTTACTACTATCACATAACATTCTTTTGTCTCTTCTTTTCTCTCTCTTTCTCTCTTTCTTGTTCTCTCTCCCACCTCTCTCACTATTGTCTGTCTCTGTGTATCTGCTCTCTTTCTCCTTCACTATTTCTCTCCCTCGCTCTTTCACTATCTCTTCCTCTACTTATCTGTCTCTTTCTTTTCCTCCATCGATCTCTCATATTTCACCATCTTTTCCCCTCTCTACTTGTCCGTCTCTTTCTTCTTTCTCACCCTCTCGATTCAATTTCAATTTAAGGGGCTTTATTGGCATGGGACTCTTTCTCTAGTTCTCCCCTCCCCTGCCATAGCCCAACTCTCTTTAAGGCTTTATGATGCTTTCAAGACAACTGGAAACCCTGAAAGAAAATTGAGGTTGAATCGTAACGTCAGTGATCTTCAGGTCGGCAAGCCGGAGCTCTAGGAAGAGGCCTGAGTTCCCGACTTGGAATTCCCAGTTGTCTTGAATGCACTGAAGTCGGAAGTCAGAGATTTCCCAGTTTCGAGTTCCCAGTTGTTTTGAACATGGCAATAGTAGTGAAACCCTAAATCATCCTCCCTGGCCACTATGGCTGCTTCCTGCTTCCTACACTGGAAGGAAGGGAACTGTTATTTAAGACCTCCCATTATCCTCCTTCAGCATAGTGTTTGTATATAGATATTGACCCAATGAGATGTGAGGATGTTGAAAGGACATTGGCTAAATGTCTACTCCAGACAGGGTGGGGCAGAGCCTTTGTCAGTCCAGTCCAGTCAGTGGGGTATTAAGTATCTGAAGTAAAACAAAACAAAAGGGGGTTGGTGGGTGAACGGAATAGTGAAAACACTAAGTTTCCGGGTTTTGGTCTTTTGAGAGAAAGAATTTTGGCATGAAGCTAGACTCGAGGGGAGGCCAACAAGAAGTTCAAGTACTCAGGTTTGTTTAATTTATCCCGTAATGAGCCTTGCTCTGTCGTGAGAGAGATTTCTGACTGCAAAGTTCAAAGCTGTACCACGGAGAGAAAATAGAAAAGAAACAAGCCCTCACTTGAAACTTCAGAACATGTTGGGAGGTTAAAACAAAGGCTTCTTTCGCTCTGCCCCACACCCCTCTTAAATGATCATTTTCACTTTTACTCAAAAAGAATCTGAAAGCTATTCAGAGCTGCAGCCTGATAAAGTTGACTGTCTGTGCATGACTGTGCGTCTGTGTATGTGAGTGTGCGTGTAAGAGAGAGAGAGAGAGAGAGAGAGGTCTGTGAGTGTGTGTCTGTGTGGGAATGATTACATCAGCCTGAGCGAGCCCTATGATTGGTTAAGGAAGTGTGGTTTGATTCACTACCTAAAAGCCCATGGCTGTAACCCTTTGTGAGGGATGCAGAGGGAAGTTGTCAGCTAGCCGGACTGGAAATAGTGCCATCTGCTTGCTTTGTCCTGCACTAGGCAGAGGAGAGGAGATTATGTGACAGGTCCCATAACAGGCAGTCGCTGACAGAGAGTAAGGAACTGTGCTGTACTACAGTCTTTTTTTCGACCAAGTTGTGGAGAGGGTTGTTCATTTGTGTGTGTTCTGTGCGGAGGCAGGCTCACTCCAAAAATGCCATCGTGCTCTCCGGACTGCTGCCTATTACAGGCCGTAGAGGTAAGCTCTTAGAGACATATTTAACCGCTTTTCCCTTTTTCTCTGAAGTCTGATAAAGGTTAGCTGAGATGAGGGTCAAAGTATACTCTATAAAGTTCGAAGATAATTTGTATTTTTTTAAAGATATGACGAGCAAGGAGGGAATATTGGAGAGGCTCAGACTGAATCGAAGCCCCCTTGAAAGGAGAAATAGTTTTTTCCTTTCCTGTCGAAAGAAGATGTGATCTGTTGTAAGGCTTTGGATTTGTTGAAGCTATAGCTGGAGAAGGGAATGCGAATGTATTTTTATAAGACATCATGTTCAAAGTGTGCGTACTGTAGCCTAAGTGGGAAAGCTAAGAAAGCTAAATTCCTACTAAAATCTCCTTGGGAGAACCAGAGGAAATAGGATCTGTGCTCAGACGGGGATTTATCAGGGTTTTTATCCATTCTTTCTATTAATGCACTATATTCCTCTATACAGTATCTTTCTATATAGTATATTTCAGTATCTTTCTATACAGTATCTTGTTCTATACTGTATCGTTCTATAAACTATTTTTCTACACATTATCTTTCTATACAGTATCTTTCTATACCGTGTCTTTCTATACAGTATATTTCTATACAGTGTCTTTCTATGCATTATCTTTGTGCCTAATTCTGGTAGTGGATAATCTCTATGGAAACAGGTGGTGTGGATTGAAGGACTAAAACAGTCCCCTTAGTATTTAAGCTTGAAGTATGATTCTGATGAGTGTCACATTTATGTTTTTATAACCTATATTTTCCCACAAACCGCTGCCAGTGAGAATGGATTGTATATGTCTCGTATGCTCATCAAACATGCATGGTTATGAATTAAAGTAAATTAGCTCTTGGTACTATATTGCAAATGTTGAGCTATCTAGTTGTGCTTTCTATGTAAAACTATGCCTGTCTACGCTTGAACTATGCGCCTCATCTATCTGAATTATGTCTGTCTGCCTACGAGGTTGTGTCTGGGAATAGTTCTAACATGAAAGGGCCTTTTCATTCCTCTTTTAGATTATAAAAATTTTCAGCGAGGACGGCATGGGGAAAGTAGTGGAAATACCAGCCGACATGACTGCAAGAGATCTTTGCCAGCTCCTCGTGTACAAAAGCCATTGTGTGGACGACAACAGTTGGGCACTTGTTGAGCATCACCCTCTCCTCGGACTAGGTAAGTGGCAACCTGATGTGCTGGATGGGTGGGCTGGTGGGCAGGCTGGCTGGCAGGACATAGCCTAGCGCTCCCTCCCCCCTCTGCCCTCGCTCTGTGAGAAGCCAACTGGATAATGAACATGTTCTCCTGCTCATGTTAAAGTCAACAGAGGTCTCATTATGGAAACCAAGAGTCATCGTAAATAATAGATAGCCTATATCTATAGCCTATATTTTCTCTTGTATATCATTATTTTGGTTAACAGTCGTTAGCTGCCTGTCTGTGCCTGCTCTTAGTCTTTTAGACGGTTTCAGAGTCTGGTGTATATGGCACCTTATATAGTGCACTGCTTTTGACCAGAGCGCTATGGGCCCTGTTAGAGGAAGTTCACTATGTAGGGAATAGGGTGCCATTTGAGATGCAGTCTGAGACAACGGGAACCCTCCTGACATCACTCTCCCAAACCGTAGTTTGTTACCGTACCTGAGAACGGATATACGGTCCCTTACAGTTGGAGATAAGAATGTACCATAATATGGTCACGTGTAATAATATGGTAGTAATATGATAATAATATGGTAAGAGATGTTCTTTATTATCTAATTCTAGACCAGGAGTAGCGATCACTGGATCATACAGGTACCTTGCCTCTAGTTACTGTATATCTAGTCACCCCCATGCTAGTCAACATTTGTACGGGAACTTTAATTTGGGCTTATACCATAGCTGAACAGGATAACGCTCGTCTCACTGAATGTTAGATGAATTGATATTAGGTTGTGTAAGTCAAGACGTGGAATGCTTAATGTGGCGGCATTGCAGTGATTTGTTAAGAGTTCTGAGAAACTGAATGCTCCAAACTTCAACCCCCTAAGAAACGAGCAATTATAAAACACAAGTTGTGTCTGGGCTTATATCTTCATTATAGCAGATGGGTAAAATGAAAGTACTGTATTTCTGGGAACGTTTAGGCCTAAACACTGAAATGTAGGCTACCCAATATGGACGCACAACATAAAGGGTAACAATTATATGCAGTATTATTTTCAGTCATTTTATAGGTTTTATACAGTGGGGAGAACAAGACAGAAATCCAGAAAATCACATTGTATGATTTTTAAGTAATCAATTAGCATTTTATTGCATGTATTTCATTTAATTTCGTCACATGATCTGTTCTGATTGGTTTGGTGTCAGCGCTGCCAAAACCGTGGGGATAACCAGTATTTTAAAAATGTATTTTACCTTTATTTAACTAGGAAAGTCAGTTAATTAAGAACAAATTATTATTTTCAATGACGGCCTAGGAACAGTGGGTTAACTGCCTGTTCAGGGGCAGAATGACAGATTTGTACCTTGTCAGCTCTGGGATTTGAACAGGCAACCTTTCGGTTACTAGTCCAACGCTCTAACCACTAGGCTACCCTGCCGCCCCATGAAGTATAACTTCATCCCTCTACAATGGCAAAATTCTACAGACTTTTGTGCATCTCAAATGGTACTTTCTTCTTACAGTGATGTACAAGGCACTATATTGCACTATAAGGTGCCATTTGTACGCAACCTCCATTCGTTGTAAAAGGAACCAGGGCTGATCTGACCTTTTAGAAGCTGCCTGAATGGAGCTAGGGCAGGCTCTCTATGGTGAGTCCAGTCCACTAGAGGCAAGGCAAGGTCACTCTTCCTAATTGCTCCTTAATCTGACCAGGCTTGTCCAGATGGGCCTTGTTGTATAAGAATGACATCCAGCCAATTAGATATGTTGCTTTCCCAACCTCGCTCCCAATCCCCTCACTAAGGAGGAAACTAGGAAAGACAGGGAGACACACAGATCCAAAATGGAGACGGGGTCCCTGACTCCCTGGTATGAAGAAGGCTAACGCGTCTGTCATTACTGAGTCATCTCTTCTCTTCAGAATGGGTCAGGAGATAGTTGAAAGACAACCCCACAATCAGTGGGGGTGTTTCCTTAGAGAAAGAAAGAGAGAGAGAGAGCGAGAGAAGGCCACTGTCAGTCATCGGGTGAATAGAATAGCTGATAAGAATAATGGCCAATGACCCTCCCTCAGCTTCCCCCACAAAGGGTTACAACCTCTACAGACTTTAAGCTAGTGAGTCAGGGGCTTGACTGACTCATGGTCAGAGAGGAAGTGACTCACCAAAGAGCCTCAGTAAAAGAAAAGGTAGAGGAGGTACTGGATTGGCTCTCCATTTATTGGGATATAAGTGGACTGGAATCCAACCAGGTTGCAACATCAGTATGAAACTACACACATAGGTTCTGAAAACGTCCACATTGTCTATTTCCTCTTTCTCTCTCTCTTAATGAGTGAGAGAGTCTTACTGCTTGTCCAAGAAAGCCTGGGCCCTTCCTCTCCAGTCCCCAGTGTCTCCTTTCCTGCTGCCAAAATCTATTTAGGAATCCTGCTTCCACAGTTGGATGTGAAACATGTGTTCCTGAGAGAGAGCAGGGGCCAGGCAGGGTCAGTGGTCCAGGCAGACAGCAGGGCCTGTATAGCATAGCAGCATAGCCCCACTAATTGTTTGAGAGAGGGGGGAGTGCATGTATGCTCAAGACATTGACAGGATGGGGGGAAGAGGAATATAGCAGGGTTGGGGTCAATTCCAGTCATTTCAGAAAGTAAACCAAATTCCAATTCCAAATGTTCATCTTTGAAAAGCAGTGAAAATAATTGGAATTTCAGTGTACTTCCTGAATTGACTGGAATTGAAATGGAACTGACCTGGAATATAGTAAGAAAATGCTGATTTGTCTGCAAGTTTTGGATAAGATAAGGGGTGTGTGGGTTGGAGGGTTTGGGAGAGGGGGTGGGCAGAGTAGGCGGGGAGTGGGTTATGGGTGAGGATGGGTGTGTGTGTGTGGGGGTGGGGTTCATAGGCTGAACTGCTTGTTCTTTCATCGTTTGCCTTATACACGCAATGTTCAGGAAATTAAAATTAAAACTTTTTCTTGTTAAATACATGTTATATTGTGTCCTTATTGTAGGCTTCCATTTGGTAACTAGCTCATTCTCTCTCTCTCTCTCTCTCTCTCTCTCTCTCGACAGAGAGGTACTTGGAGGACCATGAGCTAGTGGTACAAGTGCAGGCATCCATGACCAGCGAGGGCAGATTTCTGTTCAGGAAGAACTATGCCAAATATGAATTCTTCAGAAATCCCTTGGTAGGTTGTTTTTTTGTTCATTTGTTTCCAAAGAATCCCAGAGCTCGCATGCAGAGTTTTTCCTTGTCCTATTTATATTCTCTACATGTGTAAACGGTTACATCAAGCTAAACAGCCTGGATGTTATTTTTTGTTTACAAGCAATGCATTTCTTAAATGAGTGGCGAATGTTTGGTTGTGCTTGTTAAATGTTGCATATTACCCAGGAAAATCATCCTTCCCTCACTTTATAGTAATGTACCCACTCACACTCAAAAAAATAAACAGATTGTGATAACACTGTTAGACTGGTGGCTATAACTGTCCTGGACTCAGAAAGGCTAAACCAGGGTCTGGGAAACTGTCCCTAAATGTACTTATTTAAGAAACAGGTTGAAACTAGATTGAAAAGTTTTGTTGAATGTTTTTCTTCATTTTCATTTGGGAAAAGGGATTCATTGAATGTCTCTTGGTCGTTCCACTTCCATCCTTCTGATTTTCCTTTTACCCACAACCTTCCCTTTCTCACTTACCAATAGAATTTCTTTCCCGAGCATATGGTTGCATGGTGCCAGGAAACAAATGGTGCAATCCCACCATCTCAACTTTTACAGGTATGTACCGTAGAACCATAAAGACTCCACTGCCTCAGCATACTGCGTACTTCAGTCTTTGTTGTGTACTGTATGTCTGATCTCACCTTTCACCTCCTTGTGCATGTCTTGTCAGAGAACAGACTGTAACACTTGATGTTCTGTTGACATACGAGTGTCTCTGCACACGCAGGCCAGGCGTGCCTAACAGAAAGACAAACAGACAGACAGATATTACAGCTTCTGAAGGGAAGCAACTGTGAGAGGAGAGTAAAGGAACGTACTGAATGTTATAGCACAGCGCATCAGGCCAACGTCCTCCCATTCTGCACCAGGCAGCACGGCGTAGATGCATGGTGCCTTTAAAGACCTGAGCCTCTAATGGAATGAAGTTTACATGTTCAGCCTGCAAATGTAGCAGTGTGACAAAGCGTTATTAAAAGGGCCATGACTGGAATCCATCCACTATGGCAGAAAGCTTTTAAAATGATACCATCCCTGACATGGTCAGTTTTAAGGAGCAGGCTGGGGGCGGTTCCAGGAATCCAGTCGGAATCAAATCAAGTCAGATCATAAACAGTGGATCACTTAAAGGTGCGCTGCTCAAAAATTCTAATAGCCTACTTTCAGTCATTGTGTAGAGAATCAGTGTTCCGTCTAAACTGCCGTGAAATATATTTTCCATAACCAAAAATATTGTATTTTTAGCTATTTGAAGCTGGTGTACAAAGCCAGAAGTAAAAGAAGGAAAAACAGAACTTAAGAACAGGAAGCATAGAAATGGCACACATAAAACACTACCGCTTCTTAGACTTGCTTTCAATGAGAATGTCAGATCCTTATTAACTCGCATTTCTATGTCGACTTGGTCATCGAAAAGTGGCATATTGCAGCTTTAATTAGTATCTTGTCAGGTCAGGAGACAGTGTCTGAATGTGGCAGAGAAAGTTCTGTATTCTGCAGGGCATGTTAAAACCAGTAGGTGCTTATCTTATCGCTCTACTCAGTTCTTGGAACAATTTGCTGTCAGAATCAGAACTCCTTGTTGAATTGTCTGTCTCTACAGTGTGTATGTGTCTTGGTTAATACTGTTACGCAAGACAGAACATCTGTCTGAACATTTCTCTCCCATGTTTAAGGTGGCTCATAAAAATTGGTATCACAAGAATGCCAACATTGTTCGTAATATAAATGTTTGTTTTCTGGCTAGGAAGGAAGGCGGTGGAGGTTTATTTCTCCGAGCCCCATGAAAATGATGATATTTGATGATGATAGCTGTGTGCTAAAGCCTTCTTCTCTCTCTCCTTCTCTCAGAATTTCTTGAACTCCAGCAGTTGTCCTGAGATCCAGGGCTTTTTATACGTGAAAGAGATGGGCAGGAAATCCTGGAAGAAGCTGTACGTGTTCCTTAGACGCTCAGGACTTTACTTTTCTACAAAAGGAACGTCAAAGGTACATGGCCTTTTCTCTTCTATGGTAGGCTTAGTACATGAACTCTGTTAGTATTAGGCTTGTATTGCCGAAGCCAATATCCCACATTTAAACTGCACTAGTAAATAGCCTACAAAGTCTAATACTAGTTGTTAGTTAAGAGGCTGCTTGCCTCAATCATCAGTGTACATACTTGCTGCTCAGAGAGGCCTGCCTTCTCTATGTCCCATACAACCACACAAGCTGCTATTGATTTGAGTGGAGCTCTGCTCTCTGCTACCTCCAGGCTTAAGTTTCTTTGTGATGAAATGACATCGGTTATTGATTTATCCTCCACAGGAGCCCAGGCATTTACAGTTACTAGCAGACCTGGAGGACAGCAATGTCTTCACAGTAACAACAGGCAAGAAGCTACACAGTGCGCCAACAGACTACGAGTTCTGTATAAAGGTATGTTCAAGAGAAAGAAAGGCCTCTGCACTCGAGGCATTGCAAGTCATTCAGATGCTCATATGTTGTCTATTATTCTTCTATGGAGGACAAGCCGTCTCCTATTACAGTTATTGAACAGTGTCGTGTCTAGACTGTGGCTGCTTCCCAAATGGTGCACTATATAGGGAATAGGTTGCCATTTGGTATGCATCCATTATCTTGCTGAGACATGCCTGACAAGAGGCAGGCCTCGCTGCCATTGTGTGCGCTGTGTTGACCCACTTTCTGGCTATATAATAAATGGATAGAGAATGAAACTGAAATCAAACAAAATCCTATTTTATTCTGCAACATGATAAGGGTTGGAAAGGTTCCTTTCTAAATGATTGGGCTCATCAGTAAGAAAAATAAATGCTGCTCTCATGGAATGGCATGCTTTGAGCGCTCCCAAAAAGTGCTATTTGCGTGTAAAAAATGTATGCCATATTTACGTTTTTGTTGGTGACACTTTGGTATCTGGATAATATGCAGCTGTTTAAGTCTATCTAATTGTGTGAGTTTGATCATGTATCCATTAGGCCCATGGACATTTTGAATCATCACAGATTAGATTCAGCAATAAAAGCCCCACTCGTGGTCTTCTTAAATTAAACTTGTTTTTGACCGTATGGAGCACAATACCAAAGAGGAGTTTAGAAGGGAGCAACTCAAACTTTTATTCCGCAGGCTGGGATACGCACTATGCAGCTGTTGAGGGAGTGCATTTTTTCACCCACTGTCCACTGGTTGAAAAAACAATGATTTATAGGCAGCTTAAACTTCTTAAATTCAACCATTATTGAGTTAAAATACACATATACATTTGTGAACAGCCATCCACAACAACCACAATCCGTAATGAACAAATAGCTAAAAGTTCGAGCAGCAGTGTGATTCACATCAATGTGCTATGTACAGTGCCTTGCAAAAGTATTCATCCCCCTTGGTGTTTTTCCTATTTCTTTGCATTACAACCTGTAATGTAAATTGATTTTTATTTGGATTTCATGTAATGAACATAGACAAAATAGTCCAAATTGGTGAAGTCCAGACCTCAATCCAATTGAGAATTTGTGGTATGACTTAAAGATTGCTGTACACCAGCGGAACCCATCCAACTTGAAGGAGCTGGAGCAGTTTTGCCTTGAAGAATGGGCAACAATCCCACTGGCAAGATGTGCAACGCTTATAGAGACATACCCCAAGAGACTTGCAGCTGTAATTGCTGCAAAAGGTGGCCCTACAAAGTATTGACTTTGGGGGGGTGAATAGTTGTGCATGCTCAAGTTCATTTTTTTTTGTCTTAATTCTTGTTTGTTTCACAATAAAATATATTTTGCATCTTCCTAAGTGGTAGGCATGTTGTGTAAATCAAAGGACACAAACCCCCCCAAAAATCTATTTTAATTCCAGGTTGTAGGACAACAAAATAGGAAAAATGTCACAGGGGGTGAATACTTTCGCAAGCCACTGTAGATATCAATAGTATGTGATATCCGTATTGCCCATAGGCTACACCACTGCTGTCATCTTTACCTCCAAGCATTTATTCAAGTTGGATAATCTACAAAAGCCCATTTCTGCTCTTTTCCCGCAATCCATCTAATGTATTTGGTGTGTCATCATAGTGGTCTCAGACTTGCTCAGGTAGAAAAACCTTAACGTGCGCCTTTTTCAATGCTGATTTAGATGTCATTGAGACAACAGAAAGGTATCAAAGAATTTTGGAATTTCAAAGTAATCCTAGAAGTAATCATCTAGTTTTTCAAAAGTATCTGTAATCAGATTACAACATTTTTGCTTGTAACGTAATGGTTTACATTTTTTTTTTCTCACCAACCCTGAACAAGATCAACTATCATCTCATGGGATATGTCAGTGTACGAGGGAGGAGTGTTTTAGTACAACCATACTGTCTGAATGGTTGTTTCTAATGATGAGGTGTTTGTTTGGTCTCTCTAATTGGTTGTTGTGTGTTAATTGACAGCCAAACAAGAGGACTGAGCTGAAAGAGTTTAGGATGTTGTGTACTGAAGACGAACAGAGCAGAACGTCCTGGATGACAGCCTTCAGACTCTTCAAGGTACCAATTCCATGGCAACAAGTCCTCAATACACTGCAAAGTAGTGCCTCAGTTATACCAGAGGGTTGTATCAGATGCAAGTTCACTTCACATGGGTTGTTGTCACTTATACCATGCTAATTTGAATACTATCTATCTTTATGAATTTTATGAATATTTTGGAAGGTTTGCTTTTCTTTGGGTGAAGTCAAACAATAGCTAACTTTTTAATTTGTGGATACTTTCATTGTTCTTCACAGTATGGAATAGTCCTCTATCAGAACTACAAGATTCCTCAGCAGAGAAAAACTCTGTCACACTTTTCAACACCAGTGGTAAGCCTCTCCTTTTAGCTCCTTACAGGTGCCAGCCAAACTGTTGTTAACATCCAGACTCTTTCTCGGTTGTCTTTCCTTGAATCTTTGTGTCCTCTATTCGGTGATTCGAACCAGCGACCTTTCGGTTACTGGCCCAACACTCTTAACCGCTAGGTTATCTGTTCAATGAATTTTGAGAAGGAAGTGAGGAGAGAGGAGGACTTCAATGACAGACAATTGAGGAAGAGCCCTAGTACTGTAACAGGGCATTTTCTACATTGGAAGTGTATTGACACTGGCACTGTTTGTCTCCCTCTAGCGGAGTGTGTCTGAGAATTCTCTGGTTGCCATGGATTTCTCAGGAAGGATAGGCAGGGTGATCGACAATCCCTTGGAGGCCCAGAGCGCTGCCATGGAGGAGGGTTATGCCTGGAGGGTGAGTCTCTTTCTACAATGTTACTATTCCAATGGTTCTACAACAATAATGCAACCTTACTACAACGTAGCTACGTTACAGCAATGTTATTACAACCTGTCCACAATGCGACTACAACGTTATTAAGATATTACAATATGACCTTATGGTCAGAAGGAAAACGTACTGCTGTGTGGTCCTTCTGTGGCTCAGTTGGTAGAGCATGACGCTTGTAACGCCAGGGTAGTGGGTTCGATTCCCGGGACCACCCATACGTAGAATGTATGCACACATGACTGTAAGTCGCTTTGGATAAAAGCGTCAGCTAAATGGCATATAAAGAAATAATCTGAGCAAGAGTGCAACAACTTTTCTTTGAGTCATGCTTGTCACAAAGATATCATGCTATCCGTCACGCAGCTGTACCAATGGAGTAAGAGCCTTTTATTAACAAACTAATCCATGTTTGTTTGTTCTGTATCTCAGAAGAGAAGTCAACGGATGAACATTCTAGGTAGTCCCAGTCCACTACATCCCTGTTTATTAAGCTCAGGTAATTCAACAACATAAATTCTAACAATCCCTCTGTTATTTGAGTTGGCTACATTCTGTGTAGATAAAAGCCTTGTTCCTGTCCTAAAGCTCTCCTTTCCTCTTCCACGTCCAGTTATTCACAGAACACAGCTGTGGTTCCATGGGCGGATAACGCGAGAAGAGTCCCATCGGATGATCAACCAACAAGGCCAGGTGGACGGGTAAGGCTCCTCAGTCTCTGCAACCACACAGCCAACCTGTTATTTAATTGGGATTTATTTGATTATTAAAGTGTTGCATCTTCAGAATGCCCAGCCCACATGCCAATGTATGTTGGATTTCAATTTGTAAATTTGACCGACATTGAAGTTTTCACCAAAGACTGATTTTCCCCCTTTTCTGCTCAGGTTGTTTCTGTTGAGGGACAGTCAAAGCAACCCAAAGGCCTTTGTCCTCACACTGTGCCATCACCAGAAAATCAAGCATTTCCAGATCTTACCGGTAAGTGAGCTTTATCTTGCCTCTGGGCTTTTCTCTCCTTGACCTCCCCATCTCTCTTATGACTACAGGCACACTAGAAAACCAAGTAAAACAGTCAACAATTTTATAGAGTAAAGTCACTTTTGTTGTTCATTACTTCCTGTTGTTCTCACCTGACTGTTGTCTCTATGGTCCGTCCTGCAGTGTGAAGAGGATGGCCAGATCTTCTTCAGCCTTGACGACGGGTCCACCAAATTCACCGACCTGATCCAGCTGGTGGAGTTCTACCAGCTCAACAGAGGAGTCTTGCCTTGTAAACTCAAGCACCCCTGCACCCTCGTAGCCTTATGACCCCTGACCTATGACTTGACCGGACTCTGCCTACAAACAAACTCAATACTTTTTCTTTAGGAGAAGCTAAAGTGATGAACTCATGTTGTTCTTGATGTGTCATGAGCTGCCAGAGACTGCAGATGGAACGGGACGGAGTGGTTGGGGGTTAGGACGGACGCCAGTGGACTTCAGTGACCTCTGTGTTTCGGAAGGAAATAAAAAAGCAAAAAGCTGCACCACGTTGTTATTAACTCTTATAAAAAACAAAAACATTTTCAAGTTTGTATTCATAGTCACCAATAAGCTCTGATCCACTGACACGGTTTAGTGACAGTTTATGAGATCAAAGTAGTTTTTATTTTCCTTGTCCAATCATCAGGACTTTGTTTAGTCTGGGCCACTTTTTTACAGAATGAAAGTATTTTTTTTGTTACAAATCATCTATACTACAACCGTTTTCTGAAAAGCTGATTGTTTTCTAGTTTGGCGCTTGTGAAACTGGGAACAGGCCTTTCCACACTGACTGAAGAAGAATTCCTCTACTGTCTCATTCTTCTCGTGACCAACAATGGCAAATCCCTCCTGTGTTGGAGGGATGGATGGACAATCTGATATTCGGAAAAAGAACATCACAAGACAGATCACGAGGCCAGCTGTCTCTTTCAAGCTGTAGGAAAGGAAAGGCTGGACCTGGTAATTTAGGATGGAGCTGAAGGATACTCAAGGACTACACAGGATCCATTCATTCCACTCTCATAGGACTTTTCTTCATTTCTTTCTTTCTTTGGTGACCTCACAGGCATTTGTATTCATGACATTTTAGTACTGCATCAAATGTGTTCTTAGTCCGTTTTAGTTTCTTATCAGTAGTCTGGAGCGTATAGATTTCTAACATTCACACAACAACAACTAAATCACTACATCCAGTTCAGTGTTAAATCACTCCATCATCAGCTCCACCATCAGGTGTTCCACATGAACTTCCCCCCAAAATATAAACTACTACAGGTATTCATTCACTCCCCGTCTCATCCACTCATTTAAGTCCATGTAATAGATAGCTGTTGTGGTCCACGTTGCTAGCCTAGTCCTATACCGTGTGCTATAACCAACCCTTCTATTGTTGGCTACAGTACGTATTCAGAATGACACTAGGCTACCATGCTGCTCTTCAGGTGATAACAAGCAACATAACAGCTCAGCTCTTGGGTCTCTCTTAGTGTCAACACAATAATAAAGCATATGGCCATCTTGTGGACTAATTCCAGGTTGTAAGCCCTCTGAAGACATGGTTATGATTATATGAGTAAAATCTAACAGGCCACTGGGGCGGGAGGGTGCCACAGTTTTCTTTTAAACCTACCTGTTTGCATTCCCTCCGTCAGAACACAGGGAAATATAACCACTACACCAACCTCTTGTGATCCACGAGAGGGATCTGACAAGCTCAGAGTTGACGTGTACAGTCCAAGGTCGGTCTGTCTGTAGAATGCAACTGGAATCAATCGACTCATCTGCTAGGAGGACCCATCTTCTTAATCCAAGGGTGCATCGCAAATGGCACCATATTCCCTACATAGTGCATTACCTTACTTTTGACTAGGGCCCGTAAGCCTTTGGTCAAAAGTAGTGCACTATATCGGGAATAGAGTGCCATTTGGGATTCACTCCAAGTCCATTCATTTTAGACTTGTTGCTTTTCTTTTCCATGATGTGATTGAATGATTGTTTTTAGAACAGACACTGTGAAGCCCTAGTAATGGATGATACCCTGAAGTGGAAGGGTTTTTACTGTCCAGCCTCGTCCAAGGTTGCAGTGAACACACAGATTTGTAAAGATGTTTTTACCTGTAACGCAACATTAAGAAAGAGCCATCTTTTTATTTTATTTATAGTGTCTTAAGCTGGATAGATTCAGATACAGAATATTAGCCACACTATCTACAAGTTCTGCACAATGACATTTCAAAAAACAAGATGCAATGACTCAATCATTTCAAGTATTGTTTTGCAAATGTATTTATTTACCTGGATGTGAGTGATTACTTGAAATGTAGCTCTTTTCTCAGTGCTGTTCGTTACTGTTTTATCATTACCATGGAATGATTGAACCGCGTAATTATTACATAGCATCTATTACAAAGCCTATAATTCATTTCTTGCTTTTTAAGTTTGAACACTCAAACTATTTTATCACCAACACTTACTATGAAGTAACATTCAAGTGGTGTTCCCTAATGTCATGGTTTTCATTCCAAATTGGTGTCAGTAGAAAAAGTGTGGGGAATAAAAGTCACTCATATTTCAGTCACAGTGCGTTTCACATCGATATTCAGTTTAATGCCTTTCTCTCACACATTCTTCTACATTTAGGAAATCTTTTCACATGGATATTTCAAACACACAGGTTGAAGATTACATGGATTTTTTTTTTTTTTTTTACATATTTAAACATTTGACATCTTCTTAAGTGTGACTTTCACTGACAATGTCAATCAAATTAATTTCATATCTAGACATTTAATTCACGAGTTGATTTTCAAATACACACTGTTTTTTGAGCTGTCAGTTCAGTTGCTCTGTCCCATTTCATTACAGTTAGTTGTCTTCCATTTTACAGAACTTTCACTCTTTAAACTTTGCGTTAATCAGAACTTTGTTTCTTGTGTCAGAAGTGAAGCTATACCTTTACAATACTTGAGCCACAATTGCAAAAAACCAATTGGTCTACAGTACATTAAATAGCCAAGTCATTTCCACAGCATAGTGTGTATTATCCAATGAGAAAGGCTTGGATGTGATGGCACCACTAGATGCCCATTGCAGTACCTTTTTCCATGGAATTTTGAGAGTAACTTCAGAGCTACACTTCACTGTTTATTGGGTGTGACCAGAGCCATGAATATATAATATATGTTAATGTATGGCTCTGGGTGTGGAATCATTATGACTATACAATGAGCAGGTTAGGTGCCATAGCTGCTTACTTCTTTGCTAAATTGTGTCAAAACGTCGGACAATATATCTTCCCATTGGTCATAATGATTTCAGTAGAAATCAGTTAGGATTGCCTCCTCCGATGGTAATCTTAGCTGTACAATGTAATATGCAACTCATGTAAAAGTTGTGTATTGAATCAATGTACCATATTAGCATATGAAACCATGTAGATTCAACACTGTATTTAGGTTACAGATCACTATTATTACCGCATTGGCTTACTCTTAACTACTTATGAAATGAAGAAACTTGATTTATTTTTATCATTTGGTTTAATGTGCATATCGAGTTTATTTCTTAAATGTTTGTCATGTAAAAACCTCTTCACAAATGTCTGTAATATTGGAATGTTGCTGGTATGGAACTGGAGTTGGCTTGGGCATACAGTGTACATCTTTTCATAGTTCCTGCAAGTCATCCTAAGCTACTCAGACATCACTGACTTCTCAACGCTTAACTGTTTAGGCCTGTTAGATACAGATGTGTTTTTTGTATTCAGAGGCGAGTTCTCTCACATAGTGTCTTGCTATGAACTAGAATGTTACTAGTGACATTGAATCACCTGCAAAGTAGTGAACTGATGAAAGTGAATTAAGTAAATGTACTTTTTTATATTTCAGAGAAATGAATGTAACTGGGTTGCTCAGGGTTGACATGGAGCCTGTTGAAAACTGGTCATATCGTCAGACCAGTGAGATTTTGTATGTGCGATGTTGTGTAGTTCTGTTCATCAACTTGGGGTTAATAGTATTTCACCAAATCATTTTTTATTTAGTAAGTAGTTTGGCCTTTATGATGTTCTTTCAGAATACCAGTAGTTTCTTCCAAACAGTAGTACAGCACAGGTGTCCTCTTCTCTCTTGTGTAAGTCTGTTTGTCCCAAGAAGCCTAAAATGCAGCAGGTGCCTCTGATGACCTTTTTCTCTGCACTAAACCAGAGCTGACTGGACCGTTCATGGGAACCTTTTCCAGTGATCGATAATGACTCTTGTGCTTTGCATATATTGTCACAATGCAAGATACAGTGACTGTACAAAGGAGTAAAGCAAATATATATAGATCTATATAAATATAAACCATTATGTATTTCAGGGAATGCAAAAAAACAAGAACCTGTATCTCTTTTTAAGAGAAAGATCCTGTATTCATACTGTGCTTTGCTTCAATCTGTAAATAGCTGAATGGCTTATATCTCTTAATTGTAACCTTTTCAGGTATTTTTGTACAAATAAGGGACTGTTATGTTCTGTTTATTGTAATTAGAATAAAACATTAATACATTGTTATTAATTTAAGCAGTGATGGTATTGTCTTGGTAGAGAAGCTTTACCTTTTTCCTCATTACTCAATTACCTTGAGTCCTAATCCAGGTAATTACAAATGCATTTAAAATCACTGCATTCTACTTGCAAGTCATTCTGTTTCTTTTGAAAACTATTGCAAATGCTAATTATTATAGATGGCATTACATTTCCACTGCAACTTACCATGAGTTTAGTTATATATTTTCATCTAACTATCATAAATGTCTGCTTGAAATGTTCAACTGTACATTGGGTTATACGTCACCCTGTTTTCCCACTAGATGGCAGACAACCACTACGAAAGCTAATCAAATACTCTACTTAAATGGGAAATCATCCGTTGACACAATAGCAAAGCAAATACCCCGCATTATGTTTTGGTAAAACGCTGTGGGATTGGGCTGGAGTAACCACTCTGAAATTCATAGACAGATATGGATGCAAGGACTGAGCATCCATGATATCAAAATGATAGTTTCAATCATGTTTTGAAGCCATGTAGTTTGTGAACAAAGAAAATGTAAACAAACATTGGAGTAAATCAAGCTTATATTTTGGGTTCTGATGGGGTACGGCAGTTGAACTAAGCTTATGAGGCATTTATAAGCTATATTCTTCAAGACTCAGTTGGAAACTACATATCATTCATTTATAAGTCCAAAAATGGATTGCCCCTTTAAGGGACAAACGTCATGAACTAACACATTTCACATTTTTAAGGATTGTTCACGTCCCAACAATCAAGATTCATTCAAAAGCATCACGGATGTTGGCACAAAACTTGGACAGTTTGCTCGATACAGACCTAATGCTGTGTTAATAGCATCTTGTAAAGTCGTAAATACAAGCACAGAACTGTAAAGAAAAATCCACTTGACCGTCCCTCCAACTGGTAATTACTAGGAAACTGTTCTATTATCCCTGAGCGCCGACTTCTCCCATGTTGAACTCTGACGTAACCCACTAAGGAAAATACCTCTATAACAGCATTTTCGGGAGTTAAATTAAACAAAACATTATTTATAAAAAGCGATCTATTAATATGGTTGGTGAACACTATAATTTGTTTGTGAGCACTATCTGTACTTGTAGTTTATGGTTGATGCAGCTTTTTTGCCATTAGCCAAACAATGTTTCTCAAGTTCAAGGGGGGGTGAATGCATTTAACTCATATTTACAACTTCACAATTGGTAATTACCACCTTCCCACTTGGTTATGAATGCAGCATAAGAATAGAGCAATCATCCCCATAAGAGGATGTAGATAAAACAACATCCTGGTTATGCAGATGAGATTTGAGATGTATCATTTTATCAGGCAACATTCGCTCTGAGCTAAAGGGTAGAGCTGCCACTTTCAAGGAGCGGGACTCTAGCCCGGAAGCTTATAAGAAATCCTGCTATGCCCTTCCGATGAACCATCAAACAGGCAAAGCCTCAATACAGGACTAAGATCGAATCGTACTACACCGATTCCGATCGGATGTGGCAGGGCCTGCAAACTATTGCAGACTACGAAGGGAAGCACAGCCGAGAGCGGCCCAGTGACACGAGCTTACCAGACGAGCTAAATAACTTCTACGATCGCTTCGGGGCAAGTAACAATGAACATGCATGAGAGCATCAGCTGTTCTGGACGACTGTGTGATCACGCTCTCCGCAGCCGATGTGAGTAAGACCTTTAAACAGGTCAACATTCACAAGGCCCATTATCCCAGAAACCTTAGACCCAATCCAATTTGCGTACCGCACCAACAGATCCACAGATGATGCAATCTCTATTGCACTCCACACTGCCCTTTCACACCTGGACAAAAGGAACACCTATGTGAGAATGCTTTTCATTGACTCCAGCTCAGCGTTCAACACCGTAGTGCCCGTCAAAGCTCATCACTAAGCTAAGGACCCTGGGACTAAACACCTCCCTCGGCAACTGGATTCTGGACTTCCTGACGAGCCTCCCCCAGGTGGTTAGGGTAGGTAACAACACATCTGCAACACTGATCCTCAACACAGGCCCCTTAGGGGTGCGTGCTCAGTCCCCTCCTGTGTACTCCCTGTTCACTCATGACTGCACGGCCAGGCACGACTCCAACACCATCATTAAGTTTGCTGATGACACAACAGTGGTAGGCCTGATCACCGACAACGATGAGAAAGCCT
The DNA here is from genome assembly GCF_023373465.1 of Oncorhynchus keta. Lineage (NCBI taxonomy): Eukaryota > Metazoa > Chordata > Actinopteri > Salmoniformes > Salmonidae > Oncorhynchus > Oncorhynchus keta. The sequence continues at coordinate 66,093,307 of NC_068454.1, read as the reverse complement.
ATAGGGAAGAGGTCAGAGACCTGACCATGTGGTGCAAGGACAACATTCTCTTCCTCAACGTGATCAAGACAAAGGAGATGATTGTGGACTACAGGAAAAGGAGGACCGACTATGCCCCCATTCTCGTCGATGGGGCTGTAGTGGAGCAGGTTGAGAGATTCAAGGTATTGGCATCCACATCACCAACAAACTAACATGGTCCAAGCACACCAAGACAGTTGTGAAGAGGACACGACAAAACCTATTCCCCCTCAGGAGACTGAAAAGATTTGGCATGGGTCCTCAGATCCTCAAAAGGTTTTACAGCTTGCACCATCGAGAGCATCCTGGTTGCGTCACTGCCAGGTGTGGCAACTGCTCGGCCTCCGACCGCAAGGCACAACAGAGGGTAGTGCGTACGGCCCATTACATCACCGGGGCCAAGCTTCCTGCCATCCAGGACCTCTATACCAGGCGGTGTCAGAGGAAGGCCGTAAAAATTGTCAAAGACTCCAGCCACCTTAGTCATAGACTTCTCTCTGACCCCGCATGGCAAGCGGTACCGGGGCGCAAAGTCGAGGTCCAAGAGGCTCCTAAATAGCTTCTACGCCCAAGACATAAGACTCCTGAACAGCTAATCAAATGGCTACCCAGACTATTTGCATTGCCCCCGCTGCTGCTACTCTCTGTTATCATCTATTCATAGTCACTTTAATAACTCTACCTACATGTACATATTACCTCAATTACCTTGACATGGGTGCCCATGCACATTGACTCTGTACCAGTACCCCGGCTATTGTTATTTACTGCTGCTCTTTTATAATTTCTTATTCTTATCTTTTACCTTTTTTTGTATTTTATTAAAACTGCGTTGTTTGTTAAGGGCTTGTAAGTAAGCATTTCACTGTTGTATTCGGGGCATGTGACAAATACAATTCGATTTTTATCTTGCTTAAGATCTATCGTCAGAATGGCATCTGGCCAGTCTGTAAAAACTCAAATGTGTATTTAAGCATTAACATAGCCACAGACCCTAGAGGATGCATTACCATATGTATTTTGGAACTAGTTTAAGCTTGTTGACAATGGGTTGAGCCTCAAATATTATCCCTGGAGGCGCAAATGTCAACATAGTTCGCACATTTGAGTTTGAGTTAAATCAATAAACCAACCAAAAATGTATACCTAAAATGAGTCATAACAAGGTTTATAAGTAGTTTGTAAACTATAAATGAGTAGTTTAAGTCTGTACTAAACAGTTATACCACATTGGTTGAAATTACGTTTGTCAGTAAGCTGCTTGCCAAAACCTAAGATTATCAGACTTTACTGGTAAGTGGTAAAGTATTAACAGTAATATCAATTAACAATATTCGTTGTAACAGTGCCGTTCAACAGGTGGCTGTGTGCTAAGCCTCTGTCTATCAGGCTGTGTGGAAAGTGAGTAGGATCTCATGAACTCCTTGTGAATCAGCCCTTCCTGCCCATGCACACTGCCTTCGCCATGAAGAAACTTGATTTATTTTTATCATTTGATTTCATGTGCATATCGAGTTCATTTCTTATGTGTTTGTCATGTAAAAACCTCTTCACAAATGTCTATAATATTGGAATGTTGCTGGTATGGAACTGGAGTTGGCTTGGGCATACAGTGTACATCTTTTCATAGTTCCTGCAAGTCATCCTAAGCTACTCAGACATCACTGACTCTCAACACTAACTGTTTAGGCCTGTTAGATACAGATGTGTTTTTTGTATTCAGAGGCGAGTTCTCTCACATAGTGTCTTGCTATGAACTAGAATGTTACTAGTGACATTGAATCACCTGCAAAGTAGTGAACTGATGAAAGTGAATTAAGTAAATGTACTTTTTTATATTTCAGAGAAATGAATGTAACTGGGTTGCTCAGGGTTGACATGGAGCCTGTTGAAAACTGGTCATATCGTCAGACCAGTGAGATTTTGTATGTGCGATGTTGTGTAGTTCTGTTCATCAACTTGGGGTTAATAGTATTTCACCAAATCATTTTTTATTTAGTAAGGAGTTTGGCCTTTATGATGTTCGTTCAGAATACCAGTAGTTTCTCCCAAACAGTAGTACAGCACAGGTGTCCTCTTCTCTCTTGTGTAAGTCTGTTTGTCAGACTATTATGTTCTGTTTATTGTAATTAGAATAAAACATTAATACATTGTTATTAATTTAAGCAGGGATGGTATTGTCTTGGTAGAGGTTTTACCTTTTTCCTCATTACTCAATTACCTTGAGTCCTAATCCAGGTAATTACAAATGCATTTAAATCACTGCATTCTACTTGCAAGTCATTCTGTTTCTTTTGAAAACTATTGCAAATGCTAATTATTATAGATGGCATTACATTTCCACTGCAACTTACCATGAGTTTAGTTATATATTTTCATCTAACTATCATAAATGTCTGCTTGAAATGTTCAACTGTACATTGGGTTATAACGTCACCCTGTTTTCCCACTCGATGGCAGACAACCACTACGAAAGCTAATCAAATACTCTACTTAAATGGGAAATCATCCGTTGACACAATAGCAAAGCAAATACCCCGCATTATGTTTTGGTAAAACGCTGTGGGATTGGGCTGGAGTAACCACTCTGAAATTCATAGACAGATATGGATGCAAGGACTGAGCATCCATGATATCAAAATGATAGTTTCAATCATGTTGTTTTGAAGCCATGTAGTTTGTGAACAAAGAAAATGTAAACAAACATTGGAGTAAATCAAGCTTATATTTTGGGTTCTGATGGGGTACGGCAGTTGAACTAAGCTTGAGGCATTTATAAGCTATATTCTTCAAGACTCAGTGGAAAGCTACATATCATTAATTTATAAGTCCAAAAATGGATTGCCCCTTTAAGGGGCAAACGTCATGAACTAACACATTTCACATTAAGGATTGTTCACGTCCCAACAATCAAGATTCATTCAAAAGCATCACGGATGTTGGCACAAAACTTGGACAGTTTGCTCGATACAGACCTAATGCTGCGTTAATAGCATCTTGTAAAGTCGTAAATACAAGCACAGAACTGTAAAGAAAAATCCACTTGACCGTCCCTCCAACTGGTAATTACTAGGAAACTGTTCTATTATCCCTGAGCGCCGACTTCTCCCATGTTGAACTCTGACGTAACCCACTAAGGAAAATACCTCCATAACATAATTTTGGGAAGTAAAATTAAACAAAATATTATTTATAAAAATAAATCTATTAATATATAGTTGGTGAACACTATAATTTGTTTGCGAGCACTATCTGTATTCTTGTCTACGGTCGATGCAGTTCAAGGGGGTTTAATGCATCTTACTCATATGTACAACTTCACAAATGGTAATTACCACCTTGCCACTTGGTAATGAATGCAGCATTAGAATGGAGCAATCATCCAGGCCCCATAAGAGGATGTAGATAAAACAACATCCTGGTTAAGCAGATGAGAGTTGAGATGTATCATTTTATCTTGCTTAAGATCTTTCGTCAGATTGGCATCTGTGTATTTAAGCATTGATATATCCAGACACTAGAGGATGCATAACCATATGTATTTTGGAACTATTTTTAGCTTGTTAACAATGGGTTGAGTCTCAAATATTATCCCTGGAGGCGTAAATGTCAACATAGTTCTCACATTTGTGTTAGAGTTAAATCAACAAACCAACCTCAATCAAATATCAACCAAAAATGTATACCTAAAATGAGTTAACAAGGTTTATAAGTCATTTGTAAATGTAAAATTAGTAGTTTAAGTCTGTAATAAAGTTATACCGCATTGGTTGAAGTTATGTTTGTCAGTTAGCTGCTTGCCAAAACCCAAGATTATCAGGCTTTACTGGTAAGTGGTAATACTAACAGTAATATAGGTTAACAATAGTAGTTATAATAGTGCCGTTCAACAGGTGTGCTAAGCCTCTGTGTCAATCAGGCTGTGTGGAGAGTGATTAACTCCTTGTGCCCTTCCTGCCTGTGCACACTGCCTTGGCCCGGAGCCACACTCCCATTGGCTAGCTGTGGGGGCCACTGGGCAGATAAAAGAGCCGTGCTCGCCGCTCCTGATGTACACCACTCACTGCTGCGGTGTGTGAAGACTGAAAGAGAGGAGGACCCGACCACGGCTGTGCTCGACAACGTGAGTACACCCACCGCCAACCACCTGTCTATTATTCTTTGGGTTTATCAGGACTGCAGGTCTCCACCGGGCTTCAGAATACATGCACACCAGGGGCTGTAGCAAATTTCTCAGAGTAGGAGTGCTGATCTATGATTAGTAATTATGATCAGAGTTATTTTGTCCAGTGTGTGTTCTTTTGCCCATTAATCTTTTATTTTTATTGGCCAATCTGAGATGGCTTTTTCTTTGAAACTCTGCATAGGAGGCCAGCATCCGAGTCGCCTCTTCACTGTTGACGTTGAGACTAGTGTTTTGCGGGTACTATTTAATGAAGCTGCCAGTTGAGGACTCTGTGAGGCGTCTGTTTCTCAAACTAGACACACTAATGTACTAGTCCTCTTGCTCAGTTGTGCACCGGGGCCTCCCAGTCTTTCTATTCTGGTTCGAGCCAGTTTGCGCTGTTCTGTTAAGGGAGTAGTAATCCTTGTATGAGATTTTCAGTTTCTTGGCAATTCCTCGCATTGAATAGCCTTCATTTCTCAGAACAAGAATAGACTGACGAGTTAATTTTTTTCTGTCCATTTTGAACCTGTAATCGAACCCACAAAGGCTGATGCTCCAGATACTCAACTAGTTTAAAGAAGGCCAGTTGTATTGCTTCTTTAATCAGTAATCAGAACAGTTTTCAGCTGTGCTAACATAATTGCAAAAAGGTTTTCTAATGATCAATTAGCCTTTTAAAATGATAAACTTGGATTCCCTAACACGCCGTGCCATTGGAACACAAGAGTGATGGTAGCTGATAATGAGCCTTTGAAATTCCATTAAAAATCTGCTGTTTCTAGCTACAATAGTCATTTACAACATTAATAATGTCTAGACTGTATTTCTGATCAATTTGATGTTATTTTAAATGGACAAATGTGCTTTTCTTTAAAAAACAAGGACATTAAGTGACTTCCAACCTTTTGAACGGTAGTGTATATAAAACATTTAGTGCAGCAGATATAGTGGCAAGAAAAAGTATGAACCCTTTGGAATTACCTGGATTTCTGCACAAATTAGTTTTAAAATGTGATCATCTAAGTCACAACCATAGGCAGTCTGCTTAAACTAATAACAAATTGTTTTTCTTGTCTATTAAATAGATCATTTAAACATTCACTGTGTAGGTTGGAAAAGTATGTGAACCCCTAGGCTAATGACTTTCCAAATGCTAATTGGAGTCAGGAGTCAGCTAACCTGGAGTCTAATCAATGAAACGAGATTGGATATTTTGGTTAGAGCTGTTCTGCCCTATATATATTTTTTTTATACAAAATTAGACTTTGCTATTCACAAGAAGCATTGCCTGATGTGAATGAAAGAGATCTCAGAATACCTAAGATTAAGAATTGTTGACTTGCATAAAGCTGGAAAGGGTTACAAAAGTATCTCAAAGCCTTGATGTTCAGTCCACGGTAAGACAAATTGCCTGTAAATGGAGAAGGTACAGCACTGTTGCTACTCTCCCTAGGAGTGGTCGTCCTGCAAAGAGGACTACGAGAGAACAGTGCAGAATGCTCAATGAGGTTAAGAAGAATCCTAGAGTATCAGCTAAAGACGTACAGAAATCTCTGGGACATACTAATATCTCTGGCGAGTCTACGATACGTAAAACACTAAAGAAGAATGGTGTTCATGGGAGGACACCACAAAAGAAGCCACTGCTGTCCCCCCAAAAATTTGCTGCATGTCTGAAGTTTGCAAAAGAGCACCTGTATGTTCCACAGCACTTCTGGCAAAATATTCTATGGACAAATTAAACTAAAGTTGAGTTGTTTGAAAGGAACACACAACACTTGAGGTAAAAAGGTACAGCACACCAACATCAAAACCTCATCCCAACTGTAAAGTATGGTGGAGAGAGCATCATTGTTTGGGGCTGCTTTGCTGCCTCAGTGCCTGGACAGCTTGCTATCAACGGAAAAATTAATTCCCAAGTTTATCAAGACATTTTGCAGGAAAATGTTAGGCTGTCTCTCCGTCATCTGAAGCTCAACAGAAGTTGGGTGATCCAACAGGATGACCCAAAGCACAGAAGTAAATCAACAGAATGACTTCAACAGAAGAAAATATGCCTTCTGAAGTGGCCCAGTCAGGGTCCTGACCTCAAACCGATTTACATTTTTTTTTTCTTCAAAACTCTTCAGTCTGCATTACCAACATGCATCTTGGCCTAACAGTTAAACTCACTCAAAACACATACTTAATGTTTCAAAATAAACTTGTTCAACCATAGCTGGCAACAATTCTCACTCAGAAAGCCTACATTGTCACTCATAACACACTGACCTAAAAAACACTAACAGGCAGCATTAAATAAATGAACTTCTCTTTGAAGTTGGAATGATTTTTCACAGAAATCAGTTTCATTATATAATAAGAACACATTTTCACTTTGACTGTCCTAAAATATATGTAACAAGAATGAATCAGAAATACAATTTGCTTCAATTTCTACAGGGCGGGGTTCAGACCCAGGGCCCTGAGCTTATTGATGACCTTGAGGGCATTACTGTGTTGAAGGCTGAGCTGTAGTCAATGAACAGCATTCTTACATAGGTATTCCTCTTGTCCAGGTGGGATAGGGCGATGTGCAATGGCGTCAGCTGTGGATCTGTTGGAGGTATGCAAATTGGTTTTAGGTTGTCAGGTAAGATGCAGGTGATATGGTCCTTAACTAGCCGTTCAAAGCACTTTAATGATGACAGAAGTGAGTGCTACAGGGCAATAGTAATTTAGTTCAGTTACCTTCGCTTTCTTGGGTACAGGGACAATGGTGGACATCTTGAAGCAAGTGGGGACAACAGACTGGGATAGTTAGAGATTGAATATGTCCGTAAACACTCGAGCCAGCTGGTCTGCACATACTCTGAGGACATGGCTTGGGATGCCATCTGAGCCGGCAGCCTTGCGAGGGTTAAAACACTTAAATGTCTATACACCGCTCTCGTTGTAAAATCAATTTAGAAATCTAACATTCAATTATTGCACCCACACTTCTTGCACGTGCCAAGGACTCTACGGAACCCAAACCGAATGCGGATGCGCCATCGTGCATACATTTATGTTGTCCCCCTACACCAAACGCGATCACGACAAGCAGGTTAATATCAAAACAAACTCTGAACCAATTACATTCATTTGGGGACAGGTCAAAAAGCATTAAACATGTATGACAATTTAGCTAGTTAGCTTGCACTTGCTAGCTAACGTTAATTTATCCTATTTAGCTAGCTTGCTGTTGCTAGCTAATTTGTCCTGGGATAGAAACATTGAGTTGTTATTTTACCTGAAATGCACAAGGACCTCTCCTCCGACAACTAATCCACACATAAAACGGCCAACCGAATCGTTTTCTTGTCATCGCTCTTCCTTCCAGGCTTTATCATCTTTGAACTTATATGGTGATCGCATCTAAACATTCATTGTATTACCACGACAACCGGCAACAAAGTTAATCTTTCAATCACCCACGTGGGTATAACCAATGAGGAGATGGCACGTGGATACCTGCTTCTATAAACCAATGATGAGATGGGAGAGGCAGGACTTGCAGCACGATCTGCGTCAGAAATAGAACTGAGTTATATTTGACATTTTTTATTTATTTATTTCACCTTTATTTAACCTGGTAGGCTAGTTGAGAACAAGTTCTCATTTGCAACTGCGACCTGGCCAAGATAAAGCATAGCAGTGTGAACAGACAACACAGACTTACACATGGAGTAAACAATTAACAAGTCAATAACACAGTAGAAAAAAAGAGAGTCTATATACATTGTGTGCAAAAGGCATGAGGAGGTAGGCGAATAATTACAATTTTGCAGATTAACATTGGAGTGATACATGATCAGATGGTCATGTACAGGTAGAGATATTGGTGTGCAAAAAAGCAGAAAAGTAAATAAATATAAACAGTATGGGGATGTCAAAATATTGTCTGTGAGTATAACAGAACTGATATTGCAGGTGAAAACCTGAGGAAAATCCAAACAGGAAGTGGCCTCTATTTTGAAAGCTCCGTGTTCCATAGCCTGCCTTTGCTCCATTTAAAGGGACATCAACCAGATTCCCTTTCCTATGGCTTCCCCATGGTGTGAACAGTCTTTAGATGTAGTTGCAGGCTTTTATTTTGAAAAATCACACATTGTATGGCTGGGTGCCAGCAGCGTTTTGTATGCGCAACAGCTTGTCGCAGCCATTTTCTCTCTCTCTCCTATAGAATAAGCTACATTCTCGGTTGATATATTATCAATTATATATTGTAAAATCAACCTGAGGATTGATTATGAAAAGTTTCTACGAACATTACGGATACTATTTGGAATTTTCGTCTGTGATGTCATGACCGCTCGAGCCTGTGGATTTCTGAACATAACGCGCCAACCAAATGGAGGTATTTGGTTTTTTATAAAAATAATCTTTATGGAACAAAAGGAGCATGTATTGTGTAACTGGGAGTCTCGTGAGTGCAAACATCCGAAGATCATCAAAGGTTGGTGATTTAATTTATTGCTTTTCTGACTTTCGTGACCAATCTACTTGGCTGCTAGCTGTTTGTAATATTTTGCCTACTGCGAGAGATGTCCTTACATAAATGCTGGGTATGCTTTCGCCGAAAAGCTTTATTGAAATCTGACACGCCAGGTGGATTAACAACAAGCTAAGCACGATTGCTGGTTTGGGTTCTGTGTACTCACGTAAGCCACGGAGATCGGGAGCACAAAGTCCTCGTGAGTGGCAGGGGCCCACGTCGGCAGCTCAGTGTTGATTTCCTCAAAGCAGGGCGAAGAAGGTGTTTAGTTTGTCTGGAAGCAAGGTGTCGTTGTCATAATGTGGCTTGCTAAATCGTGTGTGTGCGTGCAATCAGTATTAAGTTTGTAGGACTGTTAGTGAAGGTTGGGACGATGAAGTGGGATATTTGTCTGTTCCAGTTGTACAATGGACGCTACAGAGTTCCGGAGGAGAGGGAAGGAGATGGTAGACCTGATAGCAGATTACCTGGAGAACATAGAGCAGAGGACGGTGTACCCCGACGTGGAGCCTGGGTACCTGCGGTCCCTCATCCCTGAGGAGGCCCCTGAGGAGCCTGACACCTACGAGGACGTGGTCAAAGACATTGAGAGGGTCATCATGCCTGGGGTAGGCGGCCAAGATGATTCTATTATTATAGATGAGGTGACTATTGATTGAAGGCTGATTACAGCTGTAACATGATGGTAAAACTTTACTTGAAGGTGGCATAAATAAGGTATTCATAACTTGCTATAGGTCAGGTACTCTGTTATTGGAGATCCGCTTTCTCCCAGATTTCATCAGTGAAAAGTTAAGCATTAAATATGAAAGCATTGATGATACCAATGGGCTGTTTACCCAGTGGCTTCCGGCTGCATTGAACATGAGATCATGAGAACATACACAAGTCAATGCACACAGTCAATAACTGCTAAGTTATGGGGGAGGCATTATCACAATATCTGTATCAACTTCTGGTCTGTTGACTGTTTAGTGACCATTCAGAAGATGTACAGTAAGGAGTTTCAGTGTTGAACGTTTTGTTAACAAGACAGTGTTCCGTTGTACTGAGAAATCAGTTCACGAAAGCTCACAACTGTATATGACACGTATCAACCATGTAGTTGTTTTTGCAAATGGTTGTAGAATTCCCTGCATTCTGTGGCCTTTCACATGGCAAAGTTCAATAACATCAATAATCTCACCACCAGAGAAACAAACCCAGTTTTAATATATCTACTCCCAACCCAAACCCTTTCCTTAGCTGTAACATGAAAGCTGTTTTTCCATTATCAATCTGACCCTCTAAAACATTTTTTTTTTTCTTTACCCTCTCTGCTTTTAACAGTGTGGAATAAGCCCGGTTAGTCTAATGAATGACTCACCATGGGAAAGCATGTAAGGGAGACAGGCAAGGACACTGGCAGCCTCTAGCTTGGTGCCCCAAACACGCACAAGACTGGAATTCAGCCTGGAAAAGTTTAACTGCCATGCTCAAGGGCTAGAGCACTTTAGGGGTTAAGTGCCTTGATCAAGGGCTCAGTGGCACCATGGCAAGGCATGGTATTTAGCAGGATTTTGATACTAGCAAACCTCAGATTTACTCTGTCAGGTTACACCTAGGATTCGAACCAGACTAACCTCTAGGCTACCTGACACGACCCTTCCTCTGTGTTTAGGTGACCCACTGGCACAGCCCGTACTTCTATGCCTACTTCCCCACGGCGAACTCCTTCCCGGCCATGCTGGCAGACATGCTGTCTGGAGCTATTGGTTGCATCGGATTCTCCTGGGTATGTATGACCTTGTCATCTGTTTCTGTCATCCTCTCTCTTTCTTTTGAATGTGATTTGAACAGTATCAACATTTTAAGACAAAGGAATAGTTCACCCACATTACAAAATTACATGTTGGCTTCCTTACCCTGTAAGCAGTTTATGGACAAGGTATGACAGCAATCCATGTTTTGGTTAAGATTCCATAGCACTGTTTCCAAATATTAACGTTTTAGCATTTGTGGCACAAATTCAATACATTGATGCGAAAAATGCTAATATCGGTCCTTGTCCAAATGGTGTGGTAACCTGCCAGCCCGGCGTGTACAGAGCTGTGTGTTAACCCTGTCTCTAACCCCACGTTACTGTTGGCTGCCAGCCCGGCGTGTACAGAGCTGTGTGTTGACCCTGTCTCTAACCCCACGTTACTGTAGGCTGCCAGCCCGGCGTGTACAGAGCTGTGTGTTGACCCTGTCTCTAAGCCCACGTTACTGTAGGCTGCCAGCCCGGCGTGTACAGAGCTGTGTGTTGACCCTGTCTCTAAGCCCACGTTACTGTAGGCTGCCAGCCCGGGGTGTACAGAGCTGTGTGTTGACCCTGTCTCTAACCCCACGTTACTGTAGGCTGCCAGCCCGGCGTGTACAGAGCTGTGTGTTGACCCTGTCTCTAACCCCACGTTACTGTAGGCTGCCAGCCCGGCGTGTACAGAGCTGGAGACAGTCATGATGGACTGGCTGGGGAAGATGCTCAAGCTGCCAGAAGACTTCATCGCCGGGACACACGGACAAGGAGGAGGTGTCATCCAGGTAAAACTACCCACCATTTCTTTGGGGTAAGACGATGCATTGCTTTTATTTCCACAGTTGTATTGCTACATTGCCACAACATACTTTCAAATACATTTACAATTCAATTAATTAATTTAAATGAAAAATGTAGTCGGATATTTGTCGTAGTCGTATTTCAAGTAAGGATATCCAAGAACAATATAAATCTAATATTTGTACAGAACACATGGTATTCACAGTAGGGTCAAAACTGGATTTACAGCCCCTGCCACTTTGCCTTCTAAAACAATGCAGATGTTAGAAAAATAGGAAAAGCAATTGACTGCTCACGATTCTGTCACTGCCAGCAATTTGTCTGTCATATATGTTTTGGTTATTGTTTGCCTCACAAAACCAGATAAACAGCAGTGAATTGCCTTTTAATATGTCAGTCAAAGATGGGCGTGTGTGTTTTGTGGTTGTGGGTACTTATTTCGTGTGGTAAAGTGTTAATTTATTGTTGTGGATACAGCAGTGCAGCTGAGGTGACTGTCTCAGCCAGGGATGAGATAGGAGAGGTGGCTTAGGCATGAGAGAGAAGGCTGACAGATAATTGAATGGCCCTCTATTGAATCCATCGAGGATCATCGCTCATCCTAGGGGTGTTTTGTTTGTGGCTGGGGTTTTAAGTGTGCTTCATTATGGCAAAAAGTAGGCCTCCTCTCACTTGTTGCTAGCCTTATGAGAGCTGTGACAAATTGCCATCTCACCTGATGCATCATGTTCAGATGAGCATTTGAAAGAGTATGAGATGCATTTAGGAGCAGTTTTATCAAACAGAAGCTAATGAGTGAGATTTGCATTTATGATTGTAAGTGAAATTATTATACTGAAAAATCAAATCACATGCATCCTAAACAACAGGTGTGGACTACTGAAATGCTTACTTACGGGCCCTTCCCAACAAAGCAGGGAGAAAGAACATAGAGAAATAATAGAAAAGTTAACCATGTAATAATAGATACATAATGAATATGATGACTTGTCTTTATACAAGGACTACCAGTACCTAGTGGATGTGCAGGGGTACGAGGTAATTAAAGTGCAGTGCATTCGAAATGTATTCAGACCCCTTCACTTTTTCCACATTTTATTACATTACAGCCTTATTCTAAAATGCATTAAATTGAATATGTTTCTCATCAATCTACACACAATACCCTATCATGACAAAGTGAAAACAAGTTTTCGAAGGAAGAAGAAACAAAACAGTTGACAGTGCATATCCAAGCCATGAGGTCGAAAGAATTGTCTGTAGAGCTCCGAGACAGGATAGTGTCGAGGCACAGATCTGGGGAAGGGTACAGAAATATCTGCAGCATTGAAGGTCCGCAAGAACACAGCAGCCTCCATCATTCTTGAATGATGGAGGCCACCTCCCCCTTTGGCATGGGTCCTCAGATCCTCAAAAGGTTTTACAGCTGCACCATCGAGAGCATCCTGACGGGTTGCATCACTGCCTGGTATGGCAACTGGTCGGCCTCTGACCGCAAGGCACTATAGAGGGTATTGCGTACGGCCCAGTACATCACCAGGGCCAAGCTTCCTGCCATCCAGGACCTATATAGCAGGTGTTGGGGTTAAAAATTGTCCAAAACTTCAGCCACCCTAGTCATAGAATTTTCTCTCTGCTACCGCATGGCAAGTGGTACCAGTGCGCCAAGTCTAGGTCCAAAATACTTCTAAACAGCTTCTACCCCCAAGCCATAAGACTCCTGAACATCTAATCAAATGGCTACCCAGACTATTTGCAGTACTCTCTTATCATCTATGCATAGTCACTTTAATAACTCTACTTACATGTACATATTGCCTCAATTACCTTGACACCAGTGCCCCCGCACAATTGTTATTTTACTGCTGCTCTTTAATTATTTGTTACTTTTCTCTTATTTTTTTAAAGTTATTTTCTTAACTGCTTTTTTGGTTAAGTGAATGTGCATATGACTCCGCAAAGAACAAGAGCTATTTGAAAACCATCAGGTTTATGTGGAGCAAATTTTACATGTGAAGTCTGTTTTTTATAGAACGTGGGACCTGCCTAAGACCATAGAGGATGTACATGTTGCAAGGCCTACTGGTTTGACTGAAATCATCGAAACTCACCCCACTTACATTCGTCTGTCTTTCTGTAGGGTACGGCCAGTGAGGCAACTCTTGTGGCTCTCCTAGCTGCCCGCTGCAGGGTGGTCAGAATGATCCTGGCCAGTGACCCACAACGTCCAGAGACTGGCATTACCTCCAAACTGGTGGCCTACTCCTCCGACCAGGTCAGGTTTCTACTCATGCTCTTATTAATCCTACTCCTACCCTGAACAGGTCAGGTCACAAAACCAGATGAGCACTATAGAGCACTTTAACCCAATCAGTCCCACCATAATGCAGGTGCGTTTTGCAGTACAGTATATACTGTACTCGATACCATCTACTGCATCTTGCCTATGCCATTCATATCTTTATGTACATATTCTTTATCCCTTTACACCTGTGTGTATAAGGTAGTAGTTTTGGAATTGTTAGGTTAGATTACTCGTTGGTTATTACTGCATTGTCGGAACTAGAAGCACAAGCATTTCGCTACACTTGCATTAACATCTGCTAACCATGTGTATGTGACAAATACATTTGATTTAGATTTTTTTGGACTTATTTACCAATAGATCGAGGGAATAATTTCAAAAATAATTAAGTATATATAATAAACAAATGTTTTTTTTCTTCTCTTTATAGTTTTGGGTATTAGTTCCTCTTTCTATTGTTTAATATAATATACAGTGCATTCGGAAAGTATTCAGACCCCTTCACTTTTTCCACATTTTGTTAAGTTACAGGCTTAATCTAAAATTGATTAAATAAATGTTTTCCCTCATAAATCTAAACATCTACACCCCATAATGACAAAGCAAAAACAGGTTTTTAGAAATGTTTGCAAATGTAATTAGTTTATTTTTTACAGAAGTAAAGAAAACTAAGAATGCTAAGTGTCACACCGTTCAGCTGGCTACCGGGGTCAGCCCGCAGGAAACCGGCCCACCACAAGGAGTCACTAGAATGCGATGAACCACTTAAATCCCCATCAGCCAAAAGCTCCGCTAACCCAGACGATGCTGGGCCAATTGTGTGCCGTCCTATGGGACTTACCGGCCACGGCTGGTTGTGGCACAGCCCGGGAATGAACCCGGATCTGTAGTAATGCCTCTAGCACTTGTGTTTTAATGGGCCACTAGGCTATAAATAGGAGGTAAGTGCAATGGTTAGGTCACTCTGAGGAAGACTTCAGCTTGACGTTGAAACGACAGTCACCTGTTTGCATCCTCTACAACTTATTAAAGTGAGCTAAAATAAATCAATCTTGCGTGCTCCAACTCCTTTTTGCCTTGAATTAGTCATTTTGTACGTTTTTCTTGGTAACTTTCTCGTGATATGGGTCTGTTTGTGTTGGAGGAATTAATTTCCTATATGTTCAATTAAAACATTCTGTCTGTTTTTAAGAATTTGTAAGATACTTATTTGCATAAAATGGACAGAGACCAGTCTCATAATTAATCAGTAGTGTTTATTTTCGATAGCTCTGGTCATAATACAATGTACATTGGTTTATATACCTCTGACGATAGCTCCATTCGTTTCTAACAAGGAACAGAAAGTCCTTGTACTAATTCTTGGCGAAAACTACACACATTACATTCAGTATTATGATTACAATAAGATTCAAACATCCATACAGTAACATAGTAGTATTCGGTTTAGTTATAGTTCTGATTTAAATGTATACATAATTTGGTCATTTTTTCATTAAAAACCCTTAACAGTTTGTCAGGCAGCACAGTCATGCTAGCTCTGCTCTGTTGACCTGAGCAGCATGGGATTAGGTTATGGCTTTGCCCCGAGGACAACACTGGCCTTTATGGGGAAGAGGATAACAGCCCTTTTCTCCAGGAGTGACGTTACACACAGTACAACTGGTCCTTTAACGTCTTACTTGATGGACGGACTACAAACATTATTTCATCTTTGGGTGAATGTACAGTACTATATGCCGAGATAGAATGATAATTTAGACTGGTTTAAAATAACCTATTAGCATCATCTGGCTTAAGTCTGCTGGCCGAGACAATGTTGGCTGTCTTTTAAGTCACCAAAATCACTGTCTTTCTTTGGCTATCTTGGGAGCTCTACTCCCTTTGGTTGGACGTTGGTCACCAACTTGAAGTGACCTACATGTTTATCATCTGCTCTGTTTGGGTTGTTACAGTTGGCTATCTTGAAGTCACTTGTGTTAACTCTACTCTATTCTCTTTGAACAGGCTCATTGCTCGGTGGAACGAGCAGGTATGATTGCCGGAGTGAGGATGAAGAAGATTCCGACGGAGCAGTCAGACAAGTATGCTGTCCAGGGAGAGACCCTCCGGAGAATGATACAGGAAGACAAGGCTGCAGGACTCATCCCCTTCTACGTAAGAACAGAACGCACTCATCCCCTTCTACGTCAGAACAGAACGCACTCATCCCCTTCTACGTCAGAACAGAACGCACTCATCCCCTTCTACGTCAGAACAGAACGCACTCATCCCCTTCTACGTCAGAACAGAACGCACTCATCCCCTTCTACGTCAGAACAGAACGCACTCATCCCCTTCTACGTCAGAACAGAACGCACTCATCCCCTTCTACGTCAGAACAGAGCGCACTCATCCCCTTCTACGTCAGAACTGAACGCACTCATCCCCTTCTAGGTTAGAACAGCAAGCACTCATCCCCTTCTAGGTTAGAACAGCAAGCACTCATCCCCTTCTACGTCAGAACAGAGCGCACTCATCCCCTTCTACGTCAGAACAGAACGCACTCATCCCCTTCTACGTCAGAACAGAACGCACTCATCCCCTTCTACGTCAGAACAGAGCGCACTCATCCCCTTCTACGTCAGAACAGAACGCACTCATCCCCTTCTACGTCAGAACAGAATGCACTCATCCCCTTCTACGTCAGAACAGAACGCACTCATCCCCTTCTACGTCAGAACAGAACGCACTCATCCCCTTCTACGTCAGAACAGAGCGCACTCATCCCCTTCTACGTCAGAACAGAACGCACTCATCCCCTTCTACGTCAGAACAGAACGCACTCATCCCCTTCTACGTCAGAACAGAGCGCACTCATCCCCTTCTACGTCAGAACAGAACGCACTCATCCCCTTCTACGTCAGAACAGAACGCACTCATCCCCTTCTACGTCAGAACAGAACGCACTCATCCCCTTCTACGTCAGAACAGAGCGCACTCATCCCCTTCTACGTCAGAACAGAACGCACTCATCCCCTTCTACGTCAGAACAGAGCGCACTCATCCCCTTCTACGTCAGAACAGAGCGCACTCATCCCCTTCTACGTCAGAACAGAACGCACTCATCCCCTTCTACGTCAGAACAGAACGCACTCATCCCCTTCTTTGGAAGTCAGAACACACGTCCATTTACATGTACAAGCATTGAGGCGGCAGATTGGCACTTAGAATAGACACATTCATTTTCCCCTTATTATAAAGAATATGCCACATGTTGTCCAAGACAATAGTCAAACAGAAATAACCAATAGTCCAATACAGTCCACAAACACATTCTTATGAATATCATGTGATTTGACAGAAATCGTTGATTTTTGTCCTTTCATTTAGTTCTGTGCTACTCTTGGGTCCACTCCCTCATGTGCATTTGATCACATTACTGAACTTGGGCCCATATGTAAGTATGATTCTCAAAGCATTAACACACTCCTAAAGGCTGTCTATTAGCACTGACATGTGGTTGTAGACTGATAAAGACATAGGAATCTACTGTACAGCCATGTCTCAGGACCAGCTTTGTATGTTTCTGTACTACTGGTTCTACACATTTGTATTTTTGTCTCAGGTAATGCAGAGAAAATCTGGATGCACATTGATGCTGCATATGCTGGGAGTTCCTTTATCTGTCCTGAATTCAGACCCCTGTTGAACGGCATTGAGGTTAGAAACCACACACTTCCAGTTAAATTGCCAGTGAACATACTTGTATTTTACACCCATTATAATTTGTGTTTGATAATAACTTAAATTAACTGTCAAGAGGGAAGCGTGCTAGAATAAGTAATATACCCAATAATCCGTTGGAAATTAGAACAGCATCCGTTGGCCTTTTGGATAGCATGCGTCTTCAACCGAACAGAGCCGAGTGGAGTGACACACTGAGAGCACAGATAAGGCTAAAGTAATTTCCTCAGGCATCATCAGACCTTTAGATAAAACCTTGCTGCTCTCCTCATCAAAGAAATATCACTGTTTATTAGCGACACAAGTTCAAACAATGTTGGGGGGTGGGAGACAGGGATGTAGTAGAGGAGGCGGGAACGCGCGCGCGCGCGCACACAAACACACACACCTGAATGACAGGGGGGCAGACACGGCTCCCTCTGCAGCTGAGGCTGGTTGCTAGGATATGAGTGATAGGCAGGCTCATGCATCTGTCAGCATGGTAACAACTGGGCCCCTCTGATTAATATTGTCTCTTATTGCTGCCTGCTTTTGTTGCGTCTGTGAAGGCAGGTGGGAAGGATATGGTGATAGGCCAGCTGCAGTCAGTGCAAACCTAGTGATGGCAGCAAGGGGCTTTGACAAATCAAATATATTCTAAGACCACGGTTTTCCTGGAATTCAAGATGGGAAAAAATGGCTTGTGTATAAAGACCTGTACACTTACGTCAAAATCAGCTGATTTGATTGGCTGACTCTTTTATCTCTTTCAGTTTGCAGACTCTTTCAATTTCAATGCACACAAATGGCTGTTGGTCAACTTTGACTGTTCTACAATGTGGTAAGTTATCAAGTGATTGACAGTCAGCCTTTGTAGAAACATCGTTTTATTATTGAACAAGTTGTTTTATCTGACCAGGGGGACAGTCTGTAAGATTCCCTGCTGGTCATTTAAATAAAATCATACAACAATCATACAAGTAAAATCTTTATTTGTATAATATATATTTTTCACTTTGATTTTGTATGACCCCTTAGTTTCTTTTCTGTTCTATGGGGAGAGGGGAGCGGCTTCAGCATGGTTTTTAATATTGATTCAAATCTAAACTACCTTCTGAGCTCAGCACGACACTGTGCAACTGTATAATAGTGTAGCCTAGTGGTTAGAGCGTTGGACTAGTAACCGGAAGGTTGTAAGTTCAAACCCCCGAGCTGACATGGTACAAATCTGTCGTTCTGCCCCTGAACAGGCAGTTAACCCACTGTTCCTAGGCCATCATTGAAAATAAGAATTTCTTCTTAACTGACTTGCCTAGTTAAATAAAACAATTTTTAAAAATACGTGTCTATAACCTAAAATCTAAGGCTGTACTATTCTCCCCATCCTTAGTTACACTGTTGCTTAATGTGGCTATTGTCTACACTTCTCTACAATGGGCCGACATAACAAAGTCACCTCCAGAAGCACTATCTAGACACCTAAAGCATTCTTTAAACATGGTGGGTGGGAATAGGCATCCCATATGCCCTCTCTCATCACCCCACAAACAACCCCAACATTTCTTGTTGATAGAACGCTCAATGCCCTCTTCCAACCCTGGTGAGTTGCCATGACAAAGTCAGTTAACAAAGAAAATGACTTATGTAAGGAGAGACTTATGTAGTCTGCTCAGAAATAGCTGTGCTTTTTTATGACGCTATAGTGTATTTTAATAACTGTAATACAGTTAAAATTACTTGTAGCATCTTAGTTTATGAATGGTATTATTGGTTTATAACAGTTTGTAACAATACGTCAGCTGAATCTGTAACTGATAGACCCTGGTCTCACTTATGATCTTACGTTCTTGTTTCATGCTCAACTGATTGTGAAAACAGAATTCTTTCAACTCATTTTCAGAGACAAAATCTAGAGCACAAGTTGTGCCAAGTCATTGTTTACAAAAACATAATTTATGCTGCTGTGTCATCCCCTGTAGGGTGTCCCCTTAGATCATTGTCACTTTACAATACAACTTTATTGTTCAATAGAAGTTAACAAAAAGAGAATATACTTCAATAAAATAGAGATTATAATTTACTTCAATACCGTGTGTCTTTTGTAAGACTTAATGTAGCACTGAACACCTGTATGTGGGGGAGCCGTTTTCTTTCTTAAAAAGCCTTGCCCTTTAGCCCACCCTTATGTTTTTTGTGGGAGCTCTCATAGGGTAAGAGTGTTTAAGTGTTTCAGTGTCTGTCCATAGGGTGAAGAAAAGATCTGATCTCATTGGGGCCTTCAAGATGGATCCTCTATACCTGAAACATGATCATCAAGAGTCGGGTAGATATTTTTGCACTGACAATAGTCTGTATTGACATTACTTTTTTTGTGTTATTTCCAATCTATTAGGTTTAAATGTGGTAAATCTAGCAATAGTCTCATCAGCCTATTTACAGTATGGTGGTTTAATTTGATCAAGTGCAGATGATGCCTGTAGTCCCTGTAATGTAATGGGATGTGAATGGTGTTAGTGTGAGAGCCCAGTATATCACATCAAGGATCTGAGGGTCTGTCGACCTGCTCACCTCACAATCCTGCTGGCTTTAGGCTTGCTAATAAACCCAAGGTGGATAAACTAATACTCACCACCACAGCCCCATGTTTTATATGGCTAGGAAGTGTGTGTGTGTGTGTGTGTGTGTGTTCATGTACTGTAGTTGTACCATATGTTTGTGTACTTGTGTTAGAGAGTAAATACAATAAAGCGTCCAAACGCTGACCAAATAACACGCAATATGTCAGTCTAAAACAATTCAATTACCGATGTCCCACACGTCCTCCCCACAAAACATTTGCACTGTAATAGTCCACTAATGGTCTTGTTGCATCGCTGCCTGCCAGTGTTAGCCAGTGACAGAGTGTCACCCATCTTAGATGCAGATGTATTCTCCCAATTGGAACCCTATTCCTTAGATTGTGCTATACTTTGTCCAGGGCACCAAAGGACTGTACAAAGTGCACTATGTAGGGAATAGGATGACATTTGGGATGCAGTTCAACACAACACTGAAGCCTCCTCCTCCTTAATTGGACTGACAGAAAGACAAAAGACTGGCCAACCTCTCCTCACAGAGAAGGCTGCTCACAGTAAGGCCACTGCTTCCCCAGTTCCAGCTCAGTGAAATTACAGGTTATTACCACTGCAACAGGGCTTTTCTACTGTATGTGTAGAGAGAGGGCGAGAGATCGGTTTATTATCTAGGGAGAGAGAGAATAAAGGTCAGCGACGGTAACAACATTCAATAATATGTTAATAATTCAAATGTTGGCTGTGCTAGTAGTATAATTACTCATCTGTTTATTCACAGGACTGATCACAGATTACAGGGTAAGCTGAATGGTTATCTATTATCATTATATTCTGTCTATGTGTAAGTGGCACTGGATGTCATATCAGAGTTCACTCTGTTTTCTCCACTAACCCTAACCCACTTATCCCTCTCTGCCTCATCCTATCTCACCCTACCGCACCCTCTACCTCACCCTCTCTCCCCCTACCTCACCCTACCGCACCCCCTCTACCTCCCCCTACCTCACCCTCTCTCCCCCTTTACCTCACACTACCTCACAGCACTGGCAGATTCCACTGGGCCGAAGGTTCCGCTCTCTCAAGATGTGGTTTGTGTTCCGGATGTATGGGCTCAAAGGCCTTCAGGACTACATCCGTAAGGTAACAGCAAAGCACAGAAACAGCTCAGGTTCCCTTCCTCTGTATCGGTCTGTCAATCAAATCAGCCTGGTCTGTCTGTCTAGCTCTATCAGTAAATTAAGCAACAGCAACACAAGGCCTTCAGCCATACTGCATTCATCTACTGTCTTTATTAGATTGAAAAACTCCAGTAAAGCGGAGACTGCTCGGCATCTGACCGTAAGCCGCTACAGAGGGTAGTAGTAGTAGTACGAATGGCCCAGTACATCACTGGGGTCAAGCTTCCTGCCATCCAGGACCTATATAGTAGGCGGTGTCAGAGGAAGGCCCAGAAAATGGTCAGACTCAAGCGGTACCGGAGCACCAAGTCTAGGACCAGGCTCCTCAACAGGCTCCTCAACAGCTTCTACCCCTAAGCCATTAGACTGCTGAACAATTCATAAAAAATCGCAACCGGACAATTTACGTTGACCCCCCCCTCTTGTATACTGCTGCTACTCGTTGTTTGTTACCTATGCATAGTCACTTCGTCCCCACTTACATGTACAGATTACCTCAACTAGCCTGTACCCCTGCACACTGACTCGGTATTGGTGACCCCTGTATATAGCCTCGTTGAGGAGTGTTACTTTTTATTTTATCCTGCTTGGTAAATATATTTTTTTTTCTTGAACTGCACTGTTGATTAAGGGCTTCTAAGTAAGAATTTCACGGTAAAGTCTATATTTGTTGTATTCGGCGCATGTGGCAAATAAAGTTTGATTTGACATGTTTGTAATCAATTATAAGTCGGCTAGTTGTCTTTTTACAAAACAGTGCTATTCAACAAGTTGACCATTGCCTACTATAGGTCAGATGACAGAAATGAGTCTTTTCCTATCATCTTGGTACAGCAGCATATAGTTTCTCAATAGACATACGAACACTAAGTGAATTATTATAGTGGACACACACGGACCATTAAACCTCATAGTGGTGGTGGCTGGGAATGAGGAAGTGGAGTGCTCAGCTAATAATCAGTTAGGACCAGAGTTTTGGCCTCATTAATGACTGATTTGGCATTGGAGTTATTACTAATAGTCCTGTCCTGGCTGTTCTCACTCAGCCTTTGGTTACAAATACTGCACATCATGATGTACTACTGTGTAATTGTGATTCCATGCAATGATACACGTTTCAATTCTCATGAAGCATTTAATGCCACGCACAGGGTACTTTGATGATTAGTGAATGGATTACACGTTTGATCCTGTGGTGAATAAGATTTTGAACAGGATGAGCTGGAATAGGACATTAGGTTTGAGCATTCCCTCCAAGGAAGGTTGGACAGTTTGACTATTTCATGGTTATTTTCTTCCGATTTCCGGACTTCTTTGTTCAAACCTAGACCTAGCCCAAAGGCCGGCAGATGGCGATATTGAATTGTTTCATTTTATCGTCCAAAGGGAATCTATGCAACCGTACATTTGTATCCCCCGTGGACTGGTTTGTGCATAAAATATTCTCCATTCAGGCTGCAAAGGCATCACTGCTTCTTAACTTGATTTAATTGTGAGAAGGCATACAACAACTGGGAAAATATGCATACTTACTTTATGAAACACCATTTTCCACCAGAATGCTAGAGTGGCTAATTGCAATTCCCGGATGTTGCGTATCGCGTTCAGCCAATCAGGTTGCAGCAGACTGTTTACCATTGGTCTGAACGCTGTACGCAATGTCTGGAAGTATCTTTAGCCACCATTTTGTCACCACTAAATCAAGTTAAGGAGGAAATCGATGCCTTTGTAGCCCACATGGAGAATGTTTTATGTACGAACTGGTCCACTGTGGATACAAATGTATAGCCGGCTGAATACTGTAGATCCTCTTTGGACAGTAAGCTGAAATGACTCAATATTGCCATCTGCCAGCCTTTGGGCGAATACTGACTGTTTTATGACTAGATTCATTGTCAAAGAGCTTGTGCATTAATTTCCATACTGAGATATACTTGGTTCCATGGGCATACTAAACAACAATGCATTTTCTGTTAGATTCAGGAAGTTGTATGGTTAGGGCCATGTGCTTTAATGTTTAGTATTTTTCACTCGTCAAACAGTTGTCATCACATTAACCCTTTGGTTGAGAATGGAGCCCTTCTCAAGGGTGAATGACCATTAAAGAAAATGTAGCTACTATTGCTGAAAAAAAACGTGTCTTACAACAAAAAATATTAATTACACTTTTGTTACCAGGGTGTCACCTAGTGTCCATATCAAGAAGTTCACCTTAACCCATTTCCATCTGTAGCACCGCAGACTGCTGTCTGCAGTAGTGTAAGGTACTTAAGCAAAAATGCTTTAAAGTACTACTTAAGTAGTTTTTGGGGGTACCTGTACTTTACTATTTATATTTTTGACAACTTTAACTCCACTACATTCCTAAAAAACATTTTTACTTTTTACTCCATAAATTTTACTTGACACCCAAAAGTACTCATTACATTTTGAATGCTTTTAGCAGGACAGGAAAATGGTCTAATTCATGCACTTCAAGAGAAAATCCCTGGTGTTACCTACTGCATCTGATCTGGCTGAGTCACTAAACACAAATGCTTTGTTTATAAATTATGTCTGAGTGTTGGAGTGTGCCCCTGGCTCTCCGTTAAAAAAAAATAAAAACAAGAAAATCGTGCCGCCTAGTTTGCTTAAAGGAATTTGAAATTATTTATACTTTTAATACTTAAGTATATTTTAGCAATTACATTTACCTTTGATAAGTAAGTATATTTAAAACCAAATACTTTTTTACTTTTACTCAAGTAGGATTTTACTGGGTGACTTACTTTTCTATTAAGGTATATTTACTTTTACTCAAATATAACAATTGGGTACTTTTTCAACCACTGGCTGTCTGAGTATGAATGAATGACTGACTGTCTCTCTGCCTTCATAGCATGTGGAGTTGGCCAAAGAGTTTGAGAGCCTGGTTCGCGCTGACCAGCGCTTTGAGATCAGCGCAGATGTCGTGTTAGGGCTGGTCTGCTTTAGACTAAAGGTAAGACAATTCAACCAACTGTGAATGTTAGTTCAGCACATGATCATTGAACAGACGTAAACTATCTTTGGACTGGAGTAGACTAAAACTATTTCTTGTTAGGTCTATGGTAAATACACTGCTCAAAAAAATAAAGGGAACGCAAAAATAAAACATCCTAGATCTGAATGAATGAAATATTCTTATTAAGTACTTTTTTCTTTACATAGTTGAATGTGCTGACAACAAAGTCACACAAATTATCAATGGAAATCAAATGTATCAACCCATGGAGGTCTGGATTTGGAGTCACTCAAAATTAAAGTGGAAAACCACACTACAGACTGATCCAACTTTGGTGTAATGTCCTTAAAACAAGTCAAAATGAGGCTCAGTAGTGTGTGTGGCCTCCACGTGCCTGTATGACCTCCCTACAAGGCCTGGGCATGCTCCTGATGAGCATCCGCCAACTCCTGGACAGTCTGTGGTGCAACGTGGCGTTAGTGGATGGAGCGAGACATGATGTCCCAGATGTGCTCAATTGGATTCAGGTCTGGGGAACGGGCGGGCCAGTCCATAGCATCAATGCCTTCCTCTTGCAGGAACTGTTGACACACTCCAGCCACATGAGGTCTAGCATTTTCTTGCATTAGGAGGAACCCAGGGCCAACCGCACCAGCATATGGTCTCACAAGGGGTCTGAGGATCTCATCTCGGTACCTAATGGCAGTCAGGCTACCTCTGGCGAGCACATGGAAATGCCACCCCATACCATGACTGACCCACCACCAAATCGGTCATGGTGGAGGATGTTGCAGGCAGCAGAACGTTCTCCACGGCGTCTCCAGACTGTCACGTCTGTCACGTGCTCAGTGTGAACCTGCTTTCATCTGTGAAGAGCACAGGGCGCCAGTGGCGAATTTGCCAATCTTGGTGTTCTCTGGCAAATGAAAAACATCCTGCACGGTGTTGGGCTGTAAGCACAACCACCACCTGTGGACGTCGGGCCCTCATACCACCCTCATGGAGTCTGTTTCTAACCGTTTGAGCAGACACATGCACATTTGTGGCCTGCTGGAGGTAATTTTGCAGGGCTCTGGCAGTGCTCCTCCTGCTCCTCCTTGCACAAAGGCGGAGGTAGCGGTCCTGCTGCTGGCTTATTGGCCTCCTTCACGTCTCCTGATGTACTGGCCTGTCTCCTGGTAGCGCCTCCATGCTCTGGACACTACGCTGACAGACACAGTAAACCTTCTTGCCACAGCTCGCATTGATGTGTCATCCTGGATGAGCTGCACTACCTGAGCCACTTGTGTGGGTTGTAGACTCCGTCTCATGCTACCACTAGAGTGAAAGCACCGGCAGTATTCAAAAGTGACCAAAACATCAGCCAGGAAGCATAGGAACTGAGAAGTGGTCTGTGGTCACCACCTGCAGAACCATTCCTTTATTGGGTGTCTTGCTAATTGCCTACAATTTCCACCTGTTGTCTATTCCATTTGCACAACAGCATGTGAAATTTATTGTCAATCAGTGTTGCTTCCTAAGTGGACAGTTTGATTTCACAGAAGTGTGATTGATTTGGAGTTACATTGTGTTGTTTAAGTGTTCCCTTTATTTTTTTGAGCAGTGTAGTTTTAGTTTACATTTTGGAACCTATGCTTCTTATGCATTGTTCACATTGCCTGCCGGCATCCATTTTTTTATTTTTTAAAAAAAGTATTAGACTATTGTAACATCCCAAATGGCACACTATTACCTATATAGTGCCCCTCTTTTGACCAGGGCCCTATGGCCATATAGGGAATAAGGTGCACTATATAGGTAATAGATTGTATCCCAAATAGCACCCCATCTAACCTTTCCTCCTGAAAGGGTTCCAACGAGGTGAATGAGACCTTGCTGAAGAGGATCAACAAGGGCAGGAAGATCCACCTGGTGCCGTGCCTGCTGTCTGGTCAGTTTGTGCTGCGCTTCGCCCTCTGCGCCCGCAACACTGAGTCACGTCACATCCGTGAGGCCTGGCAACTCATCACACAGCTGGCCGAAGAGGTCATGCAGGAGCTGCCCCACTGACCATCCACATGGACTAGACAGGCTGGGTTGGTCCAGGAGCTGTATGTATCAAGCAGTATTTCAGAGTTAGAGTGCATGTCTAGGATCAGGTCCCCCTGTCCATTCATTATAATCTAAAAGGCTAAACTGATCTTAGATCAGCACTCCTACTCTGAGATGCTTGATGAATAAGGGTCCTAACCCCACCTGACCATGGCCAGTATTCAAAAAGTGTCTCAGAGTAGGAGTTTCCATGTTATCTTATTCCTTATGAAGTAAAAGGCTAAACTGATCCTAGTTCAGCACGGTTTGATGCCTACTCTGAGATTCTACAGGCCTGGATCTCACTCAGTGGAGGCTCCTGGGGGGAGGACGGCACATAATAATGTCTGAAATGGAGGGACTGGAATGGCATCAAACCATGCGTTTGACATATTTGATACCATTCCACTGACTCCGATACCAGTCATTACCACGAGCCCATCCTCCCCAATTGAGGTGGCACCAACCTCCTGTGATCTCACTGTTTACATCATCAGCAAATTGCAGCCCTTTCTCTCTGCTGTCTGATCCCATGTGTGTATTTATATGTGTGTTTTGTGTGGTTGTATGTGAATCAATTAATTTGTGTGGGTGAGCGTGACTAAATTAAAGGGGCTTTTTGGGTGAAGCAAATCATATCCAGATGTTAAGGTTTTGCCTGATAAGTTACTGTAGTGTAGGGTTTACTGACAATACACAAGCATGTGTTCTATGTAAAATGACTGAGTTCTGCTGTGGAGCCCCAGAGTTCTGCTCTGACGCTACATCAGTGTGCTAAATGAGAGGCCAGGCTAGAGCCGGGCCCCCCCCAAGGCTCTGTGTATGCCCCGCCTGCTTCTCCAACCTCACCCACCCTGCCCTGTCCCCTCTCAACCAACTGTTCATCCAAATCACTTTATAGAAGGGTCAGCATGCTAAAAATACAGGCAAGTACTTAGTATGAGTGGGGCTTTATCCTGTCTGAGAGTTATCCAGGCACTGATCACTCAGCTGTGTTTACCTGCTCTAGTGGAGTTATTATTTATCCCCTTAGGGACATATTGATTAAAACATTGGTGTAGTCTAGGTCCCTAAAACAAGATTTAAGAGTCAGAAAACATTGTATGTTTTGGCTCCATTATACAGTAAGAAGAGTTAAAAAAGACTAACCTTTTAGTCTTGCTGTTTGTCTGAAGTATTGCCTTCCAATGTTTGAGCTGTTCACTGTTTTAATGAAGACAAAAAAGTACAAAAATGAACAGCATGTTGCGATTATGCCAAAGAGAGACACAGGTATCGTATGCCAGAGACACAGGTATCGTATGCCAGAGTTGGGGCCATTCCCATTTTAAATTCAGTCAGTTCTGAAAATAAACTAAAATTCCAATTCCAAAATGTTCTCCTAGAGAAGCATTGAGAAAAAAAATGTAATTCCATAATCGACTAAATTAAAAAGGAATTGGCCCCGACCCTGGTTCATAACCAGCTTTGTCTTGAACATCATAATAACCCATGAGACAAATAAGAGCTCTTATGGGAGCATCAGTTAAAACACTTATAGTAGGCCTTTGCCCTGAAGTGCATGAATAAAATATTCAGACAACAGTTAATGTCTCAGTTGATTTGAAGAGACACAAAAACAATATGTACCTAGCTTCACTTATTGCAGTAGCAGTGAGACAAGGAGGAATTGACTTGAGAGGGTCTCCCCTTAAGCTAATATGAATGAGTTTCAAATGTGTGCTTTACTGTATGCACATCATATGGTTCTGTTGGATAAACAAACCAGTTGAATTGGATTAGACCTTTAAAGCTGTGAATCCCAGCATGTCAGAGTCACTCAAAATAAATTAAGTCATCTTAAGAGATAAAATATCTCTCACTGGTTTGATTCACAAGTCAAGTGTGCCTTTTGAATGAGGAATGGAGGGGTGTGTGTGTAGAATATGTGTAGTGGTCTCTATTTGTCTCTTTTGTGTCTTTACTTGATATAACCAGCTGACCGCTTCAGTCAACACTAGGGGGAAATTGCATTGTACGCTTGATCAGCTTTTACCTGGCAATATGCTGGTAGTGCAATCCTATGTTTTTTTGAAGTGTAGATGTATTCTTTTATAGGCATTTGAGTGGCTTTGTGGCTTCCTGCTGCTTGTCTGCCTTGTGGCATCATTGTATGCTCCTCTTCACACAAAAAAATAAATGTGTTTGCAATGTGTGTTTGAGTATGTCATACTTTCACATTGGTACTATTTAAAACTCAATCAGCACTATCAGATCATACCATTTCAAATACATTGTCTTCAGGAGTTTGTGTGACACCCTTGCAAACCACTAGATGGAAGCATTGTCACAGTCCAGTGAGGGTTGGAGCAGTAAAACCACAGATGGAAAAATGAGATGGATATTTCACTGGATGTATACATGTGAGAGGAAGCCCACTGGTCAGCAGTGGGAGAAAATGGAACGAGATGGATTTCGGGCGACAATGCACATTTTCTCATCCATCAATCATTTGATCTCAATACGGTTTTCTGTTCCCAAAACTAGAATGTGTTAACAGAGTGGACTAAGTTGTTTAGAAGGAATGCAAAGGTTGAATTGAGTTATTGCACACTTCACAGAGGAGGCAATCCCTAACGGAAATATGCAGATGCGTGCGAGAACACGCCAATACTTATGGTAGTTGTAACGGCCGTTGGTGGTGGAAGAAGAGGAGGACCAAGGTGTAGCGTCGTATGTGTCCATATTTATTAAATGAACACGGAAATAACAAAACTAACGACCGAAAACCGTTCTGGCTGGTGCAGACACACAACAGAAAACAATCACCTACAACTAAAGGGTGAAAACAGGCTACCTAAGTATGGATCTCAATCAGGGACAACGATAGACAGCTGCCGCTGATTGAGAACCATACCAGGACAAACACAGAAATCCCAAATCATAGAAAAACGAACATAGACTGCCCACCCCAACTCACGCCCTGACCATACTAAAACAAAGACAAAACAAAGGAACTAAGGTCAGAACGTCACAGTAGTATACTAATTATAACATATGCAGTGCCTTCGGAGAGTGTTCAGACCCCTTGACTTTTTCCACATTTTGTTAAGTTACAGCCTTATTCTAGAATTGATTAAATTAACAATTTTCCTCGGCAATCTACACACAATAACCCATAATGTCAAAGCGAAAACAGGTTTTTAGAAATGTTGCAAATACCTTATTTACATCATTTTACAGACCCTCAATTGAGCTCAGTTGTTTCCATCGATCATCCTTGAGATGGTTTTACAACTTGATTTGGAGTCCACCTGTGGTCAATTTAATTGATTGGACATGACTTGGAAAGGCACACACCTGTATATATAAGGTCAAACAGTTGACACTTCATGTCAGAGCAAAAACCAAGCCACGAGGTCGAAGAAATTGTCCGTAGAGCTCTGAGATAAGATTGTGTCGAGATATGGGGAAGGGTACCAAAACATTTATGCATCACTGAATGTCCCCAAGAACACAGTGGCCTCCATCATTCTTAAATGAAAGACGTTTGGAACTACCAAGTCTCTTCCTAGAGCTGGCTGCCCGACCAAACTGAGCAATCGGGGGAGAAGGACCTTGGTCAGGGAGGTGACCAAGAACCCTATGGTCACTCTGACAGAGCTCCAGAGTTCCACTGTGGAGATGGGAGAACCTTCCAGAAGGACAACCATCTCTGCAGTACGACACCAATCAGACCTTTATGGAAGATTGGCCAGATGGAAGCCACTTCTCAGGAGTTTGCCAAAAGGCACATAAAGGACCCTCAGACCATGAGAAACAAGATTCTCTGGTCTGATGAAACCAAGATTGAAATCTTTGGCCTGAATGCCAAGCATCACGTCTGGAGATAACCTGGCACCATACCTATGGTGAAGAATGGTGGTGGCAGCATCATGCTGTGAAGATGTTTTTCAGCAGCAGTGACTGGGAGACTAGTCAGAATCAAGGCAAATATGAACGGGGCAAAGTTCAGAGAGATCCTTGATAAAAAACAGTTCCAGAGCGCTCAGAAACTCAGACTGGGGGCGAAAGTTCACCTTCCAACAGGACAACGTCCCTAGGCACAAACCAAGACAACGCAGGAGTTGAGTGACCCAGCCAGATCCCGGACTTGAACCTGATCGAACATCTCTGGAGAGACCTGAAAGTAGCTATGCAGCAACGCTCCTCATCCAACCTGACAGAGCTTGATAGGATCTGCAGAGAAGAATGGGAGAAACTCCTCAAATACAGGTGTGCCAAGCTTGTAGCATAATACTCAAGAAGACTCGATGCTGTAAACGCTGCCAAAGGTGCATCAACAAAGTACTGAGTAAAGGGTCTGAATACTTATGTAAATGTGATATTTAAGTTTTTATTTTTGAATAAATTTGCAAAAATGTCTAAACCTGTTTTTGCTTTGTCATTATGGGGTATTGTGTGTAGATTGAGGAGAAAAAAATATTTAAGCTATTTTGGAATAAGGCTGTAACCTAACAAAATGTGGAAAAAGTCAAGTGGTCTGAATACTTTCTGAATGTAAAGGTGTCTGTTTGTAGCTGGTGAGATCGGGTGCCGAACGCCACCCGAACAAGGAGAGGGACGGACCTCGGCGGAAGTCGTGACACCGAAGGTACTGTACATGTAAACAGGAGTAATACTGACTAGTAAGCAGGATAAATATATACATTTGAATGGTAATCAATAATCAAAGAATGGCAGTGTAATGCTGGTAATAAATTGACTCAATAATCATATTAGCAACAGCGTAGGTGTAAGGGGGTGTAAGTGTGTGCCGTCAGTTATGTGTGAGGGTGTATGTGTGAGGGTGTATGTGTGTATGTGAGTGCGTGTGATTAGCAGTGACAGTGAAGGTGTGTGTTTGAGTGGGTAGAGACCTGTGGATGGGCATAGAGTCAGTGTGGACAGTCTGAGGGAGAGCAGTAATTGTTAGTCATTTTAACAGTCTTGTGGTCTGGGGATAGAAGCTGTTTAGGAGCCTGTTGGTCTGAGCCTTGATCCACCATTACCGCCTGCCGGACGGGAGCATGGAGAACAGTCCATGTCTCGGTCGGGCCTTTCTCAGACACCGCCTGGCATGTACTGTACGTCCTGGATTGCTGGGAGCTCGTCCCCACTGATGCGTGGGCCATCTGCACCACCCTCTGTAGGGCCTTTCGGTCGAGGGCTGTGCAGTTGCCATACCAGACAGTGATACAACCAGTATGCTCTTTCCTGTAGTCCATGATCAGCTCCTTGGTCTTAATGGCGTTGAGAGAGTTTGTTGTCCTGGCACCAC
Source organism: Oncorhynchus keta (assembly GCF_023373465.1). Lineage (NCBI taxonomy): Eukaryota > Metazoa > Chordata > Actinopteri > Salmoniformes > Salmonidae > Oncorhynchus > Oncorhynchus keta. Next base: position 66,061,911 of record NC_068454.1, on the reverse strand, counting down.
ACTGCCAGGTCTATGTCACCGGCTTTCTAGTCTGATTACACACACCTGATTCCCATTTCCCCTGACTAGTATGTTATATATGTGCTCTCTGTTCCCTCTGTCTTTGTCGGTTATTGTTCCCATGTCCGTTGGTGGTGTGAATACCTATGTGTTAGTGCAGCTGTAATGCTGTACCCTATATATATATATTGTGTATTACGGGTATCATTCTGTGTCAGTCAATGAGGTTTACCCACACTCTTTTGTTTGGGTACAGCCCAGTATTTTTGTATACGTGTTTGTTTTGGGTGTATTAAAAAACCCTATTGTGTATTCCTGCGCCTGTCTCCAAAATCCTTTATACATAATAACTGACCCGCAAAATGGAGACCGCAGGAAAGACTGCGCTAGCGACCATTGTAGGGACAGTACAGCACCACGAGGACTGTCTCTCCAGACTCGGTATCGCCATGAACAGTGTGCTGGCAACCATCCTGTGCTTGGAGGGGAGTGTGCAGTCCCTCCAGTCTCAGCACCGATTCTGGTACCAGCTCCCACACCACGACCTACCCCCGCCCGTCCGTGGAATACCCCTGTCCCTCCCGGAGCGCTTTGACGGTGCACCAGCAAGATGCAAGGGGTTCCTTCTACAATGCGAGTTGTACCTCGCTGAAGAGACAGGTTTGCCACCGTCATCTTGGCACTGACTGGATAGGCTCTGGACTGGGGTGCCGCGGTCTTGGGAGACGGGCGGACCCGAGGTCGAGTCCTACGAGCGCGCTTCACCCTCCTCTTCCGCTCGATGTTTGATCATCCTGTGGAAGGCCGGGAGGAGGGTGAGCGTCTACTCCGACTATGCCAGGGATCTAGGAGCGCTTTGGAGTTCTTCCTGGAGTACCGGATCATCGCGGCCTCAACCGGATGGAACGAGTTGGCTCTGGTCACCATTTACCACCAGGTACAGCTGGAGTTAGCCTGCCGTTATGACAACCTGTAATTCTACCAGCTCATCAGCATGGCGGACCCGGTTGGACAACCTCCTGCTTTCCCGAAGAAGACCTGTACGGAATTCGGAGCCCATGGCTACCCCTGCTCTGTGGCCAGAGCTGATGGAGGTGGGCTCGGCACGTTTATACATCTCTTCCGGCACTATGGGATTCCGGAGGATATTGTGTCAGATCGTGGCCTTCAGTTCACCTCACAGGTATGGAAGGCGTTCTCCTGGGGGTCACAGTCAGTCTCACCTCTGGGTATCGGTCTCAAGCAAATGGGCAGGTGGAGAGGGTCAACCAGGAGGTGGACAGGTTCCTGCGGTGTTACTGTCAGGATCGGGCGGGGGTGTGGACGGAGTTTCTACCTTGGGCGGAGTATGCACAGGATTCCCTCCGCCACTCCTCCACTAACCTCACACCTTTCCAGTGTGTGTTGGGGTATCAGCTGGACATGGCACCTTGGCATCTGAGCCAGATCGAGGCTCCTGCGGTGGATGAGTGATTTCGGCACAACCTCCACCACAGTGAGGCGCCTGTTTTCTCCCCAGGCGACCGGGTCTGGCTCTCCACCCGGAACCTGCCCCTCCGCCTGCCCTGCCGGAAGCTGAGCCCGCGGTTTGTGGAACCCCGTTCCGCTAGCGGAACTCCCCCGCAACAGCCAATGAAAGTGCAGGACGCCAAATTCAAAACAACAAAAATCTCATAATTAAAATTCCTCAAGCATTCAAGTATTTTACATTTAAAAGATACAATTCTTGTTAATCCAGCCACAGTGTCTGATTTCAAAAAGGATTTATAGCGAAAGCACCACAAACGATTGATAGGTCACCACCAAGCCACAGAATAATAGCAATTCTTTTCCAGCTAAAGAGAGGAGTCTCAAAAAGCAGAAATAGAGATAAAATTAACACTAACCTTTGATGATCTTCATCAGACGACACTCATGGGACTTCATGTTACACAATACATGTATGTTTTGTTTGATAAAGTTCATATTTATATAAAAAATCTTAGTTTACATTGGCGCGTTACGTTTTAAAACATGCGGTGATATTGCAGAGAGCCACATCAATTTACAGAAATTCTCATAATAAACATTGATAAAGATACGACTATTATACATGGAACTTTAGATAAACTTCTCCTTAATGCAACCGCTGTGTCAGATTTGTAAAAACTTTAAGGAGAAAGCAAACCATGCAATAATCTGAATACAGCGTTTAGACAACAAAGCAGCCAAAAAGATACCAGCCATATTTGGTAGTCAACATAACTCAGAAATAGCATTTTAAATATTCACTTACCTTTGATGATCTGAATCCCAGTTCCACCATAAATGTTTGATTTGTTCGATAATGTTCATCAGTTATGTCCAAATTCTTCTTTTGTTAGGCGCGTTTGGTAAACAAATCCAAAAGCGAGTTCAGGTCGCACCGTATGTCGGACAAAAAGTTCAAAAAGTTATGTTAAAGCCCGTAGAAACATGCCAAACTAAGTATGGAATCAATCTTTAGAATGTTTTTAACATACTGTAAAACGTCATTAATGTTCCAACCATACAATTCCTTTGTCTGTATAAATGAAGTGGAAGGTAGCTACATGGACTTTCTTCAATTGGGGCTGAGTTGAAAAGCTACAAACCTAAAGAGTGTTTTCTATCCAAATGAACTAATTATATGCATATTCTAGCTTTTACGGCTGAGTAGCAGGCAGCTTAATTTGGGGCCGTTTTTTAATCCAAGCTACCCAATACTGCCCCCTACCCCAAAGAAGTTAAAGTCCTGAGGAGGGTTAATGAGGTAACGTACCGTTTACAATTCCCTGTTGATTACTGCATTAACCCGACCCGATTTCTTTATTATTTTGGTCAGGCCAGGGTGTGACATGGGTATTTATGTGGTGTGTTTTGTCTAGGTTTTTTTTGTAGGTTATGGGATTGTGGTTAGTGAAGTAGTCTAGGTAAGTCTCTGGTTGCCTAGAGTGGTTCTCAATCAAAGGCAGGTGTTTATCGTTGTCTCTGATTGGGAACCATATTTAGGCAGCCATATTCTTTGGGTATTTGGTGGGTGATTGTCCCTGTCTCTGTGTTTGTTGCACCAGATAGGGCTGTTTTGGTTTTTCACGTTTCTTGTTTTGTATATTGTTCGTATTTTTCATATTTCATTAAAGATGTTTAATTATAACCACGTTGCATTTTGGTCCTCCTCTCTTTCGACCGAATAAAACCGTAACACCAGGAACACATCGACAACAGCCACACTCGAAGCAGCATTACCCATCGCTCCACAAAAGCCGCGGCCCTTGCAGAGAAAGGGGAAAAACTACTCCAAGTCTCAGAGCGAGTGACGTTTGAAACGCTATTAGCGCTCACCCTGCTAACTAGCTCGCCATTTCACATCGGTTACACCAGCCATTAGGCTGATAGGCTTGAAGTCATAAACAACGCTGTGCTTGTGAAGAGCTGCTGGCAAAACGCACTAAAGTGCTGCTGCCTACCATCGCTCAGTCAGACTGCTCTATCAAATCGCAGACTTAATTATAACATAACACACAGAAATACGAGCCTTTGGTCATTAATATGTTCGAATCCGGAAAATATCTGTAACGGCGTTCTTCGTTTGTAGAAAGAGAGTCGGACCGAAATGCAGCGTGGTGGTTACTCATGTCTTTAATAAATGAAGAGCAATACATGAAATAACTATTACAAATGCAAAACAACAAATGGAACGTGAAAACCTAATACAGCCTATCTGGTGAAACTACACAGAGACAGGAACAATCACCCACGAAATACAAAGTGAAACCCAGGCTACCTAAATACGGTTCCCCATCAGAGACAACAAGAATCACCTGACTCTGATTGAGAACCGCCTCAGGCAGCCAAGCCTATACTAGACACACCCCTAATCAACCACAATCCCAATGCCAACAAAAAACCCAATACGACAATACAATAACCCCATGTCACACCCTGGCCTGAACAAATAATTAAAGAAAACACAAAATACTAAGACCAAGGCGTAACACTATCATTTCGAAAACAAAATGTTTATTATTTCAGTGAAATACGTAACCATTTGGTATTTTATCTAATGGGTGGCATCCCTAAGTCTAAATATTCTTGTTACATTGCACAACCTTCAATGTTATGTCATAATTTCGTACAATTCTGGCAAATTAGTTCGCAATGAACCAGGCTGACCAAACTGTTGCATATACCCTGACTCGGTGTGCAATGAACATAAGAGAAGTGACATAATTTCACCTGGTTAATATTGCCAGCTAACCTGGATATATTTTAGCTAAATATGCAGGTTTAAAAATATTTACTTCTGTGTATTGATTTTAAGAAAACCATTGGTGTTTATGGTTAGGTACAGTCATCAAACGATTGTGCTTTTTTCGCAAATGCGCTTTTGTTAAATCATCCCCCAGCATTGCATCGATCATATGCAACGCAGGACATGCTAGATAAACTAGTAATATCATCAACCATGTGTAGTTATAACTAGTGATTATGATTGATTGATTGTTTTTTATAAGATAAGTTTAATGCTAGCTAGCAACTTACCGTGGCTTCTACTGTATTTGTGTAGTAGGCAGGCTCCTTGTGGAGTGCAACGAGAGGCAGGTGGTTAGAGTGTTGGACTATTTAGCTGTAAGTTTGCAAGAATGGATCCCCCGAGCTGACAAGGTAAAAATCTGTTGTTCTGCCCCTGAACAAGGAAGTTAACCCACCGTTCCTAGGCCGTCATTGAAAATAAGAATGTGTTCTTAACTGAGTTGCCATGTTAAATAAAGGTGTAAAAAAATATATTTAAAAAATTTGTCCCTGAACGAAGGGGGGGTCAAAATCAAAAGTAACAGTCAGTATCTGGTGTGGCCACCAGCGGCATTAAGTACTGCAGTGCATCTCCTCCTCATGGACTGCACCAGACTTGCCAGTTCTTGCTGTGAGATGTTACCTCACTCTTCAACCAATGCACCTGCAAGTTCCCGGACATCCCGGGAGGAATGGCCCTAACCTTCACCCTCCGATCCAACAGGTCACCAACGTTCTCAATGGGATTGAGATCTGGGCTCTTCACTGGCCATGGCAGAACACTGACATTCCTGTCTTGTAGGAAATCATGCACAGAACGAGCTGTATGGCTGGTGGCATTTTCATGCTGGAGGGTCATGTCAGGATGAGCCTGCAGGAAGGGTACCACATGAGGGAGGAGGATGTCTTCCCTGTAACGGACAGAGTTGAGATTGCCTGCAATGACAACATGCTCAGTCCGATGATGCTGTGACACACCGCCCCAGACCATGACGGACCCTCCCCCTCCAAATCGATCCCGCTCCAGAGTACAGGCCTCGGTGTAAGCCCTGGTGAGACAAAACTGTGACTCGTCAGTGAAGAGCACTTTTTGCCAGTCCTGTCTGGCCCGGCGACGGTGGGTTTGTGCCCATAAGCGACATTGTTGCCGGTGATGTCTGGTAGGGACCTGCCTTACAACAGGCCTTCAAGCCCTCAGTCCAGCCTCTCTCAGCCTATAGTGGACAGTCTGAGCACTGATGGAGGGATTGTGTGTTCTCGGTGTAACTCGCGCAGTTGTTGTTGCCATCCTGTACCTGTCCCGCGGGTGTGATGTTCGGATGTACCGATCCTGTGCAGGTGTTGTTACACGTGGTCTGCCACTGCGAGGACCATAAGCTGTCCGTCCTGTCTCCCTGTAGTGCTGTCTTAGGCGTCTCACAGTACAGACATTGCAATTTATTGCCCTGGCCAAATCTGCAGTCCTCGTGCCTCCTTGCAGCATGCCTAAGACATGTTCAGTCAGATGAGCAGGGACCCTGGGCATCTTTCTTTTGCTGTTTTTCAGAGTCAGTAGATAGGCCTCTTTAGTGTCCTAAGTTTTCATAACTGTGACCTTAATTGCCTACCGTCTGTAAGCTGTTAATGTCTTAACAACCGTTCCACAGGTACATGTTCATTTAATAGTTTATAGTTCATTGAATAAGCATGGGAAACAGTGTTTAAACCCTTTACAATGAAGATCTGTGAAGTTATTTGGATTTTTACAAATTATCTTTGAAAGACAGGGTCCTGAAAAAGTGACGTTTCTTTTTTTGCTGAGTTTATGTGCCCTCTGTTCCCTATGCGTTGCTGCAGCTGTTATGCTGCGTGCTTTAAATATTGTGTAGTACGGGTATCGCCCCGTGTCGGTCAACAAGGTTTACCCAAGATCTTTTGTTTGGGTACAGCCCAGTTTTTTTGTACACCTGTTTGTTTTGGGTGTATTAAAAACCCCTATTGTGTATTCCTGCGCCTGTCTCCAAAAGCCTTTATATCAGTGTGACACCCATAGCCTTCCAGCAACCACAAAGTTGTATTAAAAACTATTCCCAATCCCAATTGTCCCTGTAATCCATCGTGGCCATTTCCCTATTAGACATTGTTAATTGGGAGAAGACTAGATAGATAATGTGTTTCGACACTTGTCATAGACCCGAATGGGAAATCACTGCAAGTCATAAGAAGCTAATCTAATTTACATTCATAGCTATATCGGAGACCTAGCGTATCCTGTTTCAGAGCTTGCGTGTAATGCTTGTGTTGAACTGTGCTTTGATTGGAGTAGTACTACATTGAAATGAGATTAGCACAAAGTGCCCCAGTCATTTAATGCTACTGAAGGTTAGTATTTCACAACTTTACATACAAAGCCTATTACCTATTGTACTATGTAACATCCTTTAAGGAGAAGCTGCTTCAGTAATATATTAGAAGTAAGGCTGAAAGATGTAATGCATTATGATGCTGTTATAACAAGAATAATGAACTTGTATAAATAATTATCATAACATGTACTGAAATATTAAATCTGTTAGCATCAAACAGGCTTCACCTCAGGTTTTCAAATGCATCATCTACACATGCGGGACATTAGCAGCATATTTTCAGATGACTGATTGCATTTAACAGGAGAAAACTGTTCAAATGGGGGTAGATGTCTAGTGGATATCAGACCTAGGTTCAAATAGTACTTGAAACCTTTAAAATACTTAAACTGTGTTCGACTGATCCTGCCTGGCATAATGGAATCATTAAAATCAATGGAATAGTTCTGAATTCGCAAACATCTCCTATTTGGCACTCCAGGTAGCCTCAACCAAACTATCAAAGCATGTGAAATCTTTCAAATATTATTTGAACCCATGTCTGGAGGATATCATGGATGGAATGTGGGCCTACTCTAAACAAACTATTTTCTGAGTAATTCCACATTTCTGAGTAGTTTGGTACTTCATGGAATATACAGTTCCCTTTTCTTGTGATACATTGAACTGCTGGCTATCCAAAGCTCCTCTAATAAGACTGTCTTTGTATTAGGAGAGACAAATACTGTATGATCTGTCTCTTCTCAAATGATCCTCTTTGATTAGCTTGTCCTTCTGTTGCACTTGGACGTCATTTTCTTTTGAGGCTCCTGACAGTCACCCAACCGAGGATCTAAGAGCTTTCTGATCAGGCCACAAGCAAGACCACATACTATTCACATCTCCGAGTGGGGAGTTTAATGCACTGAGATCATTTTATTTTATTTATTTTTTTTACCTTTATTTTACTAGGCAAGTCAGTTAGAAACTAATTCTTATTTTCAATGACGGCCTAGGAACAGTGGGTTAACTGCCTGTTCAGGGGCAGAACGACAGATTTGTACCTTGTCAGCTCGGGGGTTTGAACTTGCAACCTTCCGGTTACTAGTCCAACGCTCTAACCACTAGGCTACCCTGCCGCCCCTCATTGGGTTCAATGTTATGAATTTTTGTGTCTATTCAGATGTCGTACTGCAGTTGTTCATGTAGCGAGGTTGATGCTGATGAACTGAAATGGAAGAATTTGAATAAAAAGGTTGATGGAAAGCCCTGTTATGAAAACAATGCATGGAACATTTTAGAGTTGCAATGCGATCAAAACAGTTATGTTCCAAAAAGTCAATCACAGATGTTCTCAATAGATGTTGTTGCAATATACGTTGCATTTCAGTGTGCAACGTTTTTATGCTTGCATTGCATGCATTGTTTACTGCAGGCATTTCCATAGGTAGAGCTTGTATTAAAATTGGAAGACAACACTTAAGTTTGGGTTAAACATTTTGAATAACTATGATAAAACAACTGCAAAAAATGTCTTTACTGTCACAGTGTAAGATGAGCACACACACACACACACACCATCAATTTGCGTTGCTAACTTAATTAAAGTTCACAATCTAAAAGACTGATGTTCGCAGGAGCTATTGTTTGTGTGCAGAGCTATGAAGACAGAGAGCTTCAGTCAGTATAGGAGATAGTGGAGTATTGCTAGCTTTCCTGCATCTTCCTCCTAAATCTAATTGTAAGGGGCTGCCTTTCCGCTTTCCTCAGACAAACGGGTGTCAGATCACACTCCCAGTAGCTAAAAATACCCCAGTAAATCTCTCTGCGTGATGAATCATAAATCAAATTCAGTTTGATCATCGGCCGTTGCTTTGTATTGTATTCAGCCTTGGACCACACACGAGTCTAGTGGATTTCAATGCAGGCAGCAGTAGTCTAGTTAGCTGTCTTTGTGTGGTACTTTCGACACTGCATACTGTTACTGTAGGCTATCAAAGGAAGCCTGTCCAGCCTGCCCTTCTGAGTGCTGTTTGAGGTTTATTTGTCCATTGATCTGGACAGCAGACTACAGCAGCATATGCAGCCTCCCTGTCATGTGGTCTGTGCATTTCCCAGAAGATAAGCCCCACATCATAACGCAGTAAAGCTTCTCGGTTTTCCACAGAGTGCTTGAAAATACCCTGTTATGGTGCATGTTCAACTGTTCGTGTGTGTGCTTGCGTGCAATGACATCATCAACCAATTAGTAGGCAATTAGTAGGCAATGCCTACTCACAATTGGTCCAACTCACATAATACACACCAATGATGTTATTGGAAAGACATCTTCCTTTATCATTTAACTACAAAACATAGAAATGCACCATTTTGACATGTTGATGTTCTGGTGGTGGTGGTGGATATGATGAATATGAAGTTGAACAATTATTACGTTTCCCTTTAACAATGTGAGGCCGCTCTCTGAATTCATGTATCATATCCTGCCATTGTGCCCTTGAGCAAGGCACACCCCATCACAAAGTAATGTAACTGCACTGTTAGTTAGGCTACTGTATAAAACACGTGGTCAACACTCCTTCAGGAGCGCTACTGGGTGTGCAGGCTTTTGATCCAACCCTGAAACACACCCAAGTCTGTTTTTCACGGTCCACATTAAGCAGATATTTTGTTTTATGCGGTGTGTTAGCGGGAGGCTATACCAACATTTCAGGTGAATAAACAAAAGTATATACCAGCGTTGGCAAACCTTGCTCCACTGATCCCTGATCTACTGGGTGAGCAGACTTCTATTCCAGCTCAGCAATAGAACACTTGATTATCAACCCATTAGGTTCCATAAGTTGAATCATGTGTTTTAGTGCTGGGCTGGAACAAAAGCCTGCACACCCAGCAGACATCCTGGAGTAGGGTTGGCCTGCTCCAGTTGTAATAGGGTTATACATTGTGTGTCACTTTTAACTGTATACTGCTTTTGGTAACATACACTTAGAATAAAAGTTGCTACCTAGAACCTAAAAGGGTTCTTCCGCTGTCCCCATAGGAGAACCCTTTGAAGAACCCTTTTTGGTTCTAGAACCATTTCCACAGAGGGTTCCACCTGGAACCAAAAAGGGTTCTACTATGGGGACAGCCGAAGAACCCTTTAGGAACCCTTTTCTCTAAGAGTGTAGGTATACATATAACCCAGTATACAAGGGTATAGCCTTAGTCTCTTGGGACATTCATTAGGACCTCATCTGAAGACAGGCTTTCATAGCTCTCCGCATCTGAGGACAGAAAACATCACAAAGAAACAGCAAAAATTAGACGGGCACTGTATATTATATTGCTATTATCTCTCTGTCCTAATAGTTTCCCTTACTAAGGACTGGAACTGGAGAATCTTTTCACAGTGTCCTCCCAGAAAATGACCTGCCGTATCCAGTAGCCAACTCTCTCCCTTTTCTGACAGCTGGAGCTGCAGTCCTTTCACCCTCTTCCATGGCATCTACATGCATTTGGATCTTGTGATTTTACCTTACAATTCTAAGAACTTCAAGTTAGCTTGCTAATAAGAAGTTAGCTAGCTGATGATATTTAATTCACTTAGCTACACAGTAAAGTCAACTAGCTAGCAGCTCATACACAGTGGCATGTCTGTTTGCTTTGCCACACCAGTGGAACCTTTCCAGGTCAAAAAGGTTCCATGAGGAACCAATCTGAGAAGGGTCTTTAAGAAACCTCTGTGTAAAGGTACAAACCACAATATTTTGGTGATGGGAGAGGTTCAATTTTGAACCTTTTCAATCATATATTGTAGAGGTGGCAGCCTATCAGAAGATTGGAGGCATGGATTATTGGAGGCATGGATTATTGGAGGCATGGATTATTGGAGGCATGGATTATTGGAGGCATGGCTTTCAGATTGTTATTTTTGGCTACCCGTTTGAGTAAATGTCATATTAAGTTGTTACACTGCAAATTTCTATATACCTTGAATAATTATGCATATTCTTCCAATATAATATTAATATTTTAAGGTTGCTGATTATATATAGTCATAGAATGGTAACCATTCCAACTTTGGATTTGCATAAACTCTTGAGGAACTCGTACACCTCTGCAGGCCTCAATGAAGCTTCAAACCTGTCAGTGTTCAACCTTAACATATAATAACAATATAACAGAATAAATGAACAGATGAGCAGGAATGTAATTTACTCTTAACGGGTGGCCAACAAAAATATCTGTAAGCCACACCCCTAATAAGCCACGCCTCCAGTGCAGGAACCCCTCAACTAACCAAAGGTGCAAATATGAACAATTGACTAGCAATGGTTCCTTGAGGAACTCCAGGGGTTCCTTGAAGATCTCCAGGGTTCCTCGAGTCACCACGAATTCTAAGAGTATACTATACTGTATGTCAACTAGGTTGGGTTGATTCACTTACCTCACCTGTGTCGGAGGGTGAAACTAAACTTGCTACAGTGCACCCGATATTGGGTCAAATTCTAACGAATGTTCCAGACATTGTTTTCGTCACTGGGTTTCTGTAGAACTCTGCCTTGTGTTTAAACAATCAATAAATGAAACACTTGCCAAACACCCAATTGCAGTCAGTGTATGAGAGTGATCTACTGTAAATATTTAACTCTGGTCGTTATTGCAAAATAGAATGTGTTCTCAGTGACTTACCTAGTTAAATAAAGGCTGTTGTGTGATAGATTATCTCTATTGTCTATTTCTCGTAATATAAATTAAACAAACATCCACCGCTTTCTTGATATTTGTCTTCTCAGATGGGAGGGGCCTCTGTTGGGTGTTGCTGGCCTGTGCTTGAGGCCCCTCCTTGGAGTACAAGTCTCCTGGCCAGTTAGGCTGATCAATGAGGAATGAGGAGCTGTATTCTTCAGAACACTTACTTATGCTCTGCTGCTTCCAACTGACGAAGGAAGGTCAACACTCACTCTGAGGTAAGATAACAGATCTACTCATTCATTCAGAAAAAGACCAGGGGGGATGTATTGTTATCTGCAGGGTAAGATACTGTGTGAGACTACTCATTCTGACCTTTCATATTTAAGCCTATAATTTTTCCTATACGTTTTTTTTGTGTATTGTAGTTCATTTGAGTAATTCATGAAGGTAATGTAATAACGATTAATTAATAATAACAATACGCTTTATTCCAATTTTGTATTGTCCTTTGAAGGAATACACCTTCAAACCATACTGTGTTAATTAAGCAAATGTTGAACTTTAAGAGTTAACAAAATTAACATGCATGTTTAACTAGGTAAAGAGGTGCAGAAGGACAGGTTTTGTCTTATTCCAAGCACCACAGCAAGAAACACTGTCTTGGTGTGCATGTTCTCATGGAACTCTTTAACCGTAGCAAGTCATGTGAATAAAAACATTGCTGGTATTGTGCCTTGCCTTGGGGTGGAGACTGCTCAGTAGAGACGGAGAGTAGTAAGGTGCTTGGGGCATAGTGCCAATAGGTTGGGGGAGGTCAACATCTCACCCTCAGACACTAAAGGCAACATGATACATAGAAAGCAGCAGTATAATGCATTCTCGCTGTTCCCAATGAAAGATTATTAGTTAGTTAACCTGCTGAATTCGATATGCATTCTGCTTCAGTATACACATTTCTCCATGTAAGAATGTGCAGGACAGTGTATGACAGTGTTTTTCCATGTATGAAGATGAAGTGAATGAAACAACAACATGTTCTGTATCTTAATTCATTCAAATCAGTGATTATGTAAAGCTCCTTCAAAGCAGGTAGGCCTAATGCTTTGTGACCTCGATTTTGTGTATACTCCATATGGTATTTGTGGAAGTAAAATAATATATTTGTTGTTGGCTACTTTGTAGTCATTCTTGACATAAGGATGCATTTACACCAGTGGTTACCAAGATGGTCTGAATTAAAAGGTCAGAGGTTAGGACTGTAACCTTATATGAAACGTCATGTCTTTCAGCAGGCAAAAACTTAAGAGTTGAGTGTTTTGGGAGGGACAACATTACCACTGCACTACATTACATATCAGATCGCTATGCAATTAGAAAAGGTCTACAGCAGGGATACTCAACTCTTACACTATGAGTTCCGGAGCCTGCTGGTGTTCTGTTCTACCTGATCATTAATTGCAAGCACCTGGTATAAATCAGAAGGGAACAATGACGAAATACAGTGGAACTGGTTTCGAGATCCAGAGTTGAGTTTGAGGGGCCTACAGTATCCTTGTAAGAAAGAACAACAGCCTTGTTGTTAATTTAACATTAGAAAACATCCCTTACAAGGTGTGAAAAACATTGGATTACCTCTGAGTCTGTGAAAGGCTTCAGCTCTGGAAATAGCTCCCACAGAGTCTGTCATCTCACAAATGACAACTGTGACCAGTGTGCTTGCTCAGAGAGATAAACAGAAACAGTCACTTTATGGCTAAACTAGACCACTGACTGTCCTGTAGCTGATGACACAGCGCCCATGTCCCAAATGGCATCCTACTCCCTGTATAGTGCACACATTTTGATCAGTGCCTAAAGGGCTCTTGTCAAAAGTAGTGTACTATGTAGGGAATAGGGTGCCATTTGGGACAAAAACAATACGTGATGACACTGACACACAGAAGAAAGACATACTGGTGATATAATTGCTGTATTTATCAGCAGTTGCAAGCATGTAATTACTGTGTCATAACGTTTTCAAAAAAACAAAACAAAACAAAAAACAGACAGTTTATTTAGCTTATCAACCAGTTTATGATTAGAATCAGGTGTGCTAGATTACAGGGTTGGTGCCGAAACCTACAGGATGGTATAGCGCTCCAGGAACAGGGTTCAGCAGCCCTGCTTATTGCATTGGGGTTTGTTCAGTCTGTGTAAGGCCTGGACAACAAGATAAATGTCAAATGTCAATGGCTAAAACATGCTGTCCTCTGCCCTACAGGAAATGGCAGGCAAGTTCTGGACATATCTAGCTTTCTTCTTTCTCCTGGCTAGTCTGGCTGTCATCATTACTATGTCCCTGATCCAGGGTCATAAGCGTGTCTTTGAGTCACGTCTGAAGGTAAAAACAACAACCACATTCCTGATCCTTCTCTTCTCAAATAGCTGTATTGACAGTGTAAAGCATTTGCTAAATGACTAAAAATGTAAATTAATGACCTAGTATTTACCCAGACATCAAGACAATCATCACAAACAGAAGGTGACAGATCAGACTGGGTCTCTACAGCCTGTTTAGGAGTCAGGCCAAACTACAGTGAATGGGGGCAGTTAGCATAGATGGCATTATAAAGACCAGGGTGGTTTGTATTCATGGCAGGTCCATGTTGGGGAAACATTTGCTGCGAGTGGGACACACTCGAAAGGAAGGACGACACTTGACTAGTTGACTTGATACAGCTTTGGGTAACAGGGTTAATACATGATTTCCTATTAATCAAAAGATGACTAACGTTTCATAACTCTGTGAAATTAATCAATCACATTTAGTCAGCACACCAGGTCTATCTATATAAGAGAAGGGAAAGCTAACTTCAACTCTGCAGGAACTGAGACTCTGAGGTTGGTTCAAATAGTATTTGTTTTCTTTCCAAAAAATGTAGCTGTGCTTTATTTAATCTCGCTTGACGCAATGGAATGGTACTAATGGAAGTAATCCACAAAAGTGCAAAATCTGCCCATCTACCACTCCAGGACAGGACCAAACAAACACTCAAAGATAGCAAATACTTGGCCTGTTTGAATCCATGTCTGGGTCTGGAATGTGTATTATTGCTGCCTTTTTACATTTTTTATTAGGATCCCCATTAGCCAACACCAATGGCAACAGCTAGTCTTACTGTGGACTGACACATAACATTTACAATTTACATACATTTAAAAACAATAACATGTAGTGTGGGCATGTGTTTGCATCTATCAGTACATGTCAGTACATACACACACAAAATACACACAATCAGTCCTTTTCATTTCTATGGATTTGTCTTCATGCCTGAGTGAGTGTTTCCTGTGTTTACAGAGTAGCTGCATTTTTCATGTATTTACGTTCTGTCCCTGTTCTCAGCTTTATGGATGTAATAATCACACCATAATGGAGCAATCATTGTGCTTCTAGTCAATCAGGAACGGAGTGCAATCATTGTGCTTCTAGTCAATCAGGAACGGAGTGCAATCATTGTGCTTCTAGTCAATCAGGAACGGAGTGCAATCATTGTGCTTCTAGTCAATCAGGAACGGAGTGCAATCATTGTGCTTCTAGTCAATCAGGAACGGAGTGCAATCATTGTGCTTCTAGTCAATCAGGAACGGAGTGCAATCATTGTGCTTCTAGTCAATCAGGAATGGAGTGCAATCATTGTGCTTCTAGTCAATCAGGAACGGAGTGCAATCATTGTGCTTCTAGTCAATCGGGAACGGAGTGCAATCATTGTGCTTCTAGTCAATCGGGAACGGAGTGCAATCATTGTGCTTCTAGTCAATCAGGAACGGAGTGCAATCATTGTGCTTCTAGTCAATCGGGAACGGAGTGCAATCATTGTGCTTCTAGTCAATCAGGAACGGAGTGCAATCATTGTGCTTCTAGTCAATCAGGAACGGAGTGCAATCATTGTGCTTCTAGTCAATCAGGAACGGAGTGCAATCATTGTGCTTCTAGTCAATCGGGAACGGAGTGCAATCATTGTGCTTCTAGTCAATCGGGAACGGAGTGCAATCATTGTGCTTCTCGTCAATCAGGAACGGAGTGCAATCATTGTGCTTCTCGTCAATCAGGAACGGAGTGCAATCATTGTGCTTCTCGTCAATCAGGAACGGAGTGCAATCATTGTGCTTCTCGTCAATCAGGAACGGAGTGCAATCATTGTGCTTCTCGTCAATCAGGAACGGAGTGCAATCATTGTGCTTCTAGTCAATCAGGAACGGAGTGCAATCATTGTGCTTCTAGTCAATCAGGAACGGAGTGCAATAATTGTGTGATAACGATGAGGTATTTGATGGACTGTACTTTAGGGGATAGTGGTTGTTTACCATAACATACATTATTGCCTTTCATTATACAACGATTATGTGCGTGCCACTGCATCATTTCATCATCTAATAGAATCCTCTTACTGTTGGACAGCAATATAGAGTATTTTTTATCAATTGACTTTGACCTGTTTCATTGTATGAGTGAAGTAATCATGCAGCAGGAGGATTTGATCATTCAAAAAAATAAAATCTTATCATTTCTAACGGGAAATGAGTTTTGATAGGCTAGAGTAGGCTATCATTTAGGTGTAGCCTATGGCTGCATTTCAGATACATTTTTGTACATTTGAATGTTGTAGCAGTAGGCACATTTATTCTGTCTGGTTCTTTAGCGCTTGAGCGAGCGAGAGAGAAAGAGAACTGCGGGTTTTCAGTGAATTAATAGCAAGGCTCATCTGCAACAACAAAGTGATCAAATGAAGATAAAACATCTGTATATGAACTAGCATCTTGAATATGTAGTGTGATTTTTCCTGCTCTCCTCTGTGTGCAGTATGGCATAGTAATCGACTCAGGCTCCTCCCGCTCTACTATGTATCTGTATCAATGGCCAGCCGAGAAGCAAAATAACACTGGAGTGGTGAGCCAGACACTCAGATGCATGGTCGCTGGTGAGTCTGCATGTTTTAAAAAAATGTATTTTATTGGCACAACCCTCTTCAGAGAACTAAAGAAATGTTTTATTTTCACAGCTATTTTGTGAAATAGACATTTTACATATATGCACAGTATTACAAAAAGAGAAATATATGTTTGGGATAAACACATTAAATGTGGATACATAGTACTGAGACATATCCGGTGAACATGATAGTGTTTTCGGTCCTAACTATTCTAGAGCATCAGCTTTTAATCCCACCCCTCAGCTACTTTCAGCCCATCCCACCTATCTCCGTACACCACCCTCTCTTGATTTCAATGTGACATATATTTTTCAACTGTGCTGTGATGTCTTACATCAATTCTGAACCTTTCCAATCGCATAGTATCCACAAATTGTAAGTTAAAGATGAATATATTGGCTGAGAGTATTATTATATTGCTGATATATTGACTTTTGCTTTCCAAATCGTCCAATGGTACAATTTGTAGGGTTAATTTTAGATGAATGTTGTTCTTTTTCAGCCTCTCCTGAACCTGTGACCCCAACAAGCTACATTGGGGCAAAACCAGAATAAATTATCGAATGATTATGTCTCTTCGCAGTGAAATCTGCAGAGCTGAGATGGTTGTATGCCTCATATACTGTATACTGTCTAACATTATGCAGCAAGAATGCTGTATAATAATTGACATTTAAAAACGGAGTCTGTATGTTCATATTGAGATGCGGTGTCACTGGTGAATCTGCATCGTAATGTGATGAACCTGACACATTCTCACACAGGTCACAATCTTGTCCTCATATTTTTTTTATTGTATTTTACCCCCTTTTTCTCCCCAATTTCGATCTTGTCTTATCGCTGCTACTCCCCAATGGGATCGGGAGGCAAAGGTTGAGTCATGCATCCTCTGAAACATGACCCGCTAAACCGCGCTTCTTAACACCTGCCCGCTTAACTCGGAAGCCAGCTGCAGGAAACACTGTACAACTAACGACCAGGGTCAGCCTGCCTGGCCTGCCAGAGCGTGATGAGACAACTAAAGCCCCCCCAGCCAAACCCTCCCCTAACCTGGACGACG
The DNA here is from genome assembly GCF_023373465.1 of Oncorhynchus keta. Lineage (NCBI taxonomy): Eukaryota > Metazoa > Chordata > Actinopteri > Salmoniformes > Salmonidae > Oncorhynchus > Oncorhynchus keta. The sequence continues at coordinate 66,044,581 of NC_068454.1, read as the reverse complement.
CTGGGCCAATTGTGCTCCACCTTATGGGACTCCCGATCACGGCCAGTTGTGACACAGCCTGGGATCAAACCCAGGTCTGTAGTGACACCTCTGGCACTGTGATGCAGAGCCATAGACCGCTGCGCCACTCGGGATGCCCTTGTACTCATCCTTTTTATGAAGGTGTCATAATCCATTACATTTTGGAAAAGGACTTGCATGTGAAATGCACTTTACTTTTGATGATGTCATCAGGTAGAACTTTTTAACTTTATATTTTTTTCTACAAAACATGTACTGCTTTCACAAATGTTGAAACTGGTCTTGTGCTGGAGATAATGAAAATGAGGTTGAAAAGTGGTGGAGTTGCCCCTTTTAGCACCAGGTTTAAAAGCACTATACATTTAATCCAGTGTTGTATAGTGATGCAGACTTGCTTGCTATCTAGTGCATCAATTGCTTGTGACTTTGAGAACAAGTATTGTATGACTCTGAGCTCAGTCTGATTTGATTCCCTAGGCCCTGGTATCTCGGATATGTTAGTTGACAATGCACAGGACCAACAGTCCTGGGTGTCGATCAGAGAATGTATGAACAACATCACAAAAATCGTCCCCGCAGACCAACACAATTCAACCATCCTCTACCTTGGGGCAACTGCTGGGATGAGACTGCTACAGTGAGTTGTGGGTTTGTCTTCCTCCAGTGTGAGCGTACCTCACCAATCTTCTAGGTATGGAGTCCTTTACAGTCTATCTGGCTGACCTATCTCTGTTGTTGCACTTCTGGGAATGGATCCATGGTAGATACAGAAGTAGACGTGTGCATGCGCACACATGCACACACATAATGATCCCACACACAGAATACTAATAAGTTTTACACCATATTTAATCAACCTAAAGTAGGCCTATTATTGACCTCTACATTCTCTACTGGAGATAATATACAACCTCAAAATGTATCTCTCTCTTGATTACAAGTTCACAGAATGAAACTAAATCCAATGAGATCTTAAAGAACCTGCAGAACTACCTCCAATCTCTGCCGTTTAACTTCCAAAACGCCTCCATCATGTCAGGGGACGAGGAGGGGCTGTACGGCTGGATCACCGTCAACTATCTGATGGGAAACTTCCTGGAGGTACATTACAATTTTACATGAACTTCAAAACCTTTACAATAATTTTAGAATGACCTAAATATCACGTAGGCATACAGTGGGGCAAAAAGGTATTTAGTCAGCCACCAATTGTGCAAGTTCTCCCACTTAAAAATATGAGAGAGGCCTGTAATTTTCATCATAGGTACACTTCAACTGTGACAGACAAAATTAGATTTTTTTTCTCCAGAAAATCACATTGTAGGATTTTTAATGAATTTATTTGCAAATTATGGTGGAAAATAAGTATTTGGTCAATAACAAAAGTTTATCTCAATACTTTGTTATATACCCTTTGTTGGCAATGACAGAGGTCGAAAGTCTTCACAAGGTTTTCACACACTGTTGCTGGTATTTTGTCCCATTCCTCCATGCAGATCTCCTCTAGAGCAGTGATGTTTTGGGGCTGTTGCTGGGCAACACGGACTTTCAACTCCCTCCAAAGATTTTCTATGGGGTTGAGATCTGGAGACTGGCTAAGCCACTCCAGGACCTTTAAATGCTTCTTACGAAGCCACTCCTTCGTTGCCAGGGCGGTGTGTTTGGGATCATTGTCTTGTTGAAAGACCCAGCCACGTTTCATCTTCAATGCCCTTGCTGATGGAAGGAGGTTTTCACTTAAAATCTCACAATACATGGCCCCATTCATTCTTTCCTTTACACGGATCAGTCGTCCTGGTCCCTTTGCAGAAAAACAGCCCCAAACCATGATGTTTCCACCCCCATGCTTCACAGTAGGTATGGTGTTCTTTGGATGCAACTCAGCATTCTTTGTCCTCCAAACACAACGAGTTGAGTTTTTACCAAAAAGTTATATTTTGGTTTCATCTGACCATATGACATTTTCCCAATCTTCTTCTGGATCATCCAAATGCTCTCTAGCAAACTTCAGATGGGCCTGGACATGTACTGGCTTAAGCAGGGGGACACGTCTGGCACTGCAGCATTTGAGTCTCTGGCGGCGTAGTGTGTTACTGATGGTAGGCTTTGTTACTTTGGTCCCAGCTCTCTGCAGGTCATTCACTAGGTCCCCCCGTGTGGTTCTGGGATTTTTGCTCACCGTTCTTGTGATCAATTTGACCCCACGGGGTGAGATATTGCGTGGAGCCCCAGATCGAGGGAGATTATCAGTGGTCTTGTATGTCTTCCATTTCCTAATAATTGCTCCCACAGTTGATTTCTTCAAACCAAGCTGCTTACCTATTGCAGATTCAGTCTTCCCAGCCTGGTGCAGGTCTACAATTTGGTTTCTGATGTCCTTTGACAGCTCTTTGGTCTTGGCCATAGTGGAGTTTGGAGTGTGACTGTTTGTGGATGTGGACAGGTGTCTTTTATACTGATAACAAGTTCAAACAGGTGCCATTAATACAGGTAATGAGTGGAGGACAGAGGAGCCTCTTAAAGAAGAAGTTACAGGTCTGTGAGAGCCAGAAATCTTGCCTGTTTGTAGGTGACCAAGTACTTATTTTCCACCATAATTTGCAAATAAATTCATTAAAAATCCTACAATGTGATTTTCTGGATTTCTTTTCTCATTTTGTCTGTCATAGTTGAAGTGTACCTATGATGAAAATTACAGGCCTCTCTCATCTTTTTAAGTGGGAGAACTTGCACAATTGGTGGCTGACTAAATACTTTTTTGCCCCACTGTATGTATATGTACTGATGTGTGGGTAACTGTCAGTAATGTGTGTAAGTGTATGTAGGAACTATTTTTGGTTCTATTGTTCTCATTTAAAATGTGTGTCGTTCTGTCCTTGAGCTGTTATGTCATGTTTTATGTTTTGTGTGGATCCCAGGAAGAGTAACTGCTGCTTCAGCAACAGCTAATGTGGATTAAAATAAATAAAAGGTTTTAAAAAAGGGAAATTTGAACACAAAATCAATGTTTATACAGTATATACTGTATAAATGTAGGGGGTAGATCAGCTTAAATATTGCAGACAAATTGTGGTTTATGTCAGTGTAATAATTATATGGAAAGTGGAAATCAAAACTGGATGGTTTTGAAGGAAAATATATATATTTAAAATAAAAAAAATATATATATATATGAGGGGATTGGAAATGATGCAGACAATTATTTCCAATCCCCCACATATTTTTTCTTATTTTTAAAATATATTTTCCTTCTTTATTATTTGACCATAACCCTACCACCCCTCCCCTAATTGAAGTTAACCCATGGACAACAATACTTAGGCTCCTACTTCCAGCTTATACATACCATATACATTTTATGGACACGGTACAGTTTACATCAGTTACCTTTTATTTGATACATTTTTTACCCTTCAGCTACCCTCAACCCCTTATTTATTTCTGAAAAACATCCAGTTTTGATTTCTATTTGCAATTTTTTCTTTAACTGCGCTGTGATGCTTCACAAAAGTTCTGAACCTTACTATTCTCAGTTTCTATAGATTGTAAATTAAATATGATTTTAAAAAAAAAATATTATATTATATTATTGATCGAATGACCAGGGCTTTCCATGTCACCCAGCAGTGCTTTTAGCAGAGTTAGCTTTAGGTAAATGTGGTGATTTTTCAGACATTCCTGAACCTGCGACCAAAAACAAGCTATATGTGCAGTTCCAAAACAAGTGACCTAATGAATCTGTCTCCTTGCAGCAAAATCTGCAGAACTGGGATGGTTGTATCCCCAATCCATTAAATTGGTTGCAAGGATTTTGTATAATCATTTAAATGGAAAAACTCAAAGTTTTGAATCCGGCGTTGTTTTGTATACCAGTTAATAAACCATGTGCTATGGAATCAGCACATCAAACATCTCTTCCCATCTACTTTGCAACCTGTATGGTGCAGCTGTCATTGTTTTGTCCTTAAATGGAACTGGTATATTTTTTTTATTGATCCAAAAAGATTTTGACCAACTTTGGTCTTCAATGCAGGGCCGACAGACAAGTTCCTTAGCTTCTACAATGCTTAAAATAAGACTGTTTTGCGGCTCTATATTGAACCTTTTTGAGGGCCATGCATGAAGCGAGCCATTGAACCCTTCAATATTTATTCTAGCAGTGTAGGGTTTTTATCTGAATGAATTTATCACAATAGAGTACAGTTCTTATCACTGTGTTTCATAAAGATCCTAATTGATTTGAAAACATCAATCTATCCTCTGGTTTGTAGAGAAACATATGGAACATGTGGGTGCGGCCTGCCGGAGGGAAGATGGTGGGCTCCATGGATCTAGGAGGGGCGTCCACCCAGATAGCGTTCACCCTCCCAGATCCCAACGCCCGGGGAACAGACATCATGCGGGTCTCCCTCTATGGCTACGAATACAACATCTACACTCACAGCTTCTTGTGTTATGGGAAGAACGAGGCAGAGAAGAGAGTCCTTGCTGCTTTAGTGAAGGTACTGTGTAAAGGGAATTTGGGTTTACTTCAAATAGTATTTGTTTTCTTCCAAATACCTGATTGGTCAAGCCTGGCGTGCGAAATGGACTGGGACTATTCCAGCAGTAAAGAAAATAAATACTACTTGAACCCAGAAGGATGTCATCCCTCACATTCATTCCTGGCAGCATTGTCAACATGATGATGATGCTGCTGCTTTTATACTTAGCTAAGTGTTGTTTTTTGTGTAAATAATGCAATCCCTCTGGCTAAGTCCACAACACCCATTAATATGTAATTACCACACCCTAAGAAATCTGAGGACACCTCATTACCTTGACACTTTACTGTCTCTCGGAGATGAGGCAAAGTGCATTATGTTATTAACCGTATTGATCTGTCCATTTCTATATGGTTTGCTTTGCAAGCTTGGTCGAAAAGTGTCTGTTTTGCTAGGATGGTAGATAATGCATGCACAACTGAAGACAGCCATTTTGAGGAGACAACAATGTAAATAGTGGTCCCACTTTACTTATAGTAGTTCTTATACCCGTGTAGCCTAGTAACGCTGTAATTACTACAGTAGACAAGAGGTTCAAGCTCAGCTATTGATCCTTTGGATTCCTTCTTCATAAATGTTCAAGTGACATACTGTAAATACTTTTACTGTGCTCTCTTTGTCTCACCGATCAGAACTCTGAGAACGCTACACATGTGACCAACCCCTGCTTCAATCTTGGTTACAACATGACTGTGTCGGCTGAGTCCATCTTTGGGACTGAGTGCATAAAAACGCCTGCCGACTATGACCCCAAGCAGATGATCACCCTGAAGGGGTCATCAGACAACGGAGCCTGTAGGGATGTGGTGAAATCCATATTTGACCTGACCTGCACGAAGAACTGTTCCTTTGACAGAGTATACCAACCATCCGTGGGACCAGGGGACTTTCTGGTACACGCGCACACGCACACAGACAGACAGACATACTGTATATATATAGGGCATATTTTGCAGTTATCCATAAAATATTGTATCTGTCTGAGCGCCTAACGTGTGTTCCATCCCTCAGGCCTATGCTGGGTTCTTCTACACTGCTCAGGCTGTTGGGCTGAAAGGCATTTCACAACTGGACCAGTGGAACTCCTCTACCTGGGAATTCTGCTCCTGGGACTGGCCCACCGTGAGTCCATGTTGTTGTTGTAGTTGTTGAGGTTTTTGTTGTTGGTGGTGGTAGAGGTCACTCTGCTCCATGGACTGGACCCCTGGGAGTCCTTTTACAGTGGCAGCTACTGACGTAGGATCTTAATTTGAGCCAGTGTGCTACAGCAGGAAAATAATCCTGCAGCAACAGGAAATGTGAATTATTATGTGGATTATAATTAATGGTATTTTTTGTAGAGGATTATACTTTTTTCGTTAGGGTAAATCAAGTCTGAAATTTCAAAACTAGATTACACTACAAGTTTCTCAGCAACAAAAGAGTGATCATATTAAGATCCTACATCTGTGCAGCAATTTTCACATTTATAGCTGTGACAGAGAAAGGGAAGATATGAGTAAATAGATATTCTACTTAATGATGTGGGGTAAGCTTACTCCACCTGAGAAAGAGTGGCCATGCATTCCGCTGTACTGTACCATCTGAGGTTAATTTATGAGGACCTTTCCTGGGTGCTGTTTTACATGGAACTTCATACAGACAACAGAAACATATTTTGTAAGACGGGTGCTGTCCAACAATTATCAAGGTTATTGCAATTATTAGATGGTTATTGTACTATTAGAAATGTATCAGAAGAAATGATTAGAACATTGCCTCAACACATGGAAACTGTAATGGATAGACAAATGGAATGTTGTTTTTTTCCCTTATTTTTTTAGCTCACGCTAAAGAAGGGCTGGATAGATGAAAAATACAGGAAGTCCTACTGCTATTCAGCACATTACGTCCAGACATTACTTGTAAATGGCTACAAGTTCAATAAAGACACTTGGAAACACATTGACTTCCAAAAACAGGTAAGTGTGGCAGAATACAGCCAGGTACCTTGGAGGATCCAAACACATGCTTCCAAATGAAACGTTTTTATGGTCATATACTGTACTGCAAAAAGAGAAACCAATATAATGGTGGGTATACTTTCATTAACAGAGGTCAAGATCTTGACAAGGATGCGGCTAGAATCGTTTCCTATGCCCCCAGGAAATGGAACTTGTGATGGAAGTCCAGACTGGAACTTCCAGCTGAAGTCTTTGCCTGTTAGACTCAATGAAGTGTAACATTAAGTTTTTCTTTCAAAATCAAAGCACAACACAGACTGGTTACAGTAGCTTGTTTGACATGATGAAAAATGGGGGATTTGTCCCCCAAGATGACGATTCTCTGTCTTTCATTCTTACAAACAAGCGAGCTACTGTCTCTCTGTCCTTTGTGTTTTGGGTGTCAGGAGAAATTGATGCCCTTTGTCCCATCATCAGAGGGGGTTGAAAGGCATGATTTCTTCAGTGGAAGAAAAGACAGATTTTAGAGTAATTTTCCCCCTGGGGGGCATAGTTTGCCTCAATTATTTATAAACGGCAATTACTCTTCTAACTTGTAATGTTCATTATTCATTGTTGTCTTTCAGCCTTTTCCAATAGACTATTGATGTTAAAAAAGAAGGCAGGTCACCCTTGATACAAGTCAGTATTCCAAGTCCATCCATGTCTGATGATGTTGGGAGATGATGTGGAAACCGGCCAGTAGGGGCAACAGTGAGCGCTGTTATCTTCAATTAGGTTTAGGTTTTGCTAGGGCGTTGTTGACGGGATGGCGGATGGGCATAAGCATCTATAACTTCGAAATTGGACGTTTGAGAAACATGGATGAACGTCTAATTCTGATGTGAGACTGTGAGAGCTTGTAGCAAAAAAAGATATGATAGAGGATGCCAGAATTGGGAAAAGGGTCAGGATTTCTGAACTCCAAATCGGCCACTAGTCCCTACTCTCCTGCCACTCATGTAGATCAGACAGGATTGGATAGGTGGAAGTAGTAGGGAGATATTTCCACCTAGCCAATCAGAAGGTAATATGAAGATATTGACCTAATTTTTACACTGTATCCATCCAATCCTATCAGATCTAATGGAGTGCCTAAGATGTAAGGGCTATGTGACCATTTGGAATTGAGCAATAATCTGTTTTTAAGTCTGTTTGTCCAATACATTTTAGGCTGGGGTGTGGTGATGGGGTGATGGAGATAGGGGTTTATATGTGTGGCAGTGAAGCATTTGAGATTTTGCAAAGATAGGTTTAAGCTTCCTCAACTACATAAACCGAGGCAATGCATTCCATGACCTTTGGGATCTGTAGATAAATAAGGAGAACAGATCAGTTGTGCTGAACCATCTGGGGTTAATTTATGAGGACGTCAGGTAGCCTAGTGGTTAGAGCATTGGGCCAGTAACCGGAAAGTTGCTGGATTGAATCCCAAAGCTGACAAGGTAAAAATCTGTCGTTCTGCCCCTGAGCAAGGCAGTTAACCCACTGTTCCCCGGGCACCGAAGACGCGAATGCCGATTAAGGCAGGCCCCTGCACCTCTCTGATTCAGAGGGGTTGGGTTAAATGCGGAAGACACATTTCAGTTGAATACATTCAGTTGGATAACTGACTAGGTATCCCCCTTCCCCTGTCTCGTCTGTGCCCTAGGGTGTAGGAGACAGTGGTATTCAAAGGTGGGATTACCAAATTTAAAACATTTTTAAAATTAAGAGTACATACATTTTTTTATTGGACAATATACAAACATTTTTATGAAAGATAATTTGAAAACTACAATTTTATTGAATAAATGTGTTTATTGCTTCTCTTCATTTTTATAAGAGAGCTGAACATTTCAAGAATTGAAGGTTATTTGTTTATGTGAAAATCAAAAAGTACCCATTTTAAGGTTGTATTATTAGATTTCTGACGAAAAAAAATGGGGCACCCAGAAATTCCTTGTTCCGGTTCATGTTTTATCATCTCTTCGTTTGGGACCCAGAACTTAATCGAGAAACTGACCAAAGAATTTAGTTTTGGGTTAACCAAGATTAGGGTGTAGGGCAGGGCAGATTAGGATTAGGGTGTGGGGCAGGGCAGACTAAACTGGGGCCCGTGGGCCAACGTTTGGTTTGGCCCGCCAGAAAATATTTTTAAGCTTAGTCAGAGTTAGAAAAGTAGAATACACAAAGTGCAATTTTGAAATTTGGTAGTGCATTAGCAGTCTACAGTTCTACTTGTAATCATCACCAAATGAACAACCAGGCACACAGGGCATGTTCCCTGGAGCCCTGACCTCTAGGGGCCCCCATGGATTTTATTAGTCACTCAGAAAACATATGAACATGGCATAAGTCATGGCAAAATGTGTAGAATGGCAGGAAATTCGCTTTAAAACTGCAACAAATAACACCTCATGGCAAAATGTGTAGAATTGCAGGATATTCTCCTTTGAAACTGCAACATTTTCTCAACTTCCTATGGAAACATGAATAGAATTGCATGAAAATTGTTTTAAAACTGCCACATTTTCTCTACACCTATGGCAACTGTGTAGAATTGCAGAGAATTTACTTTAACACTGAAAAAAAAACTACCAAGAGGGGTGGCACTAAAATGTTTTGCCCACAAGGTGGGTGGGTGGGTCTCCCAACCAAATGTCGATTAGGGCCCCCAAAATGGCGCTTCTGCCTGATGTCTTCCTGAAGGTTCCAAACCCTTTCTGATGCATTTCTGTTACTTCCTGCTGAAAATACAAATTGTTACACCTTCCTATTTTCAAGTTATGAGCCTTATGAATATATAGACCGTTTCTGTGCCACAACGGTTACATTTTTTAATTCATCTTTAATACTGGTAATAAGAATGTGTTGATAGGTGTCAAATATATTGCTACAATTTGATTAATGCTTGAAGTGTGATTTTATGATTGCTTACTGAAAAGTTGTTGTTTAAATACCCTAAAAAGCTATTGTTTACCTTTAATTTTTCTAAATAGATAATGTCTATTTGTTCAGCCTGTGGCCCATCACTCAGATTATATTTTGGCCCACCAAGCCCAAAAGTTTGATCACCCCTGGTGTAGGGGCTATGGTGTAAGGCAGGGGTCCTCAAACATTTTTGGTCTGTAATCCCTTTTTGATATCAATAAAATGTTCGCCGTCCCAACATGCAAAAAAAGTGATGTAGTCAACGGCCAACATTAACTTTTTAAATAGGTGCTATGACAGTTTATTACAAATCAGTCTGACAGAACTTCAATCTGAAGAAAGTATAGTTTGAAGTGGCTGAATTGCATCAGGAAGGTATTGGGAGGTTCAGAAGATCATCAGGCAATAATATTGTATGATCTTCGGTGTAGAAAATAACACATAATAGATGTCCCCCCACTATGATTTAGTCTTGTCCACCCTGTTCTAATGAGGCTTGTGGACATTGTGGAGGGAAACAGACACAAACATGTCCCTTTGAGTCTCATCTTTCAGTGATGGGGTCATAGTATTTTGTTAAAACAGTTAACAAGTTAAAACCGCTTAAACAGTTCAAAAGATAGAGCCACATGTGTAGGCAGAAAACAGAAACCCCGTTGTTTATTACAACCACATCTAGTGGCTACCAGAAGTTACTGACACAATAAATCAAGCGACCCCGGTTTAGTTTCACTCGCGACCCCATTTTCAAATCAGGAGACCCCTAGTTTGGGAAACACATGTCTGTTTTAAGTGAGTCTGTCTGTCTTCAAACTGTCTTGTCAATCCTCTACTGTGTGGTGTGTCCCCGAGGGGTTGGCAGGGGGGCGCCGGGTAAAATGACCCAAGTGAAAAAGTCTGGGAACCCCTATTCGCAGGTATAGGGTCTTGTGGTCAATAGTCTGTTTTAAGTGAGTGTCTGTCTGTCTCTCCTCACGCTGTCTCTCTGTCCCCTCCAGGTACATAACACAAGTATAGGCTGGAGTCTGGGCTACATGCTACATACATCTAACATGATCCCTGCTGAGGCCAAGCTGGTGCGTCTGCCCATGGCCAACTCTGTGTTCAGTGGCCTCCTCTTCCTCTTCACCGCCCTCACCATCGTCAGTGTCATGTTTCTGATCATCAAGGCTGTGCATGCCTGCTACTGACCCCCACTAGAGGGCAGAGTGTTCAAATTACAGTTACTTTCCCAAAATGTGTTCTTTCCAGAAATCCGGGTTGGAAGATTCCTGGAATCAGGAGGGAATGAGCAGGAAATCTGGGAATCCTCCAAATGGGATTTCTAGAAAACCTTAGAATTTTGGGAAAGTTACAGCAGTTTTTCATCCATAGTTACACCTGATGGAGGAAAGTGCTTCTGGTCCCATCCAGACACAGTTACAGCAGGCAACAATAGAACATGGATAGGAGGAAGGTATTATCACCAGATATTATCATCATCAGTTAAAGAGATTTAACAGGATCTTAAAGCCCACATGCAGTCTTATTCATTTTATTTTTTAAATCAACACTATATGTCTAATAAATCACTGTGTGTTTATTTCATGAAAATAACTCCAAATATATTTGCTATTATTTATTTTCCTGAGCCTCCTTTGGCCATTGAAATGCTCGGTCTGATCGTGTGAGTGTGTTGATACAAATGTAAATATATTTACATACACATCCCTGATTGGCAGATAGGATCGTCTAGACTCTAGACTAGAGCCTACCCAGCTTACCCCTTCAAAGTAGGATGAAACATATGCAAATAAAAGTTGACTGGTCATTGGTCAAAATAATCAGATTGTGATGTCATACTGTGGGCCAAAAACTCCCTCCCACCTAAACAGTGTAGAAATATAATTTAAAAAAAGGGGGAAATCACGTTGACTGCACTGCCCCTTTAAGCACTTACAAAAGCATAACATATTGTACAAATTGAAATTCGTAACATATCATATGCATTGCAGGGGAATTTAAAAAATCATTTTGCAAGAGGTATCATATCATACAAAATGGATATAATTGTACACAATTGTGCAACTTTTTCAGGGTATTTTGGGGTACTTTCAAAACTACTGGCTGAAATTATACAAAACATAATAATGTATCTTAAGCTGTTAAAAGGATCTCCATTCCATGTGTTTGAGTGTTTTCAGTGAGAAGATACACTTGAGGGTCAGTAATGCATTATAAGATCTTGTTCGCTGCTTTAGGCTCATCCCAAACAGACGAATGAGACAATTCTAAGAGATTCAGTGACTTCAAACGCTCAATTGGTCTTTAAAGTATGATAAAAGAGAACTATTAATTGCATAATGAACTGCTGAGCAAAAATTATCGCCGTTTGCACTAAGTCATCAGCTATACAGTACTGGAGATCAGGAGGTTGAATTAAGGTTGAAGGTAGCATGGTAAACACCTGAAATGACTAAAATCTCTTTATTACATATTTTGCTGGATGGCATGGCATTGTCGGTTATCTACCTCCGAGATCTTGCATGTTTCTCGTCTGATGTACTATATCAGCAAATCCTTGTCATGCGGTCATTTTTTGTTGGTTGAATGTTCCATATTAACAATAAACTGAACATCACCCATGATGTTATCATCTCTAGACTCCAGCTAGTTATATCTGTTTCCTTCCTCTTTTTTTATTGTACCCAGCCTACTTCCCCCTGTAGACTTTATGTATGTGTTCTGATTCACCACACTTGTGTGCACTTGTACTTTCCCCTTCAGGAGGGCGGAGATTTGGGATGCATTTTCCTTTTTAATCCATTTTTGACTGCAATTCAATGTGCCCTAGGTCAACAGCTACAGTACCAGAAGGGGGCAGTCCTTGACCATAAAGATTTACCTAGTGAGCCAAGAATTGACATCCTTTGTCCATTGTCTTTTAATCCGTTTCATGGTTGAAAAGCACCTCATCTTCAGAGAAATTAAACCGTTTTTTCTTCATCTCTGAAGAGGATAGAACCCTATGGGCCAGTTTCCCAGACACAGATAAAGCCTAGTGCTAGACTAAAAAGCACTTTCAATGGAGATTAGGTTGAGCATGTTTTTAGTCCAAGACTAGGCCTAATATTTATTACAAAAAATAGGCTATGTGTTATTAGTTAAAGTTAAAGACCTAATTGGTACGGGGTCTCTGTTAGATCTGTCCCCTGTGACTCATTTGCCAAGGAATGGATAGTGAGCCTAATACTTTACAATTCAAGCACATTTCAAAGTGGATAAAAAGCAACATTCATTCATTTTTATGAGTCTGGTTCTTATCATTTATTGCTCTCATCCACCAAGGATATTTATTGTCTGTTATTCAAATTAGGCTTCATGACTCATTTAAAAACGTGATCTGCAATTTCAAGGCGCCTGTCTCCAATATATGGACAGCTAGACCACGCAAGCGCTGCGCGGGCAGGCCGCCTGCTCTCAAATTACAGCGCATTCCTGGAGTCTACTAAATTCCCATCCAGTCCCAGAAAGAGGACTTTTACAGTGAAATAACCTTCTCCGAAACGCACGGGTCCCTCGGTAGTGAGGGCTGCTTGTGATATATGCCTATGCTCCACTAAAGCAAAACTGTGGGTTGGGATTTCTTCTGGAGAAGCAGGCTACCACGAAAGTTTGAAGCCACTGAAACGTACCGTAGCCTACTTAAGTATTGTAATTTGCGAGATTTATTGTTACCTTTATTAATGCCAAAGTACCCTACAATAATGACAACTGCAATGTAGCCTATAGAAGGAGATTAAACATAGCTCAATTCAAATTATCAAGTGATAGTCTATTGAAAAAGCACTGTGGAGAAACCGGAGACTTTACGCATGCTGCATCTTCAGAGACCCTTGCTGTCTAGTCTTCAATGAAGTTTGTTTAACCATATCTACATGGCGTCACCGGACGTGTTTGCACTATAATAAACGCTGTAAACTTTTCTTGTGGAATGCACCCGAGTGGGAAAAACGATGGTAAGTGTGGTTCATGTTTCCTATAAATCATCATTCTATTTTTGCTGCCCGATAGCACAATTTCAAACTTTGTTTTAGTCTGTGCATCCACGTGAAGGTGTTGCATTTGCATAGTCTTGCTGCACTTTTGTTGATTCTGTTCCTGATAAAGCTGCAGAATAGGCAACTTCCAAACCGTTTGGCTAAAAAAGCTAAACCAATTTTATCTGTAGACTAAACTATATCGCCAAAATAATGTGTGCCCTTATTCCATGTGATACGGAATTGTAATCCTATTTAGCCTGAAGGAAAATAAGCAAGAAAGTGGTCAGTTTGGAGCATTTGTTATCGCTCATATTTTGACACATCAGCACCAAGAGCTGACTTCCATAACCCATTCTGTCTGTTGTGCACTGACTCCTGATCAGAGAAACTTGTGAATTGTCATTACTTATGGTAAGAGTATCAGTAGCATGAGTGAAGAGACTAGAAGTAATAAAGGTTTATATTCCGATTGTCTTGCATATTAAGAAATAATGATAATTTATTATATTAATCTGATAGAAAATTATATGTTCATGCCTTACAAATATTAAAGTTGATAGTAAAAGCCTCTTACAGAAAGTTTTAAAAGGTTTTAGTCAAAACACTCTTTCAACTAGGTGATCAGGGATCAAGTCTCCCAGTTCCACCAGCCAGCCCCTGCAGTCTCACAGTTTCTTAATTGATTCCATACATGTAGACAGGAGACCCTGGTTTGAACAGCTCCATGGAATCCAATAATAACTCCAACTTCTCATCTATTGGACCTTAAATGAAGCTTAAGGAGTATTGTGTCATGAATTTTACAACTATTTTTACATTTTGAGGAGCACTACTACCCCTGGTAAAAAAAAAAAGTGTTTGGCACCTTAGACTGTGTTGGAATAGTGATCAGCTCCTTCTGCATGCAATGTTTCTGTGCTCAGACATAAACTCAAAGCTCAAGTGAGGTAGAGAGAGGCATCTTTTCTCTTCAAACACAAGCATGCACTGACTACACCCTCAACCTCAAGTCTGCCTCAAGTCATTCAAGGGGCACCATTGGAATTCACTGCTATACTCAGACCCCCCCCCAAAAAAACTCCAGCCCCACAGGATATTGGTTAGACACAATGCACTGTGAGTGCCGTCCATCCATGGTTGTATTCTCAGCTGGGATGTCAGTTCCTGGGTATGCTTTGAAAGTGAAAGCAGTGCCATAACTTTGTGCGCTTAAAGGGAGGGCCAACCGCTGTCAAATACCATATTCCAGGCAGTATCGGGTCTCGGAGCAGAGCAGTCCACATAAGCCATGGTTCCTGTCTCAGACAGGATGGAATGCTTGTTGCCTCAATGCATTATGAATGACCCATGTAATATTGGCTTCCAAGTAAATCTGTTAGGAGGACAGGACTCCACACCACTGCAGTTCAGGGGGACAAAACAACGGCCTCTCAATTTAGAAAACACTTAACATTATGTTGCCCTTATGCCATAAACTAAAGATAACATTAAGTACTTAAACTAATTAAATTGTAATGAAAAGACAGGAGTCAAATACAGTTTCATATTAGTCCTAAACAGGTTCTACAGTACCCGTGGATCTCTTTATATGGACTAGTAGGACTCCGTGAATTAGGCAAAAATTACCATCCAAACACTGACGTCTGAACTTTTATAACTCACACACTTTCCGTCTAGGTTTGAGTGTATGTGTGTGTGTGTGTGTGTGTGTGTGTGTGTGTGTGTGTGCGGTCAGTGAAACCTATACAGTATACACTTTCATAGGTTTCAGTGTGCACTGTGCAGGAATTCTGCCTGGTGAGCTGACCTTTTCTCTGGGAAGGAACATGTCATAACAGCTCTGAGATCTGGCTACAAGATCCTGTTTTATGAGGCCTGATGGGTTTGGAGCCACTTTACATCTTCCAGTCCCAGAGAGCATTAGGGGAAAGATGGCTCCTGGTAAAAGGTTGATGGTAAGTTTAGACCGGGGATGTGGCTGCAGGACTGTGTGGTACCGAGGTGTCCAGAGTGTGTATGTTGATGAAAAAATAGGTCCAACTGGGGACCAGGAAAAACTCTGATGTGTTGTAGGTGGTTTATAATCTCAGTAATCCTCATAGAAAATACATTTGCAGGAGGGGAGAGGATGGGAGGGGAGGAGAGGTCTGGCAGGAGGTTTCTGTCACCAAATAGTGGTGATTTTGTTGGTAAATCAATAATTTGTCTTGTTTTTGTGTTACGATAAAGAAAGAATGTAATGTTGCTTATTCTGGGCCAATCTTGCACCAAAAATGTCATCCTTTTTCTGAGGTTCCTCTCTTGCCATGGCATGTCAGATTAAAAGCAGACCTTCTTAAATGTGCTCACACACTGCAGCCATATGGTTAGAACATTCTTGCTCATGTTTTTCATAGCTGTGACCAAGGCCTGAAGTTGAGAACACACAGTATATCCCATCATTCCTAATTAACTAACATACATGACTGGTGGAAGCATGACAATTAATTTCAATTATTTAGTCTATCAGGCTTTTTGGTGAAATGTTTAGATTATGATTTCAACTTTAAACAGTTGAAAAGGCAAACATGCTCTCAAGTCGGTACCAGTGTGTGTGTGTGTGTGTGTGTGTGTGTGTGTGTGTGTGTGCAGTGGTGGAAAAAGTAACAAACCAAACAAATAATTTCAACATTCAGACATCATTTACAAATGAAGCATGTGTGTTTAGTGAGTCTGCCAGATCAGAGGCAGTAGGGATGACCTGGGATGTTCAGGTGATAAGTGTGTGAATTGTACTATTTTCCTGTCCTGCTAAGCATTCAAAATGTAACGAGTACTTTTGGGTGTGAAGGAAAATGTATGGATTAAAAAGTACAATATTTTCTTAAGGAATGTAGTGAAGTAAAAGTAGTCAAAAATATGAATACTAAAGTAATGTACAGATATCCCAAAAAACTACTTAAGTAGTACTTTAAAGTATTTTTACTTAAGTACTTTACACCACTGTGTGTGTGACATTATTTATCACTGTGCAGGCAGGGTCTGGCACGGGGCCTATAAAGGGCACTGCAGAGAGCAGCGCCTCACTGACTACTATTAAGGCTCCTGCTTAACGTCTCTGTGTGTGTGTGTGTGTGAGTGTGTGCGTGTGTCGTAAATAGCAAATGTATTCAGCCGGCTAAATGCATCAACAGTGTGCCCCATGGGAAGTCAGTTGGCCGGCATTCATTTACATGCATAGAATACAATGTTATCAGCAGCTAGCCACACTGCCACAGGACAGTCAATTGACCTTAAGCAGTTTATACTGCAGGTGGGTGATATCAATTTGTAATTCAAAATCACACTAGGACCTGCTGCTCTCATACATCATTTGAATAACTGAAATATTTGACATTTAGTACAAATAAATGCACACTAGTGTCCTGTTCAAATTGCCATTGTTCTTTGGGTATATCTTGACAAGTAACTGACTGATGACCTCACCGTAGACTACACTGATCCTCTTGTCTTGTAGGCTTTGCCTTGTAGATTTTCCTCTGACACAGTGGCAGTATAGCCTTGGGCAATGTTTGGATCATGACTATCCTGGATCTCACACATCCATCCATACAGTACTGCACATACAGTTTGCCTGTCACACTTCAAGATGTTTTCCACCGTCATTCAGAAAACCTGCGATGGTTTGACTACTGTGATAACAGGATCTTGACAGTGATCCAGAGCTGTCCCCACCTGTCTCTCCAGGCAGGCCCTGATCTGCTCGCTGCTCGGGAGGTTGTGTGTGTGTGTGTGTGTGTGTGTGTGTGTGTGTGTGTGTGTGTGGAATATGTGTAGTGGTCTCTATTTGTCTCTTTTGTGTCTGATTGAATTTGATTGATATCAAGTAAACACAATCAAATGTATTTCTAAAGCACTTTTTACATCAGCTGTCACAAAGTGATATAATCAGCACTGGGCTGACTTCCTCCGTCTCACACTGTGTGTGAGTGAATCATTGACTGCAGCAGATCGGCTGTTGTCACACTCCTATACTGTGTGCTGACATCTCTGCCATAACAAAGAGACGTTGCTGATCATGCACACGTATACACACGCGTATACACACAGGCACATACATGTCAACACACACTTATACACACAGACACATACACGTATACACACAGGTATACACACAGACACATACACGTATACACACAGACACATACATGTATACACACAGACACATACACGTAAACACACAGGTATACACACAGACACATACACGTAAACACACACGTATACACACAGACACATACACGTAAACACACACGTATACACACAGACACATACACGTAAACACACAGGTATACACACAGACACATACACGTAAACACACAGGTATACACACACATACACGTATACACACAGACACATACACGTAAACACACACGTATACACACAGACACATACACGTAAACACACACGTATACACACAGACACATACACGTATACACACAGGTATACACACAGACACATACACGTATACACACACGTATACACACAGACACATACACGTAAACACACAGGTATACACACAGACACATACACGTATACACACAGACACATACACGTAAACACACAGACACATATAAACACACAGACACATACACGTAAACACACACACAGACACATACACACAGACACATACACGTAAACACACAGACACACACGTATACACACAGACACATACACGTAAACACACACGTATACACACAGACACATACACATACACGTAAACACACACATACACGTAAACACACACGTACACACAGACACATACACGTATACACACAGACACAGACACATATACACGACACATAAACACGTACACATATACACACAGACACATACACGTATAAACACAGGTATACACACAGACACATACACGTATACACACAGACACATACACGTAAACACACAGGTATACACACAGACACATACACGTAAACACACACGTATACACACAGACACATACACGTATACACACAGACACATACACATAAACACACAGGTACACATACACGTAAACATACACGTATACACACAGGTATACACACAGACACATACACGTAAACACACACGTATACACACAGAAACATACACGTAAACACACACGTATGCACACAGACACATACACGGTATACACACAGACACATACACGTATACACACAGACACATACACGTAAACACACACGTATACACACAGACACATACACGTAAACACACAGGTATACACACAGACACATACACGTAAACACACACGTATACACACAGACACATACACGTAAACACACACGTATACACACAGACACATAAACACACAGGTATACACACAGACACATACACGTAAACACACACGTATACACACAGACACATACACGTAAACACACACGTATACACACAGACACATACACGTAAACACACACGTATACACACAGACACATACACGTATACACACAGGTATACACACAGACACATACACGTAAACACACACGTATACACACAGACACATACACGTAAACACACACGTATACACACAGACACATACACGTAAACACACACGTATACACAAAGACACATACACACAGACACATACACGTAAACACACACGTATACACACAGACACATACACGTAAACACACACGTATACACACAGACACATACACGTATACACACACGTAGACACGTAAACACACACGTATACACACAGACACATACACGTATACACACAGACACATACACGACACATATAAACACACAGGTATACACACAGACACACACAGATACACACAGACACATACACGTAAACACACACGTATACACACAGACACATACACGTATACACACAGACACATACACGGTATACACACAGACACATACACGTATACACACACGTATACACACAGACACATACACACACGTAAACACACAGACACATACACGTAAACACACACATATACACACACACAGACACATACACGTATACACACAGACACAGACACATACACGTATACACACACGTATACACACAGACACACACACGTATACACACAGACACATACACGTAAACACACAGGTATACACACAGACACATACACGTAAACACACACGTATACACACAGACACATACACGTATACACACACGTATACACACAGACACATACACGTAAACACACACGTATACACACAGACACATACACGTAAACACACACATATACACACAGACACATACACGTAAACACACACATATACACACAGACACATACACGTATACACACAGGTATACACACAGACACATACACGTATACACACAGACACATACACGTATACACACAGACACATACACGTATACACACACCTATACACACAGACACATACACGTAAACACACAGGTATACACACAGACACATACACGTAAACACACAGGTATACACACAGACACATACACGTAAACACACACGTATACACACAGACACATACACGTATACACACAGGTATACACACAGACACATACACGTAAACACACACGTATACACACAGACACATACACGTAAACACACACGTATACACACAGACACATACACGTAAACACACACGTATACACACAGACACATACACGTAAACACACACGTATACACACAGACACATACACGTAAACACAGACACATACACGTAAACACACACGTATATACACACAGACACATATACACACAGACACATATACACACACGTATACACACAGACACATACACGTAAACACACACACGTATACACACAGACACATACACGTAAACACACACGTATACACACAGACACATACACGTAAACACACAGGTATACACACAGACACATACACGTAAACACACAGGTATACACACAGACACATACACGTAAACACACACGTATACACACAAACACATACACACACACGTATACACACAGACACACACACGTATACACACAGACACATACACCTAAACACACACGTATACACACAGACACATACACGTAAACACACACGTATACACACAGACACATACACGTAAACACACACGTATACACACAGACACACACGTATACACACAGACACATACACGTAAACACACACGTATACACACAGACACATACACGTATACACACACGTATACACACAGACACATACACGTAAAGACACACGTATACACACAGACACATACACGTAAACACACACGTATACACACAGACACATACACGTAAACACACACGTATACACACAGACACATACACGTATACACACACTTATACACACAGACACATACACGTAAACACACACGTATACACACAGACACATACACGTAAACACACAGGCACACAGACAAGTATACACACAGACACACACACGTATACACACAGGCACACACACACGCATACACACACAAACACACGTGTACAGAACAGGCTAAGCAGCAGACGGTTGCCCCTCTTCTCCTCTTCCCCTCTCCATCTCTCTTTCACTCTCTTACTCTATCTGTCCTCTCTTTCTCTCACACACCTGCAGACTTCCCTTTGTAGATTAACATCATCAAGTCATTACACTGAAGGTCTCTCTGTGTGCAGTGGAGAAGGACACCTGTATCAGCCTGGCTGTCACTCAGAGAGAGGCTCGGTTAAAGAGGACAATAAAAGCACTGTTGTTCTGTTTGGGCCCCTATCTCACCACTCTTTCTCCCAGGTCCCGGGGTATAAAGCAGAATATAGACCTATGACTAGCCCATTATGACAATGGCTCTCTGTGGTATAGTAAGAGTCCAGTGGAAAGGAGGATATTGTTGATGCTGACTGGAGAGGCGAATGATGAGCAG
Source organism: Oncorhynchus keta (assembly GCF_023373465.1). Lineage (NCBI taxonomy): Eukaryota > Metazoa > Chordata > Actinopteri > Salmoniformes > Salmonidae > Oncorhynchus > Oncorhynchus keta. Next base: position 66,023,237 of record NC_068454.1, on the reverse strand, counting down.
CAGTTTCCGTCATGGGACGAGCTGGTTTCTTTTCCCATGGGATGGGGTCGTTGCAGTGAAATATGCATCATCAGGTATTGTCAAGGTCACTTGGAACACAGCATTGCTATAAATCTAGAGAGAGCGAGAGAGAGTGTTTGAGTGTGCGTGCATGTAAGTGTGTGTGTGTGTGTACGTGTGTGTGTGTGTACGTGTGTACGTGTGTGTGTGTGTGTGTGTGTGTGTGCGCGTGTGTGTGTACGTGTGTACGTGTGTTTGTGTGTGTGTGTGTACGTGTGTACGTGTGTACGTGTGTGTGTGTGTTTGTGTGTGTGTGTGTGTGTGTGTGTGTACGTGTGTGTGTGTGTGTGTGTGTGTGTGTGTGTGTGTGTGTACGTGTACGTGTGTTTGTGTACGTGTGTTTGTGTGTGTGTGTGTGTGTGTGTGTACGTGTGTACGTGTGTGTGTACGTGTGTGTACGTGTGTGTGTGTGTGTGTGTGTGTACGTGTGTGTGTGTGTGTGTGTGTGTGTGTGTGTGTGTACGTGTGTACGTGTGTACGTGTGTGTGTGTGTGTGTGTGTACGTGTGTGTGTGTACGTGTGTACGTGTGTGTGTGTGTGTGTGTGTGTGTACGTGTGTGTGTGTGTACGTGTGTACGTGTGTGTGTGTGTGTACGTGTGTACGTGTGTGTGTACGTGTGTACGTGTGTGTGTGTGTTGCCAGTAAGACTATAATCCAGCCTGGGGCGTCATGTGCATTACTGCACCACATCCTCTTTCTCCCAATCTCCCTCATGAAACTGTGTTCAACCAACCACACAGTTTATTCCTTTCCTTTCAGTATAGCCATCTTGAGATAATGTTTTGCGCCGTAACACTTCCGGTCGGTGTGATCTCTCAGGCAGCAGAGATGTGGTGACTGATTCAATTAAGGTCTTCCCCTGTCTGACATCAGTGGAGAGATCTCATGCTGCCTTTTCCATGCCATCATGTCATATTACTGTCAGATGATGGACTTTGTTCTCCCTCATCAGTCAACACTACAGCATAATTTTTTGTTGTGATGTTCTGTATGGATTTACAAAGCAGTCAGTGGATTTATTGCATTCTTTGTTAGCCTTTTTGTTGTATGTGGTTTATTGAAAGGGAGGTTCTCGCTTATTTTTCTCTTTCAAAGTTGCCTCAGCACTGGGACTGAATGGTCATGTGAGACAGTAATTATTCCCTATCTTTGACTAGAACATCTATTTAATGCACACAATAATAACCGACATGAACATGGAAGCAATTCATTTCATGTTAGAATATACCCCCTAAACCTCCTGTGCCCATTGTCACGAACCGGCTCGAAGTTCGTAACAAAAGGGAAACAACGTGGAGACAAGGAATAACAAAATATATTTATTAAATAAAGTAAACTAAATATGATTAATAATGGTGTGTGTAATCAGTAGTGTAAGTGAGTGTTTGCTTGATGGCATAAATGTGATAATGCAGGGTGTTTAAAGGTGCCAAAGCAAACAAACAAAAGGCCACAAAGATAACCACAACAAAATCTATAAAGGTGTCTGCATGGAGAGAGTCTCCCCCATGAATGGGGAAGAGGTGTATTTATCCCGGGACACACCAGGGCCCAGGTGTGTCCCATGTTGCTGACGACCCTCCCGGCTCCACCCACCAGCATCCTAATAAGGAAAACGAGAGCAAAGAGAAAGAATACGGCAGACAGAGTGGGAGGGTTGTCACACCATACACACAGATAGACACACGTGCACTTAAGCGAATAGATATGTTTTCACACAATTTCACACATATAATTCATACATGCCCATTACCAAGTAGACGAGGCCCATTAACGGAATAATATTCTGTGTGTAGTCACAGTGTATCAGTTTTGCCATGGTAGAATGGCGAGAGAATGTACTCCTTTGTCCTGCCATGCAGGAGTTTCATTCTCAACAGGTGATTAACTACAACATATCAGCAGGAAAGAGAGAGCCTCCTCCACATCTAGTGTACGTGGTTATGCTAATAGAGCTGCAACCCAGTGCTTTTCCAGAATATGACTGTGACAGTCCCTAAAGCCTGACCACCAAACCAGTCTGTTCTCCTCCAACTGAACAAGACTACTTCGGGAGCTCTTTTCAGATGCTATTCTCTGTGTAATATTAATGCTATTCGTCTACAGTATTCACCCTCACCCTTTCTCTCTCTCCCCTTTTCTCTCTCTCCCCTCCCTACTTCCACCTTCCTCTCCTCTTTCTCCTCCTCCCCCTCTCCGCTAAACATAGAAAATAATGAGACTGATTTTCTCCTAATCTTCTTTGAATCCTGTAAAGCATTTGTTGCATGTCTCAGCATTCCTGCAAACCTGTCCTCGAGCGTTCCGTCTACTAAAGGAGAAGAGATGTAAAAAGAATGGACCAGAAGGTAAAGGCATCAGACACCTGGCCTGCTGAAACGAGTGGGAGGCTACAGCCTAATAGAATTCCAGCCTTGCGGTTGTCATAGCTGGAATTAGACTGAAGTGGAACACAGACAAATGCTGAACAACAATTGATAAAGATCACTGCATGAAAGGTCATTGACGGGGATGATTCCACTCAATAAAGTGAAGCTGTATTCTTCTAGTGTTCTAAAGTGTTAGATAGAGTTGAAGTCAGAAGTTTACATACACCTTAGCCAAATACATCTAAACACAGTTTTTCACAATTCCTGACATTTCATCTGAGTAAAAATTCCCTGTCTGAGGTCAGTTAGGATCACCACTTTATTTTAAGAATGTGAAATATCAGAATAATAGTAGAGAGAATGATTTATTTCAGCTTTTATTTATTTCGTCACATTACCAGTGGGTCAGAGGTTTACATACACTCAATTAGTATTTGGTAGCATTGCCTTTAAATGGTTTAACTTGGGTCAAACGTTATGGGTAGCCTTCCACAAGCTTCCCACAATAAGTTGGGTGAATTTTGACCCATTCTTCCTGACAGAGCTGGTGTAACCGAGTTAGGTTTGTAAGGCCTCCTTGCTCGCATGGACTTTTTCAGTTCTGCCCACACATTTTCTATAGGATTGAGGTCAGGGCTTTGAAATGGCCACTCCAATACCTTGACTTTGTTGTCCTTAAGTCATTTTGCCACAACTTTGGAAGTCTGCTTGGGGTCATTGTCCATTTGGAAGACCCATTTGCGACCAAGCTTTAACTTCCTGACTGATGTCTTGAGATGTTGCTTCAATACATCCACATAATTTCCCTCCCTCATGCTGCCATCTATTTTGTGAAGTGCACCGGTCCCTCCTGCAGCAAAGCACCCCCACAACATGATGCTGCCACCCCCATGCTTCACACGATTGGGATGTTATTCGGCTTGCAAGCCTCCCCCTTTTACCTCCAAACATAATGATGGTCATTATGGCCAAACAGTTCAATTTTTGTTTCATCAGACCAGAGGACATTTCTCCAAAAAGTACGATCTTTGTCCCCATGTGCAGTTGCAAACCGTAGTCTGTCTTTTTTATGGAGGTTTTGGAGCAGTGGCTTCTTCCTTGCTGAGCAGCCTTTCAGGTTAAGTCGATATAGGACCCATTTTACCGTGAATATAGATACTTTTGTAGCTGTTTCCTCCTGCATCTTCACACGGTCCTTTGCTGTTGTTCTGGGATTTATTCACCTTTCGCACCTTTCGCACCAAAGTACATTCACCTCTAGGGGAAAGAAAGCGTCTCCTTCCTGAGCAGTATGGTGGCTGCGTGGTCCCATGGTGTTTATACTTGCGTACTATTGTTTGTACATGTGAACGTGGTACCTTCATGCTTTTGGAAATTGCTCCCAAGGATGAACCAAACTTGTGGAGATCTACAATTTGTTTTCTGAGATCTTGGCTGATTTTCCCATGATATCAAGCAAAGAGGCACTGAGTTTGAAGGTATGCCTTGAAATACATCCACAGGTACACCTCCAAATGACTCAAATTAGGTCAATTAGCAGCTTCAGAAGCTTCTAAAGCCTTGACATCATTTTCTGGAATGTTCCAAGCTGTTTAAAGGCACAGTCATCTTAGTGTATGTAAACTTTTGACCCACTGGAATTGTGATACAGTGAATTGTAAGTGAAATAATCTGTCTGTAAACAATCGTTGGAAAATTTTGCTTGTGTCATGCACAAAGTAGATGTCCTAACCGACTTGCCAAAACTATATAAGAAATTTGTGGAGTGGTTGAAAAACAAGTTTTTATGACTCCAACCTAAGTGTATGTAAACTACCGACTTCAACTGTAGGTGCTAAGATGTGTTGTGTAGACATGTATCAGATCGTATAGCATGTGAGCTGAAAACCGTTCAACAGCAGCCATGCAATACAACAATGACTTTGTGTCAATTTCGTGCTATTTTGTTTTTGTGATGATTAAAATTCCTAGCAAATATGATACCAAGGCATTTGTCTTGTATTTTTGTGCTGTGGTTTGGTGTTGAGCTGTGTATCAAACCCCCTTGCTGTGCATGTCTGCTATAGAGAAGTGCTAAAGCCACTAAGAAACAACACGATGTCTTTATGTTGACACAGTCACACGGTCACACAGACACAGACATAAAAGGTGCTACATGCCTGACCACTAATTAGAGCTGGTTGGCCAAACCACTGGGAAAACAAACTGAGTCACTGGATTTAGAAAGGATTTGGAAAGGGTCAAGACAGGGTGCATCTGTGTCACTTCCACACAATTCCAGAACTTTGAAATGTGATTAATGTGTTTTTGGAGAACAGGTTCCATCAGTGAGTGTGAGTGAGTCTTCTGGCTTTGCCAGGTGGAGGCTGGTGCAGTGCGTTACTGGAGGCTGGTGTAATACGTTACTGGAGGCTGGTGCAGTACGTTACTGGAGGCTGGTGCAGTGCGTTACTGGAGGCTGGTGTAATACGTTACTGGAGGCTGGTGCAGTACGTTACTGGAGGCTGGTGCAGTGCGTTACTGGAGGCTGGTGTAATACGTTACTGGAGGCTGGTGCAGTACGTTACTGGAGGCTGGTGCAGTGCGTTACTGGAGGCTGGTGTAATACGTTACTGGAGGCTGGTGCAGTGCGTTACTGGAGGCTGGTGTAATACGTTACTGGAGGCTGGTGCAGTACGTTTCTGGAGACTGGTGCAGTACGTTACTGGAGGCTGGTGCAGTACGTTACTGGAGGCTGGTGCAGTGCGTTACTGGGGGCTGGTGTAATACGTTACTGGAGGCTGGTGCAGTGCGTTACTGGAGGCTGGTGTAATACGTTACTGGAGGCTGGTGCAGTACGTTACTGGAGACTGGTGCAGTACGTTACTGGAGGCTGGTGCAGTACGTTACTGGAGGCTGGTGCAGTACGTTACTGGAGGCTGGTGCAGTACGTTACTGGAGGCTGGTGCAGTGCGTTACTGGAGGCTGGTGCAGTGCGTTACTGGAGGCTGGTGCAGTGCGTTACTGGAGGCTGGTGCAGTGCGTTACTGGAGGCTGGTGCAGTGCGTTACTGGAGGCTGGTGCAGTGCGTTACTGGAGGCTGGTGCAGTGCGTTACTGGAGGCTGGTGCAGTGCGTTACTGGAGGCTGGTGCAGTGCGTTACTGGAGGCTGGTGCAGTGCGGTACTGGAGGCTGGTGCAGTGCGGTACTGGAGTGAGGGTGTTGGACCGTGGCATGGTGAAACTTCATCCACCCACCGCCAAAGAATATCTCTGCTGCTCAGGAGCTTATTACAATGTACATTACGGTATAGGTGCAGGACATATCTTATGCAAATTAATCACTAGATATACACCCTATGGGTACTTCTGTAGATATGAGAGGATTGGATAGGTGCAAGCAATATGGCGGGAATTTCACCTGGCCTATCAGAGGGCAAGATGGAGCTACCACCATATTCTGGTGGTATACTATATTCTACCCATCCAACTATCTCAGATCTACTATTCATATGCCTGGGGGTTAGCTGGGTAAGTCAGCTGGGTAAGTAGTAGATCTTATTCAGACAGGGATCTCCACGGACATCTAAAAGCCCATCAGGACCCTGACTCAGTCAGAACTACTGGCATGACATTCTTTTAGAAGAACATAATGAAATCCATTCACAGGTGGGTTCTGGGAAAGCTGTAAAACTGTCGTCAGCCACCGACTGGGAAAAGATCTCACGGGTTTGAAACATTCCTTAGGTTGAATTCCCTCAGAGAGAAAGAGAGGAGCGAGGACAGGACAGAGGCAGGCAGAGGGACAGCTGATGTAGGTTGTCTTTCTGAGAGATGACTGCTTTCACCTACTATTGGTTATGTAATTAGTAGAGTTGCATTGTGGGCCAATAAAGCTGATCCTTGATGGCAGTTTCTCACTAGTCACTGTTACTAAATATTCATGTACATGTAACACAGACAAAATAGAAAAGATTAGAAACAAAAAGATGGAAGAAGCTAAGTTATATTCATAATAATACTGTATGTATGTGAAGATCGAATGGAACCATAATATTTAGTCTTTAGTATTTTATTAGGATCCCCATTAGCTGTTTCTAATAGGGATCTTCCTGAGGCCCAAACAGAAATTAAACATGACATCATACAAATTTACATTATTGTATTACCATTTTACAATACTATATTACATTACTAAGAATAATGTGTGGGTGCGTGTGTATAGCATGTGTTAGTGTGTGTCTTCAGAGTCCACGTTGTGCAGTGAGGTGTTTTTTTCTGATTTTATTGCTTGGGTTAACTGAGGTGGGAGAGAGTTCCATGTAGTCATGGCTCATAGCCTCTATAGCTATACCATAGCCTCTATAGCTATACCATAGCCTCTATAGCTATACCATAGCCTCTATAGCTATACCATAGCCTCTATAGCTATACCATAGCCTCTACAGCTCTATACCATAGCCTCTACAGCTCTATACCATAGCCTCTATAGCTATTCCATAGCCTCTACAGCTATATACCATAGCCTCTACAGCTCTATACCATAGCCTCTATCGCTATACCATAGCCTCTACAGCTCTATACCATAGCCTCTACAGCTCTATACCATAGCCTCTACAGCTCTATACCATAGCCTCTATCACTCTGTACCATAGCCTCTATCACTCTGTACCATAGCCTCTACAGCTATATACCATAGCCTCTACAGCTATATACCATAGCCTCTATCGCTCTGTACCATAGCCTCTATAGCTCTATACCATAGTCTCTATCGCTCTATACCATAGCCTATATAGCTCTATCCCATAGCCTATATAGCTCTATACCATAGCCTATATAGCTCTATACCATAGCCTCTATAGCTCTATACCATAGCCTCTATAGCTCTATACCATAGCCTCTACCGCTCTGTACCATAGCCTCTATCGCTCTGTACCATAGCCTCTATCGCTCTGTACCATAGCCTCTACAGCTCTATACCATAGCCTCTACAGCTCTGTACCATAGCCCCTATAGCTCTATACCATAGCCTCTATAGCTCTATACCACAGCTTCTATAGCTCTATACCATAGCCTATATAGCTCTATACCATAGCCTATATCGCTCTGTACCATAGCCTCTACAGCTCTGTACCATAGCTCCTATAGCTCTATACCATAGCCTCTATAGCTCTATACCACAGCTTCTATAGCTCTATACCATAGCCTATATAGCTCTATACCATAGCCTATATAGCTCTATGCCATAGCCTCTATAGCTCTATGCCATAGCCTCTATAGCTCTATACCATAGCCTATATAGCTATACCATAGTTTCTATAGCTCTATACCATAGCCTATATAGCTCTATCCCATAGCCTATATAGCTCTATGCCATAGCCTCTATAGCTCTATACCATAGCCTTTATAGCTCTATACCATAGCCTCTATAGATATATATCATAGCATATATAGCTCTATCCCATAGCCTCTATAGCTCTATACCATAGCCTCTATAGCTCTATACCATAGCCTCTATAGCTCTATACCATAGCCTCTATAGCTCTATCCCATAGCCTCTATAGCTCTACACCATAGCCTCTACAGCTCTATACCATAGCCTCTATAGCTCTATACCATAACCTATATAGCTCTATGCCATAGCCTCTATAGCTCTATACCACAGCCTATATAGCTGTATACCATAGCCTCTATAGCTCTATACCATAGCCTATATAGCTCTATCCCATAGCCTCTATAGCTCTATCCCATAGCCTCTATAGCTCTATACCATAGTTTCTATAGCTCTATACCATAGTTTCTATAGCTCTATACCATAGCCTCTATAGCTCTATACCATAGCCTCTATAGCTCTATACCATAGCCTCTATAGCCTCTATAGCTTTTACATTTACATTTAAGTCATTTAGCAGAGCGACTTACAAATTGGTGCATTCACCTTATGACATCCAGTGGAACAGTCACTTTACAATAGTGCATCTAAATCTTAAAGGGGGGTGAGAAGGATTACTTATCCTATCCTAGGTATTCCTTAAAGAGGTGGGGTTTCAGGTGTCTCCGGAAGGTGGTGATTGACTCCGCTGTCCTGGCGTCGTGAGGGAGTTTGTTCCACCATTGGTTTGCCAGAGCAGCGAACAGTTTTGACTGGGCTGAGCGGGAACTGTACTTCCTCAGTGGTAGGGGGGCGAGCAGGCCAGAGGTGGATGAACGCAGTGCCCTTGTTTGGGTGTAGGGCCTGATCAGAGCCTGGAGGTACTGAGGTGCCATTCCCCTCACAGCTCCGTAGGCAAGCACCAAGCTCTATACCATAGCCTCTATAGCTCTATACCATAGCCTCTATAGCTCTATACCATAGCCTCTATAGCTCTATACCATAGCCTCTATAGCTCTATCCCATAGCCTCTATAGCTCTATCCCATAGCCTCTATAGCTCTATACAATAGCCTAATCCTTTCATTGATATGTGATTCAGATAAATAACTGCCTCTGGATTTACCATAGGTTTGAATAACATTGAGAGCATATTCCATAGAGATCCATCTGAATGGATTCATCTCTATGGCATACATACTCTATATGCGATGGAGACTTTATGGAATGGGACCGGGTTGTATTTAGGCCTATGCCACAGAAAAGTAATTCATCCTCACAGAGGCTGCAGTAGAAGTAAGACATTCAGAATCTGTCTGTGTCCCAAATGGCACCCTATTCCCTATGGGCCACGGTCAAAAGGAGTGCACTATATACAATTTGGCACGCAGTGTCTATCAGCACATTCTGGATGAACTGGCGTGCAAAAGGGAATGCTGCAATATCTACGTGTTTGCCATAGTATTTGTCTCAACTCAGTAACTGCAACTCTCCTACAATATAAGCTGAGGAAAGCCCAGCTGTGGCTGAAAAAGGCTTTATTTATACTTGTGTGCATTGCAGATATTTCTCTCTCTCTCTCTCTCTCTCTCTCTCTCTCTCTCTCTCTCTCTCTCTCTCTCTCTCTCTCTCTCTCTCTCTCTCTCTCTCTCTCTCTCTCTCTCTCTCTCTCTCTCTCTCTCTCTCTCTCTCTCTCTCTCTCTCTCTCTCTCTCTCTCTCTCTCTCTCTCTCTCTCTCTCTCTCTCTCTCTCTCTCTCTCTCTCTCTCTCTCTCTCTCTCTCTCTCTCTCTCTCAGAATAACTTACCAAATCATTTTATTTTTAAGCACAGGTTGCTTCATCTCTATGTTTTTGGTTTGCCCTTGTCCTTCAGTCTGTGTACCGATATTTGCATTTGTCAACCTCTGAGAGATTCAAGTTTCCTCTTCTGTAAACACACACTGGAATCTGAGCTGTTCAGTTCAAGTGGCCGACCAGCGACCGTATAGTTTAGAGAGTAAATATATGATCTTTGATTTATGGCTCTGCTCCATTATAATCATGGCTTTTTGGTGGTTTGCTCACAACTACAGACCTAACATTCTCTTTGTTTTCTGTTTCCCATGCATGCAGGCCTTAAGAGTGTGGTCCAAGATCTGCTGCAAGAGGTGGGCAGTGTGGGCCTTCCTCCTCCTCTTTACCCTGTCTGTGGTGGTGATCAACATCCTCCCCTTCCCCCCCTCTGAGACACGCAGGCTGCCCTCACGAGGCCTGAGCTCTGCTGGAGCCAAAGGGTATAAAGTGAGGGCAAGACCCAGGGAAAGGGCCTCATTGGCCCCTCACCACCAACACCATCTTCCTCTACCCCTCAAAGGTCACAGTGGAGGTTGGAAACAGAGTGACAAAGTCAAAGAGTTCTCAAAGCATCACCTGGTCATTGCCCAGCCCAAACTGGATAGGAGAGCAGCTAGCATGACAGGTGAGAGAACTCACAGCAACTACAAGAAGAATCGTAAAACTAAGGGCATCGCCTCCAAAAGGAAAGAGAAGAAAGAGATGCCGCCAAGTTCTATTACTGACAAACAACATGATACCCCGCCATTGACAGTCAATGCTGTGCTAATAAGGCATGATGGAAGCCATCTAACCAACTGCAGTGGTTCAGAGCTCTCCACCCAACCACCACCTCTTCCCAGACAAGAGAACGTCCACCCAGCCGTGACCCAGACTGTAGTGCACAGCCAGAGCCGCCCTTCTACTGCCGCCCTTCTACTACTCGGCCTGTTTGACTCTGAGCACAAATGTACTCAAGATGAACAGAGGCAGGACCAGGGGCAAACCAGGCAGGCAGGGAAAGCAGGGAGGGAGAACCTAACCAAGCAGCAGGCTGTGAAAAAGGTCCCCAGAGAACTCAGGAAACGTGACAGACAGCCTTCGTCTGGGCGTAAAAAGACCCGGCCCACAGCAAAAACAGCAGCAGAGCCAGAGAAAGGGAGTGAGGGGGAGGCCCACTGGTGTAAGATGTCAGCTGGAGAGAGGGAGTTCCCAGACACTGACACACGGAGAATAAGGACTGGGGACCCTGAGTCTGTGCCATGGCTCAGCAAGGACGACATTCACAAGATGGAGTTCCTCTCGGGCAGTGAGGTTGTCAGTAAGGCTAGGCTCCCAGCCCACGGACAGGTCCTCCATGTAGGGCTGGGTGCCCCTCATCATCCCCCTTCTCTTGGGGCTCCATTGGCTGACCACAGTGGGCACTGCCAACAGGGTCTGTGTGCCCTGATCAAACGTCCAGACGACTGGTTCGAAGTCTTCGCTTTCCATTTAGACCGTGTTCTGGGCTTGAACAGGAGTCTGCCCACAGTGCTCAGGGACTTCCACAGTGACATCCTGCCTTATAAATACACCAGGGGGGCAGCCAGACCCGCGGTGTGGTGGGACCCAGGCATCCAGCACCTGGCTGATGATGACAATGACCAGAACTCGTTCCCTCTCACTTGGCCCCAGTACCAGAGCCTGCTGAGGGCCAGGTGTGGAAGTGGCAGCGGCGTGGCCCTCAACGAGACCCCCTGTGTGGGGGTTCACCATGCGGAGTGGGGGCACCTGGCACTCTTTGACTTCCTCCTACAGGTATAGAACAACTAATAACACTGTATCCTCCAATCACACTTGTTAAAGCCTTTTATTTAACTTATTGACAGAATTGATTTGAACGTTTAAGAGATACATTGGCTAGAGTTCAGAGGTCAGAAAAACTGATAGGTAGTGGATGTGACTGTTAGATTTTATATGTGACTGTGTCACGTTCTGACCTTTATTTCCTTTGTTTTGTCTTTATTTAGTATGGTCAGGGCGTGTGTTGGGGTGGGAAGTCTGTGTGTTTTTCTATGTTGGGGTTTTGAGTTCAGCCTAGTATGGTTCTCAATCAGAGGCAGGTGTCGTTAGTTGTCTCTGATTGAGAATCATACTGAGGTAGCCTGGGTTTCACTGTTGAGTTGTGGGTGTTTGTTACCATGTGAGTGTTTGTTGCCACACGGTACTATTTTGGTTTTCGTTCATGTTCACATTTATTGTTTTGTATTTCATAGTGTTCAGTTTATGTCTTAAAATAAACGTTTTGGACACTTACCACGCTGCGCATTGGTCCTCCGATCCTTCTCACTACTCCTCAGAAGAGGAGGAGGAATGCCGTTACAGACTGTTAGATTTCATATGTGACTGTTAGGTTTTATATGGCTCCTAATGCCAGGCATTCTAACCCGATCTTAATTCCTAACCGTATCCCTAACCTTAGCCATAACCTTAACTCAGTTTTATCCTGATGTGCCACTCAAACGTACACATCCAAACTTCTATATCCTTTCAATCACACCATGTGAAGACAACCTATGGAAATAATTCATAGACTAGAGTTCTGATTGAAATCTCACCTTGAGAGATGTAAGTTCTGTAAAGTTGTTATTCCAGTACGCTGTATAAACTGACAGTTAGCTAGTGATTCACTTAACGTCCCTATGGAGGGTCCAGTTGATAAGGACTCATGAGTTCAGGCAGACTGGGAAAACTCATGGCAGCCAATGGTCCTTGGTTGTTTCCCCAATGGCACCATATTCCCTATATAGTGCACTACTTTTGACCAGAGGTTAAAAGTGGTGCACTACAAAGGAAATAGGGTGCCATTTGGGATTCAGCTCTTGTTTTGCATTTATATTAAAGAACATTCTCACTGGATGAAATCCACCGACCTCGTCTAATAGTAGGCTGGCAGTCCTTGATAATGAGCCTATTTGAGCACTGGATTGTATTGCCAAGGTCTTATCATCTGAAGAACTCTACTCACTAAACTGCCTTTGATTAAAAGATACCGGCCAATGAAAAAAGTGTGGAGATCTCTCTGTCTGGGGCGATAAATGTAATTGATTATCAGATAATTATGTTTTTTCATGGATCACAGGTAGAAGGGTATTGTTGTGAGTGCATCCCATCAGCTTACTAGACATACAACATAATAAGTCATTACTTCAAGCATCGGCTGTCAGTGCAGCTTACCGATCGCTGCAGCTGTACACAGCCCATCTGTAAATAGCCAATCCAACCAACTACCTACCTCATCCCCATATTTGTTTTTGTTTTTTTCTGCTCTTTTGCACACCTGTATTTATACTTGCACATCCTCATCTGCACATCTGTCACTCCAGTGTTAATTGCTAAATTGTAATTACTTTGCCACTATGGCTTATTTATTGCCTTACCTCCTTACTTTATTTGCACACTCTGTATACAGATTTTTTATTGTGTTATTGACTGTACGAATGTTTATCCCATGTGTAACTGTGTTGTTGTTTTTATTGCAAGGCTTTGCTTTATCTTGGCCAGGTCGCAGTTGTAAATGAGAACTTGTTCTCAACTGGCCTACCTGGTTAATTAAATAAAGGTGAAATAAATCAAAATAAAAAATATATATCATTCTCCCACTAGTTGAATGAACATTATCATTCTCCCTACTACAGTAGATGAATGTATCAACGCAGTTCAATAAAAAAAATCAACACAATGTTTGTCTCTAATTTAGCTTCAAACTCGTTTATGATCTGCCAGTGATTTATAATGAAGTTGGAGATCTTTATTATGTAAGAAATGATGGCTGATGGTCCTTGTAAGAGCCAGATGGAGGATCATTGTGTGTGTGTGTGTGTGTGTGTGTGTGTGTGTGTGTGTGTGTGTGTGTGTGTGTGTGTGTGTGTGTGTGTGTGTGTGTGTGTGTGTGTGTGTGTGTGTGTGTGTGTGTGTGTGTAAAGCTGAGTAATTCTGCATGAGGAATATCTAAGCTGCCATTAGGGAATGAGAGGTGGCAATGAAGCCAACAGCCCAATGATGTGTGTTGCATGTAAGAGAGAGTTAGTACGTATAGTATAGAGAGTCTTCATCAGGCCTCTAAAGAACCGATGACTGGCCGCTGGCAGTGTGAAGTCAAAGTCAGGGTTGCCATGGTGATGCTCGGCAATCATGGATGCCTAAGTCCACATAAGGAAGCACTGAGAGGAAAGTGATAGCAGCTGCTCCTCTCGCTGTCTGTCTCTATAGCCAAAAGGAAGTCCATTTCTTTGTTTAGAAAAAAACCCCAGAAGAAATAAACAGTGTGCTGGTGCGCTCAAATGGGTAAAAACTACAAGTCCATGGAGACTTAATATTAGGTGCTCTTTGAAAAGGGTGGTCTATAACTGGCAGAAAAAAATATGGGGATGAAGGACACCACATAGTAAACAAAACATTTAGAAAAATTCCATCCATTCCTTTGTTACTGCAGGGTGAACAGTCATTGTTACATAGCCAATACAGATTGCGGGCAGAATACATGTTGTTTCAGAAAATAATGTCTCACAATGAGAAGGAAACCATTTTTCTAAGGCATAAAGAGGCTGAGTAAACATAAAACAAATTAAATGCCTCGAAAAGAGATTAGTCACAAATTGCATTCTTTGATTGTGTTCAATCTAAATTCTCTCACTTTGGAGGATATTACTGTGTTTTATCCATGCTACCCATTCTATTAAAAATAGAAAACTATTTAATAGAGCACCCAACCACTGAACCAACTCAGCTGTAGAAAAATCTGATAAAAAGAAAGAAAGACTGTCTTATCTCTCTGTGAGATGGAATGGAATGGGTAACTGAACTGTGGGGGGAGATAATAGTGGCTGAATACAAAATGGAACGCTATTCCTATATAGTGCACCAGATTTGACTGCCTCTGATCAAAAGTAGTGCACTATATAGGGAATAGGGTGCCAGTTGGGATGCGATTAGCCACTGCATGAATAATACATGAGTAGTCTCTTTGCAGAAGTCAATACCTGTAACATGGCCAACTGTATTGATTGTATTGATTCAGTGGAATTGCTGACTGGGACCCTGTAACACTTGTTCCTACCTGCTCATTTAACACATCTAATGGCTCTGATGTGGAACCTAACACCAATTAGCAAGGGGAACAGTGTGAAGGACACACAGTCACACACGCACTTTGCCTGGGAAAAACAGAGGAGACAGAGGACCTTGCGCCAAGTGTCCTCGTTGTTGGTCATTGCCTTGGATGCTTTGAATTGCCATTGTAGGCTAAGAAGGCTACTGATGTATCGCTATGAATTAGTTGTGAGTCGGCTTGTGATGTTATTGTGTGTGATATAGACCTTAATGGCATGTCCTGTTTCCCAGAGACTTGGTGATGGTGTAATACTGTATGTCAACACTGGAGCTGTATCCAGGAGACTCTTGTACTCTGTCCCTACGCGAATGAGTGTATTCTAGTGTCAGGGTGAAAAGTAGTAGGGATGTGAGAACTCCTGAAGGCGCGAAAGAAGTGAAGCGAAATGGTGTGGTGTGAGTTTTACCACAGAGAGGCCCAGACAGCCCTGGGGGCATATCTCACCTTGGTAACTCTCAGAGGAGTGTGGCAATGCCTTCACTTCTCAGTTTAACAACAATGACGACATTGCTCCCTTCCTCCCCTGATAGTTGGTTTGTTCGGCGGTGTAATGGGGAAGAGAATGACACCACAGGTGTTGATGTTGCATCATTATAATTAGGGATTTTTTGTGTGAAAATGCAAAAACAAATCAACTGCAGTGAATACATACATGCATGAACAAATATAATATGATGGGTGTTAACTTTGAAAAAAGTCAAGCTTCCTTCTTTAAACAGTGATTATTGAAGTTGGTGAAGTGGAGAGAAGTCAGTCTGAAGTTACAATAGATATGAATTTAAAGTACACTTGAAAGTTTGGCTTTTCTATAGCACTCTTGTTCATAGAATTGGACTTAATGCAATAAATGAGGTGGCAAAAGAAGCAGTCTTACTGCTTTCGCTAGCTTGCTCTGGTTTGCCCTCACTGCAGGTGATTGACCTACAATGACCGATCCACCTCTTACTGTAATCAACTCTGGTGACCTCTGACCTCAAAGTCAAAGTTCCCGCAGGCGTCTGTCTCACACAAGTAACTACCTCCTCAACATCCCTCCTCTCACCTCCTCTCACCATCGCCCCACTCCTCCTCTCACCATTCCACTCCTCCTCTCCCTCTCGCTCTCATGCCAAAAGCTTAAGCTGTAACTGTCACTAACTCTATCAACACTTTGCGTTTGGATTTCTGTCAACAAAATGATCAATGACTGCATAGCGAACAAGCGGTAAGAGTTATTTGCTATGGTTGATGTTTTCAGAAAGTAAATACATTTTCTACTTGTTTCTTGTAGTCACCCTTGATTTTCCTCTTGGAAAGCTGTTTTGGATTCTGAAGTTCTTCATAAAGGACAGAAGAGATCCTATAAATCAGGAGTTCCCAAACGTTTTTCACCAGGGCCCCTTTTTCACATGTAAAACATGTCATGCACCCACCACTTTTTTTTATGACTGTTTATTGAGATAGCATATATTAAATACACCACCTGTTTATTGAGATAGCATATATTAAATACACCACCTGTTTATTGAGATAGCATATATTAAATACACCACCTGTTTATTGAGATAGCATATATTAAATACACCACCTGTTTATTGAGATAGCATATATTAAATACACCACCTGTTTATTGAGATAGCATATATTAAATACACCACCTGTTTATTGAGATAGCATATATTAAATACACCACCAACTTGAATTTGTTTCATTTGTGGGACCTCGGAAAACAGTGTTGTTCTGAAGCTAATTTCCTAATTTTTTTGTTTGTTAATATTTTTTACCCCGTTTTCTCCCCAATTTCGTGGTATCCAATTGTTTTAGTAGCTACTATCTCGTCTCATCGCTACAACTCCCGTACGGGCTCGGGAGAGACAAAGGTTGAAAGTCACGCGTTCTCCGATACACAACCCAACCAAGCCGCACTGCTTCTTAACACAGCGCACATCCAACCCGGAAGTCAGCCGCACCAATGTGTCGGAGGAAACACAGTGCACCCGGCAACCTTGGTTAGCGTGCACTACGCCTGGCCCACCACAGGAGTCGCTGATGCGCGATGAGACAAGGATATCCCTACCGGCCAACCCCTCCCTAACCCGGACGATGCTAGGCCAATTGTGCGTTGCCCCACGGACCTCCCGGTCGCGGCCGGTTACGACAGAGCCTGGGCGCAAACCCAGAGTCTCTGGTGGCACAGCTGGCGCTGCAGTACAGCGCCCTTAACCACTGCGCCACCCGGGAGGCCCAATTCTACATTTCTTTAATGATAATAATCATAATAATGGATAAAGAAAATAGTCTAGGCCGTTATCAAACATGTTTTATTATGATCATTTATATGACCACTCAATTAAATTATTCATATTCTATTTTATACAAAGTGAATAGATCAATTGATAGTCACAGAGTCACATTGTATAAGATTACTCCCCAAGCAAAGGCTGAAATGACGCATAGTCCAATTTCTTTCATTTCTCGACTTTAGAAGGTCGTAGCTCAGCTTCTGAATGTCATAGAGACCAATCAAATATAATCCCATGTGCATCCGAGTCGTGTCTTCCTTGGGTGTTTTACCGCTTGTTTCTAGCCTAAAGAATTACAGATCTATGTGTTGTTTTAGATTGGTATACAATCAGGAATTGTAAAAACTAAAACAATTGGGAACCTCTGCTACACAGTTCTGTATGTAATTCTATGGAAAGGACATTGTTGATGGTCAATCCCAACTAATCCATGTTCTTCCCCCCCCCCGTGCAGGTGAATGATCGTCTGGACCGGTACTGCTGCGGTTTCCAGCCTGACCCAGCAGAACCATGTGTGGAGAACCTGCTACATACCAAGTGCAGGAACTCAAAGGATCTAGTGCTGGTGCACATCCTGGTAACTGTCATATCACACCCAAGAAACATCACATGGACATAATGTATGGGCCATTCTGGCTCAGACAAGGCTTACTTACTTACTTGGACATAATGTAAGACAATAGCCTGCAGGAGGTTTAGGAGGAGGCTTGTCTAAATAATCTAATAGGACAATGTAAACAGACCTCTACATATACTAATATTATTATTTCTATCCAGACCTTTTCTTCTTAACAAAGAGAATTCCAATGTTGGATAAAGATGATCACTATTCTTTTACAACTGCTTTGTGGAAAAATTACTCCCTCTTTCCACTGAACCTGCTGAACTATTTGAAACGACAAATAGGATTCTATTAAGCACATTACACATTATTATTTCGACTGTTGTAGAAAGGAGTAAGAGTTGACTTGGTATCTATATACTGGATTCTTGACCTGGCTCACTGTAATATAGTAGATTGCATTTGAATTACTCACACAGTGTTATTTGGGTTGTTAACTGGATCTGACCTGACAATTATGATTTCTTATTTCTTCGTTTTTGAAGATGTTTTGTGTACTTTGACATTTTTAGTACATTGTTCGGAGCTAATAACACAAGCATTTCACTGCACCCGCCATTACACTATAACACTGTATGTGAACAATAAACTTTGATTTATAGTTTGATATATAGTGAGAGGTGTAAACGAGTAATATCTAGTTTAAACTTAGTCTCCCGAGCCTTCCTCTCATCTCATAATTACTATATTAATATCTATCAAAGAGATACAGTTAGTGTTGATGATACTTTATGCTAAACTATACTGTGTCTGTCTATGTTTTTTTCTACAGGTGAGGAGGGTAGAGCCTACCAGACTGGTGTTTATAGACAATGCAGGCAGGCCAAATCATCCCCATGACAACCTCAACTTCCGCTTAGTAGAGGGCATCGATGAGTGAGTACAAACATCTATTATCCAGTCTCTATTCAAAGATCATGGAATAGAATCATGGAAATAGGCTTAGTCTGCCAGAAGTACTGGCCAAAAGTAGTGCACTATATAGGGAATTGGGAGCCATTTAGGAAGCAGCTTAGTGTACAGAAGCTCAGTTGAACCCTACATCAACCCCACATCACACAGCCTTAATGTGTGTTTTATAAATCCAGTGAAGCGAGTGGGCGGATAGCGAGTAGCTATGCATTGTTGTTATTTCTTTCTGAATACTTCAGAGATGAAGTATAACTGTTGGTAGATTAAACTAAAATTGCCCACACCATCACATTATGCTCAGTCAATTGGGTTTGATATCCGCTGTCTGGTATTTGTCTGGATTTGACAGTCTTACTGTATTTTTCTGGCAGGTTTCCAGAGAGAGCTGTATCAGTTCTCCAGTCTGGCTGCTTGGAGAGCATGCTCCTGAGCTCTCTGTATATGGACAAGCAATTCTGGGAGAGCCGAGGGGGGGCACGTGGCCTGAAACCTCTCATCCACACTGTTGAGCAAAGAGGGAGGATACTGCTGCAGCACATCCACGACAAGAGACTGAGACTAAACAGGGATTTGTGAATCCAATGGCCCAGAAGGCACCCAGCAGCACATTAATTTCATCCAGGCAGGGGGTGCCTGCGACAGACATGGAAGCCTCCTCAAGGTCCCAGCCAGCCTAAAGACACAGGATGTGTCTCAAATGGCACCTTATTCCCTATATAGTGCACTACATATGACCACAGCCCTTCATTGTCTATAAACACCCTAAGAGCCCCTGGTCAAAGGTAATGCACTATATAGGGAAGAGGGTGCTCTTTGGGCCGCAGGTACAGTATGCCTGTTCCATGCTGGTTGTGGTTCCCATCCATGTTGTATCCATACATCTTGCCAACATCCCTCAAGCCAAGCAAATTATGTTATTGAAATTGCACCCTCTTCTTCCCTGACTGTTCATGAGGTGAGTTTTGTATTTTCAAATAAAAAATAGCAGATTGAAAGATCTATTTATTGTCTGTTATATGAGATAAGCGTTTGGCTGCAATCTTAAAATAGCTTCTGAACTGGATCGAGGCTACTGGTCGATAAGAAAATACCAAACCTTTCATAAGATTGTGCTCCTAAGACAATGATGAGGAAACCCACTCAATTGGGTTAAAGGAACACAATTATTATTATTATTATTATTGCTGAACATTGGACTTATTTCCTATGTTCAAAGACATTTAGATAATGTTGACTCCACGCCAATTAATGAACAATGGACAATATATTGAAGTGACCTACCGACTGGGGTTGCTTCCTTGTGGGGATACATGTCACGACTGTTGAAGGATGAGGACCAAGGTGCAGCGTGGTGAGCGTACATTTTACTTTAAGAAATGACGCCGACAAAACAATAAACAATACCAAACAAACCGTGAAGCTTAAGGCGATGTGCCATCAAACAAAGTTAACTTCCCACAAACACAGGTGGAAAAAAGGGCTACCTAAGTATGGTTCCCAATCAGAGACAACGATAGACAGCTGTCCCTGACTGAGAACCATACCCAGCCAAAACATAGAAATACAAAATCATAGAAACACAAAACATAGAATGCCCACCCCAACTCACGCCCTGACCAAACCAAAATAGAGACATAAAAAGGATCTCTAAGGTCAGGGCTAGACAGTATTGTATTGTCAGCCAGCTAAATTATGGTGTTGGACTGGTGCTTGCCCACGTAGGAGTGGACTAAGCTGCACCCCTGAGGGGCCCCCATATTGAGGATCAGCGTGGCAGATGTGTTATTGCCTACCGTTATAACCTGGGGTCGGCCCATCAGGAAGTCCAGGATCCAGTTGCAGAGGGAGGTGTTTAGTCCCAGGGTCTTTAGGTTAGTGATGAGCTTTGTGGGCACTATGGTGTTGAATGGTGAGCTGTAGTCAATGAACAGAATTCTTACATAGGTGTTCCTTTTGTCCAGGTGGGAAATGGCAGTGTGGAGTGCGATTGAGATTCCACAATGATTCTTTGGTTGTGGACACTAAATCATCGCACCACCTCTCTTGCTCTTGGTCCTCATCTTTGTAAGTCACCTTGATTTAGCACCTGTGTGTTTTATTAGTTTCTTTATGAAAATATTTAGTGAACTCTATGACAGTGTCTAAAGCAAGGGGCTATAGCAGCACAAAAGTAGACTACAAATGCATGCTGGGCCGGGTATGCCCTCAGCTCCAGAAGTGACCACTACTGGAACGCTACTGGAGCAAAATTGGAGCAAGTGAGAAGGCCAAAGCTTCAGCCTTTGGGAATCTCACTCCACGCTCCAGTCAAATTGGGCACGCTCCGCTCCAACTCCGCTTCACTCACATATCTGACGGGGACTGAGGTGGGAATGGGTCGGGGTTATCTTTGTATGCATTTATTTTGCTTTTCTACCTGTATCCCTCTTTTGAAAAAGAAAAATTACCAAACTAAATAAAAAGTTGGTCACAAAAAAAAAGATTGGGCTCCTTGACAATTGATCCTTTGTTCACTTTACTGTATATGACTTCAAGAAAAAAAAACAAGTTTCTTTGGGTAGGAATTCACTGGTGTCTGCAAGTATGAATATGTTGATAAATCTCTTCGCAATAAAACATTTCCTTGGAGTTATGGTATGTAGGGTCAAGCCAATGACTGTATATAGTGGACCAAGCCATCGATCACGTGACGCCATTCATTCCTTTATGAAGACTCAACAGCGAATTGAAGCCAAATGAAGTCAGTTAAGATGGAGATTCATGTAGACATAACATGCACAGTAGGAGCTACTCCAAGAAGGGACGTTGCAGACAAGTTTAGTGCTGCCTCTCTCATTGAGTAATTTAAGTTGAAGGATGACCGGGATACTGCAGGCTGCCATTAGCTACTAAATTGTCCTTATAACTTCTTATGTGTGTGATTTTAAAATAATCGGTTGAAGGACATACTGTACATATGGTGTAAGAGAATAAATTATTAGTACCATAATTGTCTTAGATTTTTATTTACACGAAGATTGACCATGAAGATCGACATTTTTCCATTCACCATAATGGGGGATCCTGTTTTCTTCCTTGAACTTCCGTGGCTTCAATGAGAGGGGGCAGTCATTCTCCCTTGGGTCAAGCACAAATGGTATGATTTAAATGTTTTCATATTTTCATATTACTGACTGTTATGAATGAAAAATTATATTTACGCCACACAACAATAACACATTTAGTTACTGAACCCAACAGTGATTGACAAGTGATCAAGTTATCAATGTTCTATGAATAATGAACATTTTCTGCATTTACAGAACAAGATGGTTCCTTCTGTACTACTGAGTGAATGCAATTGACTGTAATTGACGTATGGACGGAGTGTACCGTTCTTCTTATCCCTGTGTGTCCCAAATGGCCCCCCATTTCCTTTATATTGCACTACTTTTGACCAGCAAATGAATACACTATATAGGGAATAAGGTGCCATTTGGGACACAGCCCATGTTTCATCTCCAGCATGGGTCAGATGGATGAGTTGAAATAGGAGAACAGCAAGATGACAAGATGACAATCATTCAATCAATCTGTAAATCATTGAGACAGGACATCAGTTCTGTGTGTGAATCCATGATAATGATGACATATAAATCAGACTATCTCGATGGACAATCAAGGTGGAATAACACGGTTGTGGACGGAATTGCAGAGTCTCCACGAGACCTGGACGGAGTCTAAGGACAAAGTGAGGGAAATTATCTCTGAGAAATTGAAGATGGACCACAGGAAGATTGAGGTGGAGCATGTCCACAGGACTGGAAGAACCGGCCCAGGTGATAGGCCCAGGCCAATAGTGGTCAAGTTTCTGAGGTTCAAGGACAAGGTAGCTGTTCTGTAAAGAGCCAAGAACTTGAGAGGAACTTACAGTATATCTTCCTCAACGAGGACTGTCCTGAAGCTGTGCGCCAGAAGAGGAAAGAACTGATCCCAGCCATGAAAGCTGCCAGAGGGTGTGGAGACATTGCTTAGATTTGTTATGACAGGCTCAATGTCCACCGTCCCTACCAGAAACCTGGAAGGGATGAGAGAGCCAAGCCTATGGGTTCATAGCTTCAACCCTGCAGCACACACACACCAATTGCTGCTGAATGTATATTTTTTTCTCTTGCTTTGTTTACTCTTTTCAGAATGATGTCTATCTCTGATAAGCTAACCAGGAAAGGGTTGAAAACCGCCCATATTAATATATGTAGCCTTAGAAATCAGGTTCATGAAATCAATAACTTGCTAACATCAGATAACATTCATACGGTATATTAGTCATTTCTGAGGCTCACTTAGATAATGAATTGGATGATACAGCAGTAGCAATACAAGGATATCACATCTATATAAGAGACAGAAAAGCTTATGGGGGAGGTGTTATTGAAGTGTTGTGGTTGCAGGTTCACTTGGCACATCTAAAGCCTTTTCTTTTGGGGTGTTGCTATAGACTACCAAGTGCTAACAGTCAGTATCTAAATAATGTGTGTGAAATGCTTGATAGTGTATGTGATGTAAACAGAGAGGTCTACTTTCTTGGGGAACTGAATATTGACTGGTTTTCATCAAGCTGTCCACTCAAGAGGAATTTCTCACTGTAACCAGTGCCTGTAATCTGGTTCAGGTTATTAATCAACCTACCAGGGTGTTTACAAACACTATAGGAACAAGATCATCCACATGTATCGATCACATGTTTACTAATACTGTAGAACTTTGTTCTGAAGCTGTATCCGTACCCATTGGATGCAGTGATGACAATATAGTGGCTATATCCAAGAAAGCCAACAATCCAACAGCTGGGCCTAAAACAGTGTATAAGAGATCAATCAAAAGATTTTGCTGTGACTCTTATGTGGATGATGTTAAAAATATTTGTTGGTCTGATATGATTAATGAGGAGCATCCAGACTTGATGAATTTATGAAATTGCTTCTTCCAATTATTGATAAACATGCACCTGTTAAGAAACTGACTGAACTGTTAAGGCTCCATGGATTGATGAGGAATTGAAAAACTGTATGGTTGAAAGAGATGAGGCAAAAGGAGTGGCTAATAAGTCTGTCTGCACATCTGACTGGCTGACTTACTGCAAATTGAGATGTGACTAAATGAATAATGATGGAAAAAAACTTGAGTATTTTAGATTAAATGATGGGCAGAAAGACAAATTCAACTCCATCTTTCATCAAATCAGATGGATTATTAAACCCAAAACCATCTGATTTTGCCATTTATTTTAATGATTATTTCATTGGCAAAGTGGGCAAACGTAGGCAGGAAATGCCAACAATGAACAGTGAGCCATCGTATTCATGCATAAAAAAAACAAATAATGATAAAAAAGCATTGCAAGTTTGAATTTTGTAAAGTCAGTGGAAGTGAAAAAATTATTGTTATCGATCAATAATGGCAAACCTCCTGGCATTGACAACTTAGATGAAAAGCTACTGATGATGATAGCTGACTCTATAGCCACTCCTATCTGTCATATTTTTAATCTGAGCCTAGAGGAAATTCTTTGTCCTCAGGCCTGGAGGGAAGCCAAAGTAATTCCGCTACCCAAGCTTGGTAAAGCGGCCTTTACTGGATCTAACAGCAGGCCTATAAGCTTGCTGCCAGCTCTGAGCAAACTGTTGGTAAAAATTGTGTTTGACCATATACAATGCTATTTCTCTGTAAACAAATTAACAACATACTTTCAGCATGCTTATAGAGAAGGGCATTCGACATCTACTACACTGACACAAATGACTGATGATTGGTTGAAAGAAATTGATAATAAGATGATCGTGGGAGCTGTACTGTTAGATTTCAGTGATTGGTCGCTGTGGGTGAAAGAAAGAGGAGCACTTGAAGAAAGAGGAAATTAGGAATATACTGTATGTATAATTATTTAACTACAGGTAATATATATATGTGAGAGAAAATAACTGTAAGTAACAGTAGAAGTATTGTTGTCCGTTCGTTTACTCCAATCAGGGTACGGAGTGTAGGGATGGTAGGGATGCTAGGGATGCTAGGGATGCTAGGGATGGTAGGGATGGTAGAGATAGTAGGGATGCTAGGGATGGTAGGGATGCTAGGGATGGTAGGGATGGTAGGGATGGTAGGGATGCTTGGGATGGTAAGGATGGTAGAGATGGTAGGGATGCTAGGGATGGTAGGGATGGTACGGATGGTAGGGATGGTAGGGATGGTAGGGATGCTAGGGATGGTAGGGATGGTAGGGATGGCAGGGATGGTAGGGATGGTAGGGATGGTAGGGATGGTAGGGATGGTAGGGATGGTAGGGATGGTAGGGATGGCAGGGATGGTAGGGATGGTAGGGATGGTAGGGATGGTAGAGATGGTAGGGATGGTAGGGATGGTAGGGATGGTAGGGATGGTAGGGATGCTAGGGATGGTAAGGATGGTAGAGATGGTAGGGATGCTAGGGATGGTAGGGATGGGATGGTAGGGATGGGGGATGGTAGGGATGGTAGAGATGGTAGGGATGGGATGGTAGGGATGGTAGGGATGCTAGGGATGGTAGGATGGTAGGGATGGTAGGGATGCTAGGGATGGTAGGGATGGTAGGGATGGTAGGGATGGTAGGGATGGTAGGGATGGTAGATGGTAGGGATGGTAGGATGGATGGTAGGGATGGTAAGGATGATGGTGCTAGGGATGGTAGGGATGGTAGGGATGGGGCATGGATGGTAGGGATGGTATGGATGGTAGGGATGGTAGGGATGGTAGGGATGGTAGGGATGGTAGGGATGGTAGGGATGCTAGGGATGGTAGGGATGGTATGGATGGTATGGATGGTATGGATGGTAGGGATGGTATGGATGGTAGGGATGGTAGGGATGCTAGGGATGCTAGGGATGGTAGGGATGGTAGGGATGCTAGGGATGGATGCTAGGGATGGTATGGATGGTAGGGATGCTAGGGATGGTAGGGATGGTAGGGATGGTAGGGATGGTAGGGATGCTAGGGATGGTAGGGATGATAGGGATGCTAGGGATGGTAGGGATGGTAGGATGATGTTAGGGATGGTAGGGATGGTATGGATGGTAGGGATGGTAGGGATGGGGATGGTAGGGATGGTAGGGATGGTAGGGATGGATGGTAGGGATGGTAGGGATGGTAGGGATGGTAGGGATGGGATGGATGGTAGGATGGTATGGATGGTAGGGATGGTAGGGATGGTATCGATGGTAGGGATGGTATGGATGGTAGGGATGGGGATGGTAGGGATTGTAGGGATGGTAGGGATGGAGGGATGGTAGGGATGGTAGGGATGGCAGGGATGGTAGGGATGGTATGGATGGTAGGGATGGTAGGGATGGTAGGGATGCTAGGGATGCTAGGGATGGTAGGGATGGTAGGGATGGTACGGATGGTAGGGATGGTAGGGATGCTGGTAGGGATGGATGATGGTAGGGATGGTATGGATGGTAGGGATGCTAGGGATGGTAGGGATGGTAGGGATGGTAGGGATGGGATGGTAGGGATGGTAGGGATGGTAGGGATGGTACTGGTAGGGATGGTAGGGATGGTAGGGATGGTAGAGATGGTAGGGATGCTAGGGATGGTAGGGATGGTAGGGATGCTAGGATGGTACGGATGGTAGGGATGGTAGGGATGCTAGGGATGGTAGGGATGGTAGGGATGGTACGGATGGTAGGGATGGTATGGTAGGATGGTAGGGATGGTAGGGATGGTAAGGATGCTAGGGATGCTAGGGATGGTAGGGATGGTAGGGATGGTAGGGATGGCAGGGATGGCATGGATGGTAGGGATGGTATGGATGGTAGGGATGGTAGGGATGGTAGGGATGGTATGGATGGTAGGGATGGTAGGGATGCTAGGGATGGTAGGGATGGTATGGATGGTATGGATGGTATGGATGGTAGGGATGGTAGGGATGGTAGGGATGGTAGGGATGCTAGGGATGGTAGGGATGGTAGGGATGGTAGGGATGGTAGGGATGGTAGGGATGCTAGGGATGGTAGGGATGATAGGGATGCTAGGGATGGTAGGGATGGTAGGGATGTTAGGGATGGTAGGGATGGTAGGGATGGTAGGGATGGTAGGGATGCTAGGGATGGTAGGGATGGTAGGGATGGTAGGATGGTAGGGATGGTAGGGATGGTAGGGATGGTAGGGATGGTATGGATGGTATGGATGGTAGGGATGGTAGGGATGGTATCGATGGTATGGATGGTAGGGATGCTAGGGATGGTAGGGATGGTAGGGATGGTAGGGATGGTAGGGATGGTAGGGATGGTAGGGATGGCAGGGATGGTAGGGATGGTATGGATGGTAGGGATGGTAGGGATGGTAGGGATGCTAGGGATGCTAGGGATGGTAGGGATGGTAGGGATGGTAGGGATGGTACGGATGGTAGGGATGGTAGGGATGGTATGGATGGTAGGGATGGTAGGGATGGTATGGATGGTATGGATGGTAGGGATGGTAGGGATGGTATCGATGGTAGGGATGGTATGGATGGTAGGGATGCTAGGGATGCTAGGGATGGTAGGGATGGTAGGGATTGTAGGGATGGTAGGGATGGTATGGATGGTATGGATGGTAGGGATGGTATGGATGGTAGGGATGGTAGGGATGCTAGGGATGCTAGGGATGGTAGGGATGGTAGGGATGCTAGGGATGGTAGGGATGGTAGGGATGCTAGGGATGGTAGGGATGATAGGGATGCTAGGGATGGTAGGGATGGTACGGATGTTAGGGATGGTAGGGATGGTAGGGATGGTACGGATGGTAGGGATGGGGATGCTAGGGATGGTAGGGATGGTAGGGATGGTAGGGATGGATGGTAGGGATGGTAGGGATGGTAGGGATGGTAGGGATGGTATGGATGGTATGGATGGTAGGGATGGTAGGGATGGTAGGGATGGTAGGGATGGTAGGGATGGTAGGGATGGTAGGGATGGTAGGGATGGTAGGGATGGCAGGGATGGTAGGGATGGTATGGATGGTAGGGATGGTAGGGATGGTAGGGATGCTAGGGATGCTAGGGATGGTAGGGATGGTAGGGATGGTAGGGATGGTACGGATGGTAGGGATGGTAGGGATGGTATGGATGGTAGGGATGGTAGGGATGGTATGGATGGTATGGATGGTAGGGATGGTAGGGATGGTATCGATGGTAGGGATGGTATGGATGGTAGGGATGCTAGGGATGGTAGGGATGGTAGGGATGGTAGGGATGGTAGGGATGGTAGGGATGGTAGGGATGGTAGGGATGGTAGGGATGGTAGGGATGGTAGGGATGGTAGGGATGGTAGGGATGGTAGGGATGGTAGGGATGGTAGGGATGGTAGGGATGGTATGGATGGTAGGGATGGTAGGGATGGTATGGATGGTATGGATGGTAGGGATGGTAGGGATGATGGGGATGGTATGGATGGTATGGGATGCTAGGATGGTAGGGATGGTAGGGATGGTATGGATGGTATGGTGGTAGGGATGGTAGGGATGGGATGGTAGGGATGGTAGGGATGTTAGGATGGTAGGGATGGGAGGGATGCTAGGGATGTTAGGATGCTAGGGATAGTAGGGATGATAGGGATGCTAGGGATGGTAGGGATGGTAGGGATGGTACGGATGGTAGGGATGGTAGGGATGGTAGGGATGGTAGGGATGCTAGGGATGCTAGGGATGATGGTAGGGATGGTAGGGATGGTACGGATGGTAGGGATGGGATGCTAGGGATGGTAGGATGCTAGGGATGGTAGGGATGGTAGGGATGGTAGGGCAGGAAAGAAAAGAAGAAGAAAAATGATTAGATCTTTCATACAGCATCTCCCTATGATCAGATAATGGTTGGCACCTTAACCCTGAGAATCTGCAGTACACATGTTAAACAGGGTTGTGTCCTAAATGGCACCCTATTTCCTGTAGGCCCTACGTAAGAAATAGAGTGCCATTAAGGATGCGGACTTAGTCATATTATTATAATGCATAGCTCGGTGAGTCATCATCATGGTGGATGTGTTGTGAGTAAGAGATCCTCTGGTCTGGTGTCTTGTCAACCCTGCTATGTCAGACAAACTCGCATACACATTCTTAAGGGAGGAGCACAGCACAGCACAGCACAGCACAGCACAGCACTCTCCATGCATAATTGAAGTAACAGGAGACAGGTTAGGGCTAGCATGCTATGAAAACTCAACATTACACGTGGAGAAAATCTCCTCCCAGCTACAATGTTATTCATCATGACAAACTGACCATCTGTGTGTGGAGCAGTAGTGAATTGCTAGTCCATTTCTTTGTTACTGCAGGGTGAATAGTAATCGTTACATAGCCAATGCGTATGAATTGGGGACAGAATACAGATTGTTTCAGAAAAGAATCTCACAATGAGACAGAAAACTATTTTGTAAGGCATAAAGAGGCTGAGTAAACATTTAAAACATTGAAATGCCTTTGCATTCTTTGATTGTGTTCAATCTAAATTCTCTCACTTTGGAGGATATTACTGCGTTTTATCCATGCTACCCATTCTATTAAAAATAGAAAACTATTTAATAGAGCACCCAACCACTGAACAAACTAAGCTGTAGAAAAATCTGATAAAAATAAAGAAAGACTGTTTCATCTCTCTGTGAGATGGAATGGGTAACTAAAGTGTTTCCTATATAATGCACTACATTTGACCAGGGCCCTGGTCAAAACAAGGGCATTATTTACAATGATAATACTAATAACAATATTTTTGAGGGTGCTTATATGTGTCCTGCTACACACAACCCACTGGGCACACACTGGTTGAATCAATGTTGAATCAAAGTGGAATAGACGTTGGATTTACGTCTGTGTCCAGTTGGAGGTATGTAATGGAAATATGTTTCTTGCATATCCCAACTCCCCCTGAGACACCGCAAGGATTGGGGTCATGGCCAGGGTCACCATTGTACAGTGCCCCTGGAGCAATTAGGATTTAGTGCCTTGCTTGTGCCATTCGGGGCCGTCCCATGGATGGTACTGTAGTATCCATCTACAGTCCAATGGCTTAGCAGTCAGTCAGTTCACAGTTGTGGTCTTTTTATAAGAGATAACCTGATCATTGGTAAAACATTTATGACAACTTTGAAAAAATTCATTTTTAGTGCATGAAGTTACTTCATAATATCTACAGATTTAAGAAGTCTCTTTCTCAAAAAAATGCTAAAAGCTTCAGACAGTGGTACTCGCAATCCATGTGAAAAGATTCAAATGGATCACAGATATTGAGGAATAGTGATTGAGTTGGCTCCCTGACATTACATTCACGTTGATTCCATATCGTTCCAACATGAGAAGAAACGCCTGAATCTGAATGATAACCGTTAGGTCTCAAAATTCTATACGTCTTTTGTAGTTAAATAAAGTCGTTCACTTTTTCAATTAATCACGATAAGAGTTTTCTTGTCAGTTTGATGTAAATGTACAGAAAGGGTATTTGTCAGTGCTTCTACTATAAATCCTGATTATTCCAAACGTGCAAATCTTTAGGCTTAGCTCATTTTATAATCTATGAGTTCCTCCTGAAATCTTCCTTTGATTGGTAGTCCATTCCCTGCATGCTCTTATTACTGCTACCCAGACATGAATAAAAGACATTTACACATTTGCTGCCATCTTCAGATTTTGAAAATGTTCTTGACAGACGTTAATGTACCATAAATAAACCCTAGCAGGGTGCTTGTGTAAGAAGTGGTCCAGAACCATGGTTGCCTAATGACTAACCTTGCCTGAGATTTGAGGACTCACATTAGCTCCTGTGAGCTAATGCCTAGGCTTCAGCTCAGCAGGCTAACTAAATAAAATCGAATCAAATCAAATGTATTTATATAGCCCTTCGTACATCAGCTGATATCTCAAAGTGCTGTACAGAAACCCAGCCTAAAACCCCAAACAGCAAGCAATGCAGGTGTAGAAGCACGGTGGCTAGGAAAAACTCCCTAGAAAGGCCAAAACCTAGGAAGAAACCTAGAGAGGAACCAGGCTATGTGGGGTGGCCAGTAACTCAGTGTTGATGCTTGGAGGACTTGTCGCTTACCAGTTAATTTTCATGTAAATGTTAAAGTTAGTCAGTGCAGATAGACATGGCCCCGAGCCACCTCTCCCTCCCTCTTAAATCTGACTCATCCTCTGCCATTGGGCCACTTTGTAATTTGGCCTCAGATAAAGGAAACATTTTAATGGCTTTGAAAAAGCAATGAACTCCACTTCTCATCTCTGATCTTCAGCTGGCAAACATGATTTATTGTCCTCTTTTATTATTTTCAATTTCCTTAATTTTTTCTTATTTTTCAATTGTCTGTTTGCCAATGGGTATGTACTGTATATGCCTTTCACAAAAGTTGCATTTTAGTGGATCTATTTACCAAAACTAACATTTAGTCTTTTAGGGGAGAAAAACCACACCACCAGACATAACTTAAATAAAGGCACAGCCTCCAACCAAATGGAATGCACTGTGGTTTCAAACTTAGTCCTCACAACAGAGTCTCCAATGTGTTTACTGAGCTTGTCATTATTTTTATGGCAAACTTTCAATTAATCATAACTAGGGGAGCAACTGTTATAAACACAGAGATTATGATTACACAGAAAGAGAGAGAGAGAGAAAAAGAGAGAAAGAGCGAGAGAGCTTTGAGGTAATTATACATCTCTCAGAGAGCTACGGCTTCGTTCTCTTGCGTCTGCTGACTGGTAGGCCCATCAAGAGAAATTCCTCCAGGCAAACCAGCACTTAGCAAAGCTACAAAGTTGCAGTGCAAAACTGAGGATCTTAACTAATGTAACCTCACACCAAACACCAGTCTGGTACTTTGTCAAGTAAAAGCAGACTTCCATTTCACCTGAAATCACCATGTGAGGCGATTCCAAATAGGCTACATGGAAAGGTGAAAGAAAAATGTGTAAAGACATGCAGCTTTTAAACCTCGATGATCAATCATGGAATATATCATGGAATGGTGAAAGGGGTTGAAATGAATAGTTGATGGACCAATGAAACTGGACAAAGAGGATATTCAACAGGACATGCACACTGGAGAACAGAATGTTATTTTCACAACCTACAGTACACTCTCATTCTGCTCACTCCCTCTCCCCTCTGGAAAGTATGAACTGTTCTGGTAAATTTGCCAGTTTGGAAGTGTTTGGATGATATTAACCAGTGCACTGGCAGAGCTAGTTTCCTGTTACTAAATTGCACCGACTGCACCCAAGAGTGTTGGGACTATGTCAGCTGAGCTCAGTGTAATATGACTCATTATGGGGCACCGTGCAACAAAAACTCATAATGCTAGGGGCTAGATGCTAGATGTTTAAGTGGTTGCCATTTTAAGATCATTTCCGACTGAGCTGACATATACAGCTTTTACCGTGAATGCAGTCTCCGCTAACACTGGAATGTTGCCTTTAAATGTCAGTCATGCTTTAACTCAGATCTTTCGCACTACAGATTTAATCTAGGCCTAGGTCATGATATGTATTGCTAAACTAGGGTTAGGGATAGGTTTGGTGTTACAGCTGTGCATAGTGTTAGGGTTGAGGCTTCATGTCCACATCCTGGTTCAACCCCAGCCTCAACCACAACCCTAACACTAGCTTCATGTCCACATCCCAGTTCAACCCTAACCCTAACCTTAACCCTAGCTTCATGTCCACATCCCAGTTCAACCCTGAATCTATCCTCAACCCTAACCCTAACCTTAACCCTAGCTTCATGTCCACATCCCAGTTCAACCCTAAACCGATACTCAATCCTAACCCTAACCTTAACCCTAGCTTCATGTCCACATCCCAGTTCAACCCTAACCCTAACCTTAACCCTAGCTTCATGTCCACATCCCAGTTCAACCCTGAATCTATCCTCACCATAACCCTAATCCTAGCTTCATGTCCATATACCAATTCAACCCTAAAACTATCCTCAACTCAAACCCTAGCTTCATGTCCACTTCCCAGTTCAACCCTAAACCTATCCTCAACCCTAGCTTCATGTCCACATCCCAGTTCAACACTAACCCTAACCTTAACCCTAGCTTCATGTCCACATCCCAGTTCAACCCTGAATCTATCCTCACCATAACCCTAATCCTAGCTTCATGTCCATATACCAATTCAACCCTAAAACTATCCTCAACTCAAACCCTAGCTTCATGTCCACATCCCAGTTCAACCCTAAACCTATCCTCAACCCTAGCTTCATGTCCACATCCCAGTTCAACACTAACCCTAGTCTCAACCACAACCCTAACCCAAACACTAGCCTCAACTACAACCCTAACCACAACCCTTAAGCGTTAAGCCTAACCCAAGCCTTAACACCATCCTTGTATGAATACAGTGTAACAATGAGTAAATATAATATAATACTTGTTTCACTGTATTTATATAAATAATTACACACTAATAACACAGTAATAACAGTAATACCAACAATTCAACGTAAAGCGTGACCAACAATTACAATTTTAAACCCATTTTTGTAACCCTTGCAAACT
The DNA here is from genome assembly GCF_023373465.1 of Oncorhynchus keta. Classification (NCBI taxonomy): domain Eukaryota; kingdom Metazoa; phylum Chordata; class Actinopteri; order Salmoniformes; family Salmonidae; genus Oncorhynchus; species Oncorhynchus keta. The sequence goes on along the minus strand of NC_068454.1, from coordinate 65,990,139 downwards.
CATCACTCTTTGCCATTTGGAATCCATTTGTGATGTTCTACCTGTTTGTGGAATACTATTTTCTGTCTCTTGTTTTTTTTCCCAAAGGATTTTGATTTGTCCCTCACTTAAATATAAGTTTTAACGGACTCCACGCTCTCTTGGCATTGGGGCGATTTAGTAATGGTACACCACCACATCTTATTGATGATGATGTCTTTGGGCTTGTTCCCTCGGCTTGGAGGTAAGGATGGAGGGATGAGGAAAAGGTCATGCTGGAACAGAGGAAAAGGTCATGCTGGAACAGAGGGAAAGGTCATGCTGGAACAGAGGGAAAGGTCATGCTGGAACAGAGGAAAGGTCATGCTGGAACAGAGGGAAAGGTCATGCTGGAACAGAGGGAAAGGTCATGCTGGAACAGAGGGAAAGGTCATGCTGGAACAGAGGGAAAGGTCATGCTGGAACAGAGGAAAGGGAAGGGAAGGAAGGGAATGGGAAAGCAAACGAACGGGAAGAACAGTGAGAAAAGGGAAAGGAAAAACCCAATACCCTTTCTATTATTCCAGATACAGTGCCTTCAGAAAGTTCACATCCCTAGACTTTCTCCACATTTTGTTTTATTATAGCCTGAATTTTTAAATGTATTAAATTGTGGAATAATGTTTTAAGAAATGTTTGCAAATTCATAAAAAATGAAAAGCTGAATTGTCTTGTGTCAGTAAGTATTCAACCCCTTTCATTATGACAAGCCTAAATAAATTCAGGAATAAAAATGTGCTTAACAAGTCACATAATAAGTTGCATGGACTCACTCTGTGAGCAATAATAGTGTTTAACATGATTTTTGAAAGACTACCTCATCTCTGTACCCCACACATACAATTATCTGTAAGGTCCCTCAGTCGAACACTGAATTTCAAACACAGATTCAACCACAGAAAACAGGGAGGTTTTTCAATGATTCACAAAGAAGGGCACCTATTGGTAAAAGAAAAGAAGCTGACACTGAATCCCTTTGAGCATGGTGAAGTTATTAATTACACTTTGGATGGTGTATCAATACACCCAGTCACTACAAAGAGACATGCGTCCTTCCTAACTCAGTTGCCGGAGAGGAAGGAAACCGCTCAGGGTTTTCACCATGAGACCAATGGTGACTTTAAAACAGTTACAGTTTAATGGCTGTTATAAGAGAGAACTGAGGATGGATCAACAAAATTGTAGACACTCCACAATACTATCCTAAATGACAGAATGAAAAGAAGGAAGCATGTAGAGAATAAAAAAATATTTCAAAACATGCATCCTGTTTGTGGCAAATAAATCAACTGAATACAATGTCCTGAATACAAAGCGTTATGTTTGGGGAAATTCCAACACAACAAATCACGGAGTACCTCTCTTCATATTTTCATGCATGGTGGTGGCTGCATCATGTTACGGGTATGCTTGTCATTGGCAAGGACTAGGAAGTATTTTTAGGATAAAAATTAATAGAATAGAGCTAAGCACAGGCAAAATATATCCTACAGGAAAACCTGATTCAGTCTGCTTTCCACCAGACACTGGGAGACAAACTCACCTTTTAACAGGACAATAACATAGTTGCTTACCAAGACAACAATGAATGTTCCTGAGTGGCCTAGTTACAGTTTTGACTTAAATCGTCTTGAAATCTATGGAAAGAATTGGAAATGGCTGTCTAGCAATGATCAATAACCAACTTGACAGAGCTTGAATAATTGTTTAATAATAATGTGCAACTATTGTACAATAAAGGTGTGCAAAGATCTTAGAGACTTACCCAGAAAGACACAGCTGTAATCACTGACAACGGTGATTCTAACATGTATTGACTCAGGGGTGTGAATACTTATGTGAATTAGATATTTCTGTATTTAATTTCCAGTACATTTTCAAAAACTTTGTCATTATGGAGCATTGTGTGTATGTATATGGTTGAGAAAAACAATCAATTTAATCAATTTTTAATTCAGGCTGTAACACAACAAAATGTGTAATATGTCAAGGGATATGAATAGTTTGTGAGGAAATGTACCCAAGGCTCTCTCAAGTAGGAGGCTGTCTGTGATAATAATGAGAGAATTTTTATGGCTCCTCTCTCAGGTATGTTGCTGTAACGATGAAAGGTGCATTGCCATAGCATAATTTACAGGACCTTCTTCAGGCTGGTCTCAGGTGTTCTGCTAATGAACATGTCAGCGTGCGTGTTTTTGAAACTTCTCAGGTGTGTTTTGTTAGCAGCATATTTTGTCAAAATAACATTGAGTTTACTATGAGGATATTATTGTGATATCACAGAGGAAACATATTGTATACAACAGCACTACATTATGTTGGGTGCAAAATCCCCAAAGTCACCTTAACCCTTTACTAAGAGGTTCAAAGATAAAACACAGAGAGATGGAAAAGCTGCATTATTTTGAGTTCAAAGCAGCCTTGAGTAGCTTTCCCCTCGTGTATAGTCAATGAGACATAAACCTGACTTCAAAAGCCGGCAGATTAAGCTTCTCCCCTTGTTTCAGCGTTGGGGCATTTCTGCAAATATAAAAAAAACTACTGGTGAGTCACTGCTCTCTTTTGGAGGAAAAAGAGCCACTGATTTAAGACGCAACACACTCTGAATACTAATAAGAAAGACTCATCCACTCCCTCTGCAGTTGGACACACAGGCCTACACAAGCAATTCAGTAGCTTCTACCTGCCAACTTCTGACTTCCCTAAAGAACATATTTTGCACGTTGAGTGGCTTGGCTTGTATGAGGCTCACTGGTGGGACCTTGAGCAAATACAAAAAGAATACATTTCTACACCCAGGCTAGTCCTTTGTGACCAGTTGATTAGAGACAATTCGGCTGATGCCCTTATATTTTTGACTGACACCAAGTCTGCATGGATAAATGGCTTTCCAGAAGGTTCATCACCATTGCGGCAACCATCACATCAGGCACGCTTGCTGCTTCGCATCATGGAGAGGGAGTAGAAGGGAAGAGTCCTAAGCTTTTCATGATGAGCATCTTCCCACAAATCATATTGTCACACTAGATGTTATGTCCCTCCAGCTTGCCTTTACACTAAGTAAGGTGAAAAAGCTCTGGAGCCAGAGACTGAAGGTTAAAGAATGGATTGGAGGATGGGGTCCACTTAAGTCTCAGCCCCTGGCTCCTTCTGTTCTGCTTTTTCAGAGCCACTGTGAGAGTTATTCTCATTCTTCCTCCATTACAGCCATTCACTCCCAAATGGCACACTACATAGTGCACTACTATTGAGCAGAGCCCTATAGTCAAAAGTAATTCACTTTAAATAGAAAGGGGTGTCATTTGGGACGCACCCTCACTCTGCTGTGCTCTGCCACCCGGCTCCCCCTGACACTTCTCCACTCTGGGGGCAGGCACTGTCACTTACATCCGTATGCCGGCGCTGCCCATCTGGGCTTGTCAGAGCGCATCTCATCTCCCAAGCTAAGCTGGCAGAAAAAAGCCCAGTGGACAAGAGGGAGGGATGGGAGGGAAGAGAATTATGGATGCCGGGAGGCGACTTGTCTTCCAAGGGAAATGCATGTAGTCTACTTTTTATAGGACAACGTATGATGAGACCAAGAGTGCATGCATTCACTTTGTGTCTCAGATGTTTGTTATAATTACATTGATGCAGTACAGTTTGTTCTGGAGGACATGTGTAATTAAATAACCTGTATGTATGGCCTAAACTATCTTTAGAATCCCCAAAAAAAGTAACCAAGGTAATGCCCTTATTTAGAACCTAAAAATAAGCAGGTAAATACTGCTTTGAGTTTGACTCTTGTCTCGGAGTATCAGTTGTAGAAGTTCTAGGTTGCTCTTCTTTTTCGTCTGTGCAATTTCCTTCTCATTCAAACATGATATTGATGACATGTGTAATATGAATGTCATTTCTTAGAATGCTTATTCTCATGAGATGTTTGTCAGAGCTATGAAAAAGGGCAATATACAGTACCAGTCAAAAGTTTGGACACACCTACTCATTCACGGGTTTCTCTTTATTTGACTGTTTTCTACACTGTATAATAATAGTGAAGACATCTAAACTATGAAATAACACATGGAATCGTGTAGTAACCAGAAATAGTGTTAAACAAAGCAAAATATATTTCCGATTTTAACATGAATTAATTAAGCAATTACCTAGTCAAACCTACATTTTCCATTAACTAAACATTCTAAAGGATATAAATTGCAACACGTTTTTATGAAACAATATCCCAATATAACATTTACAACAATACATCACTACTGACAGTGTATTTCAATATGCCCATTTACATGAATGAACCATTCGGGACAGGCACTACAAAGTCAGCCCAATTCCCTTAGCTCGGGTCCTTATCCAGCATACCCGGAAGCTACAGAGATAGAGAGGAACAGAACAAACAATGCGCTCATCCACAACATATATAAGTATAATAAATATTGCTTATATTAAATATGAACACTGACAAGTGTGAAATGTATGTACTAAGACAGAAGTTAATTTGTGTGTCGACCCACATTGTTAACTTATCTTATAACGGAGCAGGGAGGAATGATGAATGTGTGCGTGTGTTAAAGTACCAAATGCTGCCCGCGGCCAGTGATGGACTTCTACGTCACATATGTGACCACCTTTACTCCACACACAAAGATGCATACAAAGCTCTCCCCCACTCCCCATTTGGCAAATCTGATCACAATTCTATCCTCCTGATTCCTGCTTACAAGCAAAACTAAAGCAGGAAGCACTAGTGACTCGCTCAATACGGAAGTGGTCAGATGACGTGGATGCAACACTACAGGACTGTTTTGCTAGCACAGACTGGAACATGTTCCGGGATTCATCCAATGGCATTGAGGAATACACCACCTCAGCTTCATCAATAAGTGCATAGATGATGTCGTCCCCACAGTGACAGTATGTACATATCCCAACCAGAAGCCATGGATTACAGGCAACATCCACATCAAGCTAAAGGCTAGAGCTACCGCTTTCAAGGAGCGGGAGACTAATGCCGACACATAAGAAATCCAGCTATGCCCTCAGACAAACCATCAAACAAGCAAAGCGTCAATACAGGATTAAGATTGAATCCTACTACACTGGCTCTGATTCTTGTCAGATGTGGCAGGGCTTGAAAACTATTACAGACTAGAAAGGGAAACCCAGACACGAGCTGCCCAGTGACGCGAGCCTACCAGGTGAGCTAAATGCCTTTTAGGCTCGTTTCATGGCAAGCAACACTGAAGCATGCACGAGAGAACCAGCTGTTCTGGATGACTGTGTGCTAACGTTCTCAGTAGCCGATGTGAACAAAACCTTTAAAAAGATCAACATTCACAAAGCCGCGTGGCAAGATGGATTACCAGGACGTGTACTCAAAGCATGCGTGGACCAACTGTCAAGTGTGTCAAGTCTGACATGTTCAACCTCTCCCTAAACCGAGTCGGTAATACCCACATTTCAAGCAGACCACCATAGTCCCTGTACTCAAGGAAGCGAAGGTAACCTGCCTAAAGGATTACTGCCCGTGGCACTCATGTCGGTAGCCATGAAGTGCTTTGAAAGGCTGGTCATGGCTCACATCAACAGTATCCTCCCGGACACCCTAGACCCAATCCAATTCACATACCGCCCCAACAGATCCACAGATGATCCAATCTCAATTGCACTCCACAACGCCCTTTCTCACCTGGACAAAAGGAACACCTATGCGGGAATGCTGTTTATCAACTACAGCTCATCGTTCAACACCATAGTGCCCACAAAGCTCATCACTAAACTAAGGACTCTGGGACTAAACACCTCCGTCTGCAACTGGATCCTGGACTTCCTGGTGGGCAGCCCCCAGGTGGTAAGAGTAGGCAACAACACATCTGCCATGTTGATCCTTAACACTGGGGCCCGTCATGGGTGTGTACCTAGTCCCCTCCTGTATTCCCTGTTCAACCTCAACTGCGTGGCCAAACATGACTTCAACACCATCATTGAGTTGGTTGACAATATAACAGTGGTAGGCCTGATCAGCGACAATAATGAGACAGCCTATAGGGTCAGAGAAGTGGCAGTGTGGTGCCAGGACAACAACCTCTCCCTCAATGTGAGCAAGACAAAGTACCTAACTGTGGACTACGGGAAAAGGTGGGACGAACAAGCCCCCATTATCATCGACGGGGCTGTAGTGGAGCGGGTCGACATCATCAATGAACTATCATAGTCCAAACATAGGGCACAACAAAACTTTTTCCCCCTCAGAAGACTGAAAAGATTTGGCATAGGCCCCCAGATGCTCAAAAGGTTCTACAGCTGCACCATTGAGAGCATCCTGACCGGTTGCATCACTGCCTGGTATGGCAACTGCTTAACATCTGACCACAAGACGCTACAGAGGGTAGTGTGAACAGCCCAGTACATCACTGGGGTCAAGCTTCCTGCCATCCAGGACCTACAGTTGAAGTTTACATAAACCTTAGGCTTATATGTTTAAATTAAGTTTTTCACAATTCCTGAAGTTCAATCCTAGTAAAAATGCCATGTCTTAGGTCAGTTAGGATCACCACTTTATTTTATGAATGTGAAATGTCAGAATAAGAGTAGAGAGTGATTTATTTCAGCTTTTATTTCTTTCATCACATTAACAGTGGGTCAGAAGTTTACATACACTCAATTAGTATTTGGTAGCATTGCCTTTGAATTGTTTAACTTGGGTCAAACGTTTCGGGTAGCCTTCCACAAGCTTCCCACACTAACGTGGGTGAATTTTGGCCTGTTCCTCCTGACAGAGCTGGTGTAACTGAGTCAGGTTTGTAGGCCTCCTTGCTCGCATGGACTTTTTCAGTTCTGCCCACAAATGTTCTATAGGATTGAGGTCAGGGCTTTGTGATGGCCACTCCAATACCTTGACTTTGTTGTCCTTAAGCCATTTTGTCACAGCTTTGGAAGTATGCTTTGGGTCATTGTCCATTTGGAAACCCATTTGCGACAAATCTTTAACTTCCTGACTGATGTCTTGAGATGTTGCTTCAATATATCCACATAATTTTCCTGCGTCATGATGCCATTAATTTGTGAGGTGCACCAGTTCCTCCTGCAGCAAAGCACCCTCACAACATGATGCTGCCACCCCCGTGCTTCACGGTTGGTATGGTGTTCTTCAGCTTGCAAGCCTCACCCTTTCTCCTCCAAACATAACGATGGTCATTATGGCCAAACAGTTCTGTTTTTGTTTCATCAGACCAGAGGACATTTCTCCAAAAAGTACGATCTTTGTCCCCTTGTGCATTTGCAATCCATAGTCTGTCTTTTTTTATGGCAGTTTTTGGAGCAGTAGCTTCTTCCTTGCTGAGCGGCCTTTCAGGTTATGTCGATATAGGACTCGTTTTACTGTGGATATTGATACTTTTGAACCTGTTTCCTCCAGGATCTTCACAAGGTCTTTTGCTGTTGTTCTGGGATTGATTTGCGCGTTTCACACCAAAGTACATTAATCTCTAGGAGACAGAACGCGTTTCCTTCCTGAGCGGTATGACGGCTCCGTGGTCCCATGGTGTTTATACTTGTGTACTATTGTTTGTACAGATAAATGTGGTACCTTCAGGCCTTTGGAATTTGCTCACAAGGATGAGCCAGTCTTGTGGAGGTCTACCATTTTTTTCCTGAGGTATTGGCTGAATTCTTTTGATTTCCCCATGATGTCAAGCAAAGAGGCGTCGAGTTTGAAGGTAGGCCTTGAAATATTTCCACAGGTACACCTCCAATTGACTTAAATGAGGTCAGTTAGCCTATCAGAAGCTTCTAAAGCCATGACACCCTTTTCTGGAATTTTCCAAGCTGCTGAAAGGCACAGTCAACGCAGTGTATGTAAACTTCTGACCCACTGGAATTGTGATACAGTGAATTATAAGTGAAATAATCTGTAAGCAATTATCTGTAAGCAATTATTTTGAAAAATTACTTGTGTCATGCACAAAGTAGATGTCCTTACCGACTTGCCAAAACTATAGAAATTTGTGGAGTGTTTGAAAAACAAGTTTTAATGACTCAAACCTAAGTGTATGTAAACTTACGACTTCAACTGTATATAATAGGCGATGTCAGAGGAAAGCCCATAAAATTGTCAGAGACTCCAGTCACCCAAGTCATAGACTGTTTTCTCTGCTACCGAACGGCAAGCGGTACCAGAGCGCCAAGTCTAGAGCCAAAAGGCTCCTCAACAGCTTCTATCCCAAGCCATTAGACTGCTGAACAATTCATAAAAATCGCCACCGAACAATTTACATTGACCCCCCCCCTCCCCTCTTGTACACTGCTATACTCGCTGTTTGTTTGTTACCTATGCATAGTCACTTCACCCTCACCTACATGTACAGATTACCTCAATTTAGCCTGTACCCCTGCACGGTGACAGGTACCCCTGTATATAGCCTTGTTGTCATTGTTATTGTGTTACTTTTATTATTACTTTTTATTTTAGCCTGCTTGGTAAATATTTTCTTCTTCTTGAACTCCACTATACGACTATGAAGGCCTGATTCATGGAGTTTCCTCCGAAAAGTCGATGTTGAGATGTGTCTGTTACTTGAACTCTTGTGAAGCATTTATTTGGGCTGCAATTTCTGAGGCAGGTAACTAATTAACTTATCTTCTGCAGCAGAGGTAACTCTGGGTCTTCCTTTCCTGTGGCAGTTCTCATGAGAGCCAGTTTCATCTTTGCCCTTGATGGTTTTTGCGACTGCACTTTGAGAAACTTTCAAAGTTCTTGACGTTTTCTGGATTGACTGACCTTCATGTCTTAAAGTAATGATGGACTGTCATTTCTCTTTGCTTTTTCGAGCTGTTCTTCCCATAATATGGACTTGGTCTTTTACCAAATAGGGCAATGTTCTGTATCCCACCCCAACCTTGTCACAACACAACTGATTGGATCAAATGCAATAAGGAAAGAAATTCCAGAAATTAATTTAACAAAGTCACACCTGTTAATTGAAATGCATTCCAGGTGACTACCTCATGAAGCTGGTTGAGAGAATGCCAAGAGTGTTGAAAGCTGTCATCAATGCAAAAGGTGGCTACTTTGAAGAATCTCAAATATAAAACATATATTGATTTGTTTTTTGGTTACTGCATGATTCCATATGTGTTATTTCCTAGTTTTGATGTCTTCACTATTATTCTACAATGTAGTAAAAAAATAAAACCCTGGAATGAGTAGGTGTCTCCAAACGTTTGACTGGTACTGTATATAAAATAATGTTGCTTAATTAAATAACTCAGTTACTCAATACTTACTTTTTAAAAATCATTATAATAAACATAATACATGTACACTAGTTTCTGGCACACTTCAGTCTTAGCAAATATATTCATTTTTTTACTGGAGGTGGTATACACAAGCTAACAAGCAAAAGAAACACACAAAATACACCATCACATTGAACAAAAACAGTTCAAAATAATCTCTTGAATACAAACACTGACAGAACTGCATTTGAGAGCATCTTTTTTTCAAACAGTTCAAGTTGGACCGAAACATCTCAGTCAAAAAGGGACAAATTCCAGTTAATGTGGAATTTAGTTCATCAGTAGGATACGTCAATGGGTAGTATTCACATACTAGCAAGTCAGCACTGCATTTAAATCCCTTGATTATTATGACACCATTAATGTCCATTAAATGATTATACCAATAATCAACAATGCAACACATTGCAAAGTCTATGAATTGGCACTGGCGATCTGTGTGTCACTAGTGTTGTTTTAGGGGAAGAGAGAAACCCAATCCAATGCTATTGATTCACAGATTCCCGTCACCACTCTCAGCTGCCTCAAAAAACGTTTCAAACCTGTGCCCTCTGCTGAAAACTCAACCGTGGGACAGAGTGATCTGGGGCCGCATGTCAAGCGCTCAGAGTAGGAGTGCTGATTTAGGACAGTTTAACCTTTTAGATCACAATACAGTGCCTTCAGAAAGTATTCACACCCCTTGACCTTTTTCCACATTTTGTTGTATTACAGCCTGAATTTAAAATTGATTCAAAGTGGAATGATGATGTCAAAGTGGAATGATGATTTCCCCAAAAATTCTAAATTATACTGAACAAAAATATAAAGGCAACATGTAAGGTGTTGGTCCCATGTTTCATGAGCTGAAATAAAAGATCCCAGAACTGTTCCATATGCACAAAAAGCTTGTTTCTATCCAATTCTGAGCAGACATTTCTTTAAATCCCTGTAAGGGATTATCTCTCATTTACCAAGATAATCCATCCACCTGACAGGTGTAGCATATCAAGAAGCTGATTAAACCCAGTGGGTGAGCCTGGCTCCCAAGTGGGTGGGTCTATGCTCTCCCAGGCCCTGCGCCCCTGCCCAGTCATGTGAAATCCACAGATTAGGGCCTAATGAATTAAATGGACTCATTTCCTCATAACTGTAAATCAGTAAAATTGTTCATTGTTGAGTTTATATTTTTGTTCAGTATAATTAAAAATGAAAAGCTCAAATGTCTTGAGTCAATAACTATTCAACCCCTTTGTTATGGCAATCCTAAATAAGTTTTAAAAAAATACTTAAAATAAACAGACATTGAATATCCCTTTGAGCAGCTGTGCAAGGTGAAAACTGAGGATGGATCAACAACTTTGTAGTTACTCCACAATACTAACCTAATTGACAGAGTGAAACTAAAGAAGCCTGTACATAATTCAAATATTCCAAAACATGCATTATGTTTGCAACAAGGCAGTAAAGTAATACTGAAAAAAATGTGGCAAAGCAATCACTTTTTGTCCTAAATACAAAGTGTTATATTTGGTGCAAACCCAATACAACACATTACTGAGTACCACTCTCCATTCTTTTCAAGCATAGAAACGGCTGCATAATGTTATGGGCACGCTTGTAATCGCTAAAGACTGGGGAGTTTTTCAGGTTAAAATAGAAATTAAATGGAGCTAAGAACAGGCAAAATCCTAGAGTAAAACCTGGTTCAGTCTGCTTTCCACTAGATACTGGGAGATTAATTTACAGTTCAGAAGGACAATAACCTAAAACACAAGGTCAAATCTACACTGGTTGTTTACCAAGAAGACACTGAATGTTCCTGAGTGGCTGAGTTACAGTTTTGACTTAAATCTGCTTGAAAATCTATGGCAAGACCCAAATACAGTTGTCTAGCAATGATCAATAAACAATGACAGAACTTGAAGTATTGTGAAAAGAATAAGGGGCAAATGTTGCACAATTCAGGTGTGAAAAGCTGTTAGAGACTTGCCCAGAGAAACATGTATTGACTAAGTGGGTTGAATACTTATAAAGATATACTGTATTAGTGTCATTTTTCTTCCACTTTGACATTAGATTATTTGTAGATGGATTTAATTGTATGTTTTTTTCCAACCATTTTAATCCCACTTTGTAAATGTTGAAAAATTCAAAGGGTGTTAATACGTTCTGAAGGCAATGCATATACGCTTAGCAGGACACGAGGGCTGCAGCTGATCTTACATCAGCACTCGTACTCTGAGGGCTTGGCACATACTGGGAAGCTAGCCATTACTTTAGTTTTGCACACCACAAGGCAATGAAATGTAACAGGCAGCATTGCACACCACCATATAGACTTGGGCTGAGTCCCAAAATGGCACCCTATTCCCTATAGAGCACTACTTTTAGGCTCTGCTGACCTTTATAGTTCTTGGTCAAATGTAGTACACTGTTAAAGGGAAGAGGGTGCCATTTGGGATAAAGACACTGAATCACACATGGTTAGCAGCATTGATGAGCCATAGAATGGGTTATTACTCCAGTTTGATTCAGGGTATAGTAGTCATTACCAAAGCATTACAGGCTAATTATTTCACAAGTTTATGCATGCATATAACCTGCACACATGTTCTATGATCACAATCAGAAATGGTACCGATTAATAGTAAGTAAGGAATTCTGATCATTTTCTGCAACTGTGTAGACTGAATAAAAAATAATAATAGGACAATTGAACTCAGAATTGCTGTAATGGGCACACTGAAGTGGCATGAACCTTTTTGTATTTATCTTTTGACACACAATGACAAAGAAACTGATTAAAGAAGTTACAGTTTTTCTGAAAGAAATAGAACTAACCCTCGCATATCTAGCAACTGCACCGCATAGCAACAGAACCTTTCACATAAATACATAATATATTCTCTTTATTTTCATTTAGAGGAACAATGTTCGTAAAAGACTGCTACTATTTGAAGGAATAATGCATGTTTTAGTCCGCATCTTTAGAAAACTACAAACTTTTTCCTGGACACACAGTTTTTATCTGCCTTGAATAAATATCTCAAATAATCTAGAAGAGGAAGAATTTATTATCCATGGGTCACAATAGTTCAAAAAGGTAACTGGCAAATATTAAAGCCTCAATGAAGCACAAGATAATTCAATTACAACTAATAACACATACTTAATGGTACTGTAGACTTGTAACCACATTTTCAAATTCATTTTGGTTTCTCTTAAAGGGATACTTCAGGATTTTGGCAATGAGGACCTTTATCTACTTCCCCAGGGTCAAATGAACAAATGGACACCCTTCTTATATGTTTCTGATTGCGGTTTGAAGGAAGTTGCTAACTAGTGCTAGCATAATTGCTAACTGGATTTAGTGTAATGACTGGAAGTGTATGGGTATTTGCAGCTAGCAGGCCTGGGCAAGTCCAGTCCTCTGGGTCCTGATTGGTGTCACACTTTTGCCCCAGCTAACACACCTGACTCCAATAATCAACTAATCATGAACTTCAGTTAAAAATTGAATTCGTTTAAAATCAGGTGTGTTTGCTAGGGACGGGGAAAGTGTCACACCAATTAGGCCCCCGAGGACTGGAATTGTCCAGGCCTGAAGCAGATACCCAGCTAGCAGATACCCATAGATTTCCAGTCATTGTGCTAATGCTAGTTAGAAGTAGTTTTGCAATCCTATCTTCCTTCATACTGCACGCAGAGGCATAAATAGGGTGCCCACGAGTTCATCGGACTCTGGGTAAGTAGAAAATTGCCAGAATCTTACAGTATCCCTTTAAGGTTTTGGCAACATTCTGCAAACAATTATGTAAATTGACAATTAGAAAGGCAACATGACAAAGCTACAACTTTGTGCAGGAGGGTAGGCTAAGCCACAAAGTTGTGATTTCTCAGATAAATCACAAACCAATCAAATCTGAGCTTTGCTGAAAACCTACATTACATACTCAAATAAGTACAGATATAGATAGGTTCAGTGTTTTTAGACTAATAAAAAATATTTTTGCTCATAAGTATATTAAAGAAATTCCTATATCTCACAAAGATACGTTGTATAGTACTTTCTGCTATTGGTACAGACGATGCATCCTGTGTTCCTGCGTCCCATGCTAAATGCCATTGAACTTCCATTGCATTTCACTCTCTGTGTGAGGACATGGTTGTCTCTCATCCTAGATACAAATCACATCACATCAACTATCCTCAAATCGGAGACTATACTCAATCACAGATTTTCATATTAATGAGATTGAACGGGATCTTAAGCACTTACAAATTCGTAACATATCATACGAATTGTAGGAAATATACATTTATTGTGCAGGACGTAACATATCATACAAAATGAATGACATCGTATACAATTGTGCACAATTTTCTGGGACCCATTTTGGCTCGTGAGCGCTACTTTCAAAACTACTGGCTGAACTTATCTAGTATCACCTTCAGTAATCCACAACCCCACTATCTGATCATCCGGAACAAGCAGTCACAAACTTGTAACTGTATAGATCAACACAAATTATGTCCTGCACATGAGTACATCGGCAAAAGGCCCCAGGAGGTTTTTGTTAAAGATGCAGCGCACCCACACCAGGTACGTCGTAAAGGGTTTGATGTTTTCAGAGAAGGTATAGTTCTGGTGGGGGAGAATATAAGGCATGTACGTGTTCTCTCCTTGCTCCTGGATCCACACTTCGTACTTCACTTCCCTGACCTTCAAGTACTTCAGGTTCCAGGGGATTTGCCAGGACACAGTCAGCTTGGCCTCGTTGGTGGCCTGAACCGATGTCTGGCACTGGGGCTCTCTGACCCGGCCCGGGTGGACCGTGCTGGCAGGTTTGGCCTTCTTCAGGTTGGGCCTGGTTTTCACGATCGCTCTGAGAGCCTCTAGTAAAGAAGGGATGTCCACTATGGTGTCCTGGTAAATACGATAGAGCCACTCAGGGTTGCGGCAGCACAGATGTCTGGGTACTTCCTTACTGGTCAGGATGTGATCCTGCTCTTCCTTATCCAGGTGGGCTATACCTCCCTGCTCCCAGGGTCTCTCTGGGTAGGCCACAGAGTTCTCCTCCACCATGTTCCTCCAGGCCACATACTGCAGGTCCATGCCTGGTAGAGAGGCCAGGGTTTTGTAAGGGGTGTACTGCTCTGGGTTGACCGCATAGGGGAAGAGCTCCACAACGACGGCCCCCCGGGGGAGGAAGAGAGAGGAGACCAGCTGGGCCCCGTGCATGCTGACCAATATGGAGGCCCCGCTGATGACCTTGACGATTCTGGGGAAGTTCTGCTCCTCCAGAGACACAGTCACCGCTCTCATCTGGAACTCCTGCACTAACGCCAGGATCAGCTCCGCTTCGTTCAGGATGAGTCTGTTGATGGAGCGACTGAACACTACAAAGTACTCATCCTTTTCCTCCGCTGCACTCTCCTCTCCTCCTCTCGTGGTGATATTGAGCTTCTCCATCAGCGATGAGGCAAACTGCCGGATCTCATTCCCAGAGACCAGGATGTTGGCTTTGGGGCCCTGTGGCTGGACAAAGCCGTACTGGTACCATGTGGTCATCTTGGACAAGCCCACGTAGGACTTAGTAAAGCACATAAGTTTGCCAAAGTTCCTCAGCTGCTCTTTGAGAAGTGGCTGCTTGCTGCTCAGCAGGCGGTAGAGGTCAAAGTGTGCGCCCTCACCCCAGCCCTCCATGAAGACCAGGCGGGCCTCATCGTCCAGGTCCGAGTACTGCCGCATGGTGTAGAAGATGGGCAGCAGGTCATCGTGGAACACGTGCATCAGGTTATCCGGATTGAACCGGTTGAGGATGAGGGTGACGTCAGGGACGAACACAGGCTTGGGCATGAACTTGAGGGCAGCTGCGGGCAGCTCCAGGAAGTTGAAGTACTGGGTGTTGTGATCCTCAACAGAGGACAGGTCCAGCAGGGCCGGCTGGAAGCGCCGGGGCCCCAGGTTGGGCAACATGAAGGAGGAGTTGCTGTGGAAGAAGACAAACTCTTCAGCCTCGGTGCAGTAGCACAGGTAGTCGAAGCGGCAGATGCGGTCAGTGTGCATCTTTCCGGTGCAGACCATACGGGTGCCATGCTCCTGGAGGGCGAGCAGAGCGGCGTGGTAGTCTATCCGGGCCTGGGACAGCTCCTGGGACTGGCGGGTCAGCTGCAGCTCCTCCTCCAGTACTGCAGCATGCTCACTTAGCCTCACGTACTTCCAGAGCAGTGCTGCCACCACCGACACCAGCAGGCCATTCAGAATGGCCGCCACGTTCATCCTGCAGCTCGCCGCACGCATCACAGCTCCACGTCCAATCTGATCTCTGATCTCACATGCATGCTCCGCCTCCCGCTAGCCAGGCGCCGTTACACCTGGAGAGGGAGAGAGTGAGAGAGGGGGTGGGGGGGAGAGAAATAATTTTTTGCATATTACTGATATCATGTTTCCAACTGAACATACTATATTTCAGACTTAGTAATCATAGAAATAATATCAAAGTGTAAGCCTATTATTTTCAGTGCATGATGAAGGTCTACATACCGGTAGAACAATTTTAGGGATCAAAGTCCCTTCCGTTGGAGAAGTCTTTGTCTGCGTCCCAAATAAAGGGATACTCCGGGATCTACTTCCCTAGAGTCAAATGAACTCGTGGATACCATTTTCATGTCTCTGCATGCAGTTGGAAGGTAGTTTCTCACTAGCTTTAGCTCAATTGCTAACTACAGTTAAAGCAATGACTAGAAGTCTATGGAAATAGCTAACAACGCGAGTTAACATTGGCTCGCAATACCTCTAACTTCCTTCATACTGGACGCAGAGACATACAAATGGTATCCACAAGGTCGTCGGACTCTGAGGAAGTAGATAAAGGGACTCATTGCCAAAATCTCAAAGTATTCCTTTTAAATGCACTACTTTTGGCCAGGACCCATATGGCTCTGATCAAAAGTAGTGCACTGTATAGGCTAGGGAAAAGGGTGCCAGTTGGGACGTATCCTTTGTTTACCTTGGTGGAAAAGCACAGGCATTCCTAGAACCTCAAATCACATTTCCCTCCTGGTTATGTCTTGATGAATGACATTGTGAGAAAGGGGAAAAGAAAAGTTCCTCTTAAAACTACACTAACCTGCATAGAGAGAACAAGTAAGTCATGTGGTGAGACAGGCTATCTGCGTCCCAAATGCTATTCCCTATATAGTGCACTGCTTTTGATCACTCCAGGACCCATAGTGCACTACTTTTTACTGCAGCCCTATCTTGGGAATACAGTGCCATTTGGGATGCCGCCACTAATTCAGATCCCAAGCAGCTGCTTCCAGACTATGTGGGAAAGTAGTCATCTAAAGGTTGACTGCTACAAGAACAAATGTTTCAATAGGCTAGCCTCTGCCTGGAATACTATAAATATCACTTTCCATAATAGCGGCTGAGATTAAAATAATATAATTATTCCAGTATAAAAAAGTTGAGTAAATAACATTGAGACTTAATTCATTTAAAATATGCTTTATATCACCATGATAATTTAGCAATACTCAAAAAGAAGAGTCAAGAGAGTTAGCGTAGTCATTGGCATATATAATATTCATCAGAATCTACGGACTATCTCCCTAACCTTCAACTTTGGGCTGTAGACACTAAATACACTCCCTTCCTCTCCCTGGAGCCAGATGGTCTGCAGTAGGCTTGGTAGGTATACTGTATATGCCGTATTCCAGAGTATTTGGAAATAGCCACGGGATGGTTTTTCAATACCAAAGTAAATACCTGCAGTCAACTTGTGCAGTAGGTTAGGAAATAAAGCAGATCACACGTTCTTCATTTCACCTGTCAGATTATTATTCATTATGAAGTGTAGGCCTACCGGTAGTCCCCAGTCACGTTTGTTTACATGCACACAACATCAAGACATCGGAGCTTTGTGAGTCACATTGTTGTGCAGCATGCGCCAGGTGATCTAGTTAAAGTATGGAATTCACAACTAAATGTTTGCCAGCTAAATATCTTAGAACTATTAAAGGAAAACCCCCACCCAAAAACGATATTTTGGTATTTGTTTCATTAGTCCATTGTTGACATACTCCCAAGTTTTCAAGATGTAACTTTCAAAATACAGAAATCTGGCCCGTATGATGAATTTTGCATCATGTGATGCTGTGTTTTACAGAGCTAAATGCTCTGAAGATGTGAATTTGGTTTGCTAATTTAGTACCTAGTTATCTACGAAAATGGAAGTATCAATGAACATGATTGTGGGAAATTAATGAATGCTCAGTTTGTCTGGCGCTGGAGTACCACGTACCGCTAGCAGCATTTTAGACACAGACTTAAGCGCTAGCCATCTAGTCTATGTTTTATAAATGTGCAATGAGTATAAAACATGATTCTGGTTAACAAAAATGGATTTTCATATGAAGCTTTGAAAGCCAGATCAGTGATTATTGCAAAAAAAAGCAGGTTAAACTATTTTGATAAAATAATTAAATCATTAGTGGGTCAAAGGTTTATATTTATAATCCCAGAATTCATTAGATTATTCCTGTTTGAAATCCAGTGTATTAATTGTGCAACAAAGCTTATTCAGAGAAAAAGTTTCAAAAATCAAGATAAATCACCCATAAACTTGAAAACAATCTAGATATGGTTTTTAGGCCTACCTTGCTGTCTAATATTAGTTGTGTGTGCAGCAAACTGTGAGCAGATTTCTTTTGTTACTTTTATAAACTTTATGAGCTGTGATATCTGTCCTGCAAATAGTTTATCAGAGACTGTAAAAATGTTTGCATGCGCTCATTTTCATTTAACTAGCAATCACTATGGTATTTTCCATGTACTTGTTAGCATTGCTAACCTTGGTATTACAGAGGCTCAGTGGGGTTTGAAAATAGTGCCCCTTGTGTGCAGCGCCGGTATTACCGAATATCCCAGGATGGCACAAGATCGGTTTGAAGGTAGGACAATCTGGATACCACCCAAGTCTATTTTGCAGCCAAGCCTATCCTTCAATCTCATGTTGAGTAAAACAAATTCCAGTTTAACTCTACCTCAATGTCTCTAATGCTTTGAGCAGCAGATATGGAGCACAAGATTCATAGAGCAGATATCATGGAAACATAATGAACAGGCATTGCCACTTCTAACACACATTTGGACAGACACACATGCACCTCTGATTTCTTAAAATGTTCCTCTGTAAAATCACTCTATCCTAAAAACTCCCGGAGAATCCTCCTTTGCCACTAGCATCCCCAGAGAGCAGCCATCCCCCCCATGGTCTTCCTGTCTCTCCAGACTGAGCTCATAAAGAACTCCAGTATCTCTGGCCTGACTCGGTCTCAGTCCCAAATGGCACCCTATTTCCTATTTAGTGCAATACTTTTGACCAGGGCCCATTGGACACAGCCAGCCTTACACTCTCCTAAAGCCCCGGACTCTCTCTCCTCTAGCAGCCAGCCAACCCAAGGGCCCTGGAGGAAGGAGCCAGACTGAACAAAGACATGATGGCTCCATCTCTCCCTCCCTGCACTGTTTCACTCTCTCTCTTGCTGCTCTCATTCTCTTTCCATATCTGCTCTCATATGCTGCAATAGAGGCAGGCTAAAAAAAGTCTTCAGGCTATTTTGACATCCAAATACATAGGCTACAATATGTCAGTGGTAGTAGTAGGCTCAGTATTTGTGGTAATACCCTGCAGTTGTAGCTAAGTTATAGGAAAAAGATAACTTTTTTTCATTATGATTTGAGATTTAGTTAAGCAAAAGAGCATGATACAAATTCAGGTGGGAAAAGTCTTATTGTATCTATAGATGGAGATAAGGGCTCCCATCTATAGATACAATATGATAGCAATGCAGATGTACTGGTACTCAGAATACTCATATGTGAACTGCACTACATTTGAAGATAAAGAACGATGGGAGTCACTCAGTTTTGGGGCCTCCTTTTTTCTCCCCTCCCTCAAATATTTGACTTGGATCGCCATTTGCCAAGGGCACTGGCAGAGGAGACAGGTTTGGTTAACTCACCTCTGCCCACTGACCCATATTGTACTGACAGGGGGCTAAAGCCCATAATTAGACACTGCTCGTGACCTTGACAGCTGGGCCTATAGACTTCATGACCTGGATGTCATCAGGAGTACATGGCTGTCCCAAATGGCACCATTTCCCCTTTACAGTGCACTACTTTTGATGTGACCTGATCAGAAGTAGTGCACTACAAAGGGAATAGGGTGCCATTTGAAAAATAAATTACCTACAGGGTTCCTCTGAAGTTTGATTTAGGTCCAGAAATTACTTCTAAGATTTCAAATATACCTGTATAGGCAGATAGCACAAACCCCTCGGCTTTCCCTTTTAGCCTACCGGTACCCATTTAACCTACATGCGTTTAAGTTGGTATGATATTCAGACAATACAACTTAATTTTACTCAATCACATTCACGAAGGACGAGAACTGGGCTAATAGTGCTCAATGAATTTTTTTGCTGCTTAAATGTCACAGCATGAAGACCTAAAGCAGCATTGCCCTCCAATCCATGAGGACAAGGGCAATGGTGCCAGTGGTGAGCGTTAATCCTCCCCAATGCACACAGGCGGCCCACAGGGATGCGTGCAGGGCCCACTGCAATTCCACTGTGCCATGTACGGAAGGTTTTTCCAAACGTCAGCCTGCCTTCTGTGATAAATTAGCAGGCAATTCCATGGCATCATCTTCAGCTAACACTGCACTGACCCACTGAGGTTTCAGCTGGAGATCAAAAGTTTTTGTGAGTGAAAATGTGGATCCAAACTCCACCGCTCCACTCCCCAGTGGTCTCCCTAAAGAGGCACCCCATGATGCTTTCCATA